>NC_060141.1:384541442-385166442 GCF_021461385.2 Schistocerca piceifrons
TCAGAAAATGCTATTGCTTGCTGCAAGACAAGTTTCCTCATTGATTGTGTGACAATGCCTGGGGACCACAGATTGTCAGCAAGGCAACCATTGCTGTAGGCTCCGTTGACACGAAAGCAGACAGAGGTGATCCGATAGTGGTGCACATGACAACCGTGGACAGTAGAGACAGAATGTCATCTCTTCGGACTAGTCACGTGTGGAAGCTCCGAGTAGGATGATTGTTGCCAGATGGCGTTCGTCTTCGTCATATGGATACAGGACCTGGTGTGATAGTAAGGCGTATGGCGTGCCACTGTATAAACAATACTATCTGTCTGGATTTCACAGAAACCGTTGCATTTCTGGAATGTTATGGCTGATGGCTGTGCCCTATCTTTGATGCTTGGTGAAGTTATCTTTCAACAAAATAACGCAATGTGAATGTTGGCCTTGCTGTCCTAAGGTATCTTGATACAGAGGGTGTTTGGATGTTTGATTGGTTGGATTGGACAGCATGTTCTACGTATCTATTATCCCGTTGATTAAATTTAGACATGGAGTGCTGGGAGGCTGACAGGTCACAAGTCGTTAGTCACTACGACTGATGAAAGCTAACACAAACTACACAGTCCTTCACAGCGAGCGTCAAGATGCTTAAAATTAATCTGGGTGGTGTACGGCGTCATCATATAAAATCTTGAACACTAACAAATACATAAAATATAAATGTGACGTTTGGACGACGTTACAACATCCTTCCTCAGAGTAAGACTTGGTTTCACTGGAGGAGAAGTGTCCTATTCGAACTGATCATCTGCGGGGCACAAGTCTTAGCCGGCACGCAGGCGACAGCTATACAGAAACTGTCAGTGTATTTCTGCACACACCAGAAAGAAAACGTGCCCACGAAAAGACAGCCGGCCGTTGTGGCCAAGCTGTTCTAGGCGCTTCAGTCTGGAACCGCGCGACCGCTGCGGTCGCAGGTTCGAATACTGCCTCGGGCATGGATGTGTGTGATGTCCTTAGGTCTGTTAGGTTTAAGTAATTCTAAGTTCTATGGGACTGATGACCTCAGATGTTAAGTCCCATAGTGCTCAGAGGCATTTGAACCATTTTGAACCAAAAGACAAGACCTCATTTTCAGACAACGTCAATCATCGACAGTCCAGATAGCCCGCTAACAGCCTCTGTCCTACCCTCTTCCTCTCTTCATGACAAGCGTATTACTTTGTAGGGTATTAAACTTCCCCTATGGTGTATTGACACCGACAGTTTGCAATAATCGGAGCACCACTGCTCCAGTATAATGAGTATTGTCCTGAAACAGACTGTTGTAATATGGCGGAAACGTCGGTTTTATAGTTTATATATTTTAAAACATTTTAATGCGATACAGCAAGCAGAAGAATTTTAAGCATGCTGACATAGAGGAAGGAACATGGTATGTCATACCGTATCTATCATCAAACACAGTTCGACTCTATGGCCAACAAGGTGAAGACTGCTGTTCCTACGAAAGGCGACACGCTCTACGAGCACAAATCACCTATAAATGTAATCATATACTCTTTCTACTAATTGGTATTTGTGCACTGGACATTCCAAAAGGCGGGACATGGTTCTTAATAGTGTGTGGTATCACCACGGACGGTAACGCATGCCTATCAGCGTGCTCCCCTGCTGGTAAGCAGTTCAAGTGGCAGGGCGCTCCATTTCTTCACCAGCGCAAGTGGTACACTGAATATTCCGAAACGCGTTCCACATGTACTCGTTGGCATTTAAGTCAACGGGACTGGATAGGCCATTCCATTCGCCAAATGTCCTATCGTTTCAAGAGCTTCCCCACCTATGCTATTCGATGTGGTCGCGTACTGTCACGCAGGAAAACGAAATCTACATCTACATCGATACTCCGCAAGCCACCCAACGGTGTGTGGCGGAGGGCACTTTACGTGCCACTGTCATTACCTCCCTTTCCTGTTCCAGTCGCGTATGGTTCGCGGGAAGAACGACTGTCTGAAAGCCTCCGTGCGCGCTCTAATCTCTCTAATTTTACATTCGTGATCTCCTCGGGAAGTATAAGTAGGGGGAAGCAATATATTCGATACCTCATCCAGAAACGCACCCTCTCGAAACCTGGCGAGCAAGCTACACCGCGATGCAGAGCGCCTCTCTTGCAGAGTCTGCCACTTGAGTTTATTAAACATCTCCGTAACGCTATCACGGTTACCAAATAACCCAGTGACGAAACGCGCCGCTCTTCTTTGGATCTTCTCTATCTCCTCCGTCAACCCGACCTGGTACGGATCCCACACTGATGAGCAATACTCAAGTATAGGTCGAACGAGTGTTTTGTAAGCCACCTCCTTTGTTGATGGGCTACATTTTCTAAGCACTCTCCCAATGAATCTCAACCTGGTACCCGCCTTACCAACAATTAGTTTTATATGATCATTCCACTTCAAATCGTTCCGTACGCATACTCCCAGATATTTTACAGAAGTAACTGCTACCAGTGTTTGTTCCGCTATCATATAATCATACAATAAAGGATCCTTCTTTCTATGTATTCGAAATACATTACATTTGTCTATGTTAAGGGTCAGTTGCCACTCCCTGCACCAAGTGCCTATCCGCTGCAGATCTTCCTGTATTTCGCTACAATTTTCTAATGCAGCAACTTCTCTGTATACTACAGCATCATCGGCGAAAAGCCGCATGGAACTTCCGACACTATCTACTAAGTCATTTATATATATTGTGAAAAGCAATGGTCCCATAACACTCCCCTGTGGCACGCCAGAGGTTACTTTAACGTCTGTAGACGTCTCTCCATTGATAACAACATGCTGTGTTCTGTTTGCTAAAAACTCTTCAATCCAGCCACACAGCTGGTCTGATATTCCGTAGGCTCTTACTTTGTTTATCAGGCGACAGTGCGGAACTGTATCGAACGCCTTCCGGAAGTCAAGAAAAATAGCATCTACCTGGGAGCCTGTATCTAATATTTTCTGGGTCTCATGAACAAATAAGGCGAGTTGGGTCTCACACGATCGCTGTTTCCGGAATCCATGTTGATTCCTACATAGTAGATTCTGGGTTTCCAGAAATGACATGATACGCGAGCAAAAAACATGTTCTAAAATTCTACAAGAGATCGACGTAAGAGATATAGGTCTATAGTTTTCCGCATCTGCTCGACGACCCTTCTTGAAGACTGGGACTATCTGTGCTCTTTTCCAATCATTTGGAACCCTCCGTTCCTCTAGAGACTTGCGGTACACGGCTGTTAGAAGGGGGGCTAGTTCTTTCGCGTACTCTGTGTAGAATCGAATTGGTATCCCGTCAGGTCCAGTGGACTTTCCTCTATTGAGTGATTCCAGTTGCTTTTCTATTCCTTGGACACTTATTTCGATGTCAGCCATTTTTTCGTTTGTGCGAGGATTTAGAGAAGGAACTGCAGTGCGGTCTTCCTCTGTGAAACAGCTTTGGAAAAAGGTGTTTAGTATTTCAGCTTTACGCGAGTCATCCTCTGTTTCAATGCCATCATCATCCCGTAGTGTCTGGATATGCTGTTTCGAGCCTCTTACTGATTTAACGTAAGACCAGAACTTCCTAGGATTTTCTGTCAAGTCGGTACATAGAATTTTACTTTCGAATTCAATGAACGCTTCACGCATAGCCCTCCTTACGCTAACTTTGACATCGTTTAGCTTCTGTTTGTCTGAGAGGTTTTGGCTGCGTTTAAACTTGGAGTGGAGCTCTCTTTGCTTTCGCAGTAGTTTCCTAACTTTGTTGTTGTACCACGGTGGGTTTTTCCCGTCCCTCACAGTTTTACTCGGCACGTACCTGTCTAAAACGCATTTTACGATTGCCTTGAACTTTTTCCATAAACACTCAACATTGTCAGTGTCGGAACAGAAATTTTCGTTTTGATCTGTTAGGTAGTCTGAAATCTGCCTTCTATTACTCTTGCTAAACAGATAAACCTTCCTCCCTTTTTTTATATTCCTATTAACTTCCATATTCAGGGATGCTGCAACGGCCTTATGATCACTGATTCCCTGCTCTGTACATACAGATTCGAAAAGTTCGGGTCTGTTTGTTATCAGTAGGTCCAATATGTTATCTCCACGAGTCGGTTCTCTGTTTAATTGCTCGAGGTAATTTTCGGATAGTGCACTCAGTATAATGTCACTCGATGCTCTGTCCCTACCACCCGTCCTAAACATCTGAGTGTCCCAGTCTATATCTGGTAAATTGAAATCTCCACCTAAGACTATAACATGCTGAGAAAATTTATGTGAAATGTATTCCAAATTTTCTCTCAGTTGTTCTGCCACTAATGCTGCTGAGTCGGGAGGTCGGTAAAAGGAGCCAATTATTAACCTAGTTCGGTTGTTTAGTGTAACCTCCACCCATAATAATTCACAGGAACTATCCACTTCTACTTCACTACAGGATAAACTACTACTAACAGCGATGAACACTCCACCACCGGTTGCATGCAATCTATCCTTTCTAAACACCGTCTGTACCTTTGTAAAAATTTCGGCAGAATTTATCTCTGGCTTAAGCCAGCTTTCTGTACCTATAACGATTTCAGCTTCGGTGCTTTCTATCAGCGCTTGAAGTTCCGGTACTTTACCAACGCAGCTTCGACAGTTGACAATTAGAATACCGATTGCTGCTTGTTCCCCGCATGTCCTGACTTTGCCCCGCACCCGTTGAGGCTGTTGCCCTTTCTGTACTTGCCCAAGGCCATCTAACCTAAAAAACCGCCCAGCCCACGCCACACAACCCCTGCTACCCGTGTAGCCGCTTGTTGCGTGTAGTGGACTCCTGACCTATCCAGCGGAACCCGAAACCCCACCACCCTATGGCGCAAGTCGAGGAATCTGCAGCCCACACGGTCGCAGAACCGTCTCAGCCTCTGATTCAGACCCTCCACTCGGCTCTGTACCAAAGGTCCGCAGTCAGTCCTGTCGACGATGCTGCAGATGGTGAGCTCTGCTTTCATCCCGGTAGCGAGACTAGCAGTCTTCACCAAATCAGATAGCCGCCGGAAGCCAGAGAGGATTTCCTCCGATCCATAGCGACACACATCATTGGTGCCGACATGAGCGACCACCTGCAGATGGGTGCACCCTGTACCCTTCATGGCATCCGGAAGGACCCTTTCCACATCTGGAATGACTCCCCCCGGTATGCACACGGAGTGCACATTGGTTTTCTTCCCCTCTCTTGCTGCCATTTCCCTAAGGGGCCCCATTACGCGCCTGACGTTGGAGCTCCCAACTACCAGTAAGCCCACCCTCTGCGACTGCCCGGATCTTGCAGACTGAGGGGCAACCTCTGGAACAGGACAAGCAGCCATGTCAGGCCGAAGATCAGTATCAGCCTGAGACAGAGCCTGAAACCGGTTCGTCAGACAAACTGGAGAGGCTTTCCGTTCAGCCCTCCGGAATGTCTTTCGCCCCCTGCCACACCTTGAAACGACCTCCCACTCTACCACAGGTGAGGGATCAGCCTCAATGCGGGCAGTATCCCGGGCAACCACAGTCGTAGTCCGATCAGGGGATGCGTGGGACGAGCTGGCCGTCCCCGACAAACCCCCATCCCGACCCCCACAGTGATGCCCATTTGCAACAGCCTCAAGCTGTGTGACCGAAGCCAACACTGCCTGAAGCTGGGAGCGAAGGGATGCCAACTCAGCCTGCATCCGAACACAGCAGTTGCAGTCCCTATCCATACTAAGAACTGTTTTGCTAAGAACGTGTGAACTAATCTACAGAGAGCGCAAACAAATCGACAAAATTTAAACGGTTATTAAAATACAAGATTGCCTAGTAAATGCAGTAATGCTGCTACTTGCGCACTGCTGACACTGCTCGGCGGCGGAAGGAGACTAAGCGAAATTACACTATTCAGGTACTAAAACACGATGCTACACTCTCAAATACTATAATACGCCAGAAATTTATGAATTAAACAATGCAAGTACCAAAAACACGCAAAGAAATTAAGAATTAAACTATGTAACAAATGAGTGAGCTAGGAGTATACGACTTGCTGCTCAGCTGCTTATCCAACGGCGGCAGGGAGCACACTGACTGCGGCCAACCGACACTGGCCGTTCAAAACAAAACAGTAGACAAACGACTACGCGAATTTACACTATTCAGGTACTAAAACGCGATGCTACAACTCTCAAATACTATAATACGCCCGAAATTTATGAATTACACAATGCAAGTACCAAAAACACGCAAAGAAATTAAGAATTAAACTATGTAACAAATGAGTGAGCTAGGAGTATACGACTTGCTGCTCAGCTGCTTATCCAACGGCGGCAGGGAGCACACTGACTGCGACCAACCGACACTGGCCGTTCAAAACAAAACAGTAGACAAACGACTACGCGAATTTACACTATTCAGGTACTAAAACGCGATGCTACAACTCTCAAATACTATAATACGCCCGAAATTTATGAATTACACAATGCAAGTACCAAAAACACGCAAAGAAATTAAGAATTAAACTATGTAACAAATGAGTGAGCTAGGAGTATACGACTTGCTGCTCAGCTGCTTATCCAACGGCGGCAGGGAGCACACTGACTGCGACCAACCGAATGAGGGACGAATGCACGCCTGATAAGATGCACATGGCGAATGAGTACAGTTACAGAATAACACTAACCGATTAGTGTACGGCGTTCAAAAATTTGGAAGGTCCTACGCCAGCGCAACGTTATGCCTCTCCACACCATAACACGTGGATCACGGAAATGATCATTCTCGACAATGATGGAAGCGCTCTCGTTTGGGGAGAGGTGGGAAACGTAAATGCACCCAGTTCCATAGAGCTATATTACCGTCATACGATAGTTACTTTCGCCTATAAGTTTTTCATGTCAGTATATATCTCATAATTAATTGAAACCCACAGCTGCCGACAGGTGTTGTTGACATACCTTGATGGGGAAAGCTGAAAATGTGTGCCCCGACCGGGACTCGAAACCGCGCTCTGCTGCTTACATGGCAGACGCTCTATTCATCTGAGCCGTCGATGACACAGGTGAATAGCACGAATGCAGGAACTTATCCCTTGCACGCTTTCCGTGAGACCCACATTCCCAACTGTCCACAATCTACATACATAATGTTCCTAATAGATACTTTGCCCATCCACTCGTTACTCGCGCCCACTTAAGTTGACGATTCCGGTAAGAGTTCGGGGAACCTGTGCGCACTCGCACAGACGAAGGTCAATGGCCGGATAGCCATTTAATTATATATGAAGATGGTAACTGCTCTCGAAAGAACAGATACCATTGATGACCGTGCAGCTTTTCTAGAATAAATGATAATTAATTGAAATCCTCATCTGCCGACAGGTGTTGTCATATCTTCACGGGGACAGCTGAAAATGTGTGCCCCGACCGGGACTCGAACCCGGGATCTCCCGCTTACATGCACGGTCATCAATGGTATCCTTTCGAGACCAGTAACTTTCTTCATATCATTATATATCAGCGAGAGTTGTGGATTTGCGAATCTGCTGATGGCGGCGCACTTTCTGTGCACTAAACAACAAAACATAGGTCGATCTCAACTGTAAAAAAATGTAGTTTACTCTTTAGTTTTTCGTTAGGCCCGTGACGATATTGTGCAAAGAGGTACGGTCTGAAGTGCTCCACGCGGGAGAGTAGTGCTAGGCTAACCTATGCTCGGAGCAGTGTGGGCAGGTCTGGACCCTGATGGAGGCCGCGCTGTTTACTCCGGTGGCGGCAGCGGCTGCGCGGACAAACACCGCGGAACCGCCGGCGACCCCTTTGTGAGCGCCGCTGCGTAATAGCCTGTACACAGCCCTCAGCCCGCTGGCCGCTCTCTAATTGCGTCGCGGCCAATCAAAAACTCCGCCCGACCTCACCTCTGAGCCACGGATCACTCCAATTTGCTACAACGACAGCCACCACACTGCTAATGACGCAGCTTTTAGCCCTCCCAGACGTAAACGCTACTGCTGAACCCTGCTATCTGCCATTTACTTTTCAGGTGGCGCGACCACTGAGATCCTCCACGTATACGTGATACTAGCGAGAGAGCAGTTATTCGGCTTGACTTTGATTGACAGAGTTGATGGATGTCCTCCTGAGGGATATCGTGCCGAATTCAGGCCAACTGGCGCCTTATACAGGGTGAAAAATACTTAAACCGACATACTCTGGGAGGTCGTAGGGGACATCAAAACAAATATTTTTCCCTAATGTCATTTTTTCTTATGAGGAGTATTTAATCCGGTAGAGAAAGGTTTCTCTGGCAGCAAATTAATTAAACCAACAAACACTTTTCTATTTTTTTATGACCAAGAGACAACACATTAACACAACCCAATGATTAGTCCCCCTTAAACATCCCAACAACCACCACCACCACACAACCCAATTTCAATTACAGTAGATTTTCAAAAATGCGTCAATTGACACGTAAACAAAGGTTACACCGTCGGATCATGTTCTGTCTGACACGGGCAAAAACCCCAGGAGTTTTTCCTGCTGCTGCTACTATCCGGGCAACCAGATCCTCTTTTGATGCAACAGGAGTTGCGTAAACAAGGTTGCGCATCTCTCCCCACACAAAAAATCCAGAGGGGACATATCTGGGGATCGAGCAGGCTGTGCTACAGGACCACCTCTGCCAATCCACGTTTCTGGGAACCGTCGGTCCAGGAATCGACGCACTCGACGACTGAAATGTGCCGGAGCCCCGTCATGTTGGAACCACATGCGTTGTCTTGTAGGGAGGGGGACGTCTTCCAGCAATTCTGGCAATGCTCTGGCGAGAAAATTGTAATAGTGCCTGCCATTTAATGGCCTAGGTAGCAGATACGGCCCAATTAAACAGTTCCCAACGACACCGACCCACACATTAACGAAGAACCGCACTTGATGGGCGCTAGTAACTGTGGCATGTGGGTTATTCTCACTCCAAACATGCGAAATGTGCATTTTGAAGACTCCATCACGCCCGAACGTTGCTTCATCGGTAAACAACACAGAGGATGGAAATGTAGGATACATTTCACACTGTTCCAGGTACCACTGCGAAAAGTAAAATTTTTGTAGTCGCACGCTGTCAGTTCCTTCAGGTTTAGATGGAACTGAACGAAGACTATACAAACTAAATTCCTCAGGAACAGGCCATGAAGACCCAACTGCACAGACACGCCGCCGTGTCATTCTCAGCCCACCGGCGTCGCTGGATGCGGATATGGAGGGGCTTGTGGTCAGAACACCGCTCTCCCGGCCGTATGTCAGTTTACGAGACCGGAGCCGCTACTTCTCAACCAGATTGCCTCACAAGGGCTCAGTGCACCCCGCTTGTCAACAGCGCTCGGGAGACCGGATGATCACCCATCCAAGTGACAGCCCATCCCGACAGCGCTTAACTTCGGTGATCTGACGGGAACCGGTGTTACCACTGCGGCAAGGTCGTTATCGAACTAAGAGTGTGGAGACTTTATATATTACTGCACAGTATCTTGATTACCTCAAGAGTCATGCCTGGAACGATTTTCGATTTAAAATTCTCAATTGTTGATTTTATGAAGGAAAAAGGAGAGCAAGAACAGAAATTAGAACATCCGAAATGGATAGCAGACCTTGCATTTTAAGTGAACTTGACTGCACACTGCTCACTATCGGTTACTGCAAGGAGAGAAACAACTTGTTTCTGATTTGTCGGGAATGCACTTAAAGAGAGAATCGTGCTGTAGGAGGGACACATTCTGACAACCACAGTCCAGTTCGCAAACCTCACTGGCGTTAAAGAAAGCGCGAGATTTGAAGACTTATTTGTGGCCTTGAAATAATTACGTTTAGTTTCCTACTCATTTTTGATGATACTACCAATCTTACATCTGTTTTCGAGCTGTCTTCCAGACCGTTTGCCGTTTCAGTTGAAAGAGCCCTGTGCATGTGCAGACGTATCTGATTTTCCCGTTTAAAGGAACAAACCTCTGTAGGGGTAACACTGTCAGGACGTCTATATTGCTTTCCTCATGTCGAGTTTCCACGTCTTCATAATGAAGGTGCAAAAATGCTACAACATTTCGATCAACATAACGGTGTGAAAGACGATTTTTCATTTATGAAATTAAATAAGCCCCGATTAGTGGCAACCTGAGAATGGAAATCTGTGAAATTGACTGCGTCTAGCAGGCCGGAGTGGCCGAGTGGTTAAAGGCGCTACAGTCTGGAACCGCACGACCGCTACGGTCGCAGGTTCGAATCCTGCCTCAGGCATGGATGTGTGTGATGTCCTTAGGTTAGTTAGGTTTAAGTAGTTCTAAGTTCTAGAGGACTTATGACCACAGCAGTTGAGTCCCATAGTGCTCAGAGCCATTTGAACCTTTTTTGACTACGTCTGTCCGTATGCCGACAGTTTGAACCAGATTAAAACAATAAATCTACAGCACACCAAAAATGAATAATACTGAAAACTATTGTTTTTGATCTATGTTACTGAGAAATGTGAAATATATAACCATGTCGTATGTGGTTCTACTGCATTGGCATTTAAATCCGGCGCGTTCGCAGTTCTAGCCTCCTCGCGGTCAAACAGCGTGCGTGATGTTGGGGAAAACGTGGAAGCCAGGCTGAGCTCTATAGCTCTCGTGCCAGGACACAACCCGCGAGTCAAAAACTTGGACAACCCTGATAAAGGGAATCCACTCCTTCGTTCTAGAAGTCATCTGTCAGTGCGACATTAAATCTTGATTCTAATGGCATACGTTAATACACACATCAAAACAAATTTTGCATCACCCTGGTTTCTAGAACTCCTGAAGATAGACGTTGACTGTGGATATTGTATCATGCCCATAGATGTAAACAACCATGCACGGTAGGGGTCCGACAGCCGATTAATTCCAGTCATTCCACCGGGAAAGAGGTACAAGGCTCGTGTTGTCTGTAGTTCAACAATGCCTGGACCGTCATACCGCGGTTCGATCTCTTCCGCATTATTACTTTGTGCCAGGAAGGGCTCGCAACGAGGGAAGTGTCCAGGCGTCTCGGAGTGAACCAAAGCGATATTGTTCGGACATGGAGGAGATACAGAGAGACCGGAACTGTCGATGACATGCCTCGCTAGGTCGATCGTGGCCTGCTACTGCAGTGGATGATCGCTACATACGGTTTATGGTTCGGAGGAATCCTGACAGCAACGCACCCATGTTGAATAATACTTTTCTTGCAGCTACAGGACGTCGTGTTACGACTCAAACTGTGCGCAATAGGCAGCATGATGCGCAACTTCACTCCCGACGTCCATGGCGAGGTCCATCTTTGCAACCACGACACCATTTAGTGTGGTACAGATGGGCCCAACAACATGCCGAATGGACTGCTCAGCGTTGACATCACGTTGTATGAGTGTCGCTTATGCCTTCAACCATACAATGTCCAGCGAGTGCATCACGGTGGAGGTTCACCAATGTTTTGGGGTGGCATTATGTTGGGCCGACGTACGCCGCTGGTGGTCATGGAAGGCGCCGTAAGAGCTGTACGATACGTGAATTCCATCCTCCAACCGATAGTGCAACCATATCGGCAGCATATTGGCGAGGCATTCATCTTCATGGACGATAATTCGCGCCCCCATCGTACACATCTTACGAATGACATCCTTCAGGATGTTCTTCAGACATGAACCCTATCGAACATGCCTGGGATAGATTGAAAAGGGCTGTTTAAGGACGACGTGGCCCACCAACCACTATCAGGGATCTACATCGGATCGCCGTTGAGGAGTGGGACAATCTGGACCAACAGTGCCTTGATGAACTTTCGGGTAGTATGCCACGACGAATACAGGCATGCATCAGTGCAGGAGGACGTGCTACTGGGTATCAGAGGTACCGGTGTGTACAGCAATCTGGAGCACTACCTCTAAAGTTCTCGCTTTATGGTGGTACAAAATGCAATGTGTGGTTTTCATGAGAAATAAAAAGAGCAGAAATGATGTTTATATTGATCTATATTCCAATTTTCTGTACAGCTTCCGGAACTCTCGGAACCGAGGTGAAGCAAAACTTTTTTTGATGTGTGTATAATCGGCATGGAAGTGCATCGACATCGATTGGTACATTTACTGCGTTTATTAAAGAATGAACTACACAGTACTAATGATGTATTATAAGATTTCTTTTGTAGTTTTTTGTAAACCGGCTGTCGCTTTTCTAGGCCATTGTGAGACAAATTAAGATAGAACAGAAGTTACACAAATCTTTTGATATTAAACGTATTGTTCCCCGTCCCACAGACCAAATAAAGGTAGAAAAATAACACTATTGGTAGTCCTGTACATCAGTAAACATCAATTGCAGGCCGGCCGAAGTGGCCGCGCGGTTCTAGGCGCTGCAGTCTGGAACCGCGAGACCGCTACGGTCACAGGTTCGAATTCTGCCTAGGGCATGGATGTGTGTGATGTCCTTAGGTTAGTTAGGTTAAAGTAGTTCAAAGTTCTAGGGGACTAATGACCTTAGAAGTTGAGTCCCATAGTGCTCAGAGCCATTTGACCCATCAATTACAGAATCCTAAATTAATTTTTGGAGTTAAAATACAGTGCCATTATTCACACTTACTAATGTAGCAGCCGCCATTTAGCATGTGTTATCTGTGGGCGTCTCAATACGCTTATGTCAGTTTATCGCTTTCTACACTTCTGGAAATGGAAAAAAGAAAACATTGACACCGGTGTGTCAGACCCACCATACTTGCTCCGGACACTGCGAGAGGGCTGTACAAGCAATGATCACACGCACGACACAGCGGACACACCAGGAACCGCGGTGTTGGCCGTCGAATGGCGCTAGCTGCGCAGCATTTGTGCACCGCCGCCGTCAGTGTCAGCCAGTTTGCCGTGGCATACGGAGCTCCATCGCAGTCTTTAACACTGGTAGCATGCCGCGACAGCGTGGACGTGAACCGTATGTGCAGTTGACGGACTTTGAGCGAGGGCGTATAGTGGGCATGCGGGAGGCCGGGTGGACGTACCGCCGAATTGCTCAACACGTGGGGCGTGAGGTCTCCACAGTACATCGATGTTGTCGCCAGTGGTCGGCGGAAGGTGCACGTGCCCGTCGACCTGGGACCGGATCGCAGCGACGCACGGATGCACGCCAAGACCGTAGGATCCTACGCAGTGCCGTAGGGGACCGCACCGCCACTTCCCAGCAAATTAGGGACACTGTTGCTCCTGGGGTATCGGCGAGGACCATTCGCAACCGTCTCCATGAAGCTGGGCTACGGTCCCGCACACCGTTAGGTCGTCTTCCGCTCACGCCCCAACATCGTGCAGCCCGCCTCCAGTGGTGTCGCGACAGGCGTGAATGGAGGGACGAATGGAGACGTGTCGTCTTCAGCGATGAGAGTCGCTTCTGCCTTGGTGCCAATGATGGTCGTATGCGTGTTTGGCGCCGTGCAGGTGAGCGCCACAATCAGGACTGCATACGACCGAGGCACACAGGGCCAACACCCGGCATCATGATGTGGGGAGCGATCTCCTACACTGGACGTACACCACTGGTGTTCGTCGAGGGGACACTGAATAGTGCACGGTACATCCAAACCGTCATCGAACCCATAGTTCTACCATTCCTAGACCGGCAAGGGAACTTGCTGTTCCAACAGGACAATGCACGTCCGCATGTATCCCGTGCCACCCAACGTGCTCTAGAAGGTGTAAGTCAACTACCGTGGCCAGCAAGATCTCCGGATCTGTCCCCCATTGAGCATGTTTGGGACTGGATGAAGCGTCGTCTCACGCGGTCTGCACGTCCAGCACGAACGCTGGTCCAACTGAGGCGCCAGGTGGAAATGGCATGGCAAGCCGTTCCACAGGACTACATCCAGCATCTCTACGATCGTCTCCATGGGAGAATAGCAGCCTGCATTGCTGCGAAAGGTGGATATACACTGTACTAGTGCCTACATTGTGCATGCTCTGTTGCCTGTGTCTATGTGCCTGTGGTTCTGTCAGTGTGATCATGTGATGTATCTGACCCCAGGAATGTGTCAATAAAGTTTCCCCTTCCTGGGACAATGAATTCACGGTGTTCTTATTTCAATTTCCAGGAGTGTATATATTTTAGTGACTTTAACTAATGTATAGTACAATATGTTTAGGGCAGTCAGATATTGCTTTTAAACACTTACAATCACATCTTTAGTGTCGAAAACATTCAGTACCTTGTTTTTTTTTTTTTGTTTTTTTTTTTTTTGTACCCTCATCACTGCAGTTTTGTGTTTTTTTCGAATAGATGGCTAATCTTTAAATATTTAAATATCACATTTCGTAGGAATCAATATTCTTTCCGCAGCAAGAAGCTCTCGACGAACGTGTGTGGACTTTCTGTTCAGTGTTAAGTTATCTGATTATAATCTAGAAAGCCGAAAGGTGGTTTCCAACAAAATATGAAGTAAATATTATAGTTAGACATTGATAAAGTGTATACCGGTTTTTAATACGTTCTTCCAAATACCGACGGAATATGCTACGTTGTTACTACAAAAATTAATACCCACGCTTGGGCCTACTGGACCACGTAATACACAAGTCATTTTCAGAGTTTTTTTTTTCTTTGTGCCCACATTACTTTCATTCTGTCAAACTGTACTCTTTTCCTACCGTCAGGGCAAGCTTATCCGGTCTTCTTGAATTTTTCTACGAGGCCAACAGTCGAGCGGTGAATTTTCAACCTGTAAATTTTTCTGTCTGTCTACTAAAGCTGTGTTATTCTTGCTTCCTTCGGCTCTTCGGCTGCACAGATCCATTTTACTGCTACAGTTTTAACTTCACTGGGACCTCCGTAGATTTCCACAACCTGTCTAGTAATTCTGGCTGATTCTACTCTCTTAATAGACTGACGGAAAAATTTTTAACTCCGCCTCAGACGCATAAGAGAGGCGCTATTAGCGCCACTAAGAGGATGCAAAACAGATTTCCTTCAAATATGCGTTGTAACGGTGGTGAACGTTATTCACCTTTGAGGTTGTACCTGGTGAGTTGATGATAGTCAAGAATGCCTTTAAGGCGTCGAGGACGCCATTATGAACATCTCATTGAGTTTGAATGAGGCCGGGTAATGGGGCTACCAGGAGCTGGATGTTCCTTCTGCGATAAGACTTGGCAGGATTGTAGCCACTGTAACTGACTGATGGCTGTGGTGGTCAGGAGAATGAACGGTCGCGAGAGGACCGGGTTCTGGACGGCCGCGTGGCACTACCGAGAAGGAATACCATTGTGTTCGGTGCATGGCTCTGGCACATTGTGCTACAATTGCAGCAGCAATTAGAACTGCGGTTGGTACCACAGTGGCACAAAGATCTGTTACAGATCGGTTACTTCAAGGGCAGCCCCGAACCAGACGCCCTGATATGGGATATTAGGAAAACCGGAGCCTTTTACTGGTAAAAGTATGCTTGGAACTCAGACCAGTTCGAAAAAGTTAGTGAAACATTGTATATTACAACTGCGGCAAAAAGAATGGGACACTTCAAGCATAGACAGGAGAACATAAGAAATTTCTCCCTCTACATCTACATCCACATCCATACTCCGCATACCTTGAGTACCTCTATCGGTTCCTCCTTCTATTCCAGTCTCGTATTGTTCGTGGAAAGAAGGATTGTCGGTATGCCTCTGTGTGGGCTCTAGTCTCTCTGATTTTATCCTCATGGTCTCTTCGCGAGATATACGTAGGAGGGAGCAATATACTGCTTGACTCCTCGGTGAAGGTATGTTCTCGAAACTTCACCAAAAGCCCGTACCGAGCTACTGAACGTCTCTCCTGCAAAGTCTTCCACTGGAGTTTATCTATCATCTCCGTAACGCTTTCGCGATTACTAAACGATCCTGTAACGAAGCGCGCCGCTCTCCGCTGGATCCTCTCCATCTCTTCTATCAACCCTGTCTGGTACGGATCCCGCACTGCTGAGCAGTATTCAAGCAGTGGGCGAACAAGCGTACTGTAACCTACTTCCTTTGTTTTCGGATTGCATTTCCTTAGGATTCTTCCAATGAATCTCAGTCTGGCATTGCCCATGGCGCGTATGCTACGTATCTATGGAAAATGAAAAGCTAGATGAATGACAGCTGCTACTGCAGCAGTGTGGGCGCACCAGAACATACGTCGTGGGACTGCGCACTCTACGAAAATGCGGTGGATAATAGCCGTCTGGCATTGAGAATGTTGGATGCTAAAGTAGCACTAGGGAAGAAGTCGACCTGGCGCATCTTGGACGACGTTGTAGCCGCAGTATCCAGGAACGCCACGGAAGACTTCACTAGGCAATAAATCACATGTCAGCACGCTACCCATGCCGGCTAGACAACATGGAGAGAAGACAAGTGAGGTCGCCGACCATCGAAAGAAATAGTTTCTCAGGAATCCACATTGCATTCGCGCAATAAATCATGGATGTGTGGACTATAACACGTAACAGTGATTAGTGGAATTACTTGTTTTAGTGGCAAATAATCAGAGAACAGATTCTGTGGCGATTATAGTGGAGTTAGTAGTTGGGTTACTTGCTAGGGTTTTATTGTAATTTTGTGAAGGTAGTAGTAGTTGTACTAATAAAAACCGTAAGTATCAGAAATAAATAGTTAATATGTAAATGTATTACTACCAAAGAAAACGTGATTTGTAGAGTCTATTTTAGCTTTTCATATAACAGGCTGTAGTTATGAAGAATAAATAAAAAAAAACCTATGGTTTTGGCTCTTGAGTAGCAACGCACTACCATTCCTTCATACGTTCTCAGAAACCTCACTGAAAGTGTCCCCAGTATTCACGTCTGTATTAATGTCCACTAAGAGATGTCGAGATATTTTTGATTAGACAGTGTAGAAGCACTCAGACCTTGGATGAGACTAAAGTGATCATAGATCTATCAAGGTCTAATATTTTTCACCCGTCTCGCCATTGTATTCAGACCCAGCGGACCAGGATAAGTGTTGTCGGAGGCTGTACTGCTAAGTGTGATTTCCTGGCACGAAGGTATTCTAGCTAGGGTGAAAGAATTTTGGGAGTTGTAAGCAAAGGGAACTCTGCCAGTGCCTTCAGGTCATGAGACACACCCAATTACTTTTGCACCCGCAATTAATTACACAAGTTTTGCAAAATATCATGACATTTCACATAATAACCGAATGTATGATGGAAGTGCGCAGTACTGGAGATTGCATTCAATCGGAGAGGACCTTAGTCGGTGATCTCTACAGTGGAAGCAACGGCCGAGTGTGGCAAGAAGTAGAGTCAGAACGGAGGCCGGTTTCATGTTAATAACGGTATTACGGTGAAAACGATAGACGTCCTTTATCTGTGCAGCCGGCCTTCGGGTAAGAGACTGTGACCAAAAACAGAAATGACAGTGAAGGAAGGATGTAGTGCGTTCGTCACATGTTGAACACGGAAATACCTTGTCAATGTGGTATGGCCTACATAGGACAGACAACGAGTACAGTGGAAGAGCGTTGTACAGAACATCAACGTTGCATCCGTCTACCGAAACCCAGCAAGTCTGCAGTTGCGGAACATTGTATTTCTAACAAACATTCAATGGAGTATGACAAAACTTCGATTTTGGCCACTGTAAAAACTTTTTGGGACTCCATTATCAAAGAATCAGTTTAAATACGCATTGCGGGAAATCTAATGAACCGTGACAGTGGTTACCAATTGAATAACGCATGGAATACCGTCATCTCCGAAATTTGCTCGAGACGAAGACGCCAGAAGACTTCGACAGCTGCGGCCAGCGACAATCCCGACGGCAGCTGAGTACTGCAGTTCCACCAGCGAGGGCGCTGCCGCTGGGCGGTGTGGCCCTTCTGTCTCCGCAATTGCAAGGCATGCGCGGCAGTACCATTAGAGCACTATATAAGCTGGAGCGGAGAACGTCTTCGTCAGTCCTCGTTCGGCTCACCTGAAGATGGCTGGCAGTTGTCCAGCCGAAATATCGCGCAATGAGGTTTACGACGACCGGCTGCAAGCCCGAAATCTTTTTGAACAGGAAGCCTCCTGCTTGGCCAATTTACACCGCTTTTCGTGGAGAAGGACCGTTTCTAAAGGCAGGAACGGTCACTTGGCTTGCTGATCCGAATGGAGAGGAATACTCGTATATTTTAGACTGGCTGTCATGCAGCTATTTTTGGCAGCCAAAGCTGGCGAATTGTCGTGTTGATATGTGTTTCCATTTAATTACACTGTACTTTAATACACACTGATATGCTAAAACCTGACCACTGTCCAAAGTATGTAAGCGGAGCAGACACGGGCGTAGGTCGCCCTAGCGCAGATATGGACTGCAAATGGGGAAATACACTGAGATAAACGACTTTGTTATTACGCAGAGCCTGTGAACGAGTATCTCGGAAACGGCGAAGCTGATCGAATGTTCACATGCTACTGTCATGAGTATCTACAGAGAAAACTAGGACTGTGAAATTACAAATGGTTCAAATGGCTCTGAGCACTATGGGACTTAACATCTGAGGTCATCAGTCCCCTAGAACTTAGAACTACTTAAACCTAACTAACCTAAGCACATCACACACATCCATGCCCGAGACAGGATCCTGCGACCGCAGCAGCAGCGCGGCTCCAGACTGAAGTGCCTAGAACCGCTCGCCCACAGCGGCCGGCTGTGAAACTACTACTAGGTGCTAAACGGCTGGACGTCCACGATTCTTCACAGAACATAAGGTTCGGAGACTAGTGTGCCCTTTAAAGTAGGATAGAAGGTGATCTGTGGCATCTCTGCCGAAAGAGAACTATACTGACGCATGCACAAGGGTTTCGGGGCACACCGTTCACCGTACTTTGTTTAACATGGAGCTCCGCAGCAGACCACACCTACGTGTTCACATGTTGACCGAACATCGTCAGTTACGATTCCTGCGGGAATATCGGGATTCGACAATCGAACAATGGAAACATGACAACGTCGTTGGTCGTCTATGCGAACGCCGTCATCGATGTGAACGGCGGTTCGAAACGTACAGTGGACCACGGGCACAGGCTGGTAGGAGCCGTATTATTCTATGGGAGACATTCTCCTGCGCTTGCACGGGACCTATGTTAGTAATCGAAGACGCGCTGATAGCTGCGAACCACTTGCATCCCTTCGTGTTTGATGACTTACCCGACGGCGGAGCCATCTTTCAGCAGCATAGTTGTCCGTGTCTCGGAGCCAGAATCGTGCTACGGTGGTTTGAGGAGCATTATAACGAACTCAAGTTGATGTCTCGGCGACCTAATTCGCCTGACGTAAATCCTATGGAAGCCATCTGGGTCGCCATCGGGCGTCATCACTGCGTGGGCAAATCTGCGACCCGCTATTTACGCGAATTGCATGACCCGTCGGTGACATCTAATGTCATCGTACCAGTGATGTATTTCGTTCGGAAGACGAACTAACAAGCTATTAAGCAGACGGTCTTAATGTTTCGGCTCATCAGTGTCTATCACCTTTACAATGTTTAGTATATTCTGTTTTCAGTTTGAAAGCGTTTTTACTCCAAAGATATGATTATGTGTATAACGTAAAAATTTGTTCAGTGATCTTCTTAACATATGTATGTTCTCATTCTGGGAAGCATCCCGATGGCGACCCCTGCTTGACTGCTGTGTGATTGATTAAGTGGTCTCAGAGATGTTTCCCCCGGTGACCTACCTTCGCTCTCACAAAACACATTAGAAACTCACCACACCAAGATTTTATAATAGGCGACAACATCGACATTAGAAACTGAAATGGCTCTTTCACTTTTTATATCGGACAACAAATAGCAGTTATTTTATGCCCGAAACAGGTTAGTATAGTTGGAAGATGAGTTAAATAAGATAAAATGAGACGTAGTGGGGTTACGAAACATTATTTTTCTACAGAGGGACGGAGCAGGAAGAAAATTTACATGCAGGCTTCTTCGTATCCTGGAAGATTAAAAACTATATGACGTGTACTGAAGAAACCTTAGAATAGCAAAACTTGTTTTACAGGTAAAGAGAAGACATTTAACAGAAAGTATTTGTCTCTGTACCAGTCAGCTCACATTCAAACGTGGCTGCAGAAGACTTCTACAAAGACTTAACAGAAACTCATAAAAGACAAACAATCCGACTACAAGATAATATTGAGGGATTTTAATGCATAAGTGGTCCAAAAATTTAAGAATTATTCTTCACTGTGAAACTTTGGATAAGATCGGCTCCTACATTAGTACAAATTAAAGAGAGAGAGAAAAAGACAACATACTTATTCTTAACATATTATTACAAAATAAAACAAATCGAACTTGGACTTGTCTAAGACGAAGTGGAAATATAAATGAAATTAACTACATTTTATTAGACAATAAAGAAAATGTCTAGTATTCAACACTTCTAAATCAATTTAGCTTTGCAAGTGATCATAGGCATGTAAGATGCGAAGTAATAAAGGAGGCCAGTTTAGAAAGAAAGACTAGTGAGACAGAAAGCCATGAACGCATCAATCAGAATTTTTTTTAAACGAGGATATAATTATTAAATAATAAATACCCAAAATAAAAATTATAGTTCTAGAAAAAAATAAAGAAAAAACTCAAAGAACAAATAGAAAATAAATTCACGGCAACCCAGCCACTGACGTAATTCTGCAGTTGGGAGCTTCAGCAGTACTGGTGCTGAACCTTATTGGACGTGACATGATTCGAAAACAAGTGGATGAATTGTTAGCCGCTGATTCCCTATCCGCTGGGACATCAATTCTACCTGCCAATTTGCTGCTCCCACGAACGTGCTGGCGTCGGGCTCTTTCACGTGCAGCAGGGATTCCGGTAGCTAAATGAAAGCCTATTGAATAAGGGCAACCGGAAAATGCCACAGGCCAACAGACAGACAGGTCTGGTATGTAAATATTCACCTAACAAAACATTTGAAATGAAAGGTAGCCTGTTACGTGCTATAAAGCTTCTATCCACTAACAATTATTGAAATAACCTGGCACGAAAATGCGTTGCCGTTGGACAAGACAAAACAGTACAGTATCACTGAACTCGGGAATGCAACATGAAGAATTCGTACTATGCCTTTTTGAGAGTGTGGTTAAAGAAAATCACCAAGAAAATTGAGAATCTGAAATCTAAAGGGAAACTATGAGAGCTGTGACTGAATAGAAGACCAGACAGTTGCAGCATGACTAGCGTAACGTGTCAGCATTGAAAAGGTCGCAATGCCCATCGATTGAGACCCAATCTTTTGCGTCGTTTGTCAAATCACGACCGAAATTATCGCGACCGTATTATCCACGAACTGCGGCACTAAACCGAACTGCTCAGTCCATGGCTGCTCTACCAAGTAACGGAAACAAGCTCATAGGTACCAAAAAGGTAGCAACACGAGCTGTATTGATACACTGAAGAGCCAAATAGACTGGCACACCTGCCTAATACCGTGTAGGGGCCCGCAATCACCCTGAAGTGCCGCAACACGACATGGCATGGACTCGACGAATGTCTGAAGTAATGGTGGAGGGACTTGAGCCTGCCGCTGTGGCCGAGCGGTTCTAGGAGCTTCAGTCTGGAACTGCGCGACCGCTACCGTCGCAGGTTCGAATACTGCCCCGGGCATGGATGTGTGTGATGTCCTTAGGTTAGGTTTAAGTAGTTCTAGGGGACTGATGACCTCAGATGTTGTCCCATAGTGCTCAGAGCCATTTGAACCATTTGAGGAAATTGATACCATGAATCCTGCAGTTCTGACCATAAATCCGTAAGAGTGCGAGAGGCTGGAGATCTCTTCTGAACAGAACGTTGCAAGGTATTACAGATATGCTCAATAATGTTCATGTCTGGGTAGTTTGGTGACCAGCGAAAGTGTTTCAACTCAGATGGGTGTTCTTGGAGCCATTCTGTAGCAATTCTGGACGTGTGGGGTGTCGCATTGTCCTGCTGGAATTGCCCAAGTGCGTCGGAATGCACGATGGACATGAATGGATGCAGGCGATCAGACAGGATGCTTATGTACGTTTCACATGTTAGAGTCGTATGTAGACATATCAGAGGTACCACATCACTCCAACTGCACAGAGCCTCCACCAGCTTGAACAGTCCCCTGCTGACATGCAGGGTCCGTGGACTCAATAGGTTGTCTCCACACCCGTACACGTCAATCCTCCCGATACAATTTGAAATGAGGCTCGTCCGACCAGGCAACATGTCTCCAGTCGTCAACAGTCCTATGTGGGGGTTGACGGGCCCAGGGGAGGCGTAAAGCTTTGTATATTGCAGTCATCAAGAGTACCCGAGTAGGCCTTCAGCTCCGAAAGCTCATGTCGATGGTGTTTCGTTGAATGTTTCGCACACTGACGCTTGATGGCCCAGCATTAAAACCTGCAGCAATCTGCTGTAGGGTTGCACTTTTGTCACGTTCAACGGTTCTTTTCAGTAGTTTTTGGCCCCGTTCTTGCAGGATCTTTTTCCGGCGGCAGCGATGTTGGAGATTTGATGTTTTACCGGATTCCTGATATTCACGGTACATTAGTGAAATGGTTGTATGGGAAAATCTCCACTTCATCGCTACCTTGGAGCAGCTGTGTCCCATCGTTCGTGCGCCGACTGTAACACCACGATCAATCTCACTTAAATCTTTGTAACCTTGCATTGTAGCAGCAGTAACCGATCTAACAACTGTGTAAGACGCTTGTTGTCTTATATAGGCATTGCCGACCGCGGTGCCGTATTCTGTCTGTTTACACATCTCTCTGTATTTGAATACGCATGCCTATACTAGTTTCTTTGGCGCTTCAGTGTATTACGAAGTCACTCCAATGTAGAGCTGCAGCGAAATGGGCGCTTTCGGGTGGCCCTCCGCACTTTTATCAATTCGGATGGCCCTTCAGAGTAAGCGTCCGACGGGAGAAGTAATGAATACAATCTTTTCCGGCCACTGATGGGCCTTCCTCCCAGTTCAGGAGTTGAGGACACTAAAGTTGCGCCAATCCTGCTAAAGCGTGGAAGATTGATATCTTTGCGCATCGAAGTAGCCGTGGCTTATAATTCAAACTAACACCTCGGAACCCCTGCAGAATTTCCCCATCTTGCCCATACTTAACAATAATTAATCTCAGGTTCTGAAAATATCTTCGCCCCTCCAGTTGGTACTTGCCTATTCACACTGGCTATTGGTGGTCTCGGATTGCTAGAGAAAATTTATTTTAAAGCACTTATTTACCAATTTCATTTCTTGATTTTCGGTTTAAAAACTTGATAAACCTGTGACTGATGTCATTTTATTCGTAATTTCACAAGCAGTCCGAATCTTTGATCACAAAAGTAAGCTTAATTCGATTAGCAATTCTCTCTTTGTCAGGAGACTGGGCAGGACTGCATTTGTGGCTTCTCCACGCCTCGTGTATGCCAGGAAAAAGTCTCTCAGTTACAGGTTTTGTGCTGCCAGTGACTGACTGGGCTGCACTAACCAGCATTTCCGCACATGAGTATACGACGGGAATCTACTATCTGTCATAATGCACACAGCTGTAGGAAATGTAAATGCTCACAGCTCAGCCAGTAGCGGCATTTCGTTGATGTCGTGCATTCGATTGGTGCAGTCTTCACGACAGACATATGTCGAATGTGTGGCTGACCTACTCCACCTGCAGCGCCAACAGCCAGATGAAGCCGCTGATCTACGAACCGCCAACTACCCCTGATGGTTTCAGGCTTTGAATGAGACCCATCAGGGCAATGCTGCTCAGTGACCGACATCGCCAGAATCACCATCTGGTCTCCGAGGGTCCTGGGTACGACTCGGGGCGCCTGGGCCCTTTCTGCCAGTGACAGCGGGCTGAGGGGCAGTGCACGCCAGCCCACATGGCGGGCCTTCCTGCGCTACGGAGCTCACACATTACCGCATCAGCATGTCGCTGTCTGCAGCCAACCGTTGCTACCTCAACATACGTCACTCGCTGCATACTACCCACGATCGGCTCCTGCGCGGCATCGTCGAAGTACTGAATGGAAGGCATCGAGTAAAACGGAATGTCTTGTGTTGAGCAAGCATTCTTGACTCTGTGCTCGCTATGGCGCTCGATAACCCGTACCACAGCTTCCCATACACATGCAACTCTGCAGCCAGAACCGGCCAGGCAGGCGAACTGATGGTAGATCTACATCTACATCTACACCCTGTAAACAACTACATAGTGCATGGCACAAGGAGCTTCCCATTTATCAAATATTAAGGTTTTGTATCATTCAGTGGACCTAGTAACGCTGGAGACAAGAAGAGATCAAGAGTAAGATCTAACATAAGGTGGAAAGTCTTCACTTTGGGATGCCTGTAACTGATCGTAAAGCATGAAAAGCACGCTTGGTTCAGTCCAGGAAAAGGAAAGTTTCGAGATAATCAGAAGGTGCCCCACGAATGTGGATTGCGTTGTTAACAACAGAACAAATTGCAACCGAGATCTAAATCAGAAGTGTGACATGTTGCATATAGCGCACAGACAGACAGACCCTTTATTTTATGGCTTCACGATCGCAGAACAATCACTGGAAGTAGTTACAGCCACAAAATATGTAGGAGTGTGCATACGCAGCGATTTGAAGAGGAATGACCACATAAAACTAATCGCTGGTAAGGGAGATGCCAGTCTAAGATTAAATGGTAGAATCTCCAGGAATTTTAGGTCATCAACAAAGGAGGTAGCCTGTGAAACACTCTTTCGACAAGTGCTTGAATATTGCTCGCGAGCCTGGGATCTGTGGCACATACAGTTTTTTTTAGTAAGCACGATAGCTTCACGGAGATGCTTAGCCAACCTCAGTGGCAGACGCTGCAAGAGAGGCGTTCTGCATCAAGAGTCAGCCACTATATTCCTTCCCCCTACGCATATCTCAAGAAAACACCACGGAGCTAAAATCGAAGTTCATCAGCAATCGATTTTCCTACGAAGCGGTCCCGACTAGAACAGGAAAAGAGGAAGAGACAAGAGACTATGGTATATAAAGTGCCCTTCGCTGCACACCGTAAGCTGACTTGTGGAGATTAAATGTTAGACGTATAAGAACGTATAAGCTAAAACCGTACACAGGTGGGTGTTGGCACAAAATACTATGTTATGTGAACAAAATAACTGGTGAATACACTAAGACGACAAAAATCGTACGATAGCTCCTAATATCGTGTCCGGTCTTTAGCCCGGTGTAGTGCAACAACTCGCCGTGGGTTGGACTCAACAAGTAGCTGGAATCCCCGCAGAAGCACTAACCCGTGCTGTGTCTATAGCCCTCCATAATTGCGAAAGTACGGTCGGTGCAGGATTTTGTGCTCAAACGGACCTCACGCATATGACGCATAAATGCTCGATGATATTCATGTCGGGCTATCTAGATGGCCAAATAATTCGCTAGAAATTTCCAGAATGTCCTTCAAACAAATACCGAACAACTGGGTCGCCTAGATGCAACACTGTCCATGTCCTCCATTACCAGTGTTGAGAAAAAGTGGAAAAACTGTTTTCACTGGGTAAATACACACTGCCCTACACTGTATGTTGTATACGTAAGTATGGATTAGTACAAAACCATTTGGGCTATTGAAAAAAAATCAGGAACTCAATGCATGTAAGATATAAGCAAAATAAAAATGGACTTGGACAGTTTTACATCTGACTTTGCAGATGGCCACTTTTGCATGCAACTGAAATGGACATGGACAGCTTTGAACCTGACTAGTTGTACATGAGGAGAGGATATGGGGTGTATTCAGTTTTAATTTCTTTTAATATTTATGAGGGTACATGGTGTAACAACTGACCTGCAATCCACTTAATACATCATATCTGGAACAATGTCTTCATCTTCTCCTGCTAGGCATTCTGATTCAACTGATGCCCCTGACCCGCTAGACCTAGTAATGTCATGTACCACAACAAGGATTCACGTTCCCTCCAGGACTCATTAGAGTGTTTCTCGAGGAGTTTTGAAACATCCTCCAGTTTCTTTTCATTAACAGGAATTTGTGTGTCCTAAGTGTTTCCCACGTTTGCATACGGACAACGGTAGGTTGATTTCAGAATTATAATTAGGCTCCCCTTGGATTTTTATAGCATTCTGAGAACGTGTATAGCTTTAAGAATAAACAGCTGTAAGATACCACGCGCCGGCCGCGGTGGTCTAGCGGTTCTAGGCGAGCAGTCCGGAACCGCGCGACTGCTACGGTCGCAGGTTCGAATCCTGCCTCGGGCATGGATGTGTGTGATGTCCTTAGGTTAGTTAGGTTTAAGTAGTTCTAAGTTCTAGGGGACTGATGACCACAGATGTTAAGTACCATAGTGCTCAGAGCCATTTGAACCAAGATACCACGCAAGTACAATGTTTACATGCTTATGGTAGCCATCTTGCATTACAGTTACATGACCCCAGCCTTCAATGCGATTTGTCAAAAGGGACAAGGCAAGTTTTGCACCCAACTTACTGATGGACATGGACGGTTTTTAATCTAACCACACTTTTCGTGACATGGAGAGCTTTGAGCATAAATAGCATTTCAAGCATGTGTAAAATGTCATGCTCTACAATCCAAAGTTGCCAACTCATTTTTTTTTAAAGTGGACATGGACAGTTTTGCATCTAAGCGACTCAATTGTAGCCCTGGGACATGACGCATTGTCCTCCATTGTCTGCGAATATGAAGCCTATGAATGGCTTGTATATAGTCTCCATATAACCGAATATAAACATCAGTGATGGGTTCAGTTTGACCAGAGAACCAAGTCCATTCCATGTAAACACGCCCCAAACGGCACTTGCACAGTACCCTCCAGACAACTTAGGTCCACGGATTCGTGGGGTCTGCGCAGCCCTCGAACCCTACCATCAGCTCTTACCAACTGAAATGGGGGCCCTTCTGACGATTTCGCGGTTTTATAGTCGTCTGGCGTCCAACCGATATGGTCACGAGCCCAGGAGAGGCGCTGCAGGCGATGTCGTGCTGTTAGCAAAGGACCTCGCGTCGGCCGTCTGCTGCCATAGCCCATTAAAGCCAAATTTCGCAGCACTGTCCTAACGGATACGTTCGTCATAGGTCCCACATTGATTTCTGACGTTATTTCACGCAGTGTTGCTTCTCTACTAGCACTGACAGCACTGCGCAAACACCGCTGCTCTCGGTCCGTGGCCAGAGGTAATGCCTGAAATTTTGTATTCTCAGCACATCCTTTCCTTGGCTCTGATTTCCGAAATGGAAAGTCCCATGCGACCAGCTCCAACTACCACTCCGCGTTCAGAGTCTGTTAATTCTCGTAGTGCAGCCATTATCACGTCGGAAATCTTTTCACATGAATCATCTGAGTACAATTGACAGCTCAGCCAATGTACTGCCCTTTTGTACCTTGTGTACGTGATACTACCACAATCTGTGTATGTGCATATCACTATCCCATGCCATTTGTATAATGAGCAGGCCGTAAAATTGGAAAATTGGGGTGTGTGTGTGTGTGTGAGGGGGGGGGGGGGGGGGCGAGTGGAGAATGGAGTCTATACAGAGTGGGTGTCGAACAGTTATAACAAGCCTACTATAGGGTTAATACAGAAAATTTATTAGGGAATTTATTAATAAAGGATATAAGTTTTGTTAATACGTTTGTGATCATTGTGAATCTTTGCGAACAAAGCCATTCAGATCATTTAATGTTTTCCTTTATTACGACTTTCCGGTTACTGTTAAACTCAGATAAAATCTTTGAGCTCGTAAAATAAAGTTAAGTGTGGGTTGTTATAAACTTGAGCCTAAACGGGCAAAAACTCATGTCTCGCTTAGACTAACGCCGAACACTGTTTTACGAGTTGTAAATTTTCGTCTGCTGGTGGTAGTAACCGAAAGGTAATAAATGCTTTATTCCCGAATTTCAGTGGTTTATGGCTGCAGCGTTTGATATTGGCTCTTTCATATTGGTGACAAGATAAAGAAACAAGATAGGGTAGAGAGATTCTACTGTCTTATTTCTGCTTCTCCTTAAGACACAATAGTTCACCAGTTGAAGCGAACAGCTTAAAATAGCTTGACAGCAATTGTCATGAATATCAATAGAAATAAGAAAACAACTGTAAGGACACACTTTTATTTATATTCCCACTACAGATTTCGGAGGACTGGATCTCTACCATCAAGTGGACTATCAGTAGTTCGTTGTCTTTCGGTTAGCATCGCTGACGCTAGATCACGGGC
Source organism: Schistocerca piceifrons (assembly GCF_021461385.2). NCBI lineage: Eukaryota > Metazoa > Arthropoda > Insecta > Orthoptera > Acrididae > Schistocerca > Schistocerca piceifrons. The sequence goes on from NC_060141.1 coordinate 384,569,715, forward strand.
CCCGGTTTCGATTCCCGTCCGGATCGCGTATTTTCTCTGCTCGAGGTTGCATATGTGTGTTGTGCTCATCATCATCGACGCCGCAGGTTGCCAAAGTGGCGTCAATAAAAAAAAAGAGTTGAATCAGGCAGCCAAAACCCCACATAAGGGGCCTCCCGATCAAAGATGCCGTACGCACATTTCATTTCATCAAGTGGATTTTTTCTTTTAACATTTGTGGAATATTCCGTCGGTACATAGTGGAACATAGAGATATCGAAAACCTAAACACACATTATTGATGTTCCACGCTAATACTTATTTAATAATTCGTTATGGACTGACTTCCAACTTTCCAGGCCATCTTCAATGATATAAGATTAAACAGAGAGTCTATACAACATCAGCGGGAGTTTACAGCTGTACAATGTTTTTTTTCTAAAGATATGTGGAATTTTACAACTGTATGTGGATACAAAAACAAAAGCATCGAAAAGTAGCTCTCAACAAGAAAATTTTATATTATGCACAAAGTTTAAAAGAATAAAAATGTATAAGCGAAGATTGGTGCACAAGTGAGTATTGGCACGGACTACCATGTTATATGTACAAAATAAAGAGTGAATGTGATGCAAAGGACAAAAAAGAGAGTGGGATGAGGGGGAAGATAGAAAGGAGTGTTCATATTCCCACTGCAGTCTCAAATGTTAACTATTTCTGGACAGGTAGGCCCAAGACAATGGCAAACGTGCCACTGGTTCACCCCACAGAAGACAATAATACGTCAAAGTGCACATTTTCTGAGTACTCCAACATCAACGCAGTAGATGAATTGATTCATTCTGTTAGCGGAAATACGTTGAATATGACGGTCATGCAGTGCTGTGGTCACAATGTGTGGTTCTGATTTTGTTCGTCACTGTGTGCATCCCTCTCTAGGCACCAGTTCCACGCACACATCAATGTTCCAGAAGAAAAACTGTGCGAGCTGAAAAGTCGTGGAACATCTACCAACCACTCTGTCCCATTCTAACTCAGTCACCTGTGTATATCCCTCCACTTACTCTCAAGAGCGCGTGCTGTCATTTGTTTTCACGTGTGCACTTCGTTTAACAGTTCTTGAATGGCTGTAACACTGACATTTTCTCTCACACAACAGAGAATGACACCTGTAGGCTATGTTTTTGTGAACTTAATTACTTGTTGAATGAGATTTTCACTCTGCAACGGAGTGTGCGCTGATATGAAACTTACTGGCAGGTTAAAACTGTGTGCCGGACCGAGACTCGAATTCGGGACCTTTGCCTTTCGCGGGCAAGTGCTCTATCAACTGAGCTACCCAAACACGACTCATGCCCCATCCTCACAGCTTTACTTCTGCCTGTACCTCGTCTCCTACCTTCCAAACTTTGCAGAAGATCTCCTGCGAAATTAGCAGCAATAGCACTCCTGAAAGAAAGAATATTGCGGAGACATGGCTTAGCCACAACCTTGGGGATGTTTCCAGAATGAGATTTTCACTCTGCAGCGCAGTGTGCGCTGATATGAAACTTGCTAGTTTGGAAGGTAGGAGACGAGGTACTGACAGAAGTAAAGCTGTGGGGAGGGGGCGTGAGTCGTTTTTGGGTAGCTCAGTTGGTAGAGCACTTGCCCACGAAAGGCAAAGGTCCCAAGTTCGAGTCTCGGTCAGGCACACAGATCCCCCTGTGGGTCCGGGGATTAGAATAGGCCCGAGGTATTCCTGCCTGTCGTAAGAGGCGACTAAAAGGAGTCCGTCCCCCTCAAGGGGGTAGTTAGCGCCTGCGTCCGGAGACGGACGGTTCCACGACCTATATTTGAGGTCATTTTGGTTTTTCACTTCTTCACGTTTCTTCCTTCCTTTGGTTGGTACCTTACTTTGTTCTTCTCCATCTCACTGTCTTCCTTACTCTTTCCCTTGCCTTCTTCTCCTTGCCTTCTCTGGTCTCCGCCTCGGCGTTTGAGACAGTCTGTCCTCTCTCTCCCACTCTCTCTTCTTTTTCCTCTTCTTCCTTCCTCCCTGTGCGCGCCTGAAGGCCGACCCACGCGTTCGCACGCGTAGCCGGTGACGGGGTAACGCGTAATTCCCCGCCCTGGGTAGACAAGTAAGGCACGCACGTACCTCCTCGTAAAGGCCAGGCCCAGGGAGGGGTAATTGCCTGAGCTGATACCTTCTGACCATGCCGATTGGTCCCTCCGTCTGTTTCTCGGGAGGTGTGACCTGAGGTGTAAACATTCACCTAAGGCGGGAGTGCCCTCTGAGAGGGTCCCCACAAGGAAGGAGCGCGCCATCGGAGACGCTGGCAATCATGGGGGATTCCTCCGCAATGGATTTCTTTCCTTCGTCTCTCTCGACTTCTGCCCATAAACGGAAACTTGACCAGCCACCAGTGATAAAAGTACTACCGCCTGCCCCACAGTTCCTCGTAGTTTCTCGATCTGAGGACGGCAAGGATTTTTCCTCTGTCAACCCTTTCGTTATCCAGAAGGGCGTAGATGCCATAGCCGGATCTGTCAAGTCGTGTACCAGGTTGCGTAATGGTACCTTGTTACTAGAAACTGAAAGCGCCTTTCAGGCACGAAAACTGCTTCGTGCCACACTCCTGTACACGTTCCCTGTCCGGGTGGAGGCTCACCGCACTTTGAATTCGTCTCGTGGTGTGGTATATACTCGATCACTCGACGGATTGACTGACGAGGAGATTCAGTCTTTCCTCGCTGAGCAGGGCGTGACGGCTGTCCATAGGGTCATGAAAAAGGTCAACAGTGACCTTGTACCGACCCGGACACTTTTCTTGACCTTTGATAGTGTTCAGCTGCCGTCGCGTATCAAAGCGGGCTACGAGGTTATTTCTGTTCGCCCCTATATCCCGACACCTACACGCTGCTACCAGTGTCAGCGTTTTAATCACACTCGCCAGTCTTGTTCCAATGCGGCTAAATGTGTCACTTGTGGCAAGGATGCCCATGAGTGTGACTGTCCACCTCCGTCTCCTCGTTGTGTGAACTGTCAGGGTGACCATGCAGCGTCCTCCCGCGACTGTCCCATCTACAAGGAAGAACGCTGTATCCAAGAAATTCGGGTCAAAGAGAAAGTGTCCACCTCGGCTGCTCGCAACCTATTTGCTAGTAGGAAGCCCACGCTGCTCCCAGCGGGAAAATAGAGTACTGTCCTCGCCTCTCCTCGGACTACCAGGGAGATGGCGACGCAGACATGCGATCTGACCTTCAGCACCACGGTCGTCCGTTCGGCAAGTGCTAAGATCGCGCGGTCGACGTCTCCTCTTCTTCCCGTCACCCCTCAGACACAAGTACCTTCATCAGCTTCTGCCAAGACCCAGAAGTCAGATGCACGGGCCTTCAAGAAGGAGCCGTCCCGTGCAGACTTCCTACGTACCACGAACTCCCAGCCGTCGACCAGTACTTCCACTAAACGACCTTCCAAGAAGGCTCATAGGAAGCACAGTTCTCCTTCTCTGCCACGGCGCATTTCTTCTCCCGCGCCACCCAGCGGTTGCCGCCCCAGGCCGTCATCCATTTCGCCTGGCCGCACCGCTGGTAGCCGAACATCTGGCCGTACACTGGCGGAGGAAGCTCCTCCTCCCGGCCATCTTAACGAGATGGCCGATGAACCTATAGAACCAATGGACGATGACTGTTCGCCTACTGATAGCGGCGGCAGTGCTCGCTCGAAGCCAGGCCCTCAGCGGCCTTCGAGGTGACCCCTTCAAAAATGGTTCAAATGGCTCTGAGCACTATGGGACTCAACATCTGTGGTCATAAGTCCCCTAGAACTTAGAACTAATTAAACCTAACTAACCTAAGGACATCACACACATCCATGTCCGAGGCAAGATTCGAACCTGCGACCGTAGCAGTCGTGCGGTTCCTGAATGAGCGCCTAGAACCGCTAGACCACCGCGGCCGGCTGGGTGACCCCTTCTTTCATCTTTCTTTTCTTCTCACGATGGCACTTATTCACTGGAATATTCGCAGCATTCGCTCCAACCTAGAGGACTTGAAGTTGCTGCTCCGCTTGCACCGTCCGCTCGTCGTAGCCCTCCAGGAAACGAAGCTACGCCCATGCGATCACATTGCCTTGGCACACTACACCTCTGTGCGTTTTGACCTACCCCCTGTGGTAGGTATTCCGGCTCATGGCGGGGCTATGTTGCTGGTCTGGGATGATATTTACTACGATCCCATCACATTGCACACCGGCCTGCAGGCAGTTGCCGTCCGAATTACTCTCCTCACTTTTACATTTTCCATTTGTACCGTTTACACTCTATCGTCGTCTGCCGTTACCAGGGCAGACATGATGCAAATTATTGCTCAGCTACCTGCACCATTTTTGTTAACTGGAGACTTCAATGCCCACCATCCCCTTTGGGGCTCTCCAGCATCCTGCCCGAGGGGCTCCCTGTTAGCAGACCTTTTTAACCAGCTCAATCTTGTCTGCCTCAATACTGGCGCCCCTACTTTTCTTTCGGACACATCTCACACCTATTCCCATTTAGACCTCTCTATATGAACTACCCAACTTGCACGCCTGTTTGAGTGGTATGCCCTTTCTGATACATATTCGAGCGACCACTTCCCTTGTGTCATCCATCTCCTGCATCATACCCCCTCTCCGTGCTCAACTAGTTGGAACATCTCCAAAGCAGACTGAGGGCTCTTCTCTTCCAGGGCGACCTTTCAGGATCAAACCTTCACAAGCTGCGATAGTCAGGTCGCACACCTCACGGAAGTCATTCTCACTGGTGCTGAATATTCCATCCCTCACACTACTTCTTCTCCACGTCGCGTACCGGTCCCCAGGTGGACCGCAGCATGTAGAGACGCCTTACGTGCTCGTCGACGTGCTTTACGCACCTTAAACGCCACCCTACGGTGGCGAATTGTATCACTTATAAACGATTACGTGCGCAGTGCCGTCGTATTATTAAAGAAAGCAAGAAAGCCAGCTGGGCTGCTTTCACAAGCACCTTCAACAGTTTTACTCCTTCTTCTGTTGTCTGTCCGCCCCCGGTAGCTGAGTGGTCAGCGCGACAGACTGTCAATCCAAAGGGCCCGGGCTCGATTCCCGGCTGGGTCGGAGATTTTCTCTGCTCAGGGACTGAGTGTTGTGTTGTCCGAATCATCATCATTTCATCCCCATCGACGCGCAAGTAGCCGAAGTGGCGTCAAATCGAAAGACTTGCACCAGGCGAACTGTCTACCCGACGGGAGGCCCTCGTCACACGATATTTCATTTCATTTCTGTTGTCTGGGGTAGCCTGCGCCGGCTATCTGGCACTAAGGTCCACTCACCAGTTTCTGGCTTGACGGTCGCGAATGACGTCCTTGTGGCCCCTGAGGATGTCTCCAATGCCTTCGGCCGTTTTTTCGCAGAGGTTTCGAGCTCCACTCATTACCACCCAGCCTTCCTCCCCCGAAAACAGGCAGAGGAGGCTAGGCCACCTAACTTCCGCTCCTCGAATCGTGAAAGTTATAATGCCCCTTTCACCATGCGGGAACTCGAAAATGCACTTGCCCGGTCACGGTCCTCCGCTCCAGGGCCTGATTCTATTCATATTCAGATGCTGAAGAACCTTTCTCCTGAGGGTAAAGGTTTCCTTCTTCGTACTTATAATCGGATCTGGATTGAGGGACATGTTCCCGCATGCTGGCGCGAGTATATTGTTGTACCGATTCCTAAGCCGGGGAAGGGCAAGCACTTGCCTTCCAGTTATCGACCCATCTCGCTTACCAGCTGTGTCTGTAAGGTGATGGAGCGAATGGACAACTCTCGTTTGGTTTGGCTGCTCGAATCTCGACGCCTACTTACCAATGTACAATGTGGATTTCGTAGGCGCCGCTCTGCTGTTGACCATCTGGTTACCTTGTCCACCTTCATTATGAATAACTTCTTGCGGAAGCGCCCGACCGCGGATGTGTTCTTTGATTTGGAGAAGGCTTACGACACCTGTTGGAGGGCGGGCATTCTCCGCACCATGCATACATGGGGCCTTCGCGGTCGCCTCCCTCTTTTTATTCGTTCCTTTTTAATGGATCGACAGTTCAGGGTAAGTGTGGGTTCTGTCCTGTCAGACACCTTTCACCAGGAGAATGGGGTGCCACAGTGCTCAGTTTTGAGCGTCGCTCTCTTCGCCATAGCGATCGATCCAATAATGGATTGCCTCCCAGCTGATGTATCAGGCTCCCTTTTCGTGGACGATTTTACCATCTACTGCAGCGCGCAGCGTACATGTTTCCTGGAGCGCTGTCTTCAGCGTTCTCTTGACCATCTTTACTCCTGGAGTGTCGCCAATGGCTTCCGTTTTTCTGCCGAGAAGACGGTCTGTATTAACTTCTGGCGCTACGAAGAGTTTCTCCCACCGTCCTTACGACTCGGTCCCGTTGCTCTCCCATTCGTGGAGACAACAAAATTTTTAGGTCTTACATTTGACAGGAAACTTAGCTGGTCTCCACATGTGTCTTATTTGGCTGCCCGTTATACCCGTTCTCTAAATGTCCTCCGTGTTCTCAGTGGTATGTCGTGGGGAGCGGATCGAACCGTCCTACTTCGCCTATATTGGTCGATCGTCCGCTCAAAGCCGGATTATGGGAGCTTCGTATACTTCTCTGCACGGCCGTCCATCTTACGCCGCCTCAACTCCATACAACATCGGGGTTTACGTCTTGCGATCGGAGCGTTTTATACTAGTCCCGTCGAGAGTCTTCATGCTGAAGCCGGTGAATTGCCACTGACCTACCGGCACGATATACTGCTTTGTCGGTATGCCTGTCGGCTACTGTCAATGCCCGACCACCCGTCTTATCGTTCCTTTTTTGACGACTCTCTCGATCGTCAATACGGGTTGTATGTCTCTGCCCTGCTACCCCCTGGAGTTCGCTTTCGTCGCCTCCTTCAACACCTTGATTTTTCACTCCCTGCAACCTTTAGAGTGGGCGAGAGCCACACGCCACCTTGGCTCCAGGCTCAGGTTCGCGTTCACCTTGACCTCAGCTCGCTCCCAAGGAGGTTACCCCCGGTTCGGTATACCACTCCCGTTTTGTCGAACTTCGTTCGAAGTTCATTAATATGACCTTCATTTATACAGATGGCTCTAAGACCAATGACGGTGTCGGTTGTTCTTTTATTGCCGGGGCGCAAAGTTTCAAATACCGGCTCCATGGCCATTGTTCGGTCTTCACAGCTGAGCTCTTTGCCCTCTACCAAGCTGTTCTTTATATCTGCCGCCACCGACATTCTGCTTATGTCATCTGCTCCGATTCCCTGAGCGCCATCCAGAGCCTCAGTGATCCGTATCCGGTTCACCCTTTCGTGCACCGGATCCAACGCTCTCTTCAGTAGCTGGTGGACGACGGTTCTCCGGTTAGCTTTATTTGGGTTCCTGGCCATGTCGGTATCCCTGGGAACAAAGCTGCAGATGCCGCGGCCAAGGCTGCGGTCCTGCAGCCTCGGACAGCTTCTTGTTGTGTCCCTTCATCAGATTGTAGCAGGGTCATTTGTCGGCGCATTTTATCGCTGTGGCATGCCGATTGGGCTGCACTTACGGACAACAAGCTTCGGGCCTTGAAACCTCTTCCCGCGGCTTGAACGTCCTCCTCACGCCCCTCTCGGCGGGAGGAGGTAGTTTTGGCCCGGTTACGAATTGGACACTGCCGGTTCAGCCATCGCCATCTGCTGACGGCTGCGCCGGCGCCGTTCTGCCCATGTGGGCAATTGCTGACGGTCCGCCACATTTTAACGCCCTGTCCGGATTTTACTACACTGCGTCTTGATCTTGGCCTGCCATGTACTCTCGATGCCATTTTAGCGAATGACCCAGGAGCAGCTGCTCGCGTTCTTCGTTTTATCAACTTGACCAACCTGTCTAAGGACATTTGATTATGCTGTTTTTTAATCCTATGCCTGTCGATCTTTTATCGTGTTTTCCCTTTTAGTTGCTGTTTTAAACTTGTGCCTCGCGGTGCATTCCTAACGTAGTCTGGGCGCTAATGATCGTTGAATTTGTGCGCCATAAAACCACAAAAAAAAGGCACACAGATTTAATCTGCCAGGAGGTTTCATATCAGCGCACACTCCGCTGCAGAGTGAAAATTTCATTCTTGAAACATCCCCAAGGCTTTGGCTAAGACATGTCTCCACAATATCCTTTCTTTCAGGGCTGCTAGTTCTGCTAGGTTCGCAGGAGAGCTTCTGAAAGTTTGGAAGGTAGGACACGAGGTACTTTCAAAAGTAAAGCTGTGAGGACGGGGCGTGAGTCGTACGTGGGTATCTCAGTTGCTAGAGCACTTTCCCGCGAAAAGCAAAGGTGCCAATATCGAGTCTCGGTCCGGCACACAGTTTTAATCTAACTGCTTGTTACTAAAACGTAATCTACCAAACTTCTAAATTCGTGTTGATTGTTTCTGACTGTTTTAATTTCCACTGTAATTAATATACTTGGTAGGTGTCCCTTATAACTTGCATACTGAATACTCTGCGTACTATAGAACATCTATATATATATAGTTTGTACATGACGTCCTCGCTGACTTTTCAGAAGGCTTGGAGGAGGCAGGGGGGGGGGGGGGGGGGAGGAGAAGGGCGTGGAAGATAGCCTACCAAACCCCAACGCACTGGCAGCAGCAGGGAGATTAGCTGCGTTTTTTTCCTCACACAGCCCTGACATACCGTGTGCTTGCTGGCAAGTGCGACAGGGCACAACAACAACTTCATAACGGCTACAGTACCCACAAGTTCTGTGTTGACAGACCTCCAACGTTGGCAGCGGTCTGTCAGCAAACACTCGTGGCCCAAAGTGGACTCACTTCTACCGGCTTCAGCCGATCCAGAGCTAGGAAACCTCGTTCAGGATGTTGTGAACAGACTACACAGCTTCCTGTGTAATGAAGGTAAAATTGAACCTCTGTCCTCAGTGGAGTTCAGTGGCTCCAGTGAGGAATGGTTCAATGCAGCTTGAGCATCCTGTCCTGCTTCGCCACTGCGTTTCCAAATCAACGTCCTCAAGCTGCAGCCAGACGAGCCAGCTGGCAGCTTATCAAGCTCTGCTGCCAACACCGGCGAAACGCTGAGCCAGCACGGCAGTAGCCTCTGTTCTGCCATTTTCTGCAGCACAGTTTACCAAACTGGGTACTGTCGCATGTTTCTGGGTCTCAAATGTAATTAAATCAAGGCGCACCAGTATAAATGCACAATCCTCACACTAAATGGAGACCATCTATACCCCAAAGAAGAGTACATCCAGAATAATATAGTCAGTAGATGTGGAACTGGCAGGGCATGTGTGGGGAAAGCAGTAGTGGTTGAGGTTGTGGGAAGGCGCTGTAGGGGAATTGCCAAGCGGTGGAGGGGAAATGCCATTCTGAACTGAAGCCTATGCTCACATTTTTTGTAAATATTAAGTGGATCCCCTCCATGTCCTCACTTTCGTGGTGACCATTCGAAAAGATCTACTGTCACCTCTGATTTGCTTAATATCTAGAAAGAATTAACTGGAGCCCCTCCATGCCCACATTTGCATGGTGACCATTCAAAACGATCTACTGTCACCTCTCCTTTTGTTAGTATATAGAAAGAATTCCGCTGAAAACGCAACAAAAGCAGCGATTATTTCCGTCTGGCTTTTTAACTTTCAGAGAAACGTCATGAGTGAAGAATTTTGAGTACAACCTACATTTGCTTCTTTTTTCAAAACACAGCAGAATTTACACAGTGTCATCTCACTAACATGTTGTGAAACGCAACTGCAATAGAATTCGGATATGGTGGTTTATTGAGTTTTTTAAGTAAGGAACTGCGGAAAAGTAAGGTCAATAGATGCTGTTCCAAAACCACTTAGCATTTCTCATTTCACCATCCCTTCACCCAAGTCATAATGGCAGAACTGATATTATATAACAAGTGTAAATGAGTTTTGGGAACTATGGTTGGACTTTCCTCTGTTAAACCCAGCCCTTTAGACCATTGAATAAGAACTGAATGAAGCATAAAACATAATCTGAAGGTCGAATGATTATTGAGCAGTAGGTGTTTGTGTTTCCTAGTGAGTTTCTAGTGACGTAGTAACGTGTTCATAAAGTGAAAGTGCTGTAAGTTTCGGATACAAAGTATGATTATTGTATGTAGGAAGTTTTGTACTGATCGAAGATGACTTGATCACGAACGACAAGGAGAGTTGCTTCTCATAGGTGGTTGGAGTGCGTATTCCTAATATACTCATAGCACCAAGACATGGCACAGGTATACTACTCCAGAACATCCTTCCATGCCTTCAGTTTTATTCATTCTACTCATTACATTTCGAGACTGCTTAGTATTGTATACTGCCAAATTACTGCTATTTTTTTCAATATTTTTGATTCTTTAAATAAGTTCAGCAACAGAATTAAAGAATCACTTTATCGAAACCCCTTAATTGTCTCCCACTCCGACGTTGAAGTTTGAAATTAGGCTCAAAGGTATCTGACAGCTTCCTCTGTAATGGTGCTGAAGCGTGGCGCCCTGCGACGTCATCCTCGAGCACGAGGACGCTTAAAGCAGTAAGGTGTCACAAATGCGAAAAATGGGACAGAAGTTCATGTGTCGTGTAAGGTGGGTTAATTATGGTACATTGGCACTAAATTTCACCAAAATTCTAACCAACGTCACTGCAGACGCTTCACATAATGTGAAGGTAGCACACCCCCACACCACCATCTTCCCCACATTTAACCCCTTCGTTTGACGCCTCTGCGTTGGAGATCAGAATTGCGACGCCCAGCGTTGAAATCACGCGGTTTTCTTATCGGTGGCCGAGGAAAACATTTCAAACATACCTCCACTCAGAAGCGACACGAATTGGCCTCGGGGGGTAGCATAAAGGATGTCAATGAAACCACTCCTTTCCTCAGAGCGTTTATTTCCACACATTTCACGCTCGAAAACGACAGTTAGCAGTCTGATGGGCAACAGGAGGACATTATTAACAACAAGTTTGTTTGTGTGGCCATCCTCCTCAGCAAGCATATAAATACTTGTTTTGTAAATAAAACTGCCTTTTCCTGCTGCTAGTTATTTTATTTATCCCATACACGTATCAGCTTCTCCTGTTCTAAGGCATCATCAGTGGAATCTATAACGATACAGCTTTGTTAGTTTTAGATTATTTTCGTAAAAAAGGCAATTACTTACGATTTGGTGAACTGCGTTTCCTCACATCTGGTCTGGAGGTCGCACTACCACTTTTATCACTGCCATATAATCACATCTTTACGTAAATATTGGAACTCCATTACGTGTTTCATCTTCTTTGGTATGTTTACCTATTTGTTGCCAACCGAACGAAGTATATGTTGGAGACTAACTTCTATTTATGATGTTTATACAGTGTATGTGTATGAGTGTGAGAGAGAGAGAGGGGGATAGAGCCGACGAGTTTTATTTTTTCCTTTTTTTTGGGGGGGGGAGGAGGAGGGGGTTGTGCGGGTGAACTAGCTGTTAGAGAGTGGTTGGACAAAAAAATAAAACTCGTCGGCTCTATCCCCCCTCTCTTTCTCACTCATACACACACACTGTATAAACATCGTAAATAGAAGTTAGTCTCCAACATATACTTCGTTAGGTCGGCAACAAATAGGTAAACATACCAAAGAAGATGAAACACGTAATGGAGTTCCAATATTTACGTAAAGATGTGATTATATGGCAGTGATAAAAGCGGTATTGCGACCTCCAGACCAAATGTGAGGAAACGAAGATCAGGAAATCGTAAGTACTTTTTTTTACAAAAAAAGTCGCGAAGTGAACTATTTAATAATCTAAAACCAACAAAACTCTATCTTTATAGATCCCAGTTATGATGCCTTAGAACAGGAGAAGGCAAAACGCGTATGGGATAAATAAAGTAACTAGCAACAGGAAAAGGCAGTTTTATTTACAAGACAAGTATTTATTATTAACAACATTTGACAATGCTGACATCTGCGGACATTTCAACCCTTCTCTAAGGACTGCATCCCCATTGAACATGATCGCACCCCTTTGGAGTGCATGTGCAACTGAATTTTTTGCTCTTATGCACAGGGTGGAACCGCTAGGAACCATTCATAAGCTTTACACGAAATTTGAATGTGATACGAATAAGAAAAGGATATTATACGTTTTCAGCCCTCCTGTTTCGCGCTCTCCTCTGGCGTGATCATGGGACGGTGCGTGAATAAAATGACAGAATCCCTCTAAGGCCCCCCTCCCCCTCCAGTTCGACAATACTCTCGGTGACACCCGCACAACTTTATTGAGAATTTTAAAAACGTACCTCTACTGAGGCAACCTGTAAACCAGTCCTAGGTGCCTGTTATCAGGCTTCTGGAATCGGAGGGATGTCGAGCAGTTGTCAGCATGTAGGCACCTTGGAGTACGTCACAGATTATCTCAGTACAGGTAACTTTTTAAAATCCTTAGTAAATGTGGGCAGGTGCCACTGAGGTTGTTGTCAAACTGATGGATCTTGGGGGATCCTATGACGTTTTACTCAGACTTGTATGGGCTGCAGGAGGGCTGAAAATGCATAAGCTGCATAAGCTGCTGCTTCGGATCACGTTCAAAATTCGTGGAATGGTTCCGAACGGTCCGTAGTGGTTCCGACCTGCAAAAATTGTGGTCACGATGCCCTCCACAGGGGTGCAGCACCAAAGGGTTGAAACGTCTGTGGAGGTCAGCAGTATCAAAGGTTGACAAAAACGTCGTCCTGTTGCCCATCACACTGCGAACTGTCGTTTTCGAGCGCCGGATGTGTGGGAATCAACGCCCCAAGGAAAGGGGTGGTTTCATTGCCGTCCTTTATGCCAACCCACAGGCCCTTTTCCGGTAGATTCTGAGCAGCGGTGTGTCTGAAATGTTTCCTCGGCTACCCATAACGAAAGCGCGTAATTTCAACGGTGGACGTCGCCTTTCTGATCTTCATTGCAGAAGCGTCAAAAAAAGGGGTGGAATGCGCGTAAGAGGGGTGTGACGTCCTCCCATCGTGTGCCACGTCCACGTAACGTTGGGAAGAATTGTGGTGAAATTTAGTGCCAATACAACATTATTAACTCACAGAAACTTCTGAGGTCGGAGCTGACGTCGCAGGGTGCAACGCTTTTGCGCCGGTACAGAAGAATGTTTTTGGTAGCTTTCAGTCAAACTCCAAGCTTCTGCGTCAGAATGAGAATTAATTACGGGGTTCCAAAAACGTGATCCTTTAATTGTTTAGCACAGTGTATTTTATAGCTTCGTGGGCCTGATTCTTTCATTCTAAACCTAACATCAACCGAAATAGACATGCCTGCTTAACGCAATGTGCAGAACATAAATTGATTGCTAATTTAAAGAAGAATGTGGCTGTTACAGCTCTGTAGTTACCAGACGTAAACTTAAATCAGCATCACTCACCGGATGTCCTCCAGCAGGTCACACTCATGCTGGTTCTTGGCTTGCAGCTTTGTCACTTGCTCCGAGTGGAACTTCGTGAGGAACTTGGCATAGGTCCCCTGTAACAAGCAGAAACGTAGATGAGCCACTGGTCAGTGGGTGAATGCAGTATGTCAGTAAAAGCCTCAATTGTTCATCCATCATATGAAGGGCTTATTTCAAGAGTGGTACAAGTTCATTTTTGTTCATTCTGAGATACAGAGTCCTAAAGTTAAATGAGCGCTGAAAAATCTGCAGTTGAGATACCAGAAATACTCAAGTATAAACCTCTAGAATAAGTGGGCATTTTCCCGTACGACAATTTCCCGAGTGCATCGTATATATCAGGAATCCGGTAAAGCATCAAATCTGCGACATCGGTGCGGCTGGAAAAAGATCCTGCAATAATGGGATCAACAACGACTGAAGAGAATCGTTCAACGTGACAGAAGTGCAAGTCTTCCGCAGATTTCTGCAGATTTCAATGCTGGGCCATCAACAAGTGTCAGCGTGCAAACCATTCAACGAAATATCATAGAGATGGGCTTTCGGAGCAGAAGGCCCACTCTTGTACCCTGTATCACTGCACGACACAAAGCTTTACGCCTTGCCTGGGCCCATCGACACCGACTTTGGACTGCTGATGACTGGAAACATGTTGCCTGGTCGGAAGAGTCTCGTTTCAAATTGTATCGAACGGATGGACGTATACAGGTATGGAGACAACCTCATGAATCCATGGACAATGCGTGTCAGCAGAGGCCTGTTCAAGCTGGTGGAGGCTCTATAATGGTGTAAGGCGTGTGCTGCTGGTGCGATACGAAGCCTCTAATACGTCTAGATACGATTCTGACAGGTGACACGTACGAAAGCATTCTGTCTGATCACATGCATCCATTCATGTCCATTGTGCATTTCGACGGACTTATGCAATCCCATGAGGACAATTCGACACCCCAAACGTCCAGAATCGCTATAGAGTGGCTCCAGGAACACTCTTCTGAGTTTAAACATTTCAGCTGGCCACCAGACTCCCCAAACATGAACATTATTAAGCATATCTGTAATGCTTTGCAACGTGCTATTCGGAAGAGATCTCCATCCCTCAAATTCTTACGGATTTATGGAGTGCGGCAGGTGTACCAGTTCCTTTGGCTCTTCAGTGTACAACGCCAACCAAATCAGGACATGGATACAGGCCGGAGGAGGTGCAACGTCATACTGGCAAATGGGCTGAAACTGGGAAATTCTTTATCAGTAAACTCTTCCGGGCTAAGTTGCCGTGGTCGATCTGTAGAACTTCTTCTCCCTGACGTTTCGTTCTCAACTACGGAGAACATCTTCCGAGGTGAGTCGACGACTGGCTGCTAGGAGCTGGGGCCGCCGCTTATATAGAGATCGTAGGGGGCGCCACCACACGTCACATGGCGTCGATGTGCAGCTATCTCTGGCTATCGTCTGTTCTCTCGATTGCAGGCAATCGATTGTCACGTGATTGATGCAACGTCGACCGCCATATCTTATCCAATTTTAATCCTTCTTCTTTACGATTAAAATTGTATTGATGTTTGTGGATTTCAATTGCCTCTCTATACATACGTGTATAATAGTGCGACGTCCTCGCTAGCACGCTTGTTTCACCAAATTTTATGTCGTGATCTCCATCCTTAAAAACATGTTCCGCTACTGCCGATTTGTCGATATGTCCCAAGCGACAGTTTCTTTTGTGCTCCGTCAACCGTGTATTGATGCTTCTTTTGGTAGTTCCTATGTAAACCCTGCCGCAACTACACGGAATTTTATATACCCCTGGGGTGGCTAGGGGGTGACGAGCATCTTTTGTTGATCTTAGGCATTCACTAATTTTCTTAGTAGGTCTAAAAATGGTCTCTACCTGAAACTTGGCTAGTACTTTTCCAGTGCGATCCGTGATATTATGGATGAACGGAAGAAATACTTTTCCAGCTGATGGTTGTTGCTGTCTCCTATTTTTAGGCATTTTCCTATTTGGGTGAAGTGCTCGATTAATCTCGTTTTTTGTATAACCATTTTTCGCAAAGGCCATTCGTAAATGATTTAGTTCTTCTTGTAAGTAGCCTGGTTCACACATATTATTGGCCCTATCCACTAGTGTTTTTATGACCCCCCTCTTTTGCCTAGGGTGGTGGTTTGAGTTCTTATGGAGGTAGCGATCGGTATGCGTACCTTTCCTGTAGACCTTATGGCCTAAGGTCCCATCCGCCCGTTTGATAACTGATACATCCAAGAAGTTAAGTTGTCCATTCTTCTCCTTCTCCACAGTAAATTTAATCTTTGGGTTGATGCTATTTAAGTGTACCAGAAAATCATTCAAGTCTTCTTCCTCATGATTCCATAGTACAAAGGTATCATCCACATACCGATACCACTTCGAGGGGCTTTTTTTGGCCGACTGCAATGCTTGATGTTCAAAATATTCCATGAATAAATTCGCAGTTGCGGGACTTAGGGGACTTCCCATGGCTACCCCATCGATCTGTTCATAAAATTCACCATTATACTGAAAATAGGTTGAGGATAGACAGTGTTGGAACAAGGCTACTATATCAGTAGGGAACATATTGGCTATATGGGAGAGAGCTTCATCAACTGGAACCATCGTGAACAAAGACACTATATCAAAACTGACAAGTATGTCATTAGGACCGACAGTAATTTCCCTCAATTTCTCAATGAAGTGTAGAGAGTTTTTAATATGACTCTCAGTTTTGCCTATGTGAGGTTGTAACAAAGAGGCAAGGTGTCTGGCTAGTTCTTGGGTAGGAGCTCCAATTGCGCTGACTATTGGTCTCAAAGGAACATCAGGTTTATGTATCTTTGGTAATCCATATAATCTCGGAGGATAAGCCTCCGTTTCACAAAGATACTTTTTAACTTCTGTAGGAATTGAAGACTGTTTTATCAGACGCTTGGTGGCATTCAGCACATTCGTTGTGGGATCCTTTTTCAACTTCTTGTATGTGCTGGGTTGCAGGAGATCACTGATCTTCTTGTGATAATCCTCAGTATTCATTAAAACAGTAACATTTCCCTGTTTTATCGGACGCTTGGTGGCATTCAGCACATTCGTTGTGGGATCCTTTTTCAACTTCTTGTATGTGCTGGGTTCCAGGAGATCACTGATCTTCTTGTGATAATCCTCAGTATTCATTAAAACAGTAACATTTCCCTTGTTTTCCAGTATTCATTAAAACAGTAACATTTCCCTCAGTATTCATTAAAACAAGGGAAATGTTACTGTTTTAATGAATACTGGAAAACAAGGGAAATGTTACTGTTCCCCTTGTTTTCCAGTATTCATTAAAACAGTAACATTTCCCTCAGTATTCATTAAAACAAGGGAAATGTTACTGTTTTAATGAATACTGGAAAACAAGGGAAATGTTACTGTTTTAATGAATACTGAGGATTATCACAAGAAGATCAGTGATCTCCTGGAACCCAGCACATACAAGAAGTTGAAAAAGGATCCCACAACGAATGTGCTGAATGCCACCAAGCGTCTGATAAAACAGTCTTCAATTCCTACAGATGTTAAAAAGTATCTTTGTGAAACGGAGGCTTATCCTCCGAGATTATATGGATTACCAAAGATACATAAACCTGATGTTCCTTTGAGACCAATAGTCAGCGCAGTTGGAGCTCCTACCCAAGAACTAGCCAGACACCTTGCCTCTTTGTTACAACCTCACATAGGCAAAACTGAGAGTCATATTAAAAACTCTCTACACTTCATTGAGAAATTGAGGGAAATTACTGTCGGTCCTAATGACATACTTGTCAGTTTTGATATAGTGTCTTTGTTCACGATGGTTCCAGTTGATGAAGCTCTCTCCCATATAGCCAATATGTTCCCTACTGATATAGTAGCCTTGTTCCAACACTGTCTATCCTCAACCTATTTTCAGTATAATGGTGAATTTTATGAACAGATCGATGGGGTAGCCATGGGAAGTCCCCTAAGTCCTGCAATTGCGAATTTATTCATGGAATATTTTGAACATCAAGCATTGCAGTCGGCCAAAAAAAGCCCCTCGAAGTGGTATCGGTATGTGGATGATACCTTTGTACTATGGAATCATGAGGAAGAAGACTTGAATGATTTTCTGGTACACTTAAATAGCATCAACCCAAAGATTAAATTTACTATGGAGAAGGAGAAGAATGGACAACTTAACTTCTTGGATGTATCAGTTATCAAACGGGCGGATGGGACCTTAGGCCATAAGGTCTACAGGAAAGGTACGCATACCGATCGCTACCTCCATAAGAACTCAAACAACCACCCTAGGCAAAAGAGGGGGGTCATAAAAACACTAGTGGATAGGGCCAATAATATTTGTGAACCAGGCTACTTACAAGAAGAACTAAATCATTTACGAATGGCCTTTGCGAAAAATGGTTATACAAAAAACGAGATTAATCGAGCACTTCACCCAAATAGGAAAATGCCTAAAAATAGGAGACAGCAACAACCATCAGCTGGAAAAGTATTTCTTCCGTTCATCCATAATATCACGGATCGCACTGGAAAAGTACTAGCCAAGTTTCAGGTAGAGACCATTTTTAGACCTACTAAGAAAATTAGTGAATGCCTAAGATCAACAAAAGATGCTCGTCACCCCCTAGCCACCCCAGGGGTATATAAAATTCCGTGTAGTTGCGGCAGGGTTTACATAGGAACTACCAAAAGAAGCATCAATACACGGTTGACGGAGCACAAAAGAAACTGTCGCTTGGGACATATCGACAAATCGGCAGTAGCGGAACATGTTTTTAAGGATGGAGATCACGACATAAAATTTGGTGAAACAAGCGTGCTAGCGAGGACGTCGCACTATTATACACGTATGTATAGAGAGGCAATTGAAATCCACAAACATCAATACAATTTTAATCGTAAAGAAGAAGGATTAAAATTGGATAAGATATGGCGGTCGACGTTGCATCAATCACGTGACAATCGATTGCCTGCAATCGAGAGAACAGACGATAGCCAGAGATAGCTGCACATCGACGCCATGTGACGTGTGGTGGCGCCCCCTACGATCTCTATATAAGCGGCGGCCCCAGCTCCTAGCAGCCAGTCGTCGACTCACCTCGGAAGATGTTCTCCGTAGTTGAGAACGAAACGTCAGGGAGAAGAAGTTCTACAGATCGACCACGGCAACTTAGCCCGGAAGAGTTTACTGATAAAGACGCCGGCCGTGAAAGCCTACATGGAATGATGGGAAATTCTTTGTAAATTTGACACGATACTTAGTCACATATCCTCTCAACATTTGGAGTTTCACTTTGTTTCATCTTCTTATTCAGGGCTCTTCACGTTTTTTGTGCTGCAATATATTTTAGTGATGTAAATCAACAACGGCTCCAATACGAGCTATATTTCTTAAACGTTCCTCAAACATAGAGTGATATGCAAGTATTATTTTCAAGTGCTACAACTTTACCAGTCTCATTATTTGGTAGTTCAATTTAACCGTCCTATCGTACATCATTTCATAAATAACATGCTAGTCGAAAAGACAGGTAATAGATTCATATGGTGGGCCGTACCGGGACTCAAAGCTGCCGTCCGCGGCTACTGCTTTGACCGACCGTGGTATACAGGCATCACTCACGACACATAGCAAGCAAGAGTTGGCATCCCTGTCCAGCACACATGTTCGACGTAGACGGCGCTGCCAGTCTACTCAAAATGTCGGTGTTGCAGTTAGTGTGACAGAATAAATCTTGTCGCATCTTTAGCAGTCAAGCATAATAGTTATGGCATGTATTTTCGGTCGTACGTTAACCAAATAATATAACCTCTAACCCCACAGTAAATAATATATTTGGTGCTACTGCTGCAGTTGTACTTATCTTAGATATAGTTATTTGATGTTATTTATGAATCATCATGAAATTTCTGATCGATGAAATGTATGGATAGGCGTAACGTACTACGAGGGAGGAGCTGAAAGTAACGAGAACTGTTCAGTTAGCATTCTTCCATTTCACGAAACCGCCACAAAATGCACCGTCTTTGAAATACTGTCCATACCTAATGCAACAGTTTTAACGTTTTACTCATTGACGGAACGGTTTTTGAATGTTCTGAAGATAAAGCCAGTAAGGCTTAAGAGACCAGTTTCCCTTTAGGTTACATACGTGTACTGGAGCAGTATCGTCCTGTAAGAACCAAGGATTGGGTCTTTCGGTCTCTCTAGCCCCAGTGTCTGGCACACACGTCTCAGCATTCGAAGACAATAATACTGGATAGGTGCTGGACTTTCGGAAACACGTTTATAGTGAAGTATCTCTTCACGGCTCATAAAACTTAGGTTTTTCATACAACCTATTGCTCCTTAGTTTTTGGTTCAACTCGTAGCACGACTACTACTCGCCCGTTACGGGTTTTGAAAAAAACCTGGTGTTAGCTCGTTCGTATACCATATTCATAGCTACATCACTTGAAACAGCACTTAATGAGTTTTTGGAACAATATTTAGTAGACTCTCCAAGCACGAGAATACGTCATTACTGCCCTTCTCCGTCCACAGTAAAGGAAGCCGGTCACTTCCTGGTTTTCCTCTCTTCACCAACCCTCCTCTACCTAAACATTTTCATCGAAAATGGTCAACAGTTGCTGCATTACATTGCGCAGAACGGAAAACAAATTCCCATTTTCAGTGCACGAGACACAAAGCCTAATGTAGTGCTACCGTCTAGCCACAATGAATTGAAAATGTTACCAAGTCGCGTGTCGTATATTCGTCGCAAGCTTGGACAGCGCGAGTCCTAACACACAAAGTGTGCTTTCCGCTTCACTGCGCCCTACGCCGGTTTCCTTTTTCAGCGCAGCGCCTCGAGTTACTTCCTCTCCATTCTCGTGAGGCTTTTGTGGGCGTCCCACTACTGCCTTAACTGAATTGTGGTGTTAAGAGCGGTCATTTGTACATCCGGGAACACGGAGAGTGCACAGCTTTGTGTAGCTCCAAACTCTAATTAAACGCCTTCCTAAAGCTTTTCGTGGTTCCCCGTACCTACGTAAATTATCTCCCGAAAGACAAAGCGCTCTTTGTAAATGCGATCCACTGTTTCCGGTCTTCCGAGAAAACACCAAAAACTAATTACCAAGCGCTTATAAGAATAATTTTAATATCTCAATACTGACTTTGAAAATGTCTTTTTTTTGTATGCTGAAGACAGAATGCCGTATTTAACACTGAATTGAAACTCCTGAAACTTGTATTTCAGAGTGCTAATGGTTGTGTCAGCAGAATGTATATAGTGTCCCTTTGAAAGCTCCAGCATTTCAAAGACCCAGAAAAAAAAACTACAGCAGATACGATAATGGAATTGCACCACATGCTAAAGCATCGAAAATAATTTATTTAATAATCATCAGTGGACTTCTACACGAGAATCACTTGCAGCACGAAGAGTATCGAGTCTGTTTTCAGTTTCTTGCAATGTTCTCTGTAGTACTTACTGTGTCTCTGTTGCAATTGCATTCGTGACACGACGTCTTAATACAGGAACATTGTCCACTTTTGTCGCATACACGCTGGCCTTCCCGTATCCTCACAAGACGAATTCCAGCTGGGAGGAATGGGGTGGCCAGGCAGTGGCTCTTCCATGTCCGATCCAGCGACTGGAAAATTTCGTATCCAGGAACTTGTGAACAGCCATTGACAAATGGGGTGAAGGTTCATCTTGTTGGAAGATGCTGATGGGTTTGCAAGTTGTATCTAACGATACACAGACTGCTGCAACATATGCAGATACACCGACCCATTCACTCTATTTTCTGCAAAGAAGGACGATGGTACAGTCGGTCGTGCATTAGCCTATAGCAGACATTCACTTTAGAGCTACCATGAACATGTTCATCGATAGCATGCGGATGTTGCGAGCCCCAAACCGGAACATTATACCTATTACAAGTTCCCGACATGAAAGGTTGCCATATCTGAGAATAAACATATTTTCAGGAAGCTGATATTCACGTTAATATCCGCAGAATATCCGTAGCTAATTGCTCTCCACATTCTTCGTCGTTCGGAATCAGATGGTGCAGAATTTGCACATTGTAAGCGTACATATGAAGATGCTGGTTTGCTACAAGATGCAGTGCTGCTGAGGGTGTGTATAAGTCGCCCAGATGCCTGCCGAACTGACTTACCTATAAGCTTCTGAGAGACGCTTCTCTCATGTCTCCCAATGTCTCTACCGAAATACTACGACATCCTCCGCGACAATGTTTCAGAACACTTCTAGTTGCCAGAAACTTACTGTTTTCACTTCATGTGAATCGCTTCCATACTGCCTACGATAATTCCCTTTCAGAGTAATGGACGACTTTGGTTCTGCAAGTCGCATCACTGCTTGTGCGCGCTGCTGTGATTTCACCATTATTACGTCATGCGGGCGGTCATGCTGCACTTTGATGATAATAGTTTCCACGTCTGATGCGGGATTGTAAATTCTTTTGGATGCTCTAGCATTTGGGGCGTACATATCTACTATAGTTTCTTTCCTAAGCTTTTCAAATGTAAAAGGTTTGAAGGAGACACCCTGTACTTCGATCCGAGATACTGTGTGGCTGTAATTTATTCCTGCAGTCATCACTAACAATGACGCCTTGTATGTCTATGCGGTACGAGGCACGACCTACAGAACATAAACAAGACATGAGATGGAAGCAATATCTGTACCCTTAGCTGGCGAAGAACCTTCTAAGACTTTGAGATACGTAATCTAAGTAAGTTCACATAACCCAATCTGTGACGCGGTTTCACGACCACTGCACGCGACACTATTTAGGATCTGTACGCTGCCAGGATAAACTGTTATGTGGCTCCTATCAACAGGAATTTTATGATTACCAACATGCAAAAATAGCATCTCGGTCTTGGGATCATATTCATCTTGGAGCAATATTCGGTTTAGAAGCCTGTGGAGAGCATTTAAGGTTTATTATTTAGTAGTATAAAATTTTACTAAACTACTGGCCATTAAAATTGCTACACCACGAAGATGACGTGCTACAGACGCGAAATTTAACCGACAGGAAGAACATGCTGTGATATGCAAATGATCAGCTTTTCAGAGCAGTCACACAAGGTTGGCGCCGATGGCGACACCTACAACGTGCTGGCATGAGGAAAATTTCCAACCGATTTCTCATACACGAACAGCAGTTGACCGACGTTGCCCGGTGAAACGTTTTTGATATGCCTCATGTAAGGAGGAGAAATGCATACCATTAAATTTCCGACTTTGATAAAGGCCGGATTGTAGCTTATCGCGATTGCGGTTTATCGTATCGCGAATTTGCTGCTCGCATTGGTCGAGATCCAAAGAATGTTAGCAGAATATGAAATCAGTGGGTACAGGAGAGTAACACGGAACGCCGTGCTGGATCCCAACGGCCTCATATCACTAGCAGGCGAGATGACAGGCATCTTATCCGCATGGCTGTAACGGATCGTGCAGCCACGTCTCGATCCCTGAGTCAACAGATGGGGACGTTTGCAAGACAACAACCATCTGCACGAACAGTTCGATGACGTTTGCAGCAGCATGGACTATCAGCTCGGAGACCATGGCTGCGGTTACCCTTGATGCTGCATCACAAACAGGTGCTCTTGCGATGGCGTCCTCAACGACGAACCTGGGTGCACGAATGGCAAAGTGTCAATTTTTCGGATGAATCCAGGTCCTGTTTACAGCATCATGTTGGCCGCATCCGTGTTTGGCGACATCGCACCGAACGCACATTGGAAGCGTGTATTCGTCATCGCCATACAGGCGTATCACCCGGCATGATGGTATGGGATGCCATTGATTACACGTCTCGGTCACCTCTTGTTCGCATTGACGGCACTTTGAACGGTGGACGTTACATTTCAGATGTGTTACGACCCGTGGCTCTACCCTTCATTCGATCCCTTCGAAATCCTACATTTCAGCAGGATAATGCACGACCGCATGTTGCAGGTCCTGTACGGGCCATTCTGGACACAGAAAATGTTCGGCTGCTGCCCTGGCCAGCACATACTTCAGATCTCTCACCAACTGAAAACGTCTGGTCAATGGTGGCCGAGCAACTGTCTTGTCACAATACGCCAGTCACTTCTCTTGATGATCTGTGGTATCGTATTGAAAATGGTTCAAATGGCTCTGAGCACTATGGGACTCAACTGCTGTGGTCATAAGTCCCCTAGAACTTAGAACTAAAACATAACTAACCTAAGGACATCACACACATCCATGCCCGAGGCAGGATTCGAACCTGCGACCGTAGCGGTCGTGCGGTTCCAGACTGTAGCGCCTTTAACCGCTCGGCCACTCCGGCCGGCTATCGTATTGAAGCTGCATGGGCATCTGCACCTGTAAACACCATCCAAGCTCTGTTTGGCTCATTGCCCAGGCATATCAATGCCGTTATTACGGCCAGAGGTGGTTGTTCAGGGTACTTATTTCTATCTATGCACCCAAATCGCGTGAAAATATAATCACATGTGAGTTCTAGTATAATATATTTGTCCAATGAATACCCGTTTCTCATCTGCATTTCTTCTTGGTGTAGCAATTTTAATGGCCAGTAGTGTATATAAGTTACGATTTTCGAACCGATGAAATTAAACAAAGAATTTAAATCATTAGTAATTATAATGTGCTGTTAATGTCGCTATGATCAAGTATATTCTTGCGAAGAAAGAACAAGAAGTTCAGATAGCATGTGCAATGCAAAAATTAGCATTTCGATTTTAAATATGTAATGGGCGATCAAAATGTTTCCATTCAAAAGCCGTATAGTCCAGAACCGGTATTCGCGCTTGTGCTATTTGGACGCATTTGGTAATAACATCGCCATAGCTCACATTTTCGCATTTAATGCATGCATGTCACAAACACATGATGAATGCCACGCTAATCCCTTGTCTTCATGTCGGTACTTACCCAACCGCATCGGAGCTGCGCTGCAGTGCATACACGCTGCAGCAACGCCCTCAAACGGAAACTTTTTGATCGATCCTTAGAGTACATTCGTGCCAAAGGCCTTGCCGCAGTGGTAACACCGGTTCCCGCCAGATCACCGAAGTTAAGCTCTGTTGACCATCTAGTCTGCCGAGCGTTGTTGGCAAGCGGGGTGCACTCAGCCCTTGTGAGGCAAACTGAGGAGCTACTAGACTGACACGTAGCGGCTCCGGTCTCGTAAACTGGCATACGGCAGGGAGAGCGGTGTGCTGACTTTGTGCCCCTCCATATCCGCAGCCAGTGACGCCCTTGGGCTGAGGATTACGCGGCGACCGGTCAGTACCGTGGGGCCTTCATTGCCTGTTCGGGCGGAGTTCAGTTTTTTTTTTTTCTAACACATCGTAACTGTAAGCAAACTTGTTTGTTAGGCAAATGTAAAATAAAAGAAATGTATCAAACGTGCAATTTTTACTTACACTTAATTTAAATCCAATGCTTTCTCAAATAATCACCCTTAAAACAGACTTCTAAATAGCGTATGTAATTCTCATTTTGGAGCTGATTATAATATTTTTCAGGAACCGTAGACAGATTACCTTTTTAAGCACTTTTAATATTTGATTTTTACGTCTGTAGTTGTGTTGTTAGATTCTGTTTTATATTCTTATCTTATCTATGGTCTACAACCAAATAATCATAAGTATGTGTTGTTTATAAACGGCTTAAGGCAAACAAGGCGAAAAGCTTCCTTTCCTGACCATTACGTTAGCTAGGCGTCTTTTTTTTTCCACAATAATTTCGAACAGGTTCGTAAAAGTGACCGATTTTAGATTCACATCACTACAAACCGCTGTAAGCAGATTCCGACATTTGCTATTATTTTTGTTGTGAGACATGAGCTTGTGTTTTGTGGAGCGTTTGTAAATATTACTAGTCCTGCGTATGAAGTGCCGTCTGATACATTAGTGAGACTCAGTGGCTTAGTGGTAAAGTGCCACACTACAAATAATCGCTGGCCGGAGTGGCCGAGCAGTTTTAGGCGCTACAGTCTGGAACCGCACCACCGCTACGGTCGCAGGTTCGAATCCTGCCTCGGGCATAGATGTGTGTGATGTCCTTAGGTTAGTTAGGTTTAAGTAGTTCTAAGTTCTAGGGCACTGATGACCTCAGAAGTTAAGTCCCATAGTGCTCAGAGCCATTTGAACCATTTACAAATAACTCAAAGGTCTCACTTTCGATCCGAGGGCAGTCATACGATTTTTATCTGTCACTTATCATTTCTTTGTTAATGTGAAAAATTCCGAGGTGCGCCATGGTTTGGAATACACGACAAACTAAAGGTACCACTAGAACTGGTTCCGTAAGACAGTTCCGAAGTCAGAGGAGGACAGCGCAGTACCATCTGAAACAGGACCATGCCTAGTAAAGCATTGTGACGTACAAGAAATCTTCGGATTGATGACTGCTTTAGTTTTTAACTGTAATATATTACAGCTATTTGGAGGATATTGTAAATTGTTCAGTTAGACAGTTTTTGGTGATTAAGATTCAGTAGGCTATATATATTTTAAAACTAGTAACATAAATTGTGGAACAGTAACGTTGTACTTCGTCGGCCGTGCGCCATCTCGTCCTTTAAACGGAAGGTGAAGCGAGCGAGGTGACGCAGCGGTTAGCACACTGGACTCGCTTTCGGGAGGACGACGGTTCAGACCCGCGTCCGGCCATCCTGATTTTGGTTTTCCTTGATTTCCCTAAATTGCTTAAGGCAGTTTCAGGGGTGGTTCCTTTGAAAGAGCACGGCCGCTTTCCTTCTCTATCCTTCCCTAATCAGAACTTGTGCTCTGTCTTATAATGACCTAGTTGTCGACAGGACGTTAAACACAAACCTCCTCCTCGTCCCTTCCGAAAGGCGGTCGCCTATCACGGATCTTCCTATATTTGCAAACGAGCTGAGTCTTTTTAATAACTTAACAATTTTCTCTGTCTTAAAAACATAAATTTGTGTTAGTTACCTATAGCTTCTATTTCAAAACGTTTTTAACTTTAACTGATTTCTAGTTATTGTTGTTGTGGTCTTCAGTCCTGAGACTGGTTTGATGCAGCTCTCCATGCTACTCTATCCTCTGCAAGCTTCTTCATCTCCCAGTAACTACTGAAACCTACATCCTTCTGAATCTGCTTAGTGTATTCATCTCTTGGTCTCCCTCTACGATTCTTACCCTCCACGCTGTCCAATACTAAATTGGTGATCCCTTGATGCCTGAGAACATGTCCTACCAACCGATCCCTTCTTCTAGTCAAATTGGGCCACAAACTTCTCTTCTCCCCAATCCTATTCAATACCTCCTCATTAGTTATGTGATCTACCCATCTAATCTTCAGCATTCTTCTGTAGCACCACATTTCGAAAGCTTCTATTCTCTTCTTGTCCAAACTATTTATCGTCCATGTTTCACTTCCATGCATGGCTACACTCCATACATATACTTTCAGAAACGACTTCCTGACACTTAAATCTACACTCGATGTTAACAAATTTGTCTTCCTCAGAAACGCTTTCCTTGCCATTGTCAATCTACATTTTATATCCTCTCCACTTCGACCATCATCAGTTATTTTGCTCCCCAAATAGGAATACTCCTTTATTACTTTAAGTATCTCATTTCCTAATCTAATACCCTCAGCACCACCCGATTTAATTCGACTACATTCCATTATCCTCGTTTTGCTTTTGTTGATATTAATCTTATATCCTCCTTTCAAGACACTGTTCATTCCGTTCAACTGCTCTTCCAAGTCCTTTGCTGTCTCTGGTAGGATTACAATGTCATCGGCGAACCTCAAAGTTTTTATTTCTTCTCCATGGATTTTAATACCTACTCCGAATTTTTCTTTTGTTTCCTTTACTGCTTGCTCAATATACAGATTGAATAACATCGGTGAGAGGCTGCAACCCTGTCTCACTCCCTTCCCTACCACTGCTTCCCTTTCATGCCCCTCGACTCTTATAACTGCCATCTGGTTTCTGTACAAATTGTAAATAGCCATTCGTTCCCTGTATTTTAACCCTGCCACATTCAGAATTTGAAAGAGAGTATTCGAGTCAACATTCTCAAAACCATTCTCTAAGTCTACAAATGCTAGAAACGTAGGTTTCCTTAATTTCATTTCACATACTGATTGCTGTAGCGTACTAGAATTATCACGTAACACGTAGCCTATTAAATACACTATCGAGAAGGTTTTGTCTATTTCAGCACTTTTAAATCTGAATAAAACATTTGTTCTTAGATACATAACCATATTGTACCTTAGAAGAGTTTTTTCATTTGAAAAAACCTTACTTGACCTGAAAAATTTTTGTAATTTCAGAAAAAGTGTGTAGCACACTTAAAGTGTATGGTGTCATTTCAAAGTGGAGTAATAAAATGTATTAAACTCCTATTACAGAGGTAGCTAGTCTGAAATGTGATCCAATGACCCAATGTATTCCCCGACACCCCCCCCCCTCCCCCTCTCACATCCTTGGCTGAAATAATGTGATTCGGTTCGGTTCAATCACAGAGCTCACTGCAACGTTTCCGGTGAAACTATTCTCGACAGAGAGCGTTTACTGTCCAGCAAGTAAATTGCTTAGTCAGAGGAGCACCAAAAAAAAAAAAAAATTGATGCTGGAAGCGTCCTCCTGGGTTTAATTACTTCGCCGTTGCGACTCAATTTGCTGAGCGCGCGCCCCAATCCCCAGAAGAGTGCTTGGGCGGACACCGAAGATCCCGAGGGCTTAACGCCTGCCTCAAGACGTCATATCGTTAACTCTGAAAGTGCTGCCTCAGGGAACCCGTTATCAAATTTAGGAGCCGAAGCTTTCTGCAGCAGCGGAAAGCGTGGTACAAAACAGTAGTGCTGTTTTACAAACCAAGAGTTAAAGACCGAGCAGGCAACCTCATAACGAACGAACTACACTACTGGCCATTAAAATTGCTACCCCACGGAGATGACGAGATACAGACGCGAAATTTAACCGACAGAAAGAAGACGCTGTGATATGCAAATGATTAGCTTTCCAGAGCATTCACACAAGGTTGGCGCCGGTGGCGACACCTACAACGTGCTGACATGAGGAAAGTTTCCGACCGATTTCTCATACACAAACAGCAGTTGACCGGCGTTGCCTGGTGAAACGTTGCTCTGAAGCCTCGTGTAAGAAGAAGAAATGCGCACCATCACGTTTCCGCCTTTGATAAAGGTCGGATTGTAGCCTATCTCGGTTGCGGTTTATCGTATCGCGACATTGGTGCTCCCGTTGGTCGAGATCCAATGACTGTTAGCAGAATATGGAATCGGTGGGTTCAGGAGAGTAATTCGGAACGCCGTGCTGGATCCCAACGGCCTCGTATCACTAGCAGTCGAGATGACAGGCATCTTATCCACACGGCTGTAACGGATCGTGCAGCCACGTCTCGATCCCTGAGTCAACAGATGGAAACGTTTGCAAGACAACAACCATCTGCACGAACAGTTCGACGACGTTTGCAGCAGCATGGGCTATCAGCTCGGAGACCACGGCTGCGGTTACCCTTGACTCTGCATCACAGACAGGAGAGCCTGCGATGGTGTACTCAACGACGAACCTGGGTACACGAATGGCAAAACGTCATTTTTGCGGATGATTCCAGGTTCTGTTTACAGCATCATGATGGTCGCATCCGTGTTTGGCGACATCGCGGCGAACGCACATTGAAGCGTGTATTCGTCATCGCCTTACTGGCGTATCACTGGGCGTGATGGTATGGGGTGCCATTGGTTACACATCTCGGTCACCTCTTGTTCGCATTGACGGCACTTTGAACAGTGGACGTTATATTTCAGAGTGTTACAACCCGTGGCTCTACCCTCCATTCGATCCCTGCGAAACCCTACATTTCAGCAGGATAATGCACGACCGCATGTTGCAGGTCCTGTATGGACCTTACTGGATACAGAAAATGTTCGACTGCTGCCCTGGCCAGCACATTCTCCAGATCTCTCACCAACTGAAAACGTCTGGTCAATGGTGGCTGAGCAACTGGCCTGTCACAATACGCCAGTCACTACTCTTGATGAACTGTGGTATCGTGTTGAAGTTGCACCGGCAGCTGTACCTGTACACGCCATCCAAACTCTGTTTGACTCAATGCCCAGGCGTATTACGGCCGTTATTACGGCTAGAGGTGGTTGTTCTGGGTACTGATTTCTCAGGATGTATGCACCCAAATTGCGTGAAAATGTAATCACATGTGAGTTCTAGTATAATATATTTGTCCAATGAAGACCCGTTTATCATCTGCATTTCTTCTTGGTGTTGCAATTTTAATGGCCAGTAGTGTATATCTAATTACTGTAGATCGGGAAACACACCGTTCTAGAAATATGGCCTTCAGACCGTCAGATGGTGGCGAGTGCACATAAATCCTTGCGTCTCTCCTTCCTTGACACAGTAGTACTTGCTACGATGAACGCGTGTGGCCGATATTTACTCGGTAAGTGCCAGAGTGTCGCGGATAAATCACTGTAAACGTTTTACACTGGGATTCACGGGTGGTTATAAAAGGTAATACTGAATCTCTAACCTGTGCTAAGTTCAACTAGCAAATCAGCTCTGATAGGAGTAGCGTAATGTCCTTATGTTGTTGAGCTAATAAACTGTACTGACAGGAGAGGCATACCAGACCACTCAGAGTAATCAAACAAATCGGCCAAGATTCGAAATTTGTCATTAACAGAAAAGAGAACGTTACGGTAACAACAAATTTAGGTTTTCGGCAAAAATGTAGTTTGTTTCCGATTCTTTTCAGCACCGACGTCGATAATACGCTGAGTCAGTGGCTAAAACAAATCGAGCTTTACACCCATAACTTAAACCAAAGAAATGAACTAATGACAGCACTTTTCGACGATGACCAACTTCTCGTAGATGACAACCAGTGCACCCTTCCAAATGCCGTTTCTAATCCAATGTAACTCCCAAGAGCTATAACTTAGCAGTCTCGATCTAAGAACCAGAAGTTGTGGCTTTTAAAGATCAAGGCACAATCCACAAAAAATGCAATAAAATAGAGAGAATGAATGAATTCAATTTCTTAGGAAGTACTATCTACTTTACAAGATAAAGAGACATATTAAAAATACTGAACATTAAATTAAATTAATGGAACCATATAAAGAGGTGATGAAAGGAACCCTACGAAATTTCTAGAAAACAGTGGCAATGCCGTTTTTGTTTATTGCAGTGAGACTTCGACAGTAATGACTGGTAATTAATAAGGAATGCCTGCTGTGGAAACTAGGTTTTCTAAAGTAGCAGCCAGCTGTTGATATACTGCAATCAGACATGAACTAGGATTTAAAAATCGTAAATGAACAGATCAAGGCACATAGAAATAAATGAAGAGATCATATCACAGAAAAGAAAGAAAATAGTGTACCTAAAGTAATAATGAATTCGCGACCAATAGGAAAAATATCAATAGGCAGACAAAGAAAGCAGTAGAGAGATGAAACAGACGAGCCACAAGTAACAGAGGCAGTGAACAGGAGGCATGAAGAAAGAAAAAGCTGCAATAGGGAAAACATAGAGCAGTGAGGTAGCCGTCAAGTTTCCGTCACTTCTGACAGTTAGCGTAGCTCCAGGACAGTTTCAAAATGGCGTCTGTAGCTGATGTACATAACAAGCAACGTGCCGTCATTGAATTTCTCATTGCAGAGAAATAAACAGTGGGGAATATTCACAAACGCTTGTGCAAAGTCTATGCAGCATCTGCTGTCGACAGAAGAACAGTTAGTCGCTGGGCCTGGAGGGTGAGGTCACCAGAAGGCGGTTCGGCGGAGCTCCACGATTTGCAGCGGACGGGGAGACCATCCACGGCTGTCACACCTGACATGTTGCAGAGAGCTGATGTTGTCATTCGCGAGGACAGGCACGGTACGACTTGGCACTAGCGCTGCATTGTCAATCAGAAAAGGAAGTGTGGATGCAATTGTCCGCACTCTTGGATATTCAAATGTGTGTGCAACACGGATCGCACGGTGTCTAACGATGGATCAGAAATCGCACAGAAAAACATTTGTCTTAATTTGTTGCAACGTTTTGAAGCTGAGGGCCTTCTTGCCCCGGATTCTGATAGGTGATGAAACCTGGATTGACCATTTTGGGCCCGAAACAAAACAGTCGATGTAACGGTGCCATTCCCACTCCCAACAGAAGAGAAAATCAAAGCAACTGCTTTCGAGGGTAAGGTCATGATCGCCGTGTTCTGGGACTGTGAAGTTGTGATTTTCATTGATGTGATGCTTCAGAAGCATATGGCAACACATTAACGAAACTCAAGACCCGCTTCCGGTGACTTCGGCCCCTGAGCAACGCAGGAGATGTTTTGCTGGAACACGACAACGCTCGGCCCCACACAGGTCTAAGGCTAAACATATCGCCTCTGATTTTATCCTCATGGTCTCTTCGCGTGATATACATAGTAGGGAGCAATATACTGCTTGACTCCTCGGTGAAGGTATGTTCTCGAAACTTCAGCCAAAGCCCGTACCGAGGTACTTGCAGAGTCTTCCACTGTTTATCTATCATCTCCGTAACGCTTTCGCGATTCTCTAACCGATAGCGGAGGTCGAGAAATTTGCACCCCCAGATCTCCGCAGAATCGTCTGAGCCTCTGGTTTAAGCCTTCCACTCGGCTCCAAACCAGAGGACCGCGATCGGTTCTGGGAACGATACTACAAATAGTTAGCTCAGATTCCACCCCACGAGCGAGACTTTCCGCGTTCACCAACTCCGCCAACAGCCTGTACGAATTGAGGATGACGTCTGAACTCAGACGACAGGAATCTTGATGCCGACATGAGCAACAGTTTGCAGTCGAGTGCACCCAGTGCTTTCTATCGCCGCCGGCAGGGCCTCCTCCACATCTCGGATGAGACCCCACAGCGAGCAGACAGACTGAGCACTGGCCTTCTTCTCCGACAAACAGGGTTGGACAGTGTTAGCCCATTCCACCGCATACGCTTGATTTAGCCCCCTCGGACTTCCACTTGCTTAGGCTATTAAAGGATGAAGGATGCTATTCGTCGAAGACATTTTGAGGACGATGAGTAGGCGATTTACAGAGTGAAGCACTGGCTCCGCCACCAGGACACTCCCTTGTTTCGCTCTGGAGGAAAGCCATAGAACGTGATAGAGATTACGTGGAAAAATACGGTGTGTAGATAAAACATCATTCTTTCGTGCGTGTCGTTCTCGTTATGTTCAATAACGAATTGTTGAAGAAAAAATGTGGTGAGTTACTTTCTGGGCAACCCTCGTACATAGCATCTGAATAGGAAAGGGTTATTAGGGCCCTAGTCACACATCTGAGATTGCGGAGGAAAAAATTTCACGCACCTTAAGACAGGCAACCCGAATACGTCATTCACAGTTGGATGCTGTTCGTTGGGTTACCTATATGAAGGTGTACAAAATATTTTTCGGGCACTTTTATTTTGCTCACGTTGTACAACAGACAAGAGGGACATTTGACAGTGTATGGCAGAATTTTATACGCCACTGTAATAAACGCACTGATAGTGGCGTTCGTCAGTTTGAACAGTCGCTAATAGCTTAAGGTGTTGATGTAATGTGTACTCTAAACCAACATCTATAATCCGCAAGCCACCTTGCAGTGTGTGGCGATGGATACTTTATGTACCACTGTTACTTCCACGATTCTCTGTTCCAGTCGTTAACAGTTCGCAGGAGGAACACCTGCCAGTAAACCTCCTTGTGGGATTCGAATCTCTCTGATTTTATCTCCATGGTCTTTTCTCGAGATAACTGTAGGAGGAAGCAAAATATTTGTTGACTCATCTAGGAATGTACGCTCTCAGAACTTCAACAACAGAACACAACGTGCTGCAGACGCCTCTCTTGCAGCGTCTGCAATGCAGTTCGTTGATTATCTCTGTGACTCTTTCGTGCTTACTGGATGAACCTGTAACAAAACCTGTTGCTCTTCTTTGGATCAGCTCTACTTCCTCTATCAGTCAGATCTGGCGCGGGTTCCGTACTGACGAGCAATATACAGGTATTGGTCGAACTAGTGTTTTGTAAGCTACTTCCTTTGTTGGTGGACTACGTTTCCTGAGGATTCTTCCAATGGATTTCAGTCGTGCATCTGCCTTACTCATGATAAATTCTATGTGGTCGTTCCATTTCACATCTCACCCTTCGCATACTCCTAGATATTTTGTGGAACTAACCGTTTCCAGTGACTGCTCTGCAATTCTGTAATCATACAACAACGGGTATTTCTTTCTATGTATTCGCAATACGTAACATGGTCCTATAACACTCCCCTGGGG
The DNA here is from genome assembly GCF_021461385.2 of Schistocerca piceifrons. NCBI lineage: Eukaryota > Metazoa > Arthropoda > Insecta > Orthoptera > Acrididae > Schistocerca > Schistocerca piceifrons. The sequence goes on from NC_060141.1 coordinate 384,603,550, forward strand.
TATGCCCGAAGTTACTTTTACGTCTGAAGACTTGTCTTCTTTCAAAATGAAAAGCTTTCTGTTTGCTAGAAACTTTTCAATCCAATCATAAAATTGGTCTGATATTCCATAATCTCGTGGTGCTTTTTTTTTTCACTAGGAGGCAGCGAGGGACTGCATCTAATGCTTTCCGGAAGGCAAGGAGCACAGCATCTACCTGATCACCTGTATGTACTGACTTCTGGGTCTGTGGATTTACAGAGCGAGGAGGATTTCATTCTATCGTTGTTTTCAGAACCCATGTGTGTTCCTGCAGAGCAGATTTTCGGCCTCCAGAAACGTCATAAATGCGAGCATAAAACATGTCACGAAATTCTACAACGGACCGACGTAGTTATGTCTCTCTTCGCCATCACTTCTTGAAAACGGGAATAACCTGTACTTTTTTCCAACCACCATGAACACTTATTTATTTATTTATTTAACCTGGCAAGATTAGGGCCATCAGGCCCTCTCTTACATCTAACCATGCGTTCTACTTATTTTACATTCATATGTTTTAGTAGGCATGTTAAACTACATCTAGTACAAAAAGTGAAATAAACAATTACAAAGGCACACCTGGAAAAATACATACATATGGAGTTTATATTCGTAGATCATAAGTACTATTATAATTAGACATTATTAAAGAGACAGATTTTAGATAGGAGAGCTAGCAGCAGGGAGTATGAGGGAGACTGATGGTGAAAGGAGGAGAAGAATAGAGAGACATGATGAAACATAATTAAGGAAATATAAAGGTAAAGAAGATTGCGTGGCTAATAGAGATAGATGAAGAGGAAGGCATCTCAGGAGCAAGATAGAAGACGCTAGCTTTGCTATTTGACAGATGAGAGGATTGGCCTTGTACATTAATTTTGTGGAGAACGTTATGAGGATGGTAGTAGGAAATGCTTCAGCTTCTTTTTAAAAGCAGCAGGAGATTGAATTTTGTGCAAGGTAAGAGGCAGTTTGTTCCAGAGGCGAACAGCGGCAACTGAGAAGGAGTTTGCAAAAGTTTTTGTTTTGTGAGTGGGCACAGTTAGGATACCAAATAAGAGTGACCTCGTGTTTCGATTATGATGGCATGACAGGTTTTTAATCTCTGAAGCAAGGTACTGGGGTGCTTGCGCGACGAGGAGTCGGTGAAGTAGACATAGAGTGTGGTAGTCACGCAATTTGTCCGGCCGCAGCCACCCTAGCTCGGAGTGTGAAGAACTAACATGATCATATCGGCGAATGTTGCAGGTGTAACGTACGCAGGCATTCATGGTTAGTTCTAGCCGTCTTTTGTTTTCACTACTCATGCCTTGTTGAATTACATCACAATAGTGGAGGTTCGGTCGAACGAGTGCTTTCACGAGCTGGCGTTTCAAGTCCTGTGGAAATATGTTCCGAAACTTTTTGAGAGCATAGAGACGAGCAGACGTCTTTCGGCACACTGCGACTGTAACACTTCACCCCTCCAAAGACCTCCGATACACTGTAGCTAGAAGAAGGGCAACTTCTTTCGCATACTCCACGTATAATCGTTTTGTTATCACGTAAGGTCTGCTGACCCTCACTCTCTTCAGCCATTTCAGTCGTTTTTCTATCCCGTGGTCTCTTACTTCAATATCAGTCATTTTGTTGTTCGTGTGGCGATTTAAAGTAGACGCTACAGTGCGATCTTCGTCTGTGAAACAGTTTTGGATAAAGACGTTTAGTATTTCGACCTTTTCTATGTCATCCTTCGTTTCGTGCCATTTCGGTCACAGAAAATCTGGACTGATGTAAACTGCTTAGCAGGATCCTGCACCAACTGTGTAATTTAGACTTGAAATGTTTGGTACACCCTACCAAGGTAAAGCTTTCAACGGTTCGAATACTGGTTTGAACGGCACACTGTTGTACTAGGCATGATCCTCTGGAGTTCAGCCTTTGAACTTATTTGCCCCGCCAGTTATGGGGGGGCCCTATAGTTTGACATGAACTTCGAGCCGCAGTAATGTGCCATAGACGTGTACAGTTTTAATACTAGTAATAATAAAATTTGTAAAATAATTTGCAGCTGATAGCTCAGAGAAACTACAGCCGTTAGTTCTCCCGAGGGCAAATGAGGATAGCACCCTCTAGGGTAAAATATAGAGGAGACAGAATAGTCTTCCATTCGTAGCTCTAGGCAGGGACTGCTCAGGAAGATATTGTCGTTATAAAAAACAAAACTAGCTTTCTACGGATCGGATTATGGAACATTAGATCCCTAATCGAGAAGGTAGACAGAAAATTTGTAAACGGAAATGGGGAGGATGAAGTTAGATATAGTTGGAATTAGTGCAGCTTCATGGAGGACTTCTGGTCAGGTTAGCATAGGGTTATAAATAAAAAGCGAATAGGGGTAGTGCAGAAGTGGATCCGACAATGAATAAGAAAATATCAATTTTGATAAGCTACCACGAACAGCATGGTGAAAGTGTTGTCGTAGACAAAATAGATATGATGCCTGTACCCTCCACAGTAGTAAAGTTTATACACTAATTACTTACGCAGACAATAAAGTAATTGAAAGAAAGTATGATGAGATTTAAGAAATCATTTAGACACCTAATAGAGACAAAATTTAATTGTGATCGGGACTGGAATTCGATAGCACGAAGAGGAAGAGAAGGATAGATACTAAGAGAATACGGATTGGGGAAAAGAAAGAAGAAGTTGCCTAGCAGAATTTTGAAAAGAACATAATTTAATCGTCGCTAATATTTGGTTTAAGAATCGTGAGAGAAGGTAGTGAAAGTGGAAGAGACCTGGAGAATATGGAAGCGTTCAGATTGGTTACATAATGGTAAGGCAGAGATTTCGGAGCCATACTGTAAAGAACTTGCAGGGGAAGGTCTGGACTTTGGTCATAATTTCTTGCTTATGAACCGTAAATCAAAGCTGAAGAAACTGCAAAAAGGTAGGAAAGCAAGGAATCTGGATATGGAAAAGCTGAAAGAATCGGAGGCAACGACTGAGTGAAACATGGGCGAGGAATACACTAGAAGACGAATGGGCAGGCTTGGGAAATGAAATAGTGAAAGCAGCAAAAGATCAAACAGGAGCAAAGACAAGATGTAATAGAAATCCTTGGATTGAAATTAATTGATGAAAAGAGAAAATATAAAAATGCAATAAGTGAAACAGGCAAAAGGGAATACAGACGTCTAAAAAGTGGCATTAACAAAAAGGGAAAAATGGCTAAGCGAGAATGGTTATAGTACAAATGGAAGTCTATGCAAGCATGTACAAGTAGGGGAAAGATAGACATCGCCGACAGAAAAATGAAAGAGGCCTGTGGAGGAGAGAGAAGTAGCTGTATGACTGTCAGTATCTCAAATGGAAAACTAGTAGCAAAGAAGGGATGGCTGAGAGATGGAAGGAATACATACAAGGGCTATACAAATGAAATGAACTTGAAAGCTCTTTTATAGACAGGGAAGAGAAAGTAGAAGAAAATGTGGTGGGAGATATAATACCGCAAGAAGAATATCATAAAGCTCTGAAAGACCTTACTCGCAACTAGGCCCTTGAAGTACGCGATATTCCCTTAGAACTATTAATATCCTTGGGAGAGCCAGCCATGACAAAACTGTTCCACCCGGTGTGCAATGCGTATGAAACAGTGAAGGTACCGTCAGACTTCAAGAAGACTGCAATAATTTCAAGAGACACAGGTGCTAAGAGGTGTGGATATTGCCGAGCTATTAGTTTAATATGTCATGGTTGAAACATAATGACTCTAATTATTTACAGAAGAATGAAAAACTTGCATAAGCCGACATTGGCAAAGATCAGTTTGCGGAGAATTTCAGGAACACGTAAGGCAATTTGACGCTACGTTTTATCTTAGATAGGTTGAACAAAGAAAAAACAACGTTTATAACATTTTTAGATACAGAGAAAGCTTTTGACAACGTTGACGGCAATATATTCTTTGAAATGCGTAAGGGAGCAGGGGTAAAATACAGGTAGCGAATGGTTGTAAGAAATCAGACGGGCCGTATAAGAGTCGAAGGGCATGAAAGGGAAGCAGTGGTTGAGAGGAAGGTGAGGCTGGATTGTAGCCTATCCCAGATGTTATTCAATTTGTGCACTAAGCAAGAAGTGAATAAAACCAAAGAAAAATTTAGAGCAGGAATTAACTTGCAGGAAGAAAAACTAAAATCTTTGAGAACCGCTAATGGCACTGTAATTCTGTCAAAGACAGTAACTGAACGGAATGGACAGCATCCTGGAAGGAGGAAATAAGAACAACACCAACAAAAGCAGAAAAATTGTAGCGGAATGTAGCCGAATTAAGTCTGGCGATGTTGAACGAATCAGATCTGAAATTAAGACACTAAAAGTAGCAGATGAGGTTTGCTATATGGGCAGTAAAATGACTAATGATTGCCGATGTAGGGATGATATAGAATGTAGACTGGCAACGGCTAGAAAAGCTTATCTTCGGACTGCAGACCACAAATAACAAGATTAAAAATTTAAACACAAAACAATAATTTTTAAATTAAAATACAAGAAATTTGTAACACGATAATAATAATAATTTATCTACATTAGTGCTTAATACATCGCTTCTATGTAACTCGCCTATCAGAGAAATACAGAATTTGGAAAGCATTCCTTAGTGAATTTGAGAAGTATATGTGTCATGCAGTTGATTTAAGAAGTATAATAGAAACAATCTCTCATAACTTCGACTTTGTTTAATACACATACATGAAGATCTGCGCTCCTTATTATCTGCATTCCATTTAGACCTTTTAATTTCAGCCTTTTCCTGTCTTGTTTGCATTAAACTGGAGCTTACAAATTTGTATGCTACAAGCTAAAGTGACTGGTGAACTTCATTTGTCATACATTGTTTTCCCTCTTTCTCAGCTAACAGCCCTCCTCTGCTCCTCAGAGGTAGGTCTACGATCTGTTACAGGACGGTATACTGCACTATAAAAATATTGGTTGCAAGCGTCTTTAGCTGCCGAATTACATAACTGATTTCCCTTTGCGTCCATGTACATTGGTGCTAGGAGGAATGATGATGATGAGGTTTGGTTTGTGGGGCGCTCAACTGCCCGTTTATTAGCGTTCGTACAAAGTCCCAAATCTTTACACAGTCCAGTCTTGCCACATACACGAATGATGATGAAGTGAGGAGGACAGCCGGCCGAAGTGGCCGTGCGGTTATTAAAGGCTCTGCAGTCTGGAACCGCAAGACCGCTACGGTCGCAGGTTCGAATCCTGCCTCGGGCATGGATGTTTGTGATGTCCTTAGGTTAGTTAGGTTTAACTAGTTCTAAGTTCTAGGGGACTAATGACCTCAGCAGTTGAGTCCCATAGTGCTCAGAGCCATTTGAACCATTTTTTTAGGAAGACAACACAACCATCTACTCCCCGGGCACAGAAAATCCCCAACCCGGACAGGAATCGGACTCAGGATCCCGTGATCCAGAGGCAGCAACGCTAGCCACTAGACCACAAGCTGAGGACACCAAGCAGAATGTCACCATCTTCTTCTTCTTCTTCTTCTTCTACTACTTCTAAAAGTACTGTAGATGAATATGGGTCTCCTGGATGCTTGAAAACTAGTAAACACAAACTCTAAAAGGTATGCCTTAAGAGCTACGAGCAGCTCCTGATCCTCGATACATCTACATCTACATGATTACTCTGCAATTCACATTTAAGTGCTTGGCAGAGGGTTCATCGAACCACAATCATACTATCTCTCTACCATTCCACTCCCGAACAGCGCGCGGGAAAAACGAACACCCAAACCTTTCTGTTCGAGCTCTGATTTCTCTAATTTTATTTTGATGATCATTCCTACCTATGTAGGTTGGGCTCAACAAAATATTTTCGCATTCGGAAGAGAAAGTTGGTGACTGAAATTTCGTAAATAGATCTCGCCGCCACGAAAAACGCCTTTGCTTTAATGACTTCCATCCCAACTCGCGTATCATATTTGGGATACTGTTAAGCAAATCTCATCTGCTGCAAGCACCTCCCATTCTATATTTTGAGAGACGGTAGTACGAACCAAAACAAGAAAAAGAGGTCAGTAAACATGGGTCCTAGCCGGCCGGTGTGGCCGAGCGGTTCTAGGCGCTTCAGTCTGGAACCGCGTGACCGCTACGGTCGCAGGTTCGAATCTTGCCTCGGCCATGGATGTGTGTGATGTCCTTAGGTTAGTTAGGTTTAAGTAGTTCTAAGTTCTAGGGGACTGATGACCTCAGATGTTAAGTCCCATAGTGGTCAGAGCCATTTTTTTAACCATGTGTCCTAAGATGCATTAGCACTTATGCAGTACAAGAGATTTGTTTCACTGTTCGAAGATGAAGAAGTGTTTGTAACTATTAAGGTATGCATTTTAGAGCTCTTGTTTGGTAGACTTTTTTCTTCGAATGATCGTTCCCGTCGTATCACTGAAAACCTACAAGGTGACTGCATATTATTCTTACTGTTCGCTTTAGAAAAATCAGCACCGACTTTCTAAGCGATGAGTTAACCCAGAAAACTATTCAATAAAAATTTTTGGGTCTAAAGGTGCAAAATATTTTTGGAGTCTGATTGAGTTGTTTCTGGGACTAGCAATTATATGAAGAACAGAATTAGCTGAACTTGACTGTTTGAGCAACTCAGTAATATGTTTCATCCATTTCAGATTTTCACCAACATGCAAAAACAAAAAGTTAGAAAATTCTACCCTTTTTATTGACTCCTATTCATGTCCCTTATCAACTGTTGGTATGACTATTTGTCCTACAGATCTGAATATTGTATGTTTTGTCAATATTAAGGGATATTTCATTTTCAGAGAACCACTTACTAATTCTTTGAAGACGTAATTAACAATTTCCTCTGTTGCGTGCTCTCTAACGGAATGTAATATATTACTAGTATCCTCTGCAAAAAGTACCAATTCTGCTTGATGAACGTTAACTGGAGGGTTTTCATATATGCAGGCTGTGAACGATAACTGTTTGCAAGGTAACTCAGTGGCGTAGTGGAAGACGAGACAAACAGTTTCATATAAGACATCTGCAGTCTTTCAATCGGGAAACAGTCTCAAATTGGCCTACAAACGCCAGCTGAACTGCAGCGCATGCGCGCCGCGCGAGATTTTTAATATCATCTCGCCCTGTTACGCCGCGGCTTCCGTTCACATTTAAGGGTAATGAAAGGAAAAGACATTTAAGCACGTTCTGCAAAAACAAATTACGTTTCCAAGAGCCAAGAAGGAGACAGAAATAAAACGATTTGATTGTTAATTTTACGTTTTTAAAATTTACAAAACTGTGAGGAAACTTTTACACAGACGTCAACTTTACAGTTTGGAAACGCACAACTAACAAGGGGGCCACGACGTTGGTATCACGGATTTACTTCAAACTTTGTACACCTTTAGTAAGCCATTAAAGAAACATAAAGTGCAGGTAGTAATGTGCACTACCCTAGTTTTACGTGTCTATTATGTAACTGATGTAAAGGTACAGGGGCTGAGAAGTCATTGCGGGCACGTGGTTAGTGTTACCGCTTAGCAAAAGGATCATATACGAGGTTACGGTTCCGAATCCCCCAAATACTTACTTTTTAATCTATATTTTTTTTCTTCACTGGTCACATTATTTAATTTGCATGACATTTGAGAGGTAATATAATGAAAAAAAAACCACATGCATTTTCATGAAGTTATACTGAATTTTATATGTTATTTCACCACATACTTTTTCTAATTAAACTTGCAAGGACAAGGGACAAGCCTGGAAAGCCCAAGTCAAACCTCATGATGCAATTGACGTTACTCTCAGTCAGTGATATAGTAAGCCACAATCTGCCAGACCACGAGAGTAATGTACAATACTCGTCGGATGTGCTCTCGACGTGACATGTTACAGGTTTTCAGACATGAAAAACATAAATTGAAACTTCATGCAAATACACTGTTTTTTTTCATTATACTATCTCTCAAATGTTATATTTTTAAAGCTAATGCCACCGTCACTTTCACACTAAAAGCTAACCAGGACGATTGTTTGCCAACACTTCAACTCCACCCACGAACAAAAATTAAATACGCCTCTGGTCGTTTTGTTAAAAAAGAAAAAGTGAAAGGAAAGGGTACAATACTTTTACTGCACTTTATTTGTTTCGTTTTTTGTTGTTATGCTTCTTTTATTTTCTTCCAGAGTGTCCACGGCAGCCAGACGTCTTCTCGTTCAGTCAGGACGAAACACCCTGTATCTACCGTTCATGTCTCTCATCAGTCCACCATGTGCTTTATCGTCAATCTCACAGCCAGTGGTCTGGAGGGCGTGTAGACAACGACCCCATGTAATTCGCAAAGAGCCGCAAAATTGCGTAGTTGCTCGTTAAATAGTTCCACAAATCTAATAACCCTGGAACGCCCTCACTGAAAAAGTATGACAATGCCATACCCTCAACCGTCATCGTGGCGTTATGACGAGTAGCAGGGTAGTCATTGACGTCGGGATGGGTCGGTTAGGTGGGCTCTACGGACTGAGGCATTCGTCGCAGCAGCAACGCCAACATTCGCTGTGTGAGGAGCCAGCCGTCGGCAACCGTATGACAAGCGATACGGTGCGGCCACCACGAACTCTTAACTTCCGGCATCTATATACACATACATAGGCCACATAATAGGCGTGTAAAACTTCTTTTGCAATTTTCTCGGAATTGCCAGAGTAGTGCACCTTATAACTTGCACAGTGGCATACAAAGTTTGAAGCAAATCTGTGACCCCACATAGTGGCCGCCCTTTGTAATTCGGTGGCGTAAGAGGGCGAGAGGATATTGAAAATGACACTCAACGCGCATGCGCTGTAGCTTAGGTGGCATTTCTAGGCCAGGACTGAGATTACTTCCCACACTGCTAGGCCATAAGTGTCTTAAATCAAATCGTTCGTCTTCATTTTCCCTACACCACAGTGGTATGTTATTATAAGGTATTTTTGTTTACACCCAGTATAAAGAATACAAGTGGACCTAAAATTTTGGAAAAAGAATGTTCACTACATCGAAATGAACCAAGTGGAGATATATTTTTGTGTACTCATATTCGGTAGTCAAATATTTGCTTTCGTCAATGGTGAAATCGATCAGTACAAGTCGTGCTTCGTGTTGCAACGCTCACCAACTCTCGGGACAGCACCAGGTGAGAGCATTTCTGGTGTTTCTCACCAGTATCGCCTGCACTGCCTCATGGAATATGAGGAGAGGGAGAAGAAAGCCTGCATAGTGCCGGCAGAGCATAGCGAGAGCGACTGCCGGCTTCGAACAATAGCGCCCCCATCGACGACTATCGACAGTCCTCGACGCGGCGTCGACAATCGATAGTCGCGCGGTCGGCCCTCTCGCCTCTACGCGCTACCTGGCGGCTCCGGCTGCGGCGGTAAGCCAATAAGCCGGATGGCGCCTCTGCGGTAAGCTGCCCCGGGAGCCGCTTCTAAACCCAATTTGCTGAAGGCGCCCGGAACGGCAGCCAGTCTCGCATTACACTCATTTGCTCTTCGCGGCCCCAGACGTTGCCCGCTGGAGTTTTCGCGGCGCGCTGTAGGAGGCACCAGCATGGGGACCTTAGACCGACATCTCTAGAAAAATCTGGATTTTGCACATGTGTGGCCAATAACCGTTTACCAACCAGATTTTTAAAATTATATACTAGCTTTTTGCGTACGATTTCACACCCATACACACATGTCACATCTTGGAAAATAGAAAACAGCTTCCGCTGTAGGATAATCCTTTTTGCTGGGCTCAGGACCGGTTTCGAGGCATTACAACCAAATCTTCAGATGATCAAAATTCTAAACGAAGTGTCGAACAACACAAAATAAAACACCACACAACTTAGAATGGAAACAAACGGAACAGATTCAAAGTTCGCCGACGACAAACTAAAGAATAGCAGTAAGCGAAGAATAAAATAAGAGAAATCAGAGCTCGAACAGAAAGGTTTAGGTGATCGTTTTTCCCGCGCGCTGTTCGGCAGTGGAATGGTAGAGAGAGAGTATGATTTTGGTTCGATGAACCCTCTGCCAAGCACTTGAATGTGAATTGCAGAGTAATCATGTAGAGGCAGATGTATACACTCCTGGAAATTGAAATAAGAACACCGTGAATTCATTGTCCCAGGAAGGGGAAACATTATTGACACATTCCTGGGGTCAGATACATCACATGATCACACTGACAGAACCACAGGCACATAGACACAGGCAACAGAGCATGCACAATGTCGGCACTAGTACAGTGTATATCCACCTTTCGCAGCAATGCAGGCTGCTATTCTCCCATGGAGACGATCGTAGAGATGCTGGATGTAGTCCTGTGGAACGGCTTGCCATGCCATTTCCACCTGGTGCCTCAGTTGGACCAGCGTTCGTGCTGGACGTGCAGACCGCGTGAGACGACGCTTCATCCAGTCCCAAACATCCTCAATGGGGGACAGATCCGGAGATCTTGCTGGCCAGGGTAGTTGACTTACACCTTCTAGAGCACGTTGGGTGGCACGGGATACATGCGGACGTGCATTGTCCTGTTGGAACAGCAAGTTCCCTTGCCGGTCTAGGAATGGTAGAACGATGGGTTCTATGACGGTTTGGATGTACCGTGCACTATTCAGTGTCCCCTCGACGATCACCAGTGGTGTACGGCCAGTGTAGGAGATCGCTCCCCACACCATGATGCCGGGTGTTGGCCCTGTGTGCCTCGGTCGTATGCAGTCCTGATTGTGGCGCTCACCTGCACGGCGCCAAACACGCATACGACCATCATTGGCACCAAGGCAGAAGCGACTCTCATCGCTGAAGACGACACGTCTCCATTCGTCCCTCCATTCACGCCTGTCGCGACACCACTGGAGGCGGGCTGCACGATGCTGGGGCGTGAACGGAAGACGGCCTAACGGTGTGCGGGACCGTAGCCCAGCTTCATGGAGACGGTTGCGAATGGTCCTCGCCGATACCCCAGGAGCAACAGTGTCCCTAATTTGCTGGGAAGTGGCGGTGCGGTCCCCTACGGCACTGCGTAGGATCCTACGGTCTTGGCGTGCATCCGTGCGTCGCTGCGGTCCGGTCCCAGGTCGACGGGCACGTGCACCTTCCGCCGACCACTGGCGACAACATCGATGTACTGTGGAGACCTCACGCCCCACGTGTTGAGCAATTCGGCGGTACGTCCACCCGGCCTCCCGCATGCCCACTATACGCCCTCGCTCAAAGTCCGTCAACTGCACATACGGTTCACGTCCACGCTATCGCGGCATGCTACCAGTGTTAAAGACTGCGATGGAGCTCCGTATGCCACGGCAAACTGGCTGACACTGACGGCGGCGGTGCACAAATGCTGCGCAGCTAGCGCCATTCGACGGCCAACACCGCGGTTCCTGGTGTGTCCGCTGTGCCGTGCGTGTGATCATTGCTTGTACAGCCCTGTCGCAGTGTCCGGAGCAAGTATGGTGGGTCTGACACACCGGTGTCAATGTGTTCTTTTTTCCATTTCCAGGAGTGTATGTAGATGCAGTAGAAAGCGCATCAGAGACGTGAATATTTGCACTAAAACGCGTGACCAAGCGGCAGCAGCATAACAGGACGCAGTATTTACGAGTACACACGAGCAGGAGAAACGGTGAGTAAAGACCGTCAAAATATGGAGTATAATCCATTAATAACAAACTACACGTAATAGTCCGCCATACCTAAGTTTCACAAAACTTTTATCGATAATCACATGTTCACCTAAAATACACAAAAATACGTTTAGTACATGAAAACAAATTTGCCACAGCGAAGGACTAGCAAAATAATACAGTGGTAAGGTCAGAAACGTGCATAGCCGCGAATCGTACCAGAACATACATTTTAAAGATTGGATAATAAGCGAAAAATTAAATGCAGACGATTTTCTAACATCCCTCATGTTTGCAGATGGCATGGTGTACTAGTTTAGATCTGTGGCTGATTTTGGTTGGCACCCACAGTACACACACAATGTAAAATAAAAGGTGAAGAGCACATACAGCCGGCCGCTGTGGACGAGTGGTTCTAGGCGGTTCAGTCCGGAACCGCACTTCTGCTACTGTCGCAGGTTCGAATCCAGCCTCTGGCATGGATGTGTGTAATGCCCTTGGGTTAGTTAGGTTTGAGTAGTTCTAAGTCTAGGGGACTGATGATCTCAGATGTTACGTCCCATAGTGCTTAGAGCCATTCGAACCATTTGAGCACATACAATATAAATGACAATAAAATTTGATGTATCATATTCCTTAACCTAAAAATAACCAGTACATATGTATTTCAGGAAAACAGTATAAAACCTACTGAGGATGTCACTAATGTGCTGTGTCAAAAGCACTGATTTCGTTCGTCATTAAAATTGATGAGCATTCGATACGGTAAATGGCCGATAACACCTGGTGAATACAATAATCATACGTGTATGGTGTATTAAAAGGCGATACGTTCGAGATGACCCGAGCGCGCCTCGCAGAAGACAGGTGGTGAATGCGCTCGGCTTCAGCGATGTAACAACTCACCATCGCTAATTCCAGAGCTTCTGCGTCAGCGACGTGACGCAGCCGGCCGCTATCGACAGTACCCGACGGCCAAAAGGAATAATAATTTAATAATTTAATTGTCAAAAGTTGGCTTAGCGTTGCGTGTTTGTTCATGTAAATGGTTCCCATTGTATGACATCAGAAAATAGTTAGTTCCCCAGTAGACCTCGGGATAGGTCTAGGTCGGATATAGTACTGACCCACTGCGTGTTGTATAGAGGTATCGTAATTGGTGTTTAAGGCTTCGGAAGGGTGAAGGAGTTTGGCTGGTGAAGCCAGTGAAGTATTTTGTGCAGTTTACGGAGACAGTGTGGCAACTTTGTCGTTTAGGCCCCTGTTGGCAGACGTAGCTGCGACTGTAGTTTTCCTCCCAAGGCCGAGCTACGGAATATAGTCGGTTCCGGGATTTTGAAGCAGTCGCGGATTGCATACTGGTTTGGCGAAATTGTGTTTTTAGGCGGTCGATTGGTTGTCGTCCTGTGGATAGTTCGGGAAAAAGGATTGGTTGTTTTGCTGACGTTGACACAGCATTAGCCGTGTTTTATATATATATATATATATATATATATATATATATATATATATATATATATATATATATATATAATTTGATGATTTTTAGGGAATCGGTAGAACCCGATATCCTGTCCTTGTTGTATGATTAGTGGTTGCGGCTCGTCCAGGATAATGGGGTTGCTAGTTGTTTTTGGGAGCGGTCTGGTAGTGACTGGTATGTATCGAGAAGGGAAAGCCTCGAACACATTTTTGGTTGTTGTTTTGATGCCACGATCATACAGCGGATCTAGTATTGACTCGTGTATATTCGATCTGTTTCACCTTTACATGAGAGAGCGTACCAGTAGGTTGAGTTGGTAAGCGACGGAATAGAAAGGAACTATTTACAAGCAACACGTAACTAAACAAAAACTTGGTTAGTAGAAATGACGAGTGGCCCGATTTAATTTAAAGACTTTAGCGTTATGATAACACCTGAAGAGGCTCAGGTTTGTTTGAATTGTTAATTAAGTTTAAGGCAAAAGAGGCGGTGGCACCTGGGTTTATTGTTTTTATGCTTTTGTTTGTTCTTGAATTCCTGTTTCTTTGGGTGTTGGGGGGAGGAGGTGCGTAGTCTTTTCTGGCACTCGATTTGAACTTGTATTGAGATACCTATCCTAAGTAAAGACAGGTTTTCTTTGGGCAAAAGAAACCTTTACGTATGGTTACTTAGTAGTTGCGTTTAATTCAATGTGCTGTAATTGCAAGTTTAAGCGTCTCCCTAAAAGTCACATGTTTGAAGGATATTTAATTTCAAAGTGCAAGGCAAACTTACTTTAGCTGAAATTGAGTGATGAATAATCTCTGAAAACAGTATTATTACGGAAAGGTGAGTCAATAGAAACTCTTACAAAACGACGAAAGCGAAGACTTAAGTTTCAGAGATATTACTAGCTCCTTGCGTAACATAATCTCGAGTTGGTGTTAGGAAGTTTTGGTTTCAGTGAAAATCCCTTCATTGCGTTGGTACACGCAAACTACAGAAGAGTCCGATATTAATAAAAGCTAACAAGATTACATTTACGTAAGAAAAGTTCCTAGTGAGTGAAAATCAGAATTGAAGTTATTTGAAGTTGTTACGAAAAGTCAGCGATCATACTCACACAGATGTAGTGGTTAATCTGTGGACTACATTACGTACCATCGTTTACGTAGCAACGTTTTGGTGTCTTGTTTTGGTCGATAGGGAGATAACGTGTGTTGTCGCTGTATTCTGTTAGTCTCGTCATTGCTGGTAGACAGCGATTATCAGGGCCATTTGAATATATCGGTGTATCTATTTGTGGTGTAGGAGCATAACTGTACGACCTCGAATTCTGAGTATAGTAAAAATGCAGATTGTTATTATCTAGCATATGAGTCTGCTGTCTCGTCACTGTTTATTATCTTTGCAGTTGCTAATCACCAAAGGATTGATCTGTCCTCAATTTGCTGTCTAAGAGTGCAACTACTGTACAAGCTAGGCTTCAAGTGCTTGCCAGGCGCTCGGCTACTAATGGAATCTTCTGTGATAGGATAGCGATTCACAGTCATAGCAACGACTGTCAATACAAAAAGTGTACCTAATTCTTGCTGTAGTGGTCAATTGGTTCGCTCAAGCAATTTTGCGCCATACATCAGCGGCATCGCGACGTTGGTACAGTACGATCCTTTGTGGTTTTGACTTAGATCTTGAGTTCCGCCAGTGAAACATGTTTGAGTGATAAAACAAAAAACTAATTTCTGTACTTGCAAAAAGACGGACCTATCCTTCTTTTCATTGTCACTATGCAATCATTTCCGCATGGCAAATATCCGGCTTTTCATGTTCTTTCTTTCAAGCAATGTAGTGGAACGTGAAATTCCACTCTACTAATCATGACCACCGCTTTCAAGTACCGTGAGAGGATGACTTTAGACATTTTGTTTTAGCCGAGTCGAAATACTGATATCCCAGAAAGTCGCAAAAAGATATGAAAATATCAGCAATTCTGTCCATCATGCCCTATTACTCGAATGAAATATATTTGTGACTGACAGATTGCATGGCATGTTGCGGGATGGAGGGGTGAGGGTGGGGGTAGGAGGGTGGGCAGGGTTGCAGGCTTGTAACAAGCCTCACTGACAAGACTGCACACAAACCGGGCGACACAGCGAGACTGTGGTGCTCGAGGAAGAACTACCATCCGCTGGCAGCTGGCGCGTTAACACTTGAATCGCCGAAACGTCAATCCCAACGTTATTTTTACCTACATTAGATTAGATTAGGTTTTCGTTCCACAGATCCGTGCTGAGGAGATCTTCGTGGATGTGGAACATGTCAATTTTTTTTAAAGCTGAAATAACAATACTAATAGTATGAATATATACAATATATCATTTGTTTCTGTTAAAAAATTCGTCAATGGAGTAGAAAGAGTTGGCCACTAGTAAGTCTTTCAGGCTCCTTTTACACTGAACTTTATTTGTAATTAAATTTTTTATGTTTGCTGACAAATTATTGAAGATGAGTGTTCCTGAGTAGTAGACCCCTTTTTGAACTAAAGTAAGTGCTTTTAAGTCCTTGTGCAGATCATTTTTGTTCCTGGTATTGTATGTTTGAACTGAACTGTTTGTTGGAAAACGAGATATATTATTTAGGACAAATTTCATTAAGGAGTGAATATACTTAGATGCAGTAGTTAGTATACCTAGTTCTTTGAAGAGGTTTCTACAGGACGTCCGTGAATTTACTCCACAAATAATACGTATTACACGCTTTTGGACTCTGAAAACTTTTGTTTGACTTGAAGAGTTACCCCAAAATATTATACCATATGACATTATGGAATGAAAGTAGGCAAAGTATGCAAGCTTTTTCATTTTTATGTTGCCTATGCCAGCTAACACTCGAATTGTAAATATAGATTTGTTAAGGCGTTTCTGCAGTTCTGTGGTGTGTTCCTCTCAATTGAATTTATTATTATGTTGTAATTCCAGGAATTTAAGACTGTCAACCTCTTCTATCTGCTCTTTTTCATACATTATGCATATGCTGGGTGGAAACCTCTTACAGGTTCTGATTTGCATATAGTGAGTCGTTTCGAAGTTTAATGTCAGTGAGTTGGCTTTAAACCATTTATTAATATCCATGAAAATATCATTAGGAGATATTTCTAGAACTACACTCGACATACTATTTAATGAATACTTGTGTCATCTGCAAACGAAGAACTCTGCTTCTGGCAGTGTAACTGATGAGACATCATTAATGTACACAAGAAAAAGCAATGGCCCTAAGATGGATCCTTGTGGGTCACCACATGTAATTTCCTTGCCATTCTAATGATGACTGATGGCTTAATTCACTAGTCCCTTGCACTGACACCCTTTGTTTCCTGTTAGCGAGGTATGACTTGAACGATTTTGCAGCACTGCCCGTGACACCATAGAATTCTAATTTATCAAATGCCTTTGACAAATCACAGAAAATACCTGCTGCTTGTAATTTGTTATTTAATGAGTTAAGCACATTTTCACTGTAGGTGTAAATAGCCTTCTCGATGTCAGAACCCTTCAGAAATCCAAACTGTGTTCTTGATAATATGTTATTTGTGGTCAGATGGTTGAGAAGCTGCCTGTACATTTCTTTTTCTAAAATTTTTGAGAATGCTGGCAACAGTGAAATCGGTCTGTAGTTTGATGCACTCTGCCAGAGATTGAATACTTCAGCGAAATACTACAACTGTGCTGTACCATGGCAGAGTCGTGTTCGACCATATCGGCAAGATCAGGATGTTTTGCTGTTGCACGACAATGCACGGCCACATGTCAGTCAAAAAACCATGGAAGCGATCACAAAACTCGGATGGACAACACTGAAACACCCGCCTTACAGTCCTGACCTGGCTCCATGTGACTATCATCTCTTTGGGAAATTGAAAGACTCTCTTCGTGGAACAAGATTTGGAGATTATGACTCCCTTGTGCACGCTGCCAAACAGTGGTTCCAACAGGTTGGTCCAGAATTTTACCGTGCGTGTATACAGGCGCTGCTTCCAAGATAGCGTAAGGCAGTTGAGAGGGATGGATATTATGTGGAGAAATGAAAATATTATTCCTAAAGGATGTATCTACACACTGTAAAACTTCCAAACATGTAGAATAAAAGATGGATTAAAAAAAAAAAAAAACAGTGTGCATTTCTTTTGGAGTGACCGTCGTATGTAAGCGGAGCAGATACCGACGGGGGATCACCCTAGCGAAGATATGGACTACAAATGGGAAAATCCATTGAGATAAGCAACTTTGACAAAGGGCAGATCATTAGAGTCATCTTTTGATGAGAACGAGTGTGTCGAAAACGGCGAAGCTGATCGAATGTTCACGTGCTACTGTCGAGAGCATCTACGGAAAGAGGTAGAAGGGCAGAGAAAATACCACTACATGTTTGGACGTCAACGACTCCTCACAGAACGTGGGTTCAGAGGCTTGTCTGCTTTGTAAAATAGGATAGATGGTGATCTGTGGCATCTCTGCTAAGAGAGTGAAACGCTGGTGCACGCAGAAGTGTTTCGGAACTCGCCATTCATCGTACATTATTGAACATGGAACTCCGCAGGTGACCACAACTACGTCTTCATATGCTGACCCAACGACATCGTCAATTACAATTGCAGTGAGCACGGGACCATCGGGATTTGACCGTCGATCAATGGAAATTTGTCGGCTCTTCGGATGAAACACATTTTCACTACACTAGGTCTATGGTCGTTTCCACAAAGCCGGCCGCGGTGGTCTCGCGGTTCTAGGTGCTCAGTCCGGAGCCGCGCGACCGCTACGGTCGCAGGTTCGAATCCTGCCTCGGGCATGGATGTGTGTGATGTCCTTAGGTTAGTTAGGTTTAAGTAGTTCTAAGTTCTAGGGGACTGATGACCAAAGATGTTAGGTCCCATAGTGCTCAGAGCCATTTGAACCATTTTTTGTTTCCACAAAAGCCGCCATCGAGATGAACAGCGGCTCTAAAGGTGCAGCGCGCCACGGACGCAAATAGGTGGTAGCAGTATTATGCTATGGGAGAGATTCTCCTGCGTTTGCATGGGACTGTGGTAGTAGTCGAAGACACGCTGACAGATGCGAAGCACCTGCATCCTTTCATGCTTGATGTCTTCCTCGACGGCGATGTTATCTTCCAGCAGTATAATTGTCAGTGTCTCGCAGCCAAAACCGTGCTACAATGATTTGAGGAGCGTTATGGTGAACTCACATAGTTGTTCCGGCAACCAAATTCGCCTGATGTAGATCCTATGGAACCCTTCTGCGTCGCTACCGGATACCATCACCATGTTCGCAAATCAGCGGTCAGTTATTTACTCGAATTACATGACCTGAGCGGAGACATCCAAAGACACACACCTCCACAAGCCTACCAAAGTACTGTCGGATCCCTGATATGCGCCGGACGGTGTGGCCGTGCCGTTCTAGGGGCTTCAGTCTGGAACCGCGTGACCGCTACGGTCGCAGGTTCGAATCCTGCCTCGGCATGGATGTGTGTGATGGCCTTAGTTTAGTTAGGTTTAAGTAGTTCTAAATTCTAGGGGACTGATGACCACAGATAGTGCTCAGAGCCATTTGAACCATTGAACCTGATACGCAGAATCAGTGATGTATTTCGTTCCAAAGACAGACAGACAAGTTGTTAAACAGGAATCATAATGTTTTGGCTCATCAGTGTGTATATTATAACGTTTCTCGACGTAAGATATCTAGTCTCTATGTATCTACGCTTATTTTAAATGTTTGTGGCTATAATTGTTCTATTCCTTGCTGTGTTTTCAAACACTTCACCCATTCCAGCTATAGCTATCACGTGTAATATAACAGTACTTCTATCGATGAAATATGTGATGTACTATCGATGAGTACAGAAAACCAAAGGATGATTATTGCAATCAGGTTTTATCAAATGGTTCAAATGGCTCTGAGCACTATGGGACTTCAGTGAGGTCATCAGTCCCCTAGAACTTAGAACTACTTAAACCTAACTAACCTAAGGACATCACACACATCCATTCCCGAGGCAGGATTCGAACCTGCGACCGTAGCGGTCGCGCGTTTGCAGACTGTAGCGCCTAGAACCGCTCGGCCACCCCGGCCGGCCGTTTTATCAATTTTATGATTTATCTGCTTGTTCTTGTGGTAAGCAGGAAGTGAATGAATTTATCGAAGAAAATATCAACTGGATAATTTGTTACTCATTAAGTATTCCTAGAAAGGTGCTTATCGAAAGACATGATTTATTGCAATCACCTGAGTTTAGGACACCGCATCTAAAGCCTGCGTTCCTCATACGAAGTCATAGTGGAAGAATCAGGAAAGCCTATCGGTCTTCCTTGCGAGTTAATAAAATGAAGGTCGTACTTCAAAAGACATAAAGCCTCGCCGCCACGACCGATATTTATTGTGAAGGACGTCAGACGCGGCTGCTCTGATTTACGACTTCGCTTTCCGTTTAAGGGTTAAAGTTCAAGAGTAAACAACGTATAGTGAAAAGGAAAAAATACTCTCATCTTTAGAGCCAGTAGCCTTCCCAATTTCTTCGAACCGATTTGCTCTTGGTTATTACAGCGACAAGAGACAATAAGATTGGAAACAAATATTAATAACTGAGAAACTGGACCTATTGTACTGACAAGTCGTTAGCGCTGCGCTGTAGCATCTTCGAACAATGGAGAACTGGGACATAATAGTCGTTGTTTTAACCTGAGAAACAAATTATTTCCATTGACTACGTACATTAATATTATGGACCAAATACCTGGTCAACAATCATAATTTACACCTCTGTGGTTTTATTGCTCACGTCAGGCGGATGGGAAGACTGCACAGCTAAAACATTACTACCCCTCTTCACGTAGCCCGTCGTCTTGTCGCAACTGCGTTAGTCTCAAGTGATCCTCCCAACAAATCACAGCAAAGGAAAATAAGGAGTTAATTAGCGAAAGTCTCCTTCAGATATTTGCAGTGTAACAGTTTTAGTAATTAAAGCACGTGGTTTCTCCCAGTATGCAGGTTGGGCTGCGGAACCCATCAAGGATACCGATTACTCGTAAATTAATTATTTCCGTAACACGTTTCATATTTACAACTCAACAGACCCAGGAAGAGTTCTAATGCACTGCCCTCGAGCTCACAACATGGACAAATATTTATTTAGAGATTAGTAATTAACCTGATAATTCTGATTATTAATATTATCAGAAAACGTCTATTTTTTTATTGTTCACTTCAGCTTTGTGATACCGAAATTGCAGAATTCGTTTTTCATTTATACGTTTTACTGCGATGTCCTGATGGTGACTTGATTTCTGGCAAATACCTCTGTTTCCTACCGTTCTCAGAGTCCGCACCTGAAGAGCAAAGCGCCCAACTTGGTTTTCGGAACCACTGACTGTGGCCGGAATTCACTCCCGTTCGTACATCTCCAGTCCTTAACTGTCGGAGAAGAAGTACGTGCTATTAGTGTAAACTTAGTTCGTATGTTACTGGTGTTGTATTTTAAATGTTTTCTTACACTCCTGGAAATGGAAAAAGAACACATTGACACCGGCGTGTCAGACCCACCATACTTGCTCCGGACACTGCGAGAGGGCTGTACAAGCAATGATCACACGCACGGCACAGCGGACACACCAGGAACCGCTGTGTTGGCCGTCGAATGGCGCTAGCTGCGCAGCATTTGTGCACCGCCGCCGTCAGTGTCAGCCAGTTTGCCGTGGCATACGGAGCTCCATCGCAGTCTTTAACACTGGTAGCATGCCGCGACAGCGTGGACGTGAACCGTATGTGCAGTTGACGGACTTTGAGCGAGGGCGTATAGTGGGCATGCGGGAGGCCGGGTGGACGTACCGCCGAATTGCTCAACACGTGGGGCGTGAGGTCTCCACAGTACATCGATGTTGTCGCCAGTGGTCGGCGGAAGGTGCACGTGCCCGTCGACCTGGGACCGGACCGCAGCGACGCACGGATGCACGCCAAGACCGTAGGATCCAACGCAGTGCCGTAGGGGACCGCACCGCCACTTCCCAGCAAATTAGGGACACTGTTGCTCCTGGGGTATCGGCGAGGACCATTCGCAACCGTCTCCATGAAGCTGGGCTACGGTCCCGCACACCGTTAGGCCGTCTTCCGCTCACGCCCCAACATCGTGCAGCCCGCCTCCAGTGGTGTCGCGACAGGCGTGAATGGAGGGACGAATGGAGACGTGTCGTCTTCAGCGATGAGAGTCGCTTCTGCCTTGGTGCCAATGATGGTCGTATGCGTGTTTGGCGCCGTGCAGGTGAGCGCCACAATCAGGACTGCATACGACCGAGGCACACCGGGCCAACACCCGGCATCATGGTGTGGGGAGCGATCTCCTACACTGGCCGTACACCACTGGTGATCGTTGAGGGGACACTGAATAGTGCACGGTACATCCACACCGTCATCGAACCCATCGTTTTACCATTCCTAGACCGGCAAGGGAACTTGCTGTTCCAACAGGACAATGCACGTCCGCATGTATCCCGTGCCACCCAACGTGCTCTAGAAGGTGTAAGTCAACTACCCTGGCCAGCAAGATCTCCGGATCTGTCCCCCATTGGGCATGTTTGGGACTGGATGAAGCGTCGTCTCACGCGGTCTGCAAGTCCAGCACGAACTCTGGTCCAACTGAGGCGCCAGGTGGAAATGGCATGGCAAGCCATTCCACAGGACTACATCCAGCATCTCTACGATCGTCTCCATGGGAGAATAGCGGCCTGCATTGCTGCGAAAGGTGGATATACACTGTACTAGTGCCGACATTGTGCATGCTCTGTTGCCTGTGTCTATGTGCCTGTGGTTCTGTCAGTGTGATCATGTGATGTATCTGACCCCAGGAATGTGTCAATAAAGTTTCCCCTTCCTGGGACAATGAATTCACGGTGTTCTTATTTCAATTTCCAGGAGTGTATTATTGTTTTTCAGCTGTAGTAGGAGAACTAGTCCTAGACGAGTGTGGGAAACCGCGGAAATGAACAAACAAAAATAAATAAAAACTAAACCAAATGATGGCTTGTAATATACTGCTACAGGAGATAACTCGCCATATCGATTAAATGCTGGTGTGGCTCGTACCTTTTTGTAGAAGCTTGTCTGATCTACTGCATCCATTCATGTCCATTGTGCATTCTGGCGGATTTGGGCAATTCTAGCAGGACAATGCGACTCCCCACACGTCCTGAATTGCAACAGAGTGGCTTCAGGAACACTCTTCTGAGTTTAAACACTCCCAATGGCCACCAAACTCTCCAGACGTTAAATCTACTTAGCATGTCTGGGATGCCTTGCAACGTGCTGTGCCCCCCGCCCCCCCCCCCCGACCTTCCCCCCCCCCCCCTCCCCCAGTACTCTTACGGATTTATGGACAGCCCTGTAGCATTGATGGTGTCAATTCCCTCCAGAACTACTTCAGACATTAGTCGAGTCCATGCTATGTCGTGTTGCGGCTCTTCTGTGCGCTCGCGTAGGTCCTGCACGATATTAGACAGGTTACCAGGTTCTTTGGCTCTTCGATGTATGTCCCGTGTAATAACCACGACGCAAAAAGTAAAGAAATTCAATTTCATACAGACAGAGTCACGACACTCTTTCTTCGTGCATAACTTCCGAGTGGAAGAGGAAGAGCGTAGGTTATTTTATTGTGCCGTCTGCTGCACACCGTACGTTGGCTTACGGAGAACAGATTTAGATGTCAGTCGAGAATATTTTGTTTCCGGACATAGGCTCCTATTCAAATAATCATGTACTCAATCCCATGTGCAAGTCTTAGGAATCTGTGACGGTAATGATGAGCGAGTTCTAGTGCCTACATTACGGCAGAGGCCCCTGAAATTCCAAGAACTGTGTCCGTATCGATTCGAAAGAGTAAAGACATTGCCACTTGGATGGCATCGTTCGTCCCCCTATATTTACTACGGGTGTGAAGCGGTAAAATGCATCAAAAAGTCCTGAATTCTTATTTTTTCATTAAGTATTCTGTAGGTTATTTTGATAACTGAAGTAAATTTCTAGTTATTCAACCAAAGGAATTTTTTTGGGAAGGAATGGAGTAAAGGACATATCATTTAATTGCATATTCGTATCGTGTTAAAAATCATAGAAACTCTTGTACAATACTGTCCAATGTTTAATTAACTTTAGAAAATGGACATTCACGGTACGAAGTACATTTATCATTGAATAGTACTGTAAGATGACCATATATAAGAGCGACTGATTTGGAGATTTACTGAGAAATGTGGATACTGAAGGTGTTCTTTTTTTGTCTTTTTCCTTTCCTTTTGGTCATGTGAGACGAGGTATTTGATACTCTATCTGTTGCACACGAGGTGGTAGTCCAAACTGTTGTCTTCGACTGTATATTCGAACCCAACAAAAATCAAATACAGCTAAGTAAAGTATATGGCTGGAAAGGTGTGGTACAGAGTTCATCCAACGGAATGTCACTGAAGAGGACAATTCAAAATATTTTCCGATCGTCACGATACAAAGAACTTCAGCGCGCAGCCTGATCAGCGAATCCCGAATAGGTATTAAAGAAAGTGACTGAAGATCAGGTAACTGGAATACGTATTGTAAATACAAATAATGACGACGACTCACATGTCAGACAGTCTAAATAATATTTAAAATTGTGGTAGTTAAATATAATAAATATATGAGCGCCGTGACGAAGGCGGACTTTGGCTGAGTATGATCGGAGACAGTGACACCATTCACGCGGACTCCACACTCATTAGCTGCGGTCCTGAGATCAGTTCCACTAAGGTGTTGATTATGTGGCTAATATCAAGTGGAACGGATCGACTTTGTTATTTGGTGAAGCTGCATCAGCTCTTCCTGGCTTATTCAGTGACTATATTTATTTTCAGTTTCAGTTTTTGTCTGTAAATACATGGGATTAGGAAATAAACGTGAGGAGACCTTCACTCACCATGCGTCTGATACGAAGCTAGCAATGAGGTCACATATCTATTCTGATTATTTTCACTGATGTATATTTAACGGGCTTAACCTAATTGTATCTGCCGCTTCCTAATCAATAAAGCAGAAGTAAATATGTTTTAGAGATACTGTCGCAATAAATGTACACTACTGGCCATTAAAATTACTACACCACGAAGATGTGCTACAGACGCGAAATTTAACTGACAGGAAGAAGATGCTGTGATATGCAAATGGTTAGCTTTTCTGAGCATTCACACAAAGTTGGCGCCGGTGGCGACACCTACATCGTCTGACATGAGGAAAGTTTCCAACCGATTTCTCATACACAAACAGCAGTTGACCGGCGTTGCCTGGTGAAACGTTGTTGTGATGCCCCGTGTAAGGAGGAAAAATGCGTACCATTACGTTTACGACTTTGATAAAGGTCGGATTGTAGCCTATCGCGATTGCGGTTTATTGTATCGCGACATTGCTTCTCGCGTTGGTCGAGATCCAATGAATGTTAGCAGAATATGGAATCGGTGGGTTCAGGAGAGTAATACGGAACGCCGTGCTGGATCCCAACGGCCTCGTATCACTAGCAGTTGAGATGACAGGCATCTTATCCGCATGGCTGTAGGGGATCGTGCAGCCACGTCTCGATCCCTGAGTCAACAGTTGGGGACGTTTGCAAGACAACAACCATCTGCACGAACATTTCGACGACGTTTGCAGCAGCATGGACTATCAGTTCGGAGACGATGGCTGTGGTTACCCTTGACGCTGCATCACAGACAGGAGCGCCTGCGATGGTGTACTCAACGACGAACCTGGGTCCACGAATGGCAAAACGTCATTTTTTTGGATGAATCCAGTTTCTGTTTACAGCATCATGTTGGTCGCATCCGTGTTGGGCGACATCGCGGTGAACGCAGATTGGAAGCGTGTATTCGTCATCGCCACACTGGCGTATCACCCGGCGTGATGGTATGGGGTGCCATTGGTTACACGTCTCGGTCACCTCTTGTTCGCATTGACGACACTTTTGACAGTGGACGTTACATTTCAGATGTGTTACGACCCGTGGCTCTACCCTTCATTCGATCCCTGCGAAACCCTACATTTCAGCAGGATAATGCACGACCGCACGTTGCAGGTGCTGTACGGGCGTTTCTGGATACAGAAAATGTTCAACTGCCGCCCTGGACAGCAGGTTCTCCAGATCTCTCACCGATTGAAAACGTCTGGTCAATGGTGGCCGAGCAACTGGCTCGTCACAGTACGCCAGTCACTACTCTTGATGAACTGTGGTATCGTGTTGAAGGTGGATGGTCAGCTGTACCTGTACACGCCATCCAAGCTGTGTTTGACTCAATGCCCAGGCGAATCAAGGCCGTTATTGTTCTTGGTACTAATTTCTCAGGATCTACCCAAATTGCGTGAAAATGTAATCACATGTCAATTGTCGTATAATGTATTTGTCCAATGAATACCCGTTTATCATCTAAATTTCTTCTTGGTGTAGCAATTTTAATGGCCATTGTTTATCTGCTGTAAATTACATTCATTTCTGAGCCATTACGTGATCAATGACAGCTCCATACTCAAATGACAGCGTGGGCAAAATTAGAAACGCGCCGGAAGTATTCCATGGACCTTTAGATAAGCCACGCAACTTTCATCAGCTATGGTTGTGGATGAAGTGAGTTGGGTTGTCTGTCTTAAAGCCCATGAAATATTTCCGGGTCTCTACATCCTGTAGGATAATGATTGCTGCTAGTAGTTTAAGAACTGTTCCGGAATAGTATGCCTTCACAGCTGTACACACCCTTACCTCCAAACCTAAACGTTCTAACGTAAGAGAATCATATTTGTAAAATATTATTTAGGTGCTATACCTGTTTTAATCTCTTACCACAAATTCTTTTGAACAAACCATCTACGAACACCATGTGCTTTCTGGGCAAACACTTCTTTCAGTGCATTGTCTAAAGATAAGTTACCTGTACAGATAATTAAGCACGAACTGAACAGTATCGAGTTTATTTTTAAGCTATTAGGGTACCTAATGTAAACGATCCAGCGAAAATAACATAAAATACCATCTCATGTAATTCTGATCGACATGTAGCCTTCTTTTTCTTCCAGTAAATGTTATCACTAGTTGATAATTAGCTTGGAAATGCACCAAGCGGTACAACGTGTAGTGTCCACTGAACGTGGCGAGGCATTTGTAACTTAAGCTGTCTGTTTCTCACAACGGAAAAGCGTCAGTAAGGGTAATTCCTATTCAAATAGGCTTACATAACAGGTGAACTGAAGAGCGCAAATTTTGCTGTATCGACGCCACAGACAGCAAAGAAAATCTTTCTTACCAAGAACTTTTATTTCCTAGACGTGCATTAAAAAGAGGAATCTCTTAAAATAGCGTTTACGAATTCAATTTCGAAGCCACTCACGATGGAGTTTTGGAGTAGAGACGCCTGTAAAAGCCTCTGCTTCGTCTCACAGGTTCTGTTTCCTCTTCGTACTTTCAGTTTCTAATTGTGAAAGATGTTCTGGGGGTCTTTCATCTCCCTTCCTATTAATGCGCTCTTGCAGAAGCCTTTCATCGTTCGTTCTATTGGTGCGTTCTTCGCACTGCCTTCAGGTGTCTTTCACCGCACGCGCTATTGATGAGTTCCTCTTATTACCTGCCACAACCTTCTGTCTCCTTGAATTTTAAGATATTTACCTACTTCGTCTCTTCCACGTTTCATATTCCACAAACTTCTTTCCAAACTTTTCTGGTTCCGCACCTGTTAAGTACGATTTCAGGCCAAGAGCAAGGTTTTAATATGCCAGGAAGTTTCAAATAATCACATATTACCCTGCAGAGTGAAAAGTAGTCTTGTTAAAATCAGTTATCAGTTCGCATGATTTCGCTGTTTCTCTATCCTACAGATTTTTTAAGCTCGCTCACTCTCTAAAACTATATTGTAATAGTGGTTATTGTAGACTGAAAACTATGATGTCAGGGATAAGAATTTTCATCATATCCATACTGTAGCTTGCTTCTCATGACCTGATAGTACACTGAAAAGAATGTAGACTCTGCTGACTCTTATTTGTCTGTACAAGCAGAACTGCTGCAAATAATTATCGCCCAATACACTTGAAATCCGTTTGTTGTAGAATCTTTGGTCACAAATTGAGTTCAAATGTAATGAAGTAGCTAGAACAGAATTATCTCCTCCGTGAGAGCAAGCATGGATTCTGAAAACATCGATCACGTGAATCCCGACTCGCGCTTGTCCCATGTGGCATCTTGAAAGCCATGGATCGAGGCAATCAGGCAGATGCAGTATTTCTTGACTTCCGAAGAGCATGGATTCGGAACCACATCAACGGTGAGCCGTGTGAGGTTCGCGTTGGTGCCGTTGGAAGGTTTGCATCGAGTAATAGGGACAGTGGCGTCTCGTTTTCCTCTTCTGTTTACTGGCGCCACTATGTTTGCTAGCGTTGCTGTCCGCAAGTGGCAGCAGCAGCGTTAATCGATATCTAGTACCTGTACTATCTTTGGAAGGACGTGAGGTGTTTTCCGGGTTGGGTGTGCCTATAGTTCGGTTGGGATGGAGAGACGAGAGGTGCGGCAGCGCTAGGACATGCCGGGCCCGCAGGCGGCACGCAGGCATTGTCGGATCGAGAGGCTGTAGTTGCAAATGCCACAACCTCGTTGTCCACCCAGCACGTTGAGTTGAGTGAACATTAATCCAGTAGTGAAACCTCCACTATTTTGTGATAGCGCCATTTGTTCGTGCGTTGCTGCTCGAGGTTCGCCGTGAGACGAACAGCAACAAGTGGAGCGTGTCGAGTTGGCGGAATCTACACTACTGGCCATTAAAATTGCTACACCACGAAGATGGCGTGCTACAGACGCGAAATTTAACCGACAGGAAGAACATGCTGTGATATGCAAATGATTAGCTTTTCACAGCAGTCACACAAGGTTGGCGCCGGTAGCGACACGTACAACGTGCTGACATGAGGAAAGTTTCCAACCGATTTCTCATACACAATCAGCAGTTGACCGGCGTTGCCTGGTGAAAAGTTGTTGTCATGCCTCGTGTAAGAAGGAGAAATGCGTACCATCACGTTTGACCGGCGTTGCCTGGTGAAAAGTTGTTGTCATGCCTCGTGTAAGAAGGAGAAATGCGTACCATCACGTTTCCGACTTTAATAAACGTCGCATTGTAGCCTGTCGCGATTGCGGTTTATCGTATCGCGACATTGATGCTCGCGTTGGTCGAGATCCAATGACTGTTAGCAGAATGTGGAATCGGTGGTTCAAATGGTTCAAATGGCTCTGAGTACTATGGGACTTAACTTCTGAGGTCATCAGTCCCCTAGAACTTAGAACTACTGAAACCTAACTAACCTAAGGACATCACACACATCCATGCCCGAGGCAGGATTCTAACCTGCGACCGTAGCGGTCGCGCGCTTCCAGACTGTAGCGCCTAGAGCCGTTCGGCCACCCCGGCCGGCTGGAATCGGTGGGTTCAGGAGGGTAATACGGAACGCCGTACTGGATCCCAACGGCCTCGGATCAGTAGCAGTCGAGATGACAGGCATCTTATCCGCATGGCTGTAACGGATCGTGCAGCTACGTCTCGATCCCTGTGTCAACAGATGGGGACGTTTGAAAGACAATAACCATCTCGACGTTTGCAGCAGCATGGACTATCAGCTCGGAGACCACGGCTGCGGTTACCCTTGACGCTGCATCACAGACAGGAGTGCCTGCGATGGTGTACTCAACGACGAACTTGGGTCCACGAATGGCAAAACGTCATTTTTTCGGATGAATCCAGGTTCTGTTTACAGCATCATGATCGTCGCATCCGTGTTTGGCGACATCGCGGTGAACGCAGATTGGAAGCGTGTATTCGTCATCGCCACACTGGCGTATCACCCGGCGTGATGGTATGAGGTGCCGTTGGTTACACGTCTCGGTCACCTATTGTTCGCATTGACGACACTTTGAACAGTGGACGTTACATTTCAGATGTGTTACTACCCGTGGCTCTACCCTTCAATCGTTTCCAGCGAAACCCTACATTTCAGCAGGATAATGCACGACCACATATTGCAGGTCCTGTACAGGTCTTTCTGGATACAGAAAATGTTCGACTGCTGCCCTGGCCAGCACATTCTCCAGATCTCACACCAATTGAAAACGTCTGGTCAATGGTGGCCGAGCAACCTGCTCGTCACTATACGCCAGTCACTACTCTTGAACTGTGGTATCGTGTTGAAGCTGCATGGGCAGCTGTATCTGTACACGCCATCCAAGCTCTGATTCAATGCCGAGGCGTATCAAGGCCGTTATTATGGCCAGAAGTGGTTGTTTTTAGTACTGATTTCTCAGGATCTATGCACCCAAAAAAAATGGTTCAAATGGCTCTGAGCACTATGGGACTTAACTTCTGTGGTCATCAGTCCCCTAGAACTTAGAGCTACTTAAACCTAACTAACCTAAGGACGTCACACACATCCATGCCCAAGGGATGATATGAACCTGCGACCGTAGCGGTCACGTGGTTCCAGACTGAAGCGCCTAGAACCGCATGGCCACACCGGCCTGCTATGCACCCAAATTGTGTCAAAATATAATCACATGTCAGTTCTAGTTTAATATATTTGTCCAATGAATACCCGTTTATTATCTGCATTTCTTCTTGGTGTACCAATTTTAATGGCCAGTAGTGTATTAGCTGTCTTCTACTGCCGGTTATTAGTTTTTTAATTTTGTGTTATTATTTGGTGAAGTGCAACCAGTGGTATTTTACTGCCTAGTGGCCGCTAACGCCCCAGTTATCTGCCCTGGAGGTTAGCGTCCTTTTGTGGCAGTGTACTTTTCCTCGTCTTGCCGATGCTGCCCGGCATGACGTGTAGTTCGACACCTTCATTGATTGCGGTGTGGACTGTGGTTTCTTTTGTCTACCTTGATTGTAGTGGTTCCTTCTGCCTTTCAACGTTTTAAACACCGGAATCTGAAGACGCAATGCTGTCTGGTACTTCGCCTTCGCTTGAATTATTCCGTCGTTGTACTGGTTATGACACGTTAGGTGGAGTTGGTAAGAGGATTGATCGGCGTTCAAACTGTCCCTAGTTTGAGTTGCCATCCTGTTAGGTGAGCATAGCTCTTGGCTGCCTGTCTCAACGTTTACGCAGCTGTAGGGACTTTTCTCAGGTCGATCCTTGGAGCGATGTCTGTGGATTACTCCCTTTTCTTATATGCTCTGATTGTGCCAATTATTTAAAAATAATATTTGTTTAAATTATTCCTGTTGCTCGTGGCCTTCAGCCGACACGTAACATGAATTCTTCTTCATAATGCCTACAGCCGTCAGTGTAACTTGTGTTACTGTGAATTTTTTAAAATGATTGTTTTTTAAAAAAATTATTTGCTTAAACAAAGAGTATGTGTTTACTGTGCAACGAACGGTAACTGATTAGGCCCCGTCCACACCTTTTGCTGCTTTCCATAAGTTCCACGTTTCAAACGGTTTTTAACGAAAGTACGATGATACGGGTTATCAAATGAAATTTGTGATTTGATCCGGGATTCCTCGGTAGGGAGGACGCAGCAAGTTCTTTTGGATGGAGAGTAATCGACAGACGTAGAAGTTACCTCGGGTGTACCCCTGGAAAATTTGTTTTGACCCTTGCTGTTCAGGTTTTACATTAATACCTCGAATACAGTATTAATAGTAACCTCAGAATTTTCGCAGACGATGCAGTAATTTAGAATGAAATATAGTCTGAAAAATGTTGCACAAATAATATGCCAGATCTGGATAAGATTTCAAAGTGGTGTGGAGATTTTCAACTAGCTTTAACTAATCAGAATGTAAATTTGTGTACTTCACAAAACGAAATAAAGGCAATGTTCCATGACAACATTTTCAATGATTCACAGCTGCAATCGGTCAACTCTTAGAAATGGTGGGTGCAACTATTTGTAGGTATGTGAAATGGAACGATTACGTAGGCACAGTCGCAGGTAATGTAGATTACTGGGGAAATGCGATCAGCGTGCAAAAGAAATTGCTTGCAAAACACTTGTGCCAACTGTCCTAGAATGTTGTTCGAATATGTGGCACCTGTACCAAATAGGACTAACACATCATACTGAATACATACAAAAAAGAGCGGCACGAATGACGAGAGTGTTATTTGATCCATAAGAGCGCGTCACAGAACCCATTATTAAAGCTGTCATGGGCTAGGAGAGGTGTTCTATTGGCGGCAACAAAAAACTTTTGATCATTTCCCCAATACCATGAAATGTGTGACAGGTAAAGAACCCAATTTTAAATCTAACCTAAAACCGTATCTCTCGCAGGACTGCTTCTATTCCACGCACAACTTCTATTCAAATACTTTTTATCTATAAAAAATAAAATAAAATAAAAAAGAAGTGGCGTGAGTAGGACTAAAAAATAATGTCTTCATTAATGTTAACACTAATCACGTATCATGTATACCAGCAAAACTGAGTTATTCTACTTCATTTCGATAAAAGAATCGTTCAGTTCATGTAACTAGCGAACAAACTAGCTATTCAACTGAATGACTTCTTCAGCTATTGCCAGGTGATGACTGTCGTGTGATTTTTGCTTCTCCTATGACTTCTAAGGTGCCCAGTCTAGGGTCACACATATAAGGTAATGTTTTCGTAGCAAGACTACCGCAACCACTTCTACTTTCGAATGACTGGATCCAAAGCTGTGCTAAGCTACAAACCGCCACCTCCATTCATATCTTAAGATGATTCCTGGAAAAAAAAAGACGGCGGACTGCAACTGGGAGCCGGACATCGGAATGTTGAAGCAAGTGTGGTGGTCTTACAACATTGCCTAATACGGCGATGGACTGGGCACCAGTGACGTCGCAGGAGGAAGCAGCAACCACGTGACAGTCATCATTTGACAATGGCCAAGGTGGACTCGATCGAAAGCTCGTGAGTTTCAACTGCCTAACGCAGCTCGAAGTTCGAGAAAATTTTATCGGTATATATCGCCTTGAAACCATGCATTCGTGCTTATATTTGCATGAGGGAATGAATTTAAATGTGCATGTGCCTGCAAATGCTTTGTGTGAATGCATTTTTTGCAGTATGCTGAATCTTATTTAACTTCTTTCTATTTAAAAAGAAGAAAATGGCTAAAGTAAATTATTAGCCTACATTTTCAACTAAAAATACAAATTACTGCAAACTAGCCAGATTTAGTCTAGCAGATAAGAGTAATTTGTCTATAAGAGACTATAAGAGTCGTGGCTAAGCTTAACGTCAAACATTGGTATTTATTACATTATCTCGCTTTTTAACTGCAGTCCATTTATTTATGCATCTAACTGTTTTCTTGCTTGCCATCCAGATACAATATACACTGGACCACGCAGGTATCTCTGAACAAGTTATGCATGGGCGTTGGCATATCCAAAAACAACCTAATGAATTGGCGATACGCACAAATTACAGACAACGAAACAACTGTATCAATGTTTATGTTTCTCTGATTCATGCAAAGAGAAGTATTTGAAGTTAAAATCTTCTGGGTTATTAGGCCGGGTCATGTTTCTTCTAAAATGATCGACGTTTCGACCCCTCTACTGGGATCTTCCTCAGGATCTTCTGGTGTCCATTACTGCTAGAACACTGTCAGAGACGAGTGTCGCGTCTCATATGGCTACCATTGATGGGCCATAGTCATTGGCTAATATTCCCGCTCTGATGCAGAAGAAGGGGCGTTGGTAGCTCATCTCCTGTGGATACCATTGGCGGCCCATCGTCATTGGACAGAAAGGCACTATTCCACACTTATGCTGGAGAAGGGTTATTGGTTGAAATGCCTGCTTCCGCTATTGGTTGGTCGTCATCAGTGGCTAGATACGAAACGGACAGAGCTACAGAGGGGGAATGTTTACCCAAAATATTATTGTCCTCCGAGGTGACTTGCAGCGCGTTGTTTATGCCGCTCACACACCGCGGCCGCGTATTTACTTCCTTGATGGCGGGGAGCCACGATGCCGGAAGCCTATAGCCGTCCTCTCTATTGAAATTAGATGCATTTTTAGAAATTTCAACCGCTTCTCGAACCTTTCTTCTATAAATGTTTGTTTCTTTAGCCAGTACACGTACGTTTTTAAAGTCGGTGTCAGAGCCACAGTTCTCATGATGTTTCGCTACTGCCGATTTTGCACTTTGTTTCAGCCGTATGTGTCGTTCGTGTTCCTTAATGCGTTCTTTAACAGTTCTTCCCGTTTCGCCTATATTCACTTTTCCGCAGCCACATATCACTAGATAGACGCCTGCATTGTGGAGGCAATCAGGTGCATCCGTTTTCCGTCGGAAAAAGTCTTTTATTTTGATCTGACTAAAGAAAGATGTCTGAATACCATTTTTCTTTAAAATTCTTCTTATGCGATCAGTGACCCGAGAAACGAACGGTAGCCTGACGGAGCGAGAAGGCGGCTCCTCGTCATTCTCATTAGCGGTATAAACATTCCGCCTAAAAGCTCTGTCGATTGAATATCATACCCATTTGCCTTCAATGTCCTCTTTAAAAAATTCAACTCCGATTCCATGTGGTCGTCATCACTGATACGGAAGGGACGTGAAGACAGAGTGTTGAGTACTGCTTGCTTCTGGGCTCGGTGGTGGTGCGAAGTGGCATCTAAATACCTGTTTGTGTTAGTCGGCTTTCTGTACACTCTGTGGCCTGGAGTGTTATCAGACCTTCTGTACACCAACACGTCTAGGAACGGGAGACCGACCTCACTCTCAACCTCCAAGGTGAATTTGATTTTGGGGTGAATTCCATTTAAGAAATTGTGGAACGCATGAAGTTCTTCTTCGCCGTGTGGCCATATAACAAATGTATCGTCCACATAGCGGAGCCAGCAAGAAGGCTTCAAAGGAGCACTACTCGACGCTTGTTGCTCAAAATGTTCCATAAATACGTCATCTGCAACTGGCGAAATGGGTGAGCCCATAGCAAGGCCGTCAGAAGGATTTGTTTAATGCACAAGAAAATTATGTAACAGTTGCTCTTTGATTTCAGTTTTTTTATGTGTGTGTGTGTGTGTGTGTGTGTGTGTGTGTGTGTGTGTGTGAACTCATTTCCTTATTTGAAATTACATGTACAAGTTTATAGAATGCGTATGCTTCTACTCCAGTAAATAAATACTGTTTTCTTCAGATACAACGATTAGCAAAATGTAATGAAATATTCAGAAAGATACTAAATAACAAATATAAAAATATAGTTATCAATTTTTGAGCACAAAATTCCCATCTCTGTAGAATTAAACCATGTATCAAATCTTCGATTACAACCACAATCGTTTGTCAAATAGTATTTGCGGTGACACGAAAAAATGGATGAAGTTGCCAACAGATTATCCACAGAAAGCGTCATCCTGTTAGTCCAGCGTTGCAGGACACACACGCACATACGACGAGTGCCATATTCAGCGGAAATATTTGCAGACGCGAAAGAGCGGACATTCCGGGGCACTCGCACGCCGCTAGAAGCAAATGGGGGCTAAACGGAAAAACCGGGCTTCATAAAGCTCTGCGGTCGTAAAAGTTAACGCTCCGTGCGGCCGCTGTGAAATACTGGGCGTGGGGCGGCGCTGACAACGCCGCAAAAATTAGGGACGCGCCGCGACCTGCGCCCAGTGTGGGAGCTGCCATCGACAGGCTTAACGCTTCACTGACGTCGACGCAGACCGCTCTATAGTCACCTCGCGTCCCACTTTACGTTCCACGTAACTGTGCTCTCCGTGAAATGAGGCATCTCGATTGTTTCCGTAAGTTGGTGTCCACACTCCATCCTATTCATATTGGTGTTAATATTCATTGTAAATGTAATAGGTGGAATTACGTTACTTTGTGCAAGAAGAAAATTTAACACGTTTCTGTTAGGTCACTTTCTTGCCTGTCTGTCTGCGCAGTACAAATTATGCAAGTAACTTTAACTAAAATATCGACGAGCTAGACACTTAAAATTTTAAACACATCTCAGAAATGAATGACAATGCAATATTAATTCACTTTCTTGTCTGTCTGTTCCATATGGCTCCCATAGGGGTGGGGCAAGGTGAAAAGGATTGTTACGACTGCCCTGCAGGACTAGTGTGTTGTATGGGTAGTATCAGCATGTCTGACAGGAGGTATGTGATATGCACTAGACCAGGGCTTCCCAACGTGTGGTCCGCAGACCCCTTAGGGGTCCACCGGCTCTTTCTAGGAGGTCCACGGCCACCCTTCGCCAAATCGTGTAAAATAATGAGTAAAATTATTGAATAAAAATGTGAAAATAAAATTCAACACTATTTTTTTTCGTGTGAAAAACATGTGTACTTTTACTTCCGGTCGTATTCCCAAACAGCCTTTGCGGTTCCTAAGTGAGAACGCATACACAGTTTAGTGCCGGATAATGCGGCTACTCTGATCGACTGTTTCCCAACAATACGGGG
Source organism: Schistocerca piceifrons (assembly GCF_021461385.2). NCBI lineage: Eukaryota > Metazoa > Arthropoda > Insecta > Orthoptera > Acrididae > Schistocerca > Schistocerca piceifrons. The sequence continues at coordinate 384,639,218 of NC_060141.1, forward strand.
GTCGTTTGTGCGCCGGCTCACGGCGGTAGATGCACTGAAACCTTTTACGCATGCGTGGAGCGACGTTTGTCGACCAATCACAGCGCTCGCTGGCACGTATGCGGCCCCAGGCATCATTAAATGTTAAACTTGCTTTGTCAGTCCACTACCTATTTAATAAGTCGATTTTTGACCTTCAAGTTGTTTTCATTCATCTCTAAACCAAAGACTATTGATACTACGGGTGGGTGGGGGGGAGTAGGGGGGGGGGGAGTCATTGAGAACATGGAACTTGCATTAAGAAGCTTTCAGTTCCCATGGGTTTCGCTCTGAAATTTAAAGTTACTGTGCTCTTGTCTGACTAGGGGTCCGCCATGGATTTTCGACTGAAGAAGGGGTCCACCAGCTGAAAAGGTTGGGAAGCCCTGCACTAGACGGTACAATTACATCTGCAACCGCTAGAATACTTCTACATCACTGGCGTTGGTCAAATGGTTCAAATGGCTCTAAGCACTATCGGAATTAACATCTGACGTCATCAGTCCCTACACTGAACATGCGGGCCACGGTATGGTGCTTCGACGACCAATCCACCTGTCATGAAATATGCCATTCAGTACCGCTTCAACCGCACGCGAGCTATGTGCCGGACATCCATCATGTTGGAAGTACATCGCCATTCTGTCATACAGTGAAACACCTTATAGTAATGTCGGTAGAACATTATGTAGGAAATCAGCATACTTTGCACCATTTAGATTGCCATTGATAAAAGGGGGGCCAATTATCCTTCCTCCCATAATGCTGCACCATACATTAACCCGCCAAGGTCGCTAATATTCCACTTGTCGCAGCCATCGTGGATTTTCCGTTGCCCAATAGTGCACATTATGCCGGTTTACGTTACGTTACGTTTACGTTGATCAATGACGCTTCGTCGCTAAATAGAACGCGTGCAAAAAATCTGTCATCGTCCCGTAATTTCTCTTGTGTCCAGTGGTAGAACTGTACACGACGTTCAATCTCGTCGCCATGCAATTCCTGGTGCATAGAAATATGGTACGGGTGCAGTCGATGTTGATGTACCATTCTCAACACCGACGTTTTCGAGATTCCCGATTCTCGCTCAATTTGTCTGCTACTGATGTGCGGATTAGCCGCGACAGCTGCTAAAACACCTACTTGGGCATCATCATTTGTTGCACGTCGTGGTTGACGTTTCACATGTGGCTAAACACTTCCTGTTTCCTTAAATAACGTAACTATCCAGCGAACGGTGGATGATGTCGTCCAGGATACCGAGCAGCATACATAGCACACGCCCGTTGGGCATTTTGATCTCAATGCCCATACATCAACACGAAATCGACCTTTTCCGCAATTGATAAACGGTCCATTTTAACACGGGTAATGTATCACGAAGCAAATACCGTCCGCGCTGGCGGAATGTTACGTGATACCACGTACTTATACGTTTGTGACTATTACAGCGCCATCTATCACAAAGCGAAAAAAATGGTCCAACTAAAACATTGATATTTCCTTACGTACTACACGAATATGTAATAAATAATGGGGGTTCCTATTAAAAAAAAAACGCAGTTGATATCCGTTAGACCTATGGTAGAGCCATCTATCGGGCCAACCATTGTGCCATCTGGTTTCCCCCTTCAAGCTAGACAAGTTTCGATCTTTGTAATTTTTTCGTTTGACGCTTATTTCGTTAGATATTTGGCTCGGTCGCGATCAATGGACAACCCTTTGTAGTTAGTCACTGCCTTCCGTTACGAAATACCGTTATCATTACACATGGTTGGTTCAGGCTCAGGTTTCAGTAACCCTTCAGTCTTCGTTCTTGGATTACTCTTTTAAGCTTTGTAACTCTCCGGTGCCTTCTCTGTTGTCCATTTCCCTCATGGTGTTTTCCTCCGGTTCACAAGTGGCTAACCTCTGCTGACAGTACTTGATGCGTCAGCCAGTCCCTGCTGTTTCTTCAAGTCGTTCCCCATCCTCGTCCGATTCCGGTCACAATAGTTTTCAACAATAAAATAAAAATCAGATAAACTTAATGTCGCTTGCTTCTTTATTTTTTTTTTAGGAAAATAACAGTTAAACACACTGATACGTTATTGAAACTTCCTGGCAGATTAAAACCGTGTGCCCGACCGAGAGTCGAACTCGGGACGTTTGCCTTTCGCGGGCAAGTGCTCTACCATCCATTTTTTTTAATCTCATTTTGTTCGCTTTTGCTCGAGGCATCTGCTCGGGGCGGACGTCGTAAGACATCCGTTTAAGTTCATTATTGATCGATTAATTCAGTTTTTTTATTACAGAAGGCAGCTAACCCTCTGACTGAACACGCTGTGCTACCGTGCCGGCTAACCATCTGAGCTACCGGAGCACGACTCACGACCGGTCTTCACAGCTTTACTTCTGCCAGTATCTCGTCTCCTACCTTCCAAACTTTACAGAAACTCTCCCGCGAACCTTTCAGAACTAACACTCCTGAAAGAAAGGATAGTGCGGAGACATGGCTTAGCCACAGCCTGGGGGATGTTTCCAGAATGAGATTTTCACTCTGCCAGTAAAGCTGTGAGGACCGGGCGTGAGTCGTGCTTCGGACGCTCAGATGGTAGAGCACTTGCCCGCGAAAGGCACAGGTCCCGAGTTCGAGTCTCGGTCGGGCACACGGTTTTAATCTGCCAGGAAGTTTCATATCAGCGCACACTCCGCTGCAGAGTGAAAATCTCAATCTGATACGTAATTAATAGACAGTTATAACACTACTTTTATTTCAGACGTGACCCTGTAAAAAGACAACGAGATAAACCTAAAATTTATCACGTCTCTCTTATAATCTCATCAAAATGTTTCAAATCCATTGACAAATTTCAAACACACAAGACTGAAAAGCGTAAAATAATTATTCAAATAAAACTAAAATTTTGGTATAAAATTTTTTTAAAACAGACCGAAAGCATAAAGTAATTTCCTATTCCATACAGATAGTTTTGAAAATTTGTGATCGTGAATTTTAGTAGCTATAAAAATAGTTGTAAGATTTATAATGAAAAAATTAAGATGCATACAACAGATAATAACTAGGAGGTAAAATATTCATTCATCAGTTACATATTGCATGTACCCCATGTTTTTGATCCAAGTATTTTCACAAGTATTAAAAATTCACAGTAACAAATTTTCAGAATTATCTGTATGGGATTAGGAATCTGTATGGAGCTGGAGTAAATTATTTTATACTTTTTTGCCCAATTAAAAATGTGTTATATTAAGAAATTATTTTTATTTAAATAATTATTTCTCAGTCGATTTTTGTCACTATTTTTAAATGTAACGTTAGAAACTGTCCGAGAATTAATTTTGAGTAAACACCCAAGACACCGTAATGCAGTAAGTGCGCAGAAAGCCATTTTTGTATCGTGCGACAGACGTCTGAGTATGACATAAGAGGTGCATCTTTGGAGGCGGGAGAGACACGCAGTCAGCGCGTGATTGGAAGGTGACCACTTGCAACGCCTACATGATCTTCGAGAATGCTCTAGAACAGGGGCCGGCCGTGGTGGCCGAGCGGTTCTAGGCGCTTCAGTACGGAACCGCGCAACTGCTACGGTCGCAGGTTCTAATCCTGCCTCGGGCATGGATGTGTGTGATGTCCTTAGGTTAGTTAGGTTTAGGTAGTTCTAAGTTCTAGGGGACTGATGACCTTAGATGTTAAGTCTCATAGTGCTCAGAGCCATTTGAACCAATTTCTAGAACAGGGGTTTCCACATGATGGTATGCGTACTATTCGTGATACATAAAGACATTTCAGGTTGTATGCATACAAGTAAACAAAATATGTACAAATATATGTAAATTATTCTATTACGTTACTTTATTTTTAAGTAAACTAATAGTGACAAAACTGGTCGATAAAAGTATTGCTTCGTTACAAATTTAGAGGCCTATCAAAAACTTTTTGGAAAGTGTTTTACCAAAATTTACTCAAAAGATAACTGGATAAGAAATACATTTTTGTAAAAAGTGCTAGATGAAGTAATCACGAAAGAAAGTTTCGTCAACAAGAATAGCAACAGTTCAATGAAAAACACTTTCAAAAAAAATAAAAAATAAAAAAATAAAAAAATTACTCTGCTTCCTTTTTAGACTGGAACAAAAACAGAGTACCCTTGTTTCAATCCAATTTTTGATGCCATTTGTTACTGCTTACATGTGTGACGGAAGTTCCTCTTAGTTGTTGCACATTAAAGGAAATACAGAAACACACTTAGTGGTGAAGAAGACTGAGCTCCATCAAGCTGGACTTTGAAGCTCTGATTAAAGATAATCATCAGAATCTACATTTGAAAACTAACCACTTGGCCGGCCGTTGGTGGCCGAGCGGTTCTAGGCGCTTCAGTCTTTAACCACGCTACCGCTACGGTCGCAGGTTCGAATCCTGCCTCGGGCATGGATGTGTGTGATGTCCTTAGGTTAGTTACGTTTAAGTAGTTCTAAGTTCTAGGGGACTGATGACCTCAGATCTTAAGTCCCATAGTGTTCAGAGCCATTTGAACCATTTTTTGAAGTAACCACTTGTTTATTTTGAAGTCTGATTTATCGTCAATGTTTTATTTGATTCTGAATTCGTTACCTTTTTGGTCTCTAATTTCAGTTCAGTTCAGTTTATTACTCTCTTGCACAGCTGGTTTATATTATTTGCGATATAAAGGTTTCATAAATATCTTAAATATAATTCCTTTCGTAGTCATTGAATAATTGTATCTCAAACGGCTTCATTTAATTTAATATTATTTGTAATAAAATTATAAACAGCCGACCAGTTGCAATGGATAAAGAAATCTTTACCTAGGTTTCAACAAATTTAAATTTGTCTTCTTCAGAAGGTGGCCTAAGGACAATGAACATCATAGCTTACATTAAAAGGTATGAAGCTTAAGTCAAGAATAGATTTTAACACATATTAGAGAGCTCTTGTATTACAAAAATATGAGAAGGACGCCTGGTACTTACAATTTTACATTAGTATGGACTGATGTATCATCGCCGTTTTTACAAATTTCTGCATAGATCCATTTGTCCAAATTAAAATATAGCCCTAAAAATAGGGTTTGTCATGTAAGTATAAATTAGCACATGGATGTTGCAGAGCTCACAAGCGACTGAGTGTAATCGGTTAGCGTAGTTACTCTGCGGCCAGGGCAGGTGGCGCTCATGGCGCGAACCATGTGCCGATTGGCGTACAAAAGCAACGTGTACATTATCAGTATTAATAACGTCCTTAGATAAAGTAACAATAAAAAGAAGGAAAGCATTTAACACTCCCGTTATAACAGTATGGGAGCCTTGGTATCATTAATGTAGTGATTAAGCGCCACCTGCCTTTTTGATGTATAACTACATTAATGATACCAAGGCTCCCATACTGTTATAACGGGAGTGTTAAACGCTTTCCTTCTTTTTATTGTTACTTTATCTAAGGACGATATTAATACTGATAATTTACACGTTGCTTTTGTACGCCAATCGGCACATGGTTCGCGCCATGAGCGCCACCTGCCCTGGCCGCAGAGTAACTACGCTGGCCGATTACACTCAGTCGCTTGTGAGCTCTGCAACATCCACGTCCTAATTTATACTTACATGACAAACTCTATTTTTAGGGCTATATTTTAATTCGGACAAATGGATCTAAGCAGAAATTTGTAAAAACGGCCATGATACATCAGTCCATACTAATGTAAAATTGTAAGTACCAGGCGTCCTTCTCATATTTTTGTAATACAAGAGCTCTCTAATATGTGTTAAAATCTGTTCTTGACTTAAGCTTCATACCTTTTAATGTAAGCTATGATGTTCATTGTCCTTAGGCCACCTTCTGAAGAAGACAAATTTAAATTTGTTGAAACCTAGGTAAAGATTTCTTTATCCATTGCAACTGGTCGGCTGTTTATAATTTTATTACGTGGAACCGTTGCTGTTGTGCAGCTATGTTTAAAATACTAATATTATTTGCTTCAAATAAGTACCTCATGTCAACATGAATGACTCTGTAAATAAGTGCTTCCGTAAAGCCTTATTAGTTGTGTGTCTCATATTTCTACCACTGTAGTTGATCAGTATGATGCAAAAATTGTACATCTGTTGTCACCACTGAGCAAAATGGCTAACATTATTCGTCCTGTACCGTTCCTCAACCCTACAGCAGTCGTGGCGCACCCTGCTGTACCCTTCCCACCCTCTCCCACCCTCACCCAACTCAAGATTAGTTAAAAAGTGAACAAGCTAAAGTAGTATATCCAAATTTCTAAAAATGTTAAGTGGTACACAGTGCCAAAAAGTATGCGAACTCCTATTCTACAGCAACGTCCATGGTTCATTGGCATTGATATTGATCATTAATTCCGTGCAACAATTATTTTACCCTTCTCATTATCAGAAGCGATCTGAAATTCTATAGTTTAAAGTATCTGAAAACGTTCACAGGACGTCAACCCAATTTCAGCTGAAAGTTAATCAGCATAGTCTTCTGCACGTCAAGAAACAGACCACAGTATGTATGTTCCTCTTTTGCAAAGTATGGCAAAGACACAGTCCAATGTTATGCTTTGTAGCTGTCATTTTCTGCAGAAGAGCTTTTAGTTTGGTCTTTTTGATGTAATATATAAAAGACGTAGTAAGTAGTAGGATTGCCGATACTATTGGAAGCATGTAAGGGAATGAAACATAAATGGTTGTGTGAGAGGGAAACTGGGAGCCGACTACTTCTCTCTGTTAGTTGTTTGTTTCGCACATAATTAGAGCCGCATATCGTTCAGTGTTAGTCCACTACGTACTCTATACCCTTACAAAATATGCGCTGCATTTTATGAGTAATAAAAATTTGTTGATCGTATAACTTCTGCACTTTTATGTAACCAAAGAAATTACTTATGATGCAAGTACGGTTTATACAAAATCACAAAAAATCTATATTGTTATTGTACTCAATAGACCGTTCTTCATCTTGATCAAAGGCAAGAGTTTCCTGTTATTACTGATAAGTGAGACAGTTGTTTATGAATAACAGAAACATACTTTATATAAGCTCGACAAATTACTGTTGTGGTGTTTGAAATATTCTTGTGATGCGTTTTTTAATTATATCTTTTTTTAGAAAAATTGTTTTCTAGCGCTATATGACAAATCTGTTCGGTATTTTTTTCTTTACTACAACAGTCCTCTGTTTCTCGTTACAAAGCAACAATTTTCGAATGAAATCTGAATTAAATAATGACAATTTCAAGTTTGCTATAAATACTGTTTATTTTCAAGTAACAGACAGGAGGATAACTTTGTACCTCTTCCACAAAAATGTTACGTAGGTTACGTTTCAACGGGAATCTAGTAAGACAGCAGTCGCATATGCAAACAAACGTTCTGAGCTAACGCCTGATAGGTATGCAACACATATAACATACTAGTAACGCGACTGCAGTCTTAACTGACCAAAGCTACTAACAAGGGAACCTCCTTATCGCACCCCCCTCAGATTTAGTTGAAGTTGGCACAGTGGATAGGCCTTGAAAAACTGAACACAGATCATTGGAGAAAACAGGAAGAAGTTGTGTGGAACTATGAAAAAATAAGCAAAATATACAAACTGAGTAGTTCATGTGCAAGATAGGCAACATCAAGGAGAGTTTGAGCTCAGGAGCGCCATGGTCCCGTGGTTAGCGTGAGCAGCTGCGGAACGAGAGGTCCTTGGTTCAAGCCTTCCCTCGGGTGAAAAGTTGAACTTTTTATTTTCAGTTTATGTGACAAACGCTTATGTTTTTGGGAGTGATTATCACATCGACAAGAAAACCTAAATCGGACAAGGTAGAAGAATCTTTTTACCCATTCGCCAAGTGTACAAGTTAGCTGGGTCGACAACATATTCCTGTCATGTGACGCACATGCCGTCACCAGTGTCGTATAGAATATATCAGACGTGTTTTCCTGTGGAGGAATCAGTTGACATATGACCTTGCGATCAAATGTTTTCGGTTCCCATTGGAGAGGCACGTCCTTTCGTCTACTAATCGCACGGTTTTGCGGTGCGGTCGCAAAACACAGACACTAAACTTATTACAGTGAACAGAGACGTCAATGAACGAATGGACAGAACATAACTTTGCGAAAATAAATAAAGTAAACTTTTCTCCCGAGCGAAGACCTGAACCAAGGACCTCTCATTCCACAGCTGCTCACGCTAACCACGAGACACGGCGCTCCGGAGCTCAAACTCTCCTTGATGTTACGTATCTTGCACATGGACTACTCAGTTTGTATATTTTGCTTATTTTTTCATAGTTCCACACAACTTCTTCCTGTTTTCTCGATTGATCTGTGTTTAGTTTTTCAAGGCCTATCCACTGTGCCAACTTATAACTAAATCTGAGGGGGGTGCGATGGGGAGGTTCCCTTGTGAGAGAACTGCCGTATTCTACGTTTACTTGTGATAGTCAACAGTAGTCTAGGGTAGTTTTAAAATTTTGTGTATACAAAATGTGTTTTGTTGCTGCTGCTGCTCACATCCCCGTTCCCATTGCATCCCTCAGACGGAGACAGGTAATTCGGCTGTGACTAGTTCACTCAGGCGTATACTGATAGGAGTTCGCCTGCATAATCGGACACAGCCCACGCAAGACGACGGTAAAGGATATGATTTTTACACACACACACACACACACACACACACACACACACACACACACACACACACAAAGTCCGCATCAACTGATATGAAATAAAAGCCTTACTTTTCAGCATCTGGAGGCGCTTCAGAGCGCTTCGGTCCTAAGTCGGACAGTTTCCGTTCGTCTGACACAAGAACAGCGATATGATATGCAGTGAATTCACGTAGACCTTTTATGAAGTCCACCAAGGACAGTGGAAATAGAATCCCTTAGGGTTATTAACTACATGAAGGTTATTGCATACTCTACCTCTTCCGCAGCGTAACATATTACGTTATTTTCAGCAGTAAAGTGAATACATTTAAAAAGAAGCTACTCATTGAAGAGAACGTCTACAATGAGACTTACAAGGAAACATCACCAACTTGAACTCTTGTTTTAAGAAGAAAAAAGCACTCTTGCAAGATATCAGCCCCTGAAAATTTGGGTCATAATTCTAATAGTACGTAGTTACGACCTTCTGAAAGTATAGCTTTTAAACTTTTGCGCACACCGGTTGTTCGTCATTATCTCCGCACCACTGCACCCGCCTAATGCCGGAGTGCTGTACAGTACCGTACAGCGGAGTGACAACCAGAGCCCTCCTGTTCGCAGAATCTTGATAGCGAGAGAAGGAGAGGAACGAAGGGACAACGTCTGGCCAACGAATTTTGAAATCTTGTTTGAGAATGCGATGCTCTGCACGAACAATGGTAAGTAATATGAGTACGTAATATGTGAATCTCACGCATATGTATGTTCATTATTATTTTAACGGTATTCTCATATTGATGTTCTGCAGTTATTGTATAACCCAAAATGAATAAACCTAATCGACAGTAAATTATTATGAAATGAAGTTAATGAGTTTCTGTTTACAGTTCTATCACGTCAATAACGTTGAAGTATGGCGCAGTAATGTATTTCAGTTCATAGGCGCTCGTTTTAAAATCAAAAGAACGCACGACAACGATGTTCATGATCGAATAGCGCTAATATACTTCCTTAATAATGAGACATTAATTCGTTTCATTCATTTACACTGCTTTTGTCAATCGCAACAAAAAGAAATGTTCAGAGCAAAGATATCTCTGGCACCAGCTACAAGATGAGAAACCACACACGTTGACACCACGCACAAAGCATGCGAGCAATGCGAAAACACTAATTCGAAACCTGTTACCCACTCCACAGCACAGTACTTCTCGCAGGGACACTAGGTGGCTGTAGTGGTGCAGACCGGGTGACAAACATCTGGTGTACGCACAGGTTCAAAATCTGTACTTTCAGCAGGTCGTAACTGCGTGCTGTCAGAATTATGACCCAAATTTCCGCGTCAGATCGATTGCTGGGGCTATCAAGAATATGTGATATTTTCTTATTAAAATATGAGGTCAACTTGGCGATGTTTCCTTGTTAGACGAAGAACTCATGTTCTCAGTAAACGAAGATGCTTTGCGAAATATGAAAGACACACAATTCGCAATTCCATTATAGGTCAAGTTATTACAGTAATAATTTTAAGCATACAGAAAAAGAATCATGAATGAATACAACAGCACATTATATTTATGGAGAACAGATATAACTTTCATAAATGACAGCGTTTCAAGAAAAGAAACAGGTTGCGTACTTCATCCAATTTTGTTATAAAGTAAGTTCTAATATTTCTATATAAATGTATGTAGTGTTGTTGTTGCACATATTACAGTATTTTCTCTGGAGGTGAGGTGTAAGTTGGAAGACTCAAATGGTCTTAAAACTGCAATGATGAAAATACAGTTTTTCCTTGGGTCCTGAATCAGTGGTAGAGAGTAGTCAACTCACTGAGTTATTGCATATCATTTGGGGTGAAAATTTATAACAACAGATAAGAGGTTAGGTTTTTAGGGCTTAACGTCCTATCAATAGTAAAATCGTTACAGCTGAATTGCGAGCTTATTTCTGGCAAGGTCATGGTAAGGATCATCTGTGACTATTTCTTTTCTGGATACGCTATCATTTCTAAATGTAATCTCTATTCTCCCGAAATATTTGCTGTGTTAATCATATATGATACAACTTGACCTATAATGGAATTGCGAATTATGTGTCTGTTTCGAAAAGCATTTTCGTTTAATGAGAACATAATGGCTTCTTCGTCTAACAAGAAAATATCACGAACTTGACCTCATATTTTAAGGAGAAAATATCACATACGCTTGACAGCCCCAGCAATCAATCTATGAAAATTTGAGTCACAATTCTGATAGCACGCAGTTACGACCTGCTGAAAGTGCAGTCCGCCTTCGGGGCCATAGCGGCTCGGACGTGCCTAGCGCACCGGCCGCACCCCGTGTAGCGCGAGCTTTGTTTACATCCGTGAGGCTTCGCATAGCGGTGTATTGATTACTACAGATCACGACGGCTCTTTCTTACCGGAAGGCGACTATCAAGTTCACGTTCGACGCACCGAAATCGAACGTTTCTTGCGCGAAGTGGTAAAACTAGATCCCCCAGGAGCTGATAGGAATTCGATCAATAGTGGCCAGCGTCGCATATGTAAAACTCATAGACAAGGCAGCGTGCGACAGACTTATCCGTCGATCCACCGAAGGTTGGGTGTGGTTTCTGTTGATCATACCGGTCTCGTAGTGAGAACGGCACTCGTATTCGAACTTCCGTTCGAAATCCCTGCGGACATGGTTATCGCAGCACTTCGCCCTCACGGCACGGTCCTCAACCATGCTGCGGAGAAATGGACCAGCTTCGAGACGTATCCCGTACTCAGCGGAGTGCGCCAAATAATTTAACTCCAGAAGCACATGCCATCTTAAGTGACAATAGGTGGCTGCCGAGCCATCGTTATATACGATGTTCAATCGAAAACCTGCTCTGGCTGCAGACAGGAAGGCCATGTCCGAACTGACTGTCTTTAGCGACGTCTTGCGGGACACCCAGCAGCCGCCACAGCAGATGACGTCGCTGCCTATTAAGTACGTGAAGGCACTACGGGACGACATGGGCGACGCGCATGACAAGCCGTTGCCCGTAGAATCTGCGAGTATCGCCCCCGATCCCACGTCACTGACGGTGCAAATGGCCTTGTCACACCAACAGCCAGACGCCCCACAACAGCTGCGGAGCCACGGTCCTACTGCGCTCCAGTCGTACCCATCTTCAGATATGGAAGAGGATCCGCAAGAGGATCGCACTGAACAGCATCTCTCAGCAGACGAAGAAGCTCCACCACGAAAACAGCGGTCGAAGAAACGAAAGAAGAGACGGCTGTCCACACAAGACGAGCACCACAGCCGAGTCGACGAACAAGACAGTTGGAACGATCAAGATTCGTTTCCACCGCCAGGCCAGGACGACGTCACATCCAAAGCGTCGGTGCTACAAACCGTGGAGAAGCCGCCACATCAACGAGACGCGATGGATACAGATGTGCAACAGGATGAGGTCCCACCTGCAGATGAACGCCCGTCAACAGAGAGAGTCGTCACCAATGCATTAGGAGATTGGGCACAAGAAATGGAACAAACTGATGAGATGCAGCAGGCAGACGTTCAATCATAGGCTCCCACAGATAATGAATGGGGAGGGAACCTTGCCCATGGCGGCCAATGAGGAAGTGTCTGAAGTCCCGGTCCAGGAACAACGCTGCGTCGACGGCCGATCAGTAGATGCGTGAATTCCAGCAGTGCACAGCAGATGTCACTCGTCTATCGTACTCAAATGGTTCAAATGTGTTGTGTACATAGTTCCGCGTAGTCGGCGCGTACACAACTTTCCCAATAGAGCGCGCCCCACTGAGCACAACAGCGCAGGCGCAGCGCTCGTCCGTCTCCGCACTACGAGATGGCGCTGTCTTAGAGACGGACCAAATTCTGCTTCCGCCAATCCGCGTATTAATATGTAACGCAGCCAATGAGATTGCTGCTAACGTAGAACCTTTTCTCCTCGCGGATCACACTCGCGCAGTGATACATGAACGCGCGAGGTATTATAACGAGTGTACAGACCTCCGATTAGTCAGTCTGCATTAGTCTGTACCAGTCTATAGTCAAGTTTCAGTCTGTGCCCAATAAGATTATCATATTCCTGTACATAGCCATGAAGATAAATGAATAGACGCTTTGTCAAGTATCAGAGATATGTGAGAATAAGATTAACATACCAAGACCAAAGGAACTTCAGATTGTCAATTGTAAACAGCATCCAGAATCAAGTTAAGTAATTTCTAAGCTTTTTATTATTTTAATAAATGTGTGTGAAAATTAATCAAGTTCTGTACAAAGCTGGTCGCCGTCAATCTGCTACTCTAAGCATGCAAGTGGCATTTCTATCGTCTGACCTAACGGGAGAAGATAAACACGCCACGATAAGACCACGAGACATATTGCTGACACTCGCCTACTTCGTTAGAGCGACAAGTCAAATAATCTGATGGTGTGTGTACCGAAGGTCTTACAGTACACACACCACAAAATGGCTCTGAGCACTATGGGACTTAACATCTGAGGTCATCAGTCCCCTAGAACTTACAACTACTTGAACCTAACTAACCTAAGGACATCACACATTCGAACCTGCGACCGTAGGGGTCTTTATCGTACAGGTACAGTTAACATCAATGGTATTAGCACCTCAGTAAAGATATAAATGCTGCAAGATATGCTGCGGGCAGTGGACGTCGACATAGTTTTTCTGCAGGAGGTACGAAACGATGTCCCTGTTGAGTTTTACGGTTATGACGGCTATCGTTTAACAGGCTACGACGGTAGCGTTGGTACAGCCGTACTGTTACGAGAAGGAATAGTGGCGGAAGATGTGGAATACTTACCATCGACCCGTGTCGTTGCCCTGAGTGTGGGGGATGTACGATTGGTGAATGTTTACGCACCGTCTGGCTCGACCAAGAGACACGAACGCACAACGTTTTACACAGACGAAGTGTCGCCGCTATTTCGAGGACGTCAGGAGAATTATATAGTCGGCGGTGGCTTCAACTGCGTTCTGTGTCCCGAGGACCAACGACCACACTTCGTTCCTTGCCCGGTGTTACAGACGCTGGTCCGGGATCTTGCACTGCATGACACCTGGGAAATGACCGCACGGCGACAGCAGCGGATATATGTACTTTACAAGCCACTCAGCTAGTCCACTATACAGGGTGTATGTATCACGTGGGCTACGCAAGGCGACGATTGACGCCGATGTGTGGTCTACGGTCTTTACAGACCACCAGGCTTACATCTCCAACATAGCTCTGCCACGACAGAAGACATGGGGCAGTAGGGGCCCATGGAAGCTGAACGTAACCCATCTGCAGGATGAAGACGGTTTACGGGAGGTTGAAGTCACATGGCGACAATATCAACTGCGTGAACGTTCGTACGATTCAACGCTTAAATGGTGGCTCTGCTGCGTCAAACCAGATTTCCGCAGAACGTTCACACGATATGGCCAAGATAAGTCACATTGGCAACGGGCGACTTCCGAATTTTATTTCACAGCCCTACGTCACTTTACGAAACAACCACCGTCTCCCGACCGTCAGCAGGCTGTCCAACGTATTAGAGCAAAACTGCTGCCTCTTACGGCAGTGAAGATAGAAGGAATTAAAGTAAGTGCGAGGATGCTCGACGGATTACGCAACGAACGGCTGTCATTCCACTACATACTGAGAGAAAGAAGGCAGCGACGACGTACAATTATACAGGATGTCGAAATGTCCGATGGATCGTGGGCCACGTTACAGAAGGATATTGCACGTGCTTTTGCTCACCACTACCGCAGTTGCTATGCGGAGGACCAGCTGGACACAGCAGGACTGGCAGATGTGCTTCGCCAAATGCCTACGGACGAGCATCCCGCTGAAGAGGCCGGCGTTATTGCTGAAACCACCGTAGATGATCTGGACGCTGTCCTAAAGTGTGGTGCGGTAAACAAATCCCCTGGACAGGATGGGCTCCCTCTTGTGTTCTACCGCACCTTTGCTTCTCTGATGGGACCGACGTGGGTACAGATGTACAATGAACCGTTAACACCTACCTTACGTGTCCCTACCGAGTTCACAGAGGGTATCATGATACCCATTCCAAAACCAAGTGGTGGTCGTAGACCACAAGACTACCGGCCTTTGACGCGATCGTTCTTTTGGTCAAGTCAGAAGACGAAATCAAGACGGCGCTGGAATGGCTCCGGCAGTATTACGAGGAGCCCTCATGACAGTGGATTTCGATCACGCTTTCGAGCGAGTGGGAATCCCCCTGCAGTTTGTGCACACGATAATGAGGTTGATCAATGGTACAAACTCGAGAGTCTTGGTGAATGGTGTTAGCTCCGAACCTTTCACGATCCTACGCTCAGTGCAGCCATCTTAATTGCTGCCGCTCTTGAACCTGCACTATGTCATCAACCTACGAAAAACCCGCTGTATGGAAGTGGGCACACCAAGGTCCCCACACTCAAGTGTTTGGGTGTGGTATTCCGTGGAAACATATGACGTACAGCGGCGGATAATTACCGACGGCTACTGCGACTGATTCGTGCATTGGTACAACATGCGACTTGAGGGCGTCCAACTACGGGCCGTATCTTTCCAGTATATCAGCGCCTGTCAGTTTCCCGTCCAATGGAATAATCCACGAAGTCAAGAACGTGCAAAACACTTGGAGCTCCAAACGTGTCGCCAGTTTGGCGTTCAAATAGCGGTACTGCTTGCCCAGAGGAATGACTCGGAACACGGCGATTCGTCTCTTTTAACTGTTACCAGGAAACATCATGTTCTGCCTATTGATTTGTTTACCCTAGATTACTAACCCTTCGTAAATTTGAAGACTGCAATAGGGTGTAAAACAGGACATTTTTGTACTTAATTGGACCGCAGTTACAATTGGAGACCTAATAATTGTAATTAACTAATGTATAAACTATAAATTATGAGTTCCTTCGAATAAAATGTAGAGTAGCAATATAACATTTCCTCCCTTTCCCCCTAGTGTTCTAAAGCTAAATGACCGAGCCGCGCGGTGCAGCCATGCTGATTGAGGCGCCTTGCCACGGTTCCGCGCGGATCCCCCCCCTCGTCGGAAGTTCGAGTCCTCCCTGGGGCATGGGTGTGTGCGTTTCTGTTGGTGTAAATTAGCTTAAGATAGATTAAGTAGTGTGTAAGACTAGGGACCGATGACCTTAGCAGTTTGGTCTCATAGGAACTTACCAAAATTTCCAATATGAGCGAAATTTTGACGTTAAGAAGAAAAGCATTATAGCAAAATCTGAGTAATTCTAATTCCTAACCAAAAATAAGGATAATCCTGAAAAGTTGTTTTTCTCCTGGTGAATCCTATTATACCACAAATATAATAGGGTCCAGCGTGGAATGTATTATTTGCTTGGAGGTATGACTCAGTAACTAAAATAAGAACTCCTCCCGAACAGGCGGTGAAGGCCCAACAGTACCGACCGGCTGCCGTGCCAGCCGCAGCCCACAGGCTTCACTGGATGCGGATACGGAAGGGCATGTGGTCAACACACCACTCTCCCGCCCGTATGTCAGTTTCCGAGACCGGAGCCGCTACTTCTCAAGTAGCTCCTCAGTTTGCCTCACAAGGGCTGAGTGCACCCCGCGTGCTAACAGCACTCGGCAATCTGGTCACCCATCCAAATGCTAGCCCAGCCCGACAGCGCTTAAATTCGGTGATCTGACGAGAACAGGTGTTACCACAGCGGCAAGGCCGTTGACATGTCTCATTGAGAGTGTTATTTTAATCTTCTTCTTCACTTTACGTGTTGTTACGCCCCGTTATCGTATCCTCATTTCTTTCACGATCTTCTTTTCTACATCCTTCCACTCTTCTTAGAAATCTCATGTCTTGAGTATTGCCCTTCCCTACTACAATGAACTCAGTATGAAGGACGTGAACATGCAGACTGTGCTTTGTAAGGGTACAGGTGTCGATATGATGTATCGAAACTTAATCGTACCCATTTCTGTTGAGCCCAAGACCACAGTTGGTGCGGGTATTCATGATCATCTAGGGAGAGGGTGAGCTTTTGGCGTCTACAGAAAAGACGCGTAAACAGATAATGTGCATGATCCGTTAATGTAGTAAACCACTAAGAGTCAGTGTTTGGAAAGGTTGTTGCTAACAGGGTGTGAAATACATATTTCGTGCAATATAGTCGCAGCATCAGGTTGAGAGGACACGTGTCACATAGACACACGATTATTATCGTTGCGATCGATTTTGGATGTTATATGTGATCTTTGGATATCGTGTGGCTTTCTTCCGGGTTGGCGGGCGTTGCGGAATTGTGTTGGTCGGCAAGCCTGTGTTTTGAGGCAGCTCGGAGATCCAAGTTTCGTGATTTCTATCAAGGGGAAGGTCCCTGAAGTAAAGTGGTTAAGCTGCATGAGCCGCTGAGTTGCGCTGTGTGCAAACACCAAGTACGTTGGCCGTTAGTGTATGTGGCTGAGCGACGTATGAAGAGGCGTTTCACTCGCTAGATGATTGTGGAACTTACACAGCCGCTAATCGAAAATTATGTGAATGAGCTCTGTGTGAGCCGGTTAAGTGTAGGCTTCGCAGTGAAGTCTTAATTATAACTGTACTGGTTGTTCTCTAATTGGTCATTAAGGGTATTAAGTGATTGAAAATTGCACCTAAGTGCTATTCCTATTATCGGTGAACCGTCCTTAAATGGTTTCAATTTAAAGGTCAATGATTGCTGTGGACGAACATCTCGTAGACTGATGCACGTATATCTGGTACAAGGATTCTGCCCTGTATTTTTATGTGTGTTTCAGAGAGATGCAATTGTTCTGTGTTTGTCAAAAGCTGCTGTAAGTGCCAACGCACTGGCGGGGAGTCAGGTGTAACCCGCAGCCTAGGTCCTGCTGTGTTTATGATTTTCTGATGGTTAAACAAATGTTTTTTTTTTGTTACATAAAGATAGACTTCAACTAAGTAAACGTTAACAAATAGAGCAGGTGTAAAGTGATTAATTTCGATGGTCATTTAATTTTGGGCTACTGGCAGTGGTCTGTTCAAATGGCTCTGAGCACTATGGGACTTAACTTCTGAGGTCATCAGTCTCATCAGTCCCCTAGAACTTAGAACTACTTAAACCTAACTAACCGAAGGACATCACACGCATCCATGCCCGAGGCAGGATTCTAACCTGCGACCGTAGTGGTCGCACGGTTCCAGACAGTAGCGCCTAGAACCGCTCGGCCACCCCGGCCGGCGCAGTGATCTGTCTCTGTAGTAATAGACCGTCCACAGTGCTTGTTGAATCGATGTCACATCTCTATTTAAGTTACAGTGTGTAGCCACGTAAAGTGTAATCTGGGTTTGTTTCATGGCAGTCTTTCCTGTTTCTGTTACATAAAAAATGGTTCAAATGGCTCTGAGCACTATGGGACTCAACTGCTGTGGTCATAAGTCCCCTAGAACTTAGAACTACTTAAACCTAACCAACCTAAGGACAGCACACAACACCCAGCCATCACGAGGCAGAGAAAATCACTGACCCCGCCGGGAATCGAACCCGGGAACCCGGGCGTGGGAAGCGAGAACGCTACCGCACGACCACGAGATGCGGGCTCTGTTACATATCCATGTTCTAGTGAATTGTGGTTAACCACTTGAGTTTTAAGTGTACTTTGGGCCGTGTTGGGCCGTGTAGTAATCAAATGCAATTAAGTGGCTGACCCACTCTGATAGAAATTGTACTGTCAGTTGTAGGCTTTTGTTAAGTGTGGCGAAGCCACGGCAATACTGTATTTGCTAGTTGTTCATATGGATTTTATGGTTGTACTTGTTTGGTTCTGATAACTGTCTTGTTTTAGTAAGAATTTACACTAAGTAACTGCTGCGTTGTACTGAAGATTGTGAGGAATTATCTGAAGGAACCTTATGTTAATAAATTAAGTATGTGAAAATCAAAGTATGACTACCAACCATGATTCGCCATCCCGTTTCCCGTCCTTATAATAGTTGTGGTATGGATTGTGCAAGGTCGTATTAAAGCGGCCACGTACCAACACTGATACATGGACCTTGGGAGTAAGTTGTCCGGTAATGCTATCTACAAATATTTCGATACCGATTCAATATACAGCAAACATCAAGTCAAAAGTGTTTATGATTCAATGAATAGTTTATAAAATCGTCAAACGATAGGGCAGCTTGCAAGTTCTCTACTTTTTATTTCTTCTTGATTTGTCCTAGCTGCACACATAATTTTTCTTACGGCTTCTACTTTTGCTTTGAACGATAGTATCTTGACAGAAACTTGGCTTTGCTTTCAAATTAGTGTGCAGTGCCACTCCCTGCGAACGTCTACCTCTGAAAACTGGAGCTCCGGTTTGACCCTCATCTGCTCTGAAATCTTTATCAAACCAGGAATCAGGCGGCTCGTTAATTTGTCATGGCAAGAGGCGACCACTCAACAGTTTATTAAAACCTCAAAATCATCACTCCAGAAGTCCCCTGACAAATTAAGACGAAGGTTCGGAGCGAGGGCACCGGCGTCCCTGACCGCTGGCGCCATTAAAAATAATTGCACAGCGGCGGCCCTTGTTAACTGGCCAAGCGATCGTCTTTTGTCCGCTCGACGCAGAGGGCCATCTAACAGGGTCCCGCGGTCGCGGGCGAAGGCGTACATTCTCCCTGGCATATCCGCGAGGGGCCTTCTCGAGTTCAGAAACGCCTAAAATGCAATACTCGATATCCCATTCTGAAATATTCGACTGTCATAGAATTTAGTCCAACATTCTTTAACATATTTTCCCCTCTGACAACTTCTTTTGTCTCGTAACTGAAAGCCCTTTTACTTTTTTCCTTGTAATCTTTCTACCCCCCCCCCCCTCCCACATCCCACACCCCCATCCCCTTCACCTTTAGTTGCTAGCCGTCCAGGCATATTTTCCAGTTTTAGTCACAAATGAGCTGACCACAGAAACCTGTGCCAGAAGTCATGATAGCTGTTGGGAGCCTCTTCGACGCTAGTAAACCATTATTGGAGCTCAATCATTTATGCACAGCATTTACAAGTCGTCGTTCTCCCGCACCAGCCTCGGATGACGCTTCATGCAGCTGCGTGTTGGATTTTAGCCAGCTCAGCATGTTCTAACAACCCTACCACAACAAAGGTCGAAATTTTAATAACGATTGTGGTGTTGCTCACGCTGCTAAATACTGCATTATCGGGCAACAACAGTCATATTATGTGGCAGGTGTCATTAGAGCACAGTTAATAGTCATTTCATATAATAATGAAAAAACTAGGCACTCATCTTTTTGTGTTTCCCACGCAGGTCTCGTCGTAAAATCATGGCTCAATCGTTGAAAATCTAGGTGGTTATGATTCCAACCTCGGATGCAAAGAGGCCTAGGTTTTATCCTGCTATATTCAAAAGTTTTGCAGATGCGCTTCACAAAACATTCTTCAAAATTAAACCTTTCAAAGTTAGCACAATGGTGATGTAAAAAAATAATCAGCACTCCGAAATTAAGTTACACTTCCTTTTAATTGCTTTTATTGCAATATCACGCGACACACTAAACATCACTTCACAATACAAAACATACTTGAAAACATCTTCCTCACATTCACTATTAAAGTTCACATTTTATAAGCGGACTACGTTATGCGTCTTTCCAACATGACGTCCAACACTTGACTTTCTCAAGGTCCGACTCTCTCACAACTCAACAACTAACTAATAATCGCTCACGCCCCCAAAAATCAGAGTTACAAGTAGTCAAAGATCATAGTGACAAAAGAAAGAGTATACATAAGAATAGTATCATTGCAATATAAACATATCGATGTATCACAAATGAAATCAAATCTGAATGTTGTCTCAGAAATACGTCAACTACTTTGCAGAAAAACAGTAGAATATTACTGGTATCGAGAGGTTCAGGTGAGGTGCCGTAATGGTTGCGTGATTCAAGTACCATTACAATGTTCAGGCATGTCATTTGCTCCCACTCCGAATTCTACGATGACTCTTGATGATCCATCAGCAGTGTATCTGGTGTGGCAGTCGTGTGATCGATTGACCTCCTCGTTACAAGCATGGTGGGTTCCCCATCCAGAGACCCGTGTAACATGGACCCCAATAGGCCCTTTTGCTGGCTCCTGCATTGAAGTTTGGTGCTGGCAGTATTCCGCAATGTGGTGTTGTCAGAAGACAGCTAGTGTCTCCATCAGTATATGGTGGGCGGCGGGCAGCAAGAAATTCTTCAGGTGAAGACCATCATCTCAATTGCTACTTCAGATAATTCATAGACTGTGCTCGAGCACCTAGGACGTAAATTCACTACAGCAATGTAATCATGCAATCGAGTGCTATTACTGTGAAGGACATGGATCCCAATGATCAACTCATGACGAGAGCTGAAACACTAGAGTATTTAAACGGAGCTAAAGTGAGGATCGGTTCTTAATGGCCGCATTAATCCTCCTTATTCTGCCCTATTCACGTAACAAACCGTTAGCTACCGTGTCGGTTCATTATTATGTGCGTTTGTGAAAGAGACAGAGTTAAAGAACATGCTTATCTCGCTTCCTTTGGTTTCAGTCGCAGTCTCCGTTCTTCTGAACGCGTATTCTCACTCGGCGGACTGTGTCGTAATTTGTCGAAGGCCTAACTCACTTTCGACACACTGACACACTTCCTACTTCCTCCTATATCTCTGGCGTGACCTGATTTTGCCTGTGGCAACGTTAACGAGTTTTAATATGAATTTCTAAGTTCCCACTCCTTACTATTCCGTGTCGGAACAGAGCTGTGGCGAGTGACACTTCTGTAGAAATGTAATATACTTCAGATGGTTTAACACAACTAAACTATCACATTCCAACCTAAACTAGCCCACGAACTAAGCTACAGATCAGCCTGTCACCACAATCGAATGTTTTGCTTTCATATTCGTCGGCTTTGGCAACTGATAAACAAAGTTTTACTTTCCAAGCTAACCTAGAAGTGGGGATAAGCGACAGATCAGTGTGTCACATCAACCAGATTTTTAACTTCCGCATTTGTTAGATTTCCCATCTCAAAACCAAATCGTCGGTTTCCAACCTAACCTAGCTCTCTGGCTACGCTACAGATCAGTGTCTCACCACAATAATGTATTCTGCTTTCACATTCGTTGGGTTTGTCAACCCACCAGGGTAGCCGAGAGCGCTAATGCACTGCTTCCTGGACTCGGGTAGGCGCGCCAGCCCCGGGTCGATCCGCCCGGCGGGTTAATGACAAGGGACGGTATGCCGGGCAGCCTGGATGTAGTTTTAAGCGGTCTTCCACATCCCTCTACGTGAATACTGGGCTGGTCCCTACGTTCCGCCTCAGTTACACGATTCACAGACATTTGAAACACCTTCGCATTATTCGATGTGGTACACTAGAATCAGACAGTTGGGGTACACTAATTCCGTCCCGAGGGGTTTGGGGTGGCGGCAGAAAGGGCATCTGGCCCCTCTCTGCAACTAACACTGCCACATCAATAATAACAATGCCGACCCTGCATAAGGCCTCAAGAAGACGATGAGGATGACGATTCGTTGGCTTTGCCAGGTCACAACTAATCACATTCTAACCCAACTTACACATTGGGCTAAGCTAGAGAAGACTCTGACATCACAACCAGCTTTTCTTAGTTTTAGTGTTCGTTGGATTTCGCGACTTAAAACCAAAGTGTCACAATCAAACCTAACCTAACCCTCGAGCTAAGCTGCAGATCGGTCTTCAGTGCAACAGGATACTGTGCTTTCACATTCGTTGACTTTGCCAACTCGCAACCTCATTGTCACTCTCCGGCCTAACTTAAACGCCCCCCCCCCCCCCCCCTCATTCATTGGCTTTGCCAACTCACAGATCAGATTGTCCTATTAGAACCAAACCTAGACTTTGGGTAAAGTTACAGATCTGTCTGTCACCACAAGCAAGATTTTTTGCTATCTCATTCGTTGGCTTTGCCAACTCACAACCAAACTGTCGCTTTCCAACCTAACTTAAACCCTGGGTCGAAAATCTGTTTATCGAAGCAAGAGCCCCAGGCACCGCAGAAATGTCCCTCCACAGACGTGCCAGTCCAAAAAAATGGCTCTGAGCCCTATGGGACTTAACTTCTGAGGTCATCTGTCCCCTAGAACTTAGAACTACTCAAACCTAAGGACATCACACACATCCATGCCCGAGGCAGGATTCGAACCTGCGACCGGAGTGGTAGCGCGGGTCCAGAGTGAATCGCCTAGAACCGCTCGGCCACTCCGGCCGGCACATGTCAGTCCACACAAGTGTTCCTATACCTCAGCTCCTGGCGTCGATTGTTACGTGTTAAAAGTTGCAGACGAATATTAACTTACAGCTCCCTTTAACATCCACGGCCACTCCCATTTATTTACAAGACACTTAGTAAAGTCAGAGCCTGTGGTATTTCAAATAAATTACTAAGGGAAATTTTAATGTAGAGATTAAATGAAACTTTTCGTAGTGTTTAGATTTTTTGCAGTAAATGTTTGACTGGTGATGTGGAACTTCAGTGCACCACGTCTCCTACATTTGCTAACCAAATACTGGCAGAGAATATTTCATCCATCACGAGGATTCGAACCAGGTTACCTCCGTCTCACACGCCACCATGGAGTCGTAGGTTAGCGACCTTCATTCTCTAATTTTTTTTGTTTTTCATTTTTCAATCCCGTTTTGTTCGTTGCATTTGTTCGGGGCGGAGGTCCTATGACAACCGTTCAAGTTCATCGTTGATCCGTTCACTCAGTTTTTATTTTATTACAGAGAGCAGCTGTCCTTCTGACCGAACAGGCTGATCTATCGTGCCGACACCTCGGCTACGAATGCTTCGCACCAGTTAATACAGCGAGGAGGGCTACTACGTAATCCTCGGTGTTGAATTTCAGGCGGACAGCTATCACCTTCTATTAATCAGCATTTTAATCAATGTGAGTGCCGCATGTAACAACGTCTATTTCATTTAAAACGGTCTTTTCGCACGCTTTTGCAAGCGGATGCATTAGTGAGACATGTCCTAGGTGCTCGAACACAGTCTGTGAACTAGACGAAGAAGCACTTGAAATGACGGCCTTCACCTAAAGAAAATTTTGCTGCTCTAGGCAACTTAAGAGAAAGCTACATGAAATGCGTTCGCGGTGCGAATACGAACAACCATCTGCTGTACAAGAGAACCAAGACAATGAAAATCTGTGCCGGGTTGGGATTCGAAACGGAATTTCCAGCTTACACGAGCAGTCGCGTTAATTGCTTTGATTATCTACATCTGCAGCTACATCGATACTCCACTACCACGCTACGGTGCATGGCGGAGGGTACGCCGTCATTTCCTTTCCACACTCCCAAATACAATGAGGGAAAAGTGACTGTCTATATGCCTTCGTATGAGCCCTAATGTATCTGATCTTCGTGGTCCTTACGCGCAATGCATGTTCGAGGCAACAGAATCGTTCTGCAGTCAGTTTCAAATGCCGGTTTTCTAAATTTTCTCAATAGTATTCCTGAAAAAGAACGTCGTCTTCTCTCCAGGGATTTCCATTTGAGTTCCCGAAGCATCTCCGTAACACTTGCATGTTGTTCGAACCTACCAGGAACAGATCTATCAGCCCGCTTCTGAAACACTTCAGTGTCTTACTTTAGTCCGACCTGGTAAGGTTCCCAAACACTGGAGCGGTACTCAAGAATAGGTCGCACTAGCATCCTTTATGAGCTCTCCTTTACAGGTGAGGCACATTTTCCTCGAATTTTCCCAGTAAACCGAAGTCGACCATTCACCTTTCCTCAGATGGTCGTTCCATTTCATATCGTTATGCAACGTTACGTCCAGGTATTTAAACAACGTAACTGTCTCAAGCGGGACACTAATGCTGTATTCGAGCACTGTTGTTGTTGTGGTCTTCACTCCTGAGACTGGTTTGATGTAGCTCTCCATGCTACTCTGTCCTGTGCAAGCTTCTTCATTTTCCAGTACCTACTGCAACCTACATCCTTCTGAATCTGCTTAGTGTATTCATCTCTTGGTCTCCCTCTACGATTTTTACCCTCCACGCTGCCCTCCAGTACTAAATTAGTGATCCCCTGATGCCTCAGAACATGTCCTACCAACCGATCCCTTCTTCTAGTCAAGGTCTGCCACAAATTTCTCTTCTCCCTAATTCTATTCAATACCTCCTCATTAGTTATGTGATCTACCCATCTAATCTTCAGCATTCTTCTGTAGCACCACATTTCGAAAGCTTCTATTCTATTCTTGTCCAAACTATTTATCGTCCACGTTCCAATTCCATACATGGCCACACTCCATACAAATACTTTCAGAAACGACTTCCTGACACTGAAATCTATACTCGATCTTAACAAATTTCTCTTCTTCAGAAACGCTTTCCTTGCCATTGCCAGTCTACATTTTATATCCTCTGTACTACGACCATCATCAGTTATTTTGCTCCCCAAATAGCAAAACTCCTTTACTACTTTAAGTGTCTCATTTCCTAGTCTAATTCCAACAGCATCACCCGACTTAACTCGACTACATTCCATTATCCTCGTTTTGCTTTTGTTGCTGTTCATCTTATACCCTCCTTTCACGACACTGTCCATTCCGTTCAACTGCTCTTCCAAGTCTTTTGCTGTCTCTGACAGAATTACAATGTCATCGGCGAACCTCAAGTTTTTATTTCTTCTCCATGGATTTTAATACCTACTCCGAATTTTTCTTTTGTTTCCTTTACTGCTTGCTCAATATACAGACTGAATAACATCGGGGATAGGTACAACCCCGTCTCACTCCCTTCCCAACCACTGGTTTCCTTTCATGTCCCTCGACTCTTATAACTGCCACCTGGTTTCTGTAAAAATTGTAAATAGCCTTACGCTCCCTGTATTTTACCCCTGCCACCTTCAGAATTTGAAAGAGAGTTTTCCAGTCAACATTGTCAAAAGCTTTCTCTACGTCTACAAATGCTAGAAATGTAGGTTTGCCTTTCCTTAATCTTTCTTCTAAGATAAGTCGTAGGGTCAGTATTGCCTCACGTGTTCCAGCATTTCTACGGAATCCAAACTGATCTTCCCCGAGGTCGGCTTCAACGTTTTTCCATTCGTCTGTAAAGAATATTCAAACACTACAGGTTGGTTTCTCCTACTCAGTCGCATTAACTTATATTTTTCTATATTGAGAGCTAGCTGCCGTTCATCACACTAACTAGAAATTATGTCTAACTCATATTGTATCGTCTTACAGTCACACAACCTATCCTGGGATGAATCATGGCCAGTCCCGAATTTCCATATGTCGTTTTTCCTGCCCACATTATGTAATTTCCGTACAGGGGAGGACATTTTAACTGAAAGTTGCTGCCCGGTATCGGCGGACAAACAGGATATTTCAGTGCATGTGTTGTTCCGAAGTATGATGCAATTTTCCTTCGGACATGCATGCATGATCGAAAGAACGTTGTATCGTTCTTCTTAACAACAGTCGCGCGGGATTAGCCGAGCGGTCTAGGGCGCTGCAGTCACGGACTGTGCGTCTGGTCCCGGCGGAGGTTCGAGTCCTCCCTCGGGCATGGGTGTGTGTGTTTGTCCTTAAGATAATTTAGGCTAAGTAGTGTGTAAGCTTAGGGACTGATGACCTTAGCAGTTAAGTTCCATAAGATTTCACACACAGTTTTTTTTTTTTTTCTTAACGACATAGGCACTGCAATATTGTATGAGGAAGCTTGCCGCTCCTGTCAGCACATGAGGTCTAGTCTTGGTTGAACTGTAGCCGCTGTTTCACGTTTCCACGTCACAGTGTTGTCTCTAAGAGTCGACCCAGGTAGCTTTAGAAGGGCTGAAACTTCCGCGATGAATTTACTACTCAGGTGACATCCATTCGAAAGTCATTGAGCTCTTCTAACCGACCTATTTGGTGTTACAAATTTTCTGACAAGACGTGGATCGCCGCCTCCTTTTATACTGCCGGATCCGCCTCTCGTGATGTACAGTGGTCAGTTCTCCATTACACAGGTGTGTCCAGATGCTTTCGATCAGATAGTGTATAGTGAACGTCTGTTCAGCAACGAGCATATCTGACCGTACTGTTTACAAGCCGCTGAGCTTCCGCAATGGGAACAAAATTACAGGAGATGGAAGGGGGTGGGGGGTAATTTTTCGCCAGTGTTATCTGAAGAAAAGCATCTGTGTAGGAGGCGCCTGAAGCAGCGGCCGGCCATCGTTGCGGCGGCCACACTGATGGCGTGTTGCACGCGATCCGCCCCAGACCGGCGTCCGTGGTTGCCGTGCGTGACGCTCACAGCAACGGCGTCCGCCCGCTAGCGCGGATCAGCGCTGCTGCGGACCCACAGAGGGAGAACCGCCCCGCGAAGTCACTCTCTCTCGCTGCAGTGCACCCTTCAGTTCCTCTTAGCACCGGAACCGACGACAGAGCCATGTGACACACTGGTCTACAATCAAATATCTAACGTACTCCACACAGTAAACTCTAGGCACTGGCACACGATTAATTTTTATTTCTCTTCTTCCTTAACTTGTACTATTTAATTATATGATTCGCTCTGAAACATCAGTATATGCTCCAATTCGTTGTAAAAATAAAAACCAGTGTGGAAAGTAGCGTGGAAAGTATTTCAGTATTTGTATTCATGTGTGATCTTAGGCTTTCCCGGCGAATTAACTGTTTGTACTGTTCTCGGGTCTCCAGCTGGCTGCAGTCGTTTCCAAACCACGATATTTCGACAGCGTTCCTTGCCGTCATCTTCAGGTGATACCTGCAGACTGAGCGTTTTCGCTGAATCTCCTCCCCTTTATATGGCTCTGAGCACTACGGGACTTAACTTCTGAGGTCATCAGTCCCGTAGAACTGAGAACTACTTAAACCTAACCAACCTAAGGACATCACACACATCCATGTCCGAGGCAGGATTCGAACCTGCGACCGTAGCGGGCGCGCGGTTCCAGACCGTAGCGCCTAGAACCGCTCGGACACTCAGGCCGGCTCTCCTTTATGCTCTGATCGCTCCCCACCCCTTCCCCCGCGACCTGCCGCACGCGGCGCTGCGTGGATTGGTGCTTTTAGAGATATGTTGATGACACATTTGTGATATGGCCACATGGAAGAGAAAAACTTCTCCAACATCTGAATTCTCTGCATCCTAACATCCAATTCGCCATGGAGGTGGAAGAGAATGGTGAACTCCCATTTCTGGACGTCCTAGTCAAGCGCAAAACGTATGGCGCCTTGGAACACAGTGTATACAGGAAAGAAACCCACACTGATCTGTATCTCCACGCTACCAGCTGTCATCATCCTTCACAGCGTGAGGGTGCACTGCGAACACTGGTACACAGGGCCCTCGCAATATCGGATGAGGAAAGCCTGCAAGAAGACCTTAACCACCTTAAGGACGTTTTCTAAAACAACGGATGTAACGGATATACTACGGAGTACGCGAAAACGGAAGTATTACGGCAGGCCTCGGCTTTTTGGGACTGTGTTCTGAAGGAGGCGATTGAAATACGTGTAGCGATGGGCTGATCAATAGAGACGCCGGGTTCAACCTCTGCAAAGCCTGGGACCCAGCACTCAGCCAACTAAAAGCACAGAGTCGACCCAAAGCGACCAACGCGCCCGACGAAGGCCACAGGACATCAGATACTCCACAGTTCGCATCCAGCAGCCAGCAGTCCGCCCCTCCCCACCGCCACTCGACGCTGCGCCGCGTGCGGCATGATGCGGGGGAGGGGGTGGGGAGCGATCAGAGTATAGAGGGGAGGAGATTCAGCGAAGACGCTCAGTCTGCAGGTATCACCTGAAGGAACGCTGTCGAAATATCGTGGTTTGGAAACGACTGCACCTGGCTGGAGACCCGAGAACAGTACAAATATTTGTATTGTCTGTGAAGAACTGAAATTTCATTTTTATTATTTGTCAGTGATACATTTTCAGTTTTTTGTTAAATATTTAAATATATCAAAATAGTAGAATGTATTGTATGAAAGACAATATTCATCTGCAAAATTTTTGTTAAAATTGAGAGGGAGAACAGCACGAAGTAGCGCAAAGATACCATTTGCTGCTGTGCGAGTCAGTAGCGGATAGTGTCTCCGAATGGCAGTTATGAGTAATGGTGCCCAGCCTAAGACATGTGGCTCGATGCGTGTAAAGTGGCAATAAGTTGAGAGAGGATCGAGGAAGGGCAGATGAGGATCCCAATGGGGAATAAATGAGAGGGGTTTACCAGTTCCGGAATACGCCTTACAACCAAGGGAAACCTCCTGAAAACCTTGGTCGGAATCGGAGGATTAGAACCTTATGACTTTATCATTGGGGCATCGTCCTTTCCTGATGACGTTATCCCCGCAAAATATTGTAACGCTGTGTATCTCTAAAGAGTGTTTATTTTGTATGTGTTACTGTATGAGTGCAGTGTTGCGGGAACCTTTTTGATGCCATGAAATATTTGTGAAAAAATTGCTGTCAAGGCATCGCTAGAGAGAAACTGACAATCTGCCACTAAAATTACGATACCCACTTCGACAATGGGTGCGTCCAGCAGCACAGATGTAAGTATTAAAAACTTTGTATTCATTAACTCCAGCTCTGAACATTTCAGAAAAAAACTGTTGTGACTGATTTCTGAGTTTTAATTGGTATTGTAATCATCATAATAAAATTATATCTCTGGTGAAATATTAAAACATTAACTCAGGAAATCAATTGTTGCATTGATATGAAATGAAAATTTCAGGTACATCTACGTCTACATGGATTCTCTGCGAATCACACTTAAATTCCTGACAGGGTTTGTCGACCCATCTTCACAATAATTCTCTAGTATTCCACTCTCGAACAGGACGCGGAAGAAACAAACACCCACATATTTCCGTGAGAGCTCCTATTGCCCTTATTTTATTATGATGAACGTTTCTCCCCATGTAGGTCGGCTTTAACAAAATATTCGCATTTGGAGGAGAAAGCTGATGATAGAAATTTCGTGATAAGATCCCGCTGCGACGAGAAACGCTTTTGTTATAATAATGTGCCCCCTAAATCCTGTATCATGTCCATGACACTGTCATCCCTATTTCTCTATAATACAAAAAGTGCTGCCTTTCTCTGAACTTTGAATCCAGTCTGGTAAGGATCCCACACCGCGCAGCAGTGCTCCAAAAGCGGGCGGACAAGAGTAGTGTAGGCAGTCTCCCTAGTAGATCTGTTGCATCTTCTAAGTGTTCTATGTATAGATCGCAGTCTTTGGTTCATCTTCCCCACAACATTTTCTATGTGTTCTTTCCAATTTAAGTTGTCCATAATTGTAATTCATAGGTATTTAGTGGAATTTGCGGCCTTTAGATTTAACTGATTTGTGGTGTATACGAATTTTAGCCGATTCCCTTTTAACACTCATGTTAATGTACTGACGCTTTTCATTATTTTGGGTCAACAGATAATGTTCATACCATACAGACATCTTTCCCAAATCGTTTTGTAATTTGTTTTGATCTTTTGATGACTTTCCTAGACGATAAACGACAGCATCATCTGCAAACTACCTAAGACGGCTGCTCAGATCGTCTCCTAAATCGTTTATATATGTAAGGAACAATAGGGGGCCTATAACACTCGCATGGGAAACGCCAGGGTCAATTCTGTTTTACTCAATGACTTTCCGTCAGTTACTGGGATCTGTGACCTCTCTGGCAGGAAATAACGAGTCCATTCGTATGACTGAGACGATGTACCATAAGCACGCAATCTGATTACAAGCCACTTGTAACCTATCCTGTCAAAAGCCTTCTGGAAATCTAAAAATACGGAATCAATTTGAAATCGCTTGCCGATAGCACTCAGCATTCCGTGCGAGTTAAGAGCTAGTTGTGTTTCACAAGAAAGACGTTTTTAAACCCGTGTTGACTGTGTGTCAATAGACCTTCCCCTTCGAGGTAATTCATACTGTTCTAACACAATATATGTTCCAAAATCGTGCTACATATAGACGTTAATCGTATGGGCTTGTAATTTAGTGTATTACTCCTACTGCTTTTCTTTAATATTGATCTGACCTGTGCAACTATCCGGTCTTTGGGTACGGACCCAGTTGCATAACAGGTAGGCCCTAAAAATCGTTTTAAAGGCTCATATTTTCGCTTCATAAAATAGTTTGGTAACGTCATGCACTGAGAAATCAGCACTGCTATTTCACAGTATTGTATTAGCTCCTCAGTAACTTCAGTAGTATGCCATTTTCAATATTATACGTTTGCGTGCTGTATAATAACATTACGTCCATCAGTGCGTGTGTGTGTGTGTGTGTGTGTGTGTGTGTGTGTGTGTGTGTGTGTGTGTGAATGCTTTTCAGTAGTTATGTTCTTGTTACGCAGTCACAGTGCAGATAATTCTTGTTATAAGTTATTGACCCCACACTCGTAGACCCTGATTATGTTGAACGATTTAGGCAAGGGAATGAATAACGCTCTTTGTGCGCCGCGATCGCAGTGTAGACACTTTTATTGTTCCAAGATGACCGTTTCAAGAGCCTTGAGGCTGCAGTCAGCTGTTTTAAGGAAAAAACTTGAATATAGTAAACGGAGACGAGTGGAGGGTGACTACAATTAATTTAACGGATTATGTAATATACAGAATTTCAAATACCTCAAGGAAATTGTTATAAAATTTCCATTTTATATTACATTAAGACAAAGCATAGAAATCACTGTCCATGTGTATATATCTTGATAAAAATGGACTTGACAAAATGGACACAGTTGATAAAATCCACACAGTTTGTAAAATGTTCACAGTTGATAAAACGCCGACAGCTGAGAAAACACTCGTGCCATCCTTGCATATTGGCGGCGAACATGACCCTCCCAAGCTTGCTGCACATCATTACGCTGCCAGCGGAGTGCTAACACAGTGTCAGCGGACCCACTACAAAGTTATCTCGTCGCTGGATGGAGATATGTAGTACAAGCTAAATGGTCACATGCTGTTGTTACAGCAATGAATAGCGATACACCAGAAACAAAGGTCGCTTTTTCAAAGTGCCCGATATAACAATCAGGGATTCCACTTGACCATACTTATAAAATTACCATGGGCTTATAGGATGATGATGTTTGATTGGTGGGGCGCTCAATTGCGAAGTTATCAGCGCCCGTGCAATTTCCCAACCGTTGCTCAGTCCAAATTCGCCACTTTATGAATGATGATGAAATGATGAGGACAACACAAACACCCAGTCATCTCGAGGCAGATGAAAATCCCTGACCCCGCCGGGAATCGAACCCGGGAGCTCGTGCTCGGGGAGCGAGAACGCGACCGCGAGACCACGAGCTGCGGACTATGGGCTTATACTCCTTTAAAAAAAATCTGTACTAATTACACGCTGTGTGCTTGTTGACAGTTCCAAAACAACAGTAATAATCAAAATATTAAAACAGCAACCTATATATTTAATTAACAAAACAATGTCACGTAAAAATAAAACTGCACTGGTGCAGGCGAGGAGGTTAAACCGGTCAGACCCAGGTGGGTCCTGCAAAGTAACACCCGCGAAAAAGGAGGCGGGGGCGTAAGCAGAAACCACACGGCGCTGAACTTACATCAGAAGTCATCCAGTCCAGATGCAAGCCTTACTGGGTGAGAGCTGCCTCCTACAGAGTCAATCGAAATGATATATACTATAAAAGGTTATGTAGGCGGCTCCAATAAAACTAACTGTATGAATGGGTCGTAGTAGTTCGTATGTGAATATGCCATATAATGCGTAGAGGACGTCTGTAATCCATACTATGCGTCAAGAACTACCGTAGACGGGGTCATTTAGGCAAACATCGACGGCGAAAATCAAGTAACTGGGCTGAGTCCGAGGTCCATAATCAGTATTATGTTTAATGGATGAGACCGTATGTGTTATATCTGCAACCCCTGTGGTTTGATCACCAAGCTTCAAATTAAACCAACAGACGATGAAGTACTGAATGACTTCCATATGAGACACCCGTCAAGTGCTGGATGTAAAGTATACATTTGTCATACAATGTAACGATTACATATGGGATAGGTTACCTATAAGGTTTGGAGGTAATGTCATGGTACCTAAAGGCTATTCTACTATAAGCCCCTGCAAGTCCGTAGATAAGTACTTTATTTATAAACCAACCAACTTGGTAACCTGCCACCTCTTCCTCTACCTTACCTAAACTCATAATACACCATTAAAAATGCAAAAAAAGACATGACCAGCTGTCTGCAATTAGTCATTAAGAGGGTGATCTGAGTACCTCTTTTTATTTTTGTAAATTTGTATCTTTTCCAATATCTTAAGCTTTTTACCTTTGGGAGGTTTATGTAGAATTTTCGTACTATGGTTTAAATCTGCTACTCTATGCTTAGATGAGTGAAAATGGTCCCCAAAAGTGGTTCTGTTATGTACACTTGTTTGTTCTCTGAAGATGCTACAAAAAATCTCTCAGTCTGGCCAACATAAATGTTCTCACACTCTCCGCAGTGCAGTTTGTACACTACAGCATTTCTATATTTATCTTGCTGATGTTCTATCGTCCGCCTTAGTTTAGAGCGTAAAGTATTAGTTTTATTTAATGCAAGGGCTATATCAGAATTACGAAACTGTTTCTCAGTTTTGACCGAGAGTGGGCCATTGTAGGTCATAGAAATATACTTTTTCTACTTTGGCTTATTAACAGCTTTATTCCTACCTTCTTCCTTTTTCACTTGTTTGTAAATGTCATCTACTATAACTGCATCATAACATTTTCTAAAGTGATACGTTCTAACGTTGTCATTTCTTGCACGACACAGTCTCGTAAGAGTGGAATTCTCAGCAACCTATGCATCATAGAGTGAAAGGATGCTTTTTGTATCTGCTGGGGTGATACGAAATGGCATTAGTAATCAGATCTATAGATGCGGGTTTACTGTATATATTAAACTTATGATGGCCAGGTGCCTTTTTTATAGTAAGATCTAAATACTTAATACTTTTGTCTTCTTCCATTTCAATAGTAAAAGTGACCCAGTTATGCATCAGGTTAAGTGCTGTAAGACAGCTGACCACGTCCTTGACATTGCCTTGAATACGGGCGATGATGTCATCAACGTATCATGTATAACATACTATTTTATCTTTAGGATCAGTGTTGTAATTATAGAATTTATTTTCCAGGCTATTGATAAAGATATCGGCCATAGTGACGGCGAGACAGTTGGCCGTAGCTAAGCCATTATGTTAAAGATAAATTTTATTGTCGAACTGAAAATCATCGAATGAAAACGGCAAACCTAACAGGTCAATAAATTCTAATAGTTCTGCGTGGCTTAATTCCTCACACTTCATGAGATTGGCTTTACTGCATTCCTTAATGGGAATGTCGGTATACAAATTTTTTATGTGAAAAATAACCAGTGTTGCACCATCAGGGCTTTTAATATCTTTCAGGAACTCCACTCGTTCTACGCTATTTTTAATACTAAATAACGATTTAAACATGTACAGTTCTCAAAGTTTATTATTTAGGTCCGTAATTAATTTTGCGTTTGGTACGTGTCTACCATCATTTATTAGCCTCAGTTTAGGAAGTTCAAAGACCAACATTTTTAGATTATGTTTCGTTTAGTTGTCTAGAAGGCAATTAGACTCTTCGATATGCTTTCTAATTTCAGCGTTAAATTGACTGACGGGTATTTTGCCAACTGAACTCTGTTATTTTCTGCGAAAAAATTTCTGTTTTAGCAACATAATCCACTTCATGGATGATGAACATAGAATTAGTTTTATCGGCTTTAACTGCTATAGCATGGTTGTCTACTAGTTCGGCACTAATAGATCTTACAATTAGATTTTCATTATTATTCTCAACATTGACAGCAGACCTTTTCTGTAATATTTTTGCCTTCTTTGCCGCTGTACACATCACCTCACTCTTGCTTAACGCAGATAATTCCAATTGTTCCGGCAACAACTTCTAATGCTTTGCAATTACATTTAAATAAAAAATAAATTGTGAGTATACAGACATATAGGCGCTTATAGTAGAACAGCCTGTTGGTGCCATGACATTACCTCCAAACGTTATAGGTAACCTATCCCATATGTAATCGTTACATTGTATGACGATCGTATACTTTGCATCCAACACTTGACAGATGTCTCACCTGACAGTCATCCCGTATTGGATTAATTTGAAGCTTGATCTCAGATATAACAGATTCCGCCTCGTCCATTAGCCATAATACTGATTATGAAGCTCCGACTCAGCCCAGCTACTTGATTTTCGTCGTCGATGCTTGCCTCAATGTCCCCAGTTACAGTAGTTCTTGAAGCACAGTATGGATTACACCGTATGACCTATTCACATACGCACTACTACGACCCGTTCATACCTTTAATTTTATTGGAGCCGTCGACATTACTTTTTATAGTGTATATGTCATTTCTATTGACTCTGTGGGAGACACCTCGCACCCAGTAATGCTTGCATCTAGATTGGATGACTTTTGAAGTAAGTTCAGTGCCTGGTGGCTTCTGCATACACCCTCGCCTCCATTTTCATGGGTGTTACCTCACGGGATCCATCTGGGTCTGGCCGGATTAGTATTCGCGCTCACACCAGTGCAATTTTCCTTTTACGTCACGTCATTTTGTTACATAAGGATATATGTTTTTTTAATGTTTTGATTATTACTGTTTTCTCACTGTCAATAAGTGCACAGCATGTAATTACTACAGATTTGTTATGGAGATTAAGCACGTGGTAATTTTATGTGTGTGGCCAGGTGGAATTCCTAATTATTATATCGGACACTTTGACAGATCCTCCTTTATTTCTGGTGCATCGCGATTCATCGGTTGTAACTACAGCATGTGATCATTTACCATTTATTACACTCGGCATCCAGCGGCGAGGTAGGTAATCTTTTAGCGGGTCTGCTGCCTCTATGTTAACTCTTGACCGGCAGCGTAGTGTTGTGTGGCAAGATTGGAAGTGTATCGCGACGTCGATATGCATTGATGTAATAGGATATTATCAACTGTGTGCATTTTATCAACTGGATTTTTATCAAGATATGTATAAGTGGGGAGTTCCTTTTATGATTTCACTTCATGTAGTATAACAAGGAAATTTTATAACAAGTACGTGGAATTTTGTATTTTATATAATCTGTGAAAGTAATTGTAGTCTCCCTCCACTCCTTCTCCCTTACTAACTTTATGTTTTCTCCGTATATCAGATGATGGCAGCTTAAGACTCTTGAAACTCGTCATCTTGGCAAAATAAAAGTGTTCACACTGCCATCGCGGCGTACGAAATGTGTTCTTCATTTCTGACCATAGCGATCGCCCGTCAGCACAGCATGTATGTCTTACACGAAGATTTATTTCAGTTATTTCAAATGAACGTACAGCACTCATACAACGTGTGCTTGAAGTTTCTTGTTGTAAAACGACATTTGTTGAACCACGTTCAGAATCCTTACTAAGAAACGTGTTTACAAAATAAAGTCTAATGGCCATGTCACAACTTGAAGGAGGAAGAGGAGGATATAACTGTTTAACGTAATGTCGAAAACGACAGACGGAGGACAAGCTCGGATTAGGGAAGGATGGACAGAGAAAGCGGGCGTGTCCTTTGAAAGAAACGATCCCGGCATTTGCCTTAAGTGACTTTGGAAAATCACGGGAAACGTACGTCAGGATGGCCGGACACGGATTTGAACTGTCTCACAACTTGAAGAAGTCACACTTAAATGTCCAGTAGTTGTCATTAAAACCAATGCTAGATCAGTAGGAAAAGGAAGGGGTAAGAGATGAACATGGACTTTATAGTGATCGTTGTTTAAGCCTCATATTGGGCCGCCACTTTATGTGGTGATAGTTTTTTGCCTACCCTTCAGCTTGGGAAGATAATTTAGGTTACTTAAATTTATTAATTACCAACGTTTCACTTAAATATTGGATCTGAAACCTACCATAGTAATCAGACTTGCGCACTATTGCAGGGATGTAATTGACGTACATCATACTATATCTGTACCTAAGCGAGGTGGAGCAGCAAGGACCTCTTTTTTTTTAATTTGATTTAGCCTTACGCGTTGATGCTGTCAGTCGTGTTATTCGGTTTAATTCTGAACTCAAGTGCTGCTGAAAATACACAATACACCTTCCGCCACGTGCAATGGACTTTCTGATCCTACTGTGCTACTTATCAACAGCAGGCATAGCCTCTCTATTGGTAAGCCTCACTGAGCGCTACGTCGTCTGCAATCTATAAAATAACATTGTGGGATTGGTCCCAATTATTTAGCTACGACGCACAACGGTCTCTGATTAAACGACTTGAACATGGCTTATCAGGGAATGAATTCCATTAACAATTATATTTCTCAAGCAGAGCAGCGATCTTCTCTAATGGCAAGAGGTGGAAAGGAATGGTGGAATGCATTTAGGCGAAAACACTTGCGCACTATACTAATGAAAAAGGACGTTTATCAACCTGAGGTATTCTCTCCTCGAGTTTTAGCAGTCATTTAACAAACCAACAATCGTCTTAATATTATGAATCCTTACAGTGGTTGATTTCTTATCAATTGGTCTGACCATTATTTTGTCAGAAAAGGATTATATCAACGGAAGAATGGACAGGATTGCTCTCGTAAACACATTTTAACCCTAACACTGGCTGCAGCTGGGAATGGAAGAAATTGGAATATATGTTCACCAGTCAAAGAAATCATATTAATTCCTACGAACTGCAGGTGTTTGCCATCAATCCTGGCTTGTGCCTGTTCATTCTGGTCAAGAAAATCTGTGGAGCAAATGTAGGAATCCTGACGCGGATGGACACTGAAAACATGTCCCCCCTCGAAAAAAAGTTGAAAAACGATAAAATTTACACACGCATAATTTAGCCACGCAATTTCGTTGGTAACTAATTTATTTACTGTACAGATTACCTACACAATAAAATGAAATATCCAACCAGAATTCAACCAAAATGTCTTATCCCAAGACGGGACAGAAGCAACACGTTTTACCACATCGTCAGACCACTACTAACGGACCACGAAAGACGTTCTCAGGCTTCCCAGATACCTGGGATACATACCTGAATGACGTGGCGTGTGGACAGTCATAATTAAATGTGGCCCCGCGGCGAAAAACGCTTCGACCTAACGGGCGGATGCTAAAAATTCTTTATTCGAGCTTCCCGTCAAAATTTTAATAAGAGTTTGGTGAAAGACTGCACAGTTCATCAATCACAAGACGAACGTTTAAAAATAGCACGACAGACTGTTGCGTCTGGTCCGTTCAGGCCATAACACAGCTTTGAAAGCTAAAAGCCGGCCGCTGTAGCCGAGCGGTTCTAGGCGCTTCAGTCCGGAACCGCGCGACCGCTACGGTCTCAGGTTCGAATCCTGTCTCGGGCATGGATGTGTGTGATGTCCTTAGGTAAGTTCGGTTTAAGTAGTTCTAAGTTCTAGGGAACTGATGACCTCAGAAGTTAAGTCCCATAGTGCTCAGAGCCATTTGAACCATTTGTTTGATATGAGAAAAAGGGAAATAAATTCAATAAAATTGATCACCTAAGCAATCCTTTATGAGACATGGTTATACGGACAAACAATAGCAGAAAAGCAATCTGTTGAACTACAAGTACTCAAGTTAATCATTACAAAAATACTTTCAGGAAAGGTGCTTGAAAGAGACACCTTTCACGTGTATCTTTGTTTAAGAGGGCGGCGCTTCAAATTTCCATTTTTTCCATAGTTTTCCCGAATCGATTAGGGCAAATGCCGGGATGGTTACTTTGGGAAGGCCACGACCGATTGACTTCCACATTACTCCTCAATCCAAATTTGTGCTTCGTGCCTAATGACTTTGGCAACGGCCTTGTCGCAGTGCATATACCGGTTCCAGTCAGAACATCGAAGTTAAGCACTGGCAAGTGTGGCCGGCACTTGGATGGGTGACCATCCGGGGCGCCATGCGCTGTTGCCGTTTTTCGGCGTGCACTCAGCCTCGTGTTGCCAATTGAAAAGCTACTCAACCGAATAGTAGCGGCTCCGGTCACAGAAAACCGTCGTAACGACCGGGAGAGCGGTGTGCTGACCACACGCCCCTCCTATCTGCATTCTCGGCTAAGGATGACACGGCGGTCGGATGGGCCCGATGGGCCACTTGTGGACTGAAGACGGAGTGCCTAATGACTTCGTCGCCGAAATAACGTGAATCCCAACTGTTCCTTCAAAGTTTTCGTTTGCATTTACATTGTTAAGTCACCTTAATGTTACTACCTGTTAAAAGTCTGAATAACCATCTTTTGCTGCGCGGATCGCTGCGAGACGTGAAGGAAGAGAGTCAGTGAAGTTCTGGAAGTTACCGACAGGAATGTGGAGCTATGCTGACTCCAGTGCCGTGGGCAGCGTAGGGGGTGTCTCTGATGAGTATCCATGGCCCGAAAAGACTTGGTTTAAATCTGCGGGGTTTTGTGGTCGTGGGAGTACAGTAAACTCATTGTGGTGCTCATCGAACCACGCGCGTACACTGTGGTTCAAATGGCTCTGAGCGCTATGGGACTTAACTTCTGAGGTCATCAGTCCCCTAGAACTTAGAACTACTTAAACCTAACCAACCTAAGGTCATCACACATTTCATGCCCAAGGCAGGATTCGAACCTGCGACCGTAGCGGTCGCGCGGTTACAGACTGTAGCGCCTAGAACCGCTAGACCACTCCGGCCGGCTGTACACTGTGAGCTATGTGACATTTTGCATTGTCCTGCTGGTAGATTCCATCACGCCGAGGAAAAACGAGCTGCATGTAGGGACGGACAAATGCATGCATCAGCCAAAAGCCGGATCGTGACTAAAAAAATATAATTTTTCAGAGCGTTAGGAACTATTTTCTTTTTAGGTGTCCATTTCTCAATCGGTAAAACCGGAAGTCCTTGTAGGACAGCTTTGATGTCCATCAATATCTTTGCTGTCCGACTGTTAAAAACGTTTTTGGGGGGAACGGGTGGACGCATGAAATTGCAATTTGTGTCACTTACTAAGATCTATGTGAGACGCCCTGGTAAACCTGCAGGACAGGACAGGTAGTTTAAATTGTGGAAAGGGGCCAAAATAAGCGGCTGTCTGTTGCACTCGAACATAAAACTTAATTTATTGGACCAAACATTACAAGAGCCAAGAAAATAAAAAAAAAAAAACACCGCATTAATTTTTGGAACTTATATACAGGCTGAATGCGTCATACAATCTCATGTCTTAATGGCAAGACCACTACAATTTAAAATCGGCTGAAAGCCAATAACTTAAGACTCAAACCAAAATCAGAAATTTAAAAGGCAGAAGGCCTTATCTTAAATCAGTTCTTTCAATTAGGCAGAGGGTCCAAACAATCTGACACCTTAAGAGCAAAACTACTTTAATTAATAAAAACGGCTGATGGCCCATCACTCTTACGCCTTAAGAGCGAAAGAACCTTAATTTAAAAATCGGCTAGAAGCCATACAAATACAAACAACAATAACAAATAAGAAAAGGCAGTACACCAAACGGCGGTCAGAAGTTTCCGAGGGTCGGCCTGGAATTCAAACATTAACGCTCGCTTAGGTGAGACAGGCAGTCAGCTCAACCATACTCGATCCGATGACAGTCAACGGACCCACCGACAAGATAACGTCCGCTCCACCCGACCAGCACACAACAGGGAGTTCAACGAAACAACGTAGAAGATATTGGCGCCCACAACCAATGATACACGGAGCTATCAAACTACACACCGTGCTGCTCCACACCAACCGTCCATCAACTCGCACACAGCACAGCCAGAAACTCTCAGTGCCAGGCCAAAGGTAGTACAAGCTGCAAATATCGATACACACCGCTGCTGCCACTCATGGGGAGAGAGGATAAGAACATAATCTCGATAACTGCGGGAGACGAAACACAGAATAGCAACCAAGGTGTAATCCTACGCATGGCTCACTATGGTCCCCTGTTATCTTCTAAGTCAACGCAGTCAAAAGTTTTGACAGGTTATGTCACATATTTTGATAGTCGCAAACTGTTGTGTACATAGATCTGCGTAGTCAGCGCGTACACAACTTTCCCACTAGAACGCGCCCCGCTAAGCACAACAGCGCAGGCGCCGCGCTCGTCCGTCTCCGCACTACGAGATGGCGCTGCCATAGAGACGGACCAAATTCTGCTTCTGCCGATCCCCATATTAATATGTAACGCACCCAATGAGATTGCTGGTAACATAGAATCTTTTCTCCTCACAGATCACACTCGCGCAGTGATACATGAACGCGCGAGGTATTATAACGAGTGTACAGACCTCCAATTAGTCAGTCTGCATTTGTCTGCAACAGTCTGTACGAGTTCTACACTTGTCTGTACCAGTCTATAGTCAAGTTTCAGTCTGCGCCCAATAAGATTACCATATTCCTGTACATAGCCATGAAGATAAATGTATAGACACTTTTGTCAAGTATCAGAGATATATGTGACAGTAAGATTAACGTACCAATACCAAAGGAACTTCAGATTGTCAATTGTAAATAACCTCCAGAACCAAGTTAACTAATTTTTATAATTTTTATGCTTGTTATTATTGTAATAAATGTGTGTGAAAATTAATCAAGTTCTGTTTAAATTAATCAAGTTCTGTCACCGTCAATCTGTTACTCTAAGCATGCAAGTGGCATTTCTATCGTCTGACCTAACGGCAGAAGATAAACATGCCACGATAAGACAACGAGACATATTGCTGACACTCGCCTACGTCGTTAGAGCGACAAGTCAAATAACGTGATGGTGTGTGTACTGAAGGTCTTACAGTATGCTCACCACACAAACTCACTAGTCAAAACTCATGAGGTACTCCTCGTTATTTTACAATGCTGAAATTTGGTCAGTAGTAAGGTTTCACAGTAGAAGCAAACGAAAAATTCCGAAACTGTTAAATTGTAATTATCACACGAAAAAAACATTTCTGTTGTCATTTGTTATCCGACGTCAAATTTGAAATTAAAATGATCAGTAATTCTGCATCCAGGATGAGTGGGTCGTAATGGCAAAAATCAAACATCAGCAAGGAATGACTCTATTGGTCCTATGACGCGTTTCGGAATTTAGCATCATATATTCAGGAGCGATTACTGCATGTATTCGAAAGAAACTTCCGCAGACTAGTCACGATGGCTCGTACTGTCGCAATGCTGAGCACATTTTGGAAGCCTCCGCATCGTACCAGTGCCTGCCGCTGCCAGCGGCGGTCTTGCAGCTGTCATTTCGTCGGACAGCCTGAGCCTGTTTGCTCGACAGCTGGGAAGTAAGCCCCGCGGCGGACGCAGCTCGAGCCCGCCGCACCACAGCACGGGGATTCGGAAGGAAGCGTCCGCTGAGCGGCTTTGCCAGCCAGAGCTGGAGAGCGAGAGGCAGACGCGGCCCGCTGCTCCAGATTGCGCCCGCCACCAGCCACCAGCCACCAGCCACCGGCCACTGTGCGAGGCGCGCCTATTGATCGCCGCGTGGCGCGCCCACGGCCGCTGTCGCCGCGCTTTTTGGCGACACTCTCCTCCTCCCACGCCGGCTGACCCGAGCATCGCTCCCACGTCTTCCCCTGCAATTCTGGGTTCCCATCTGTCAACACCACCTGTCACCCCACGTGGCAGTC
The DNA here is from genome assembly GCF_021461385.2 of Schistocerca piceifrons. NCBI lineage: Eukaryota > Metazoa > Arthropoda > Insecta > Orthoptera > Acrididae > Schistocerca > Schistocerca piceifrons. The sequence goes on from NC_060141.1 coordinate 384,681,663, forward strand.
TTAGCACGTTCACTGCTGACCCCCGCGACACCAGCAGCCCATGTGTAGGGTTTCTATCTGCCCGCCATTTCCGGGACAATTCCTTCTTTAACAAATTTTACTCCCATCCCTAATCAATCTTTGCATATACAGGGTGTTACAAAAAGGTACGGCCAAACTTTCAGGAAATATTCCTCACACACAAATGGCTCTGAACACTATAGGACTTAACATCTGAGGTCATCAGTCCCCTAGAACTTAGAACTACTTAAACGTAACTAACCTAAGGACATCACACACATACATGCCCGAGGCAGGATTCGAACCTGCGACCGTAGCAGTCGCGCGGTTCCAGACTGTAGCGCCTAGAACCGCTCGGCCAACCCGGCCGGCCCTCACACACAAAGAAAGAAAATATGTTATGTGGACATGTGTCCGGAAACGCTTACTTTCCATGTTAGACCTCATTTTATTACTTGTCTTCAAATCACATTAATCATGGAATGGAAACACACAGCAACAGAACGTACCAGCGTGACTTCAAACACTTTGTTACAGGAAATGTTCAAAATGTCCTCCGTTAGCGAGGATACATGCATCCACCGTCCGACGCATGGAATCCCTGATGCGCTGATACGGCCCTGGAGAATGGCGTATTGTATCACAGCCGTCCACAATACGAACATGAAGAGTCTCAACATTTGGTACCGGGGTTGCGTAGACAAGAGCTTTCCAATGCCCCCATAAATGAAAGTCGAGAGGGTTTAGGTAAGAAGAGCGTGGAGGCCATGGAATTGGTCCGCCTCTACCAATCCATCGGTCACCGAATCTGTTGTTGAGAAGCGTACGAACACTTCGACTGAAATGTGCAGGAGCTCCATCGAGCATGAACCACATGTTGTGTCGTACTTGTAAAGGCACATGTTCTAGCAGCACAGGTAGAGTATCCCGTATGAAATCATGATAACGTGCTCCATTGAGCGTAGGTGGAAGAACATGGGGCCCAATCAAGACATCGCCAACAATGCCGGCCCAAACGTTCACAGAAAATCTGTGTTGATGACGTGATTTCACAATTGTGCGCGGATTCTCGTCAGCCCACACATGTTGATTGTGAAAATTTACAATTTGATCACGTTGGAATGAAGCCTCATCCGTAAAGAGAACATTTGCACTGAAAAGAGTATTGACACATTGTTGGATGAACCATTCGCAGAAGTGTACCCGTGGAGGCCAATCAGCTGCTGACAGTGGCTGCACACGCTGTACATGGCACGGAAACAACTGGTTCTCCCGTAGCACTCTCCATACAGTGACGTGGTCAGAGTTACCTAGTACAGCAGCAACTTCTCTGACGCTGACATTAGGGTTATCGTCAACTGCACGAAGAATTGCCTCGTCCATTGCAGGTGTCCTCGTCGTTCTAGGTCTTCCCCAGTCGCGAGTCATAGGCTGGAATGTTCCGTGCTCCCTAAGACGCCGATCAATTGCTTCGAACGTCTTCCTGTCGGGACACCTTCGTTCTGGAAATCTGTCTCAATACAAACGTACCGTGCCACGGTTATTGCCCCGTGCTAATCCATACATCAAATGGGCATCTGCCAACTCCGCTTTTGTAAACATTGCACTGACTGCAAAACCACGTTCGTGATGAACACTACCTGTTGATGCTACGTACTGATGTGCTTGATGTTAGTACTGTAGAGCAATGAGTCGCATGTCAACACAAGCACCAAAGTCAACATTACTTTCCTTCAATTGGGCCAACTGGCGGTGAATCGAGGAAGTACAGCACATACTGACGAAACTAAAATGAGCTCTAACATGGAAATTAACCGCTTCCGGACACATGTCCACATAACATCTTTTCGTTATTTGTGTGTCAGGAATGTTTCCTGAAAGTTTGGCCGTACCTTTTTGTAACACCTTGTATATGTGGTGTATTTTCTTTTGGACATGTCTCAAAGGAAAGGCACCATTTTCATCATGTAGCAACTATGAATCAAGACCCAAGGAATTGAAGACATTAGCTGCCAATGCGCATTGATTTACTGGGTGATCAAAACGTCAGTATAAATTTGAAAACTTAATAAACCACGGAATAATGTAGATAGAGAGGTAAAAATTGACACACATGCTTGGAATGATATGGGGTTTTATTAGAACCAAAATGCAGGATGCCGCTCCACCCCATATTGCTAGACGCGTGAAAGATCTCTTGTGGGCGTCGTTTGGTGATGATCGTGTGCTCAGCCGCCACTTTCGTCATGCTTGGCCTCCCAGGTCCCCAGACCTCAGTCCGTGCGATTATTGGCTTTTGGGTTACCCGAAGTCGCAAGTGATCGACCGACATCTCTAGGTATGCTGAAAGACAACATCCGACGCCAATGCGTCACCATAACTCCGGACATGCTTTACGGTGCTGTTCACAACATTATTCCTCGACTACAGCTATTGTTGAGGAATGATGGTGGACATATCGAGTATTTCCTGTAAATAACATCATCTTTGCGTTCTCTTACTTTGTTATGCTAATTATTGCTATTCTGATCAGATGAAGCGTCATCTGTCGGACATTTTTTGAACTTTTGTATTATTTGGTTCTAATAAAACCCATGTCATTCCAGGCATGTGTGTCAATTTGTACCTCTCTATATACATTATTCCGTTATTTATTCAGTTTTCAGATTTATGCTGACTTTATTGATCACCCGGTATATCAATGGAGCAAGTTGAAAATTTGTGCCAGACCAGGATTTGAACCCGGGTCTCCTGCTAACCAAGCTCTTGCGCTAACCACTACGCTGTCCGGATACGGTGTTCATCACAACTGCATGGACTACCCTAGAACACCTTCCGACAAACCCAAATTCTATACTTATACCACACACTACTGATGTAGTGCCCTCGCTCATTAACCTCATTACTCGCGGCATCTCGCCGATCCCCGTAAGTGTTCGATTTTGGTGTGTATCTGCAGTGAAGAGATCAGGATCAAAGCAGTGTCTTTTCTTTCGAACACATCCGAAAAAACAGATGTAACATTTATAAACTGAAGAGCCAAAGAAACCGGTACACCTGCCTAATATCGTGTAGGGCCTCCGCGAGCACGCAGAATTGCCGCAACACGACGTGGCAGGGACTCGACTAATGTCTGAAGTAGTGTTGGAGGGAAGTGACACCACGAATACTGCAAGGCTGCCCATAAATCCTAAGAATACGAGAAAGTGGAGATCTCTTCTGAACAGAACGTTGCAAGACATCACAGATATGCTCAATAGCATTCACGTCTGGAGAGTTTCGTGGCCAGCGGAAGAAGAGTGTTCCTGGAGCAATCCTGAATCAATTCTGGACGTGTGGGGTATGACATTGTCCTGCTGGAATTGCCCAATTACGTCGGGATGCACAATGGACATGAATGGACACAGGTGATCAGGCAGGATGCTTGCGACTACAGTCTTTCTCGGCGTATTCCACTGATGAATTCTTCTCGGGTTATCAGCCGAGTGATGGCGTCGTCTTGTCGCAACGTTTCAATGAGTTTCGTACCCATCATCTTCGCCCTGGATTCATGAGGTTGTCTCCATAGCCGTACACATCCATCAGCTCGATATAATTTGAAACGAAACTCGTCCGACCAGGCAACATGTTTCCAGTGATCAACAGTCCAATGAAGGTGCTGACGGGCCCAGGCGAGGCGTAAATCTTTGTGTCGTGCACTCATCAAGCGTACATGATTGAGCCTTCGGCTCCGAAAACCCATATCGATGACGTTCGTTGAATGCTTCGAACGCTGACATTTATTGATGGCCCTGCATTGAAATCTGCTCCAATTTGCGGAAGGGAAGGGTTGCGCTTCTGTTCCATTCTTGCAGAATCTTTTCCCGGCCGCAGCGGTGTCGGAGATTTGATGTTTTGCCGGATTCGCAATATTCACGGTACACTTGTGAAATGGACGCACGGGAAAACCCCCACTTCATCGCTACCTCGGAGATGCTGTGCCCCATCGCTCGTGTGCCGACTATAACACCACGTTCAAACTCACATAAATCTTAATAAACTGCCATTGTAGCAGCAGTAATCGACCTAACAACTGCAACAGACACTAGTTGTCTTATGTAGCCGTTGCCGACCGCAGCACCGTATCCTGCCTTTTTACATACCTCTGTATCTGAATAAGCATTCCTATACCAGTTTCTTTGGCGCTTCATTGTAATTAAGGGGATGACGCCCAACGATCCCCTCAGTGCAGAGGCAAGTCAAGCTCGAACGTCTGCTGGAATAGGCGAGATATCGTGAGTTATGCGACTAATCAGCATTGGCACTGCATCAACAGGGTGTGGTATATGTCGAGGATTTGGGTCTGACAGGAGGCGTGCTACAGTAGTTCGTGCAGTTTTAGTGACCATAGTTTCCCGCTGGCGTAGTAGTCAGCGCAACTGGGTACTATGCGGGAGACCAAGGTTCGAATGCTAATCGAGCACAAATGTTCAACTTGCTCGATTGGCGTAAATCAATGCCCAGTTGCAGCTAAGTTCTGTAGTCCCTTTGCGCGTCATTTGGATATAGCGATGTATCTTTGTTTCTGTGTGATGCACCGTACGTTTCGTGTTTCTTCCCATCTTCCAGACCTTACCCAGTGCCTTCTTTTACACTGGCAGAAAAAGAAAAACAGCCAGAAGAGGTTTTTGTGTTAGCAGAAGAGCCAACACCGTGTTACGAGTGGAGGCAGAAATGCGCACGTTTTAGCTCAAGCAGGCTAGCAAAGTTGTCTGTACAACTGGAGCGTGTGCTAGGGAGTCTCTCTAGACTAGACCTACCGTGTGGCGGCGCTCGGTCTGCAATCACTGATAGTGGCGACACGCGAGTCCGACGTATACTAACGGACCGCGGCCGATTTGAAGGCTACCACCTAGCAAGTGTGGTGTCTGGCGGTGACACCACAGAGGTAACGAAATGAAACGTCACTAGCTGAGATGATATGTGATCTTATTTCGATGGTTACACAATCGATTCAGTTTTACAAAGAACTTGGCAGTATGGCCCCATATATATCAGTGTGATGTTGCACCTCCTCTGGTCCGGATATATGCACCGACTGTCTGGAGGGAAACTAGCCTGCAACTGTTGTAATTGGTTCTCCATTTCTTGGACACTGACCCTGTGACGGAGACGACAACCGACTTTCTCCCACACGTGTCCTATCAGGGACAGAGCTGGAGATTTTGCTAGCCACAGTAGTACGTCAACATCACGCAAACAGTTCATACAAACACATCAGTAGTGGAAGAGCATTGTCCCACTGAAAATGGCACTACGATACTGTCGCGGGACGCAGGGTGTAAGTGACAGAGGTTCCTCATGTCCATTATAATTATCCGGGATGTTATGCCGTGGTCGGTTGATGAATTCTGTGTCAATTCCCAACGTTTCGTCTCCGACTGCGGGAGACATCTTCAAGGGGGTCCGTAGCTCGATGGAAGGTCCAACACACCCACTGGCTCGCTGCTGACTGCTGCTAAATTCCGTGTCCGTGTGTTTTGAAAACGTCAGTGCAACTGGCCTCTGCCCGCTGCCGTCGATCGCCGTTGCCATCACCCAGTAGTGGACGGGTGGTACACATCTTCTTCAACACCGGCATCCATATACCGTTTAATTTCACGCCCTCCTCCTTTCGATTGAAATTATTAGGGTGTTTAACGATTTCGATTGCCTCCCTGTAGAGCCTTTCGTAACATCCGCTTGTGGCCGCTAGTACTTGCGTCTCCTCGAAACGTATATTGTGGTTCCCTAGCTGGAAAGCATGCTCCGCAACAGCTGATCGTACCGTTTCTCCTCTTCTACAATTTCCCTTGTGCTCTTCCAAACGTTTAGAAACAGTTCTTTTAGTCGTACCCACATAAACATCTCCACAGCTGCTTGGGTTCCTATACACTCCAGCTTTTTCCAATGGTTTGCGAGCGTCCTTGGCAGGCTTAAGGCATTCCTGTATCTTCCTGGTGGGCTTGTAATATTCCGCTTCGTCAAGATCCTCCCTATTCTTTCCGTTACATTTTTAACAAACGGCAGGAAAACCGTAGATTTTGCAGTAGCCTGTACGTCAGTACGGACAGCGGCCAATTGCAATGACGTTTTCAAAACACGTGACGTCACGCCGCGGCGCGGTAGCGCCCGGACACGGAATTTAGCGGCAGTCAGTAGCGAGCCAGTGGGTGTGTTGGACCTTCCATCGAGCTACGGACCCCCTTGAATATGTCTCCCGCAGTCGGAGACGAAACGTTGGGAGTTGACACAGAATCCATCAACCAACCACGGCATAACAACCCGGATAATTATAATGGACATGATATTTCCGGCCATGAAAGTCTACATTTTAGTATCAGAAGTTCCTCAGTCCTCCCAGCCGTGACCTGATGTCATACTCAATTGTTTTTGAATATTTTATATAATTTTAGCATGGTGCAGCAGAGTCAGAAACTGTAAAATGTAATTATATTAAAGTTCAGCCTCCAGTTGCATGAGCAAAGAAACTCTTCTGAAATGTTACAACATAAAATTAATTTAAAACATGCCAGATATTGGCCTTGTCAAACTTAAAATCGTAGTACTACAGTACATGGTCATAAGACTGCGTCACTTCTACTAATGTTTTGCCGAGAGGCCACACAAACGGGCCAGACGGGTGGGCCGCTTGCGCTGAGTCGTGACTGGGCGACGCGGGCAGCGACGCAGCGAGCTCAGCTGGTGGTCGCGCGCATGCGCGTCCGGAGTAATACAGACTTAAAACAAGTAAATGGTAACTGAGATTATTATGGAACATAGTTTATTACAATAGATCGGACTATTAATGGCATTAAAACCATAAGTCACTGAAATTACCATTCCATAAAAGGCAGAAGACAATATAAAAAGTGTGGTGTCACCGCCAGACATTTGGTACGACCTAGCAAGGCGCCATATTCAGTTACTATAAGGACTATCTTCAAGAATGTATTCCGAACAGATAATATTGTGAATCATATACCGTCAAGAGCGACGTTCATCATTAATGGATTAAAGTTAAATATCAAACTGATTACGTCCGCTTTCTGAATTCTCAGTCCTTGTCTCACGTCCGTGTAGTTCTTTCCTCTTCACGCCAGCCTGCGTGAGCTAAAACGCGTGCATTTTGGCCTCCACTCATAACACGGTGTTGGCATTTCTGCTAACACAAAAAAGTGTACTGTTCATCAGTATAAATAAACATTAATTGATAACGTTATTAGCTACGTTCCACACATTTCAGCCACTGTTAACTTATGGCCTTTTCTTATTAAAAGGTTCCTTTACGATATATAATGTCATTGCCTCTCAAAGGATTGTAACTTCAGTTATTATGGTCTATTTGCCAGTAACATTTCTAGCTGTTATAACAAATAATGTTATCAATTAATGTTTATTCATACTTACGTACAGTACAGTTTGTATACGTCTTTTGCTTTTTATGGAACGGTAACTTCAGTAACTTGAGGTTTTTAATGCCATTAATAGTCTTAACTATTTTAATAAATCAGCCGGCACGGTAACTCAGCGTGTTCGGTCAGCTGCCCTCTATAATAAAAAAACTCAGTTAGTGGAACAACGACGAACTACAATGGGTGTCTTGCGACGTCCTCCCCGAGCAGATACAACGAACGAAAACGAACAAAATGAGATTTAAAAAAAAAAAAATCGGCAGAACATCAGTCAAGCGACGCAGTCTTATGTCTATGTACTGTAGAACTAACATTTTAAGTTTGACAAGGCCAATATCTGGCAAGTTTGAAGTTAATATTATATTGCGACATTTCTGAAGAAGGCTACATTATTATAGCTGAAACATAGGTAAAGTTTCTATGCTTATGAAACTGGAGGCTGAAATATAATTCAATTGTTTTTCCCACGCCAAGATGTCAGAAGTAACACCGCTGGGCCTCTCTCAAATACTGCATGAATGGATTTGTCACTAAACGCACCAGTGATGGTCATCCGGTGTAGTGCAGAACCGTGAGCCATCGCTGAACGTAGTGCGACAATATTCCATGCTTCATGGTCATGGCAGCACTTCAAATGCAGCCGTTTGTGTCAACGGCAGCCAACTCACGGGTGGCCAATTTATTAGTGTGGCTGCTGCTAGTCTCCGACCAACAGTGAGAGATTGCACGGAATACTGTAAGGAGTCCACCACTTCTTCTCCGATGGCAGGTGTAGCTGTGGAAGGATTACGATGTGCTGGGTGCGCAATACGGCGACTCTCCACTGTGGTGGTCAAACGCGGTCGACCGGAACCCTGACGTCGAGTAAGCTTGCTGTGCTGCCTAACTTTGGGCCACTGTCGCGTCCGAATATCCTAGAAACTTGGATATTGCACGATTCGATCAGCCGGCCAAATGGAGACCCACAATGACACCCCTTTCAAACTCTGTCAGATGCTGATAATGCTGGCTCACGCGTCTACGCGTCATTTCCCTGTCCTTCACAGTGATCATTCAACACCTGACGCTGTTCTTGACTCTTATATACTTACCAGGCCTTGCTAGAGTACGAAACAAGAGAAACACAAAAGCACTGTTTTGTGCGGTGCGGAAGGTAGTGTTTAGACACTGACGTCAGTCGGAGAACTGGAAGTCCCGCCTTTCCAGGACATGCGCTCTGAATGGTACGCATCAGTATATTAAGGCAATTATTTCCTTGTAATATGTTCTCATCTTACTTTCAGCTGCCAGAATTTTATTTTACGATTGCAATTTCGGCTTAAGGCCATTTTCAAGCTTCTATAAAATGTAATACAAAAATGGCTGTGAGCACTAGGGGACTTTACATCTGAGGTCATCAGTCCCCTAGAACTTAGAACTACTTAAACCTAACTAACCTACGGACATCACACACATCCATGCCCGAGGCAGGATTCGAACCTGCGACCGTAGCGGTCGCGAGGTTCCAGACTGAAGCAGCTAGAACCGCTCGGCCACTTCGACCGGCAAAATGTAATACAACGTAATGAGAACAATCCACAGTGAGCTTAACTGTAGTTGGAACAAATTTGGTAGTTTGTTGACATTCATCTGCCATACAAGATTTTGACGTGCAGGTTTACGTTAGGCAGAGGTAACAACGTGATACGCACGTCAAAGAAAAACGAGTGAACGACACTAAGCAATTATCCAATTTATGTACTGCTATTTTGAGTGGACTGTATACAAGGTGTTTCAGAAGCGATGGTCAATATACAGGGATATGACAGGAATGATCTTTCGAAACAAAACAAAAAAATCAACACAAATGGTTCAAATGGCTCTGAGCACTATGGGACTTAACTTCTGAGGTCATCAGTCCCCTAGAACTTAGAACTACTTAAACCTAACTAACCTAAGATCATTACACACATCCATTCCCGAGGCAGGATTCGAACCTGCGACCGTAGTGGTCACGCGGTTCCACACCGTACCGCCTAGAACCGCTCGGCAGGCCTTAGAACACATTATAGTAAATGTCTGAAACAATCGAAAAAAAAAAATTATTTTTGAGGCCTCTTTGTTCATTGAGTATGCACTGTGATAGTTGTTTGGAGACGGTATAAATTTGAATTTCATCTAGAACTCGCCTAGAAAGTCCATTAATCTGCTTTCCTCTATCCTTTGTAGTACCTTTAAAGATTCCTCGATACTGTTGGTGTTATGATTGTAGTTTCTTAGATGTGTACTATTTGAAAATTTACAGCTAGCGTTTACGTTTCCGTCCTCTCACAAACTGGTGGAAAAACGTCTACCTGTTTGCGCCACATACAAATTTTCATTCACCACATTTGATTTCATAAACCGTTGATTGTGTAAATGATTTTGTTTTGTGGGTTGTGTGTCAGATTATTGTTGCAACTTTGATTTTGCTGGGGAACCCGATCAGTATATTAGTTGTACGATAATTATCGACATGTCTGATATGGCACCATAATAAGGTAAAACAATATATTTTGTTTCTTCTGTTCTGCTTTTCTTGTTGATGTTATTTCTTTATCAATGTTGCTGCTTCTGTTACGTAACCTGGTGGTCTACATTTCGTCTGCCTTATCAGTATGGTAGCCGTTATTTGTTTCTATAGGTTTTAGTATACACAACTCTTCGGTAATTTCGTTATGTTTTAATGGGAGGTTAATTATGCCTTGGCCATGTAGCGAGAAACGATTTTGTGGGTGGTGCGGACTATAAAACTGGTTGTACCTACTGTTAATCCCGATGTAAATTGTTCTCATTGCGTTTTATTATATTTTGTAGATGCTTGAAAATGGTTTAATGCCGAAATTGCAATCGTAAAGTAAAATTGTAACAGCCGAAAGCAAAGTGACAACATTTCTAAAAAATTGTAAAATATTATACAGAATATAGAGAATTTTGATTATTTCGTCTCCTCTAATTTCACTAAGAGTGCACCTTATTGTATACAGAATCTAGTTACCGAAACTGTCAGTGACGTTTGTGTTTGTTTGAACTTTTTCGAGTATGTTCACATCAAGTACCGCGTCTGCCCTGATTGCGGTTTGGATTTCAAATCGTAATGCGAAGGTAAATTCCGGGATGATTTGTCTGAAAAAAAAAAAAAAACTGTTTCCTTCCCTATCATTCCCCAATCCAAGCTGTGCTTCGTTCTAATGATCTCGCCGTCAAAGGGACGCTAACCCGTAACCTAGTTTCCAGGGTTTTTGGCGCTCATGAAAGAGGGCAACAACACCGAGGTACGATTGTAGACGTAGCATCGCCACCGTCAGTGGGGCGTAGCAGAGACAGTGTACATAGAGACAAGCACAACATTCCCTTGAAGTTGATCTGCGGTTACGAACTCCGCTATGCTTCCTTTTCATCGTCTCGTCACAATATAGCACCGTCAGCGACGTTGGGAAAGAACTCCCGGAAGGAAAGAACGGTGAGCCATTGTGTTCAGTGATAGGAGCAAATGTGTGCCTCGAGTCGTTGGCACGTAGCGTCGACCATGGGAACGGCCATCCACCGCGTCTACGTCAGTAATCTCAGAGACCACAGGGATAACCTTCACAGTGGCTCCGGTTTTGGTGTTTGTGCAGGGAACATCGAACACTGAATCATACGTTCGAATCATCGCTCTCCGTTCCCGAAAACGCTAATTCGATGAAAAGGCGTGCCATTTCAGCCTCCGCATGCCACCACATAACATATTGTATTCTGTACTCAAGCACGTTATCCTGCAAGATCAGCCACTGTACTAACCACAACTCTTTTCCCTAAGTCGTCTCTAAATTGTGGACGACTAAACTTCTGCATTTACATTTGTCGTTTGCAAACCAGGGTACGGTATGTGCCGCTAGATATCTGGTCTCCGGTGTCCAGTCAGCGGATATTACAAATAATCATAATTAGACAAGAAGTATGTGGGAGAAAATAATTTTCGACCCATCTTGGAACATACAAACGGATGTTGAAAGCACATATACTAATGCAACAAAGAGACTCGTATAGCCATGCGTATTTAAATACAGAGATATGTAAACAGGTGGTCGGCAATGCTATAAGAAACTGGCGCAGTTGTTAGATCGGCTACTGCTGCTGCAATGGCAGGTTATCAACATTTAAGTGAGTTTGAACGTGGTGTTGTAGTCGGCGCACAAGCGATGGGACACAGCCTCTCCGAGGTAGCAATGAAGTGGGGATTTTCCTGTACGACCATTTCATTAGTGTACCGTGAATATCAGGAATCCGGTAAAACATCGAATCTCCGACATCGCTGCGGCCGGAAAAGGATCCTGCAAGAACTGGATCAACAGCGACGGAAGAGAATCGTTCAACGTGACACAAGTGTAACCCTTCAGCAAATTGCTGCAGATTTCAGTGTTGGGCCATCAACAAATTTCAGCGTGCCAACCATTCAACGAAACATCTTTATACGGGTTTTCGGAGCCCAAGGCCCGCGCGTGTACTCCACGACAGAAAGCTTTCAGCCTCTCCTGAGCCCGTCAACACCGACATTGGACTGTTGATGACTGGAAACATGTTTCCTGGCCGGACGAGTATCGTTTCAAATTGTATCGAGTGGATGAACGTGTACGGCTATGGAGACAACCTCATGAAGCCATGGACCCTGCATGTCAGCAGTGGACTGTTCAAACTGGTGGAGGCTCTGTAATGGTGCGGGGCGTGTGCACTTGGAGTGATATGGGACCCGTGATACGTCTAGATACGACTCTGACTGGTGACACGTACGTAAGCATCCTGTCTGGTAATCTACAAAATGGTTCAAATGGCTCTGAGAACTATGGGACTTAACTTCTGAGCTCATCAGTCCCCTAGAACTTAGAACTACTTAAACCTAATTAACCTAAGGACATCACACTCATCCATGCCCGAGGCAGGAATCGAACCTGCGACCGTAGCAGTCGAGCGGTTCCAGACTGTAGCGCCTAGAACCGCTCGGCCACTCCGGTCGGCTGGTAACCTAAACCTATTCATGTCCATTGTGCATTCCGACGTACTTGGGCAATTCCAGCAGGTCTATGCAACACCCCACACGTCCAGAATTGCTACAGAGTGGCTCCAGGAGCACTCTTCTGAGTTTAAACAATTTCACTGGCCACTAAATTCCCCAGACATGAACATTATTGATCATATCTGGGACGCCTTGCAACGTGCTGTTTAGAAGAGTTCTCCATCCCTCGTACTCTTAAGGATTATTGGGTAGCCTTGTAGGATTCATTGTGCCAGTTCTCTTCAACACTACTTCAGGCATTAGTCGAGTTCACTCTACGTCGTGTTGCGGCACTTCTGAGTGCTCGCGGGGGCCCTACATGATATTACGCAGGTGTACCGGTTTCTTTGGCTCTTCGGTGTACATTTACATCTGTTGTTTGCAAGCCAGCGTACAGTGTGCGCCGCTAGATGCCTAGTCCCCGCACCATTTTACTCACTTGGTGTCCAGCTAGCATACGTTACATACAAGCACATTAGACAAGAAGTATGTGGGAGGAAATAACTTTATTCGACCCATCTTCGAACGAACAATCGGAATGTTGAAAGCACATATTTCCTAAAACCATAATTTATGTCTTGTAGCTTCTCCCACCAGAACTTGTTGAGAACTTTTAATGTACTTCCGTAATCGACTTCTTCGTGGATGGATCACAGTTTCTTAGGTTTTCATTTTAATAAAGGTTTTCATTTTTAAAAAATGATGTGAACACATCACTTATCAATCGTGCACACCAAGTGCACCTAAAATATGTAAAACCTTTCCTAAAATAAATAAAATGCGAATACTTTACATAAGGTCTGAACAAAAATAGGGAAGGTCCTCGAGAAATGCGGGCTTGAACTTAAGTGCATGGGCTAGCTAAGACCGAAGGTTACGCTGCTGTATTTGCCCACGAATGATAACTGTGCAATGTCCTCAGTACTTTGCAAGATTCAGTTGCCGTCAGGAAAGTGTTCTGTGTAGTTGTGAGCGCATCGTGCAGGAGCTAAGTGAATTCGAACACAGGCCAATTGTTGGTGCTCGTATAGTGGATGCTTCCGTAACCAAGGTAGGAGAAGAGTTTGATCTTTCAATACGCATCGTGTGGAACATTTGTGTCACAAGAGTAAAATATGGCGGGTGTTCGGCAATAATTTGGGCAGCGGTATCGTGGTATTTCGTGGGCTCCATTGTTACTCTGTAAGGCCGCACTACTGCCAAGGATTAGGTGGGCATTTTGGCTGATCAGACCCCTTCCATGTAGAACGCTTGTTCCCAAATGGTGATTCAGTATTCCAAAACGACGTGGCTCCTGTTCACACAGCTCGAATCGTCCATGACTGGTTTTATGAACACGAAGGTGAATTTTCGCACTTCCCCTGGCCATCACGCACACCAGATGTCAACGTAATTGAGCTTTTGTGACCTACTTTGGAGAGAAGAGTGCGTGGTTACTATCCACCTCCATCATCGTTACCTAACCTAGCCACAACTTTGCAGTAAAAATGATATAAGATTCCACTGAAAACCGTACAGGGCTTGCATCTATCCATTTCGAAACGAACTGGAAATTAGAATCAGATTTTCACTCTGCAGCGGAGTGTGCGCTGATATGAAACTTCCTGGCAAATAAAAACTGTGTGTGGGACCGAGACTCGACATCGGGACTTTTGCCTTTTGCGGGCAAGTGCTCTACCAACTGAGCTACCCAAGCACGACTCACATCCCCTCCTCACAGTATTATTTCTGCCAGTACCTCGTCTCCTACCTTCCAGACTTTACAGAAACTCTCCTGCCAACCTTGCAGAACTAGCACTCCTGAAAGAAAGGATACTGCGTAGACATGGCTTAGCCACAGCCTGGGGGATGTTTCCAGAATGAGATTTTCACTCTGCAGCGGAGAGTGCGCTGATATGAAACTTCCTGACAATTAAAACTGTGTGCCGGACCGAGACTCGAACGCGGGACCTTTGCCTTTTGCGGGCAAGTGCTCTACCAACTGAGCTACCCAAGCACGACTCACGCCCCGTCCTCACAGCTTTACTTCTGCCGGGCAAAGGTCCCGAGTTCGAGTCTCGGTCCGGCACACAGTTTTAATCTGCCAGGAAGTTTCATATCACGAACTGAAAACTGTTTTCAAAGCTTACGGTTTTCCAACACCATATTAACCTTTGAAAGCTTACGGTTTTCCTACACAATATTAGGCATGGTAATGTGATGTGTCTTTAAACCAAAGTCTAACTCTGTCCGAACAGGCCTCTGGGGCCCAAAGGTACAGACCGACCGTCATGTCATCCTCGGCCGATAGGCGTCACTGGATGCAGTTATGGAGGGGCACGTGATCAGCACACCGTTTTGAGCTGGAGCCGCTATTTCTCACTCAAGTAGCTCCTCAATTGGCCTCACAGGAGCTGAGTGCACAACACGTGCCAACAGCGGCAGGGAGACCCGGATGGTCACCCATCCAAGCGCTAGCCAAGCCCAATATCGCTTAACTACGATGATCTGACGGGAACCGGTATTACCACTGAAGCAGGTCCTTTGGCCGTGGGCCGTGCAGTGTAGCCGAATGGTCTAAGGCACATTGCCACGGTTCGTGTGGCTCCCCCCCCCCCCCCCCCCCCCCCCGTCGGAGGTCCGATTCCTCCCTGGGGTATGTGTGCGTGTGTATTGTCCTTAGCGTAAGTTTAAGTTAGATCAAGTAGTGTGTAAGCCTAGGGACCGATGACCTCAACAGGTTGATTTCATAGTAACTTAACAAAAATTTCCAGTTTAATCTTTGTTGATCCATTATTGCATCAAGAAATTTCCAATTTGGCCGTTGCGTTTTTGATGTTTCCATATTTTTGACGATCCTCTCTGTATGGTGCAAAAATCGCTAACCATCTGACGAAGGGACGAGACTCTGGTGAAACAAATCATTCATTGATAAAGTATGGTTGGGTGAAGTTATTTCTTCAGTAATATTTACGGAAACGGCTGCCGTGTTCTCAAGCCATCATGGATAAAATAATAAATTGCAATGTTAAGAGAAAATGGGCGTTCTCGATCTCGAAAAACCCTTTAGGTAAATTTAAGGAACCCGTACCCGAGAAAAGCTCCGTAACAATTATGCTCTCACTATCACATCTCTCTTATAAGTGTCCTGAGAATAAGAGAGACATACACACAACTATTTTTCCCTTGATCAGCAAGTAAATGGAACAAGACAGAAAATTATTGGTATCGAAGTAGTGTGGTGTCACAGCAAGCCACCACACTTGCTAGGTTGTAGGCTTCAAATCGGCCACGGTCCGTCAGTACACATCGGACCCGCGAGTCGCCACTGTCGACGCTAGCAGACCGAGCGCCGCCACTCGGCTGGTCTTACGAGACAAGCTAGCGCACTGGCCAGTCCTACAGCCGACTATAATAGGAATGGTTCACTTGTTACAGCTTCAGAGACCTCATATGCAGAGACGCTAGTTAGCATAGCCTTCAGGTAAGTCAGTAGCTACGACCTAGCCAGGCGCCACATACAGTTTATGCATTGACAATTGATCTATATGTGTGAAGCAATTAGAATTGTAGAGAAGTATTCGCAGTTCAGTCTATAACTGCACTCGTAAATATTGTTGTTCAAAGTCAAGATCGACGTTCACCGCTGATGGTCAATTAAAGCCAAGTATTTAATTGTATTCCTGTCTACTAACCTTCTGATCACCTAACAAGGGAACCTCCCCATCGCGCCCCCCTCAGATCTAGTTATAAGTTGGCACAGTGGATAGGCCTTGAAAAACTGAACACAGATCAATCGAGAAAACAGGAAGAAGTTGTGTGGAACTATGAAAGAAATAAGCAAAATATACAAACTGAGTAGTCCATGTGGAGATGGGCAACTTCAAGAATAGTTTCAGCTCAGGAGCACCGTGGTCCCGTGGTTAGCGTGAGCAGCTGCGGAACGAGAGGTCCTTGGTTCAAGTCGAGTGAAAAATTTAAATTTTT
Organism: Schistocerca piceifrons; assembly: GCF_021461385.2. Classification (NCBI taxonomy): domain Eukaryota; kingdom Metazoa; phylum Arthropoda; class Insecta; order Orthoptera; family Acrididae; genus Schistocerca; species Schistocerca piceifrons. The sequence goes on from NC_060141.1 coordinate 384,698,115, forward strand.
ATGTTCAGACAATTATTATCTGTCCGTTCGTTCATTGACGTCTCTGTTTACTGTAATAAGTTTAGTGTCTGTATTTTGCGACCGCACCGCAAACTTGCAGTTCGGAAAATATTCATTGACCTTGTTATTGAAGTCGTGAGCTATATTTGCTGGATTCATGTTGCCCACGGAATACATCTCACGTATTTAATGCACTCTCGTCCAAAGTAGTGAACAGTCAACTGCCAGCCAGGGAGCCTCTTAGCAGGAATACTCTCTCTTCCGTGCGCTGTAGTCGACTGACGTCGTGTGTTTCGATGTTTGTTTAGGTGTAGCGTCCCCATACTACGGCGCAGTGACCACGCATCGGACGGACAGATAATAATTGACTGAAAATAAAAAATTAAACTTTTCACTCGAGGGAAGCCTTAAACCAAGGACATCTCGTTCCGCAGCTGCTCACGCTAGCAACGGGACCACGGCGCTCCTGAGCTCATTCTCTCCTTGATGTTGCCTATCTTGCACATGGACTACTAAAATGGCTCTGAGCACTATGGGACTTAAAATCTGAGGTCATCAGTCCCCTAGAACTTAGAACTAGTTAAACCTAACTAACCTAAGGACATCACACACATCCATGCCCGAGGCAGGATTCGAACCTTTGACCGTAGCGGTAGCGTGGTTCCAGACTGAAGCGCCTAGAACCGCTCGGCCACACTGGCCGGCCACATGGACTACTCAGTTTGTATATTTTTCTTATTTTCTTCATAGTTCCACACAACTTCTTCCTGTTTTCTCGATTGATTTGTGTTCAGTTTTTTAAGGCCTATCCACTGCGCCAACTTATAACTAAATCTGAGGGGGGAGCGATGGGGAGGTTCCCTTGTAAGATGTTCCAGGTACATCCCGTCAAGTAAAGTTCATTGATCCTCATGTCGGCCTACGTGATCAACGCGTGCAATTAATGGCCACACCTCGTGATCAGACTAAGAGTCAAATTGCGTGACTCAGCCGTGTCACCCTTTTTCAAAAAATGGTTCAAATGGCTCTGAGCGACGTGGTGCAGTGGTTAGCACACTGGACTCGCATTCGGGAGGACGACGGTTCAATCCCGTCTCCGGCCATCCTGATTTAGTTTTTCCGTGATTTCCCTAAATCGTTTCAGGCAAATGCCGGGATGGTTCCTTTGAAAGGGCACGGCCGATTTCCTTCCCAATCCTTCCCTAACCCGAGCTTGCGCTCCGTCTCTAATGACCTCGTTGTCGACGGGACGTTAAACACTAACCACCACCACCACTATGGGACTTAACTGCTGAGGTCATCAGTCCCCTAGAACTTAGAACTACTTAAACCTAACTAACCTAAGGACATCACACACATCCATGCCCGAGGCAGGATTCGAACCTGCGACCGTAGCGGTCGCGCGGTTCCAGACTGTACCGCCTAGAACCGCTCGGCCACTTCGGCCGACCACCCTTTTTCCATGAGGCCCATAGTTCCACCTCATACATAACAAGTAGATGTAACTACGTTTCTAAATCAAAGGCTGGAGAGCGATAACTAGCCCGTTCACCATAGATAGAACGTAAATTACTAATAAATTTAAAAAATATACTTTTGAAGACAACAATTTTGCACAGGACAGGGAAAGACAAATACAGTGTCCAAACAGTCTGGGAAATTACGGACAGAAGATGAGGAAGGAGCTCATAAGACAGTGACAAGGAGCTGGTCTGAAACCAGCAGCCGCGTTGTCGCGAGTACAACAGATTACCTGTGAGGGCAGCGGGCACCGCGCTGGTCGTTGCCGCGCTCCCGGGGACAGTCCGAAAAATGGGCCACGTGGCCGCCCGAGGCGGGTAAGAAAATCCCTGTCCCCTGACGCTAGTTGGCGGCCGCAACTGCCAGCAAGTGTCTTCCCAGCAGACTCTAACCCACACCTGTGCCCTGCATGGATGAAGAGTTACGAAGATATTCCATATTCCTAGGTTTCCTGATAGCGTTTGACACAAAGCCGCACTGCGGACTGTTAACGAAAGTTTGACCGTACATAGTATGTAGTACTTGAATAATAACACCAGCGGCTGTATTCGAATCTAACGTCGTTTATTCTTTTTCAAACATACTACCAGTTTCGACACCACATGGCGTCATCTTCAGGCCCCTGCATACGGAAACAACATAATAAGACAGAGGAGTATGAGAGCATAATTCATAGTTTATCACTTTCTTATCTCTTATAAATCACATCATAAAATTACATAATAAAAATATGGCATAGTTATCTATACAAAACAAAGTTAGCATCTAACTTAAACTGCAATTTTTTTACATCAATGATGGAATGAACTTGAGGGGAACCCACACGTACGAAGAGTTACACTAACAAAGCGATCGCAGTGATATATTATGCATAACAGCCACCGTCAATATGTACCCAGAGGGTCAAGAGTAGCATACATGATTTATGTCGACAATCTATTGACGATGAACATCTCATGTGTCAAATCCACTATTTACATGTAACAATAGGCTCTAATGAGTAACTTAGTAAAAGTCAATCAGTAAAACCAGTAGCCACATATGCGCATCTACACAGACTTGACTATAAGCCAAGAAAGTCCATACGGAAACCCAGCAAAATAAAACCAAGAACATGTACGGATTGACGTACAAGAGCAAGACAAAGAACTTCAAAGATTCCATAATAATGGGAAACCAGGTAATAGCTTACGCAAACGTGACAAACGTCGAGTGCATCCATATACGTTCCAGATGAAACGCATAATTCACATCTTATATCTCTCCACACCTAGGTGTGCACATGTACAAAGAGTTACCCCAGCAAAAGATCGCAGCCACATATATCTCTGACAGTCACTGTCAGTGTGTATCCACAGGGTTAAAAGTAGCATACATGATAAATGTCGACAAACTGTTGCCGAGGAGCACCTACGTGTACAGAGTATAAGATACGAATCATGCGTTTTCCCTTGGAACGGGTACGGATGCGCTCGACCTTTGGCACATTTGCGTAAGTGATTACCTGGGTTCCCATTAGTATGGAATCTTTGGAGTTATTTCTCTTGTTGTGTGTTAATATGTACAAGTTCTTGGTTTCATTTTCTGGGTTTCCATATGGACTTTTCTTAGTTTAGGGTCCGATATGTGTAGTTGCACGTATGTGCCTACTGGCTTTACTGGTTGACTTTTACTATGTTATTCATTACAGCCTATTGTACATATAGTGGATTTGACACATGAGATGTTCCTCGGCAATACTTTGTCGACCTATATCATGTATGCTACTTCTAACCCTCTGTGTACATATTGATGGTGGCTGTTAGCGATATATGTGACTGCGATCGGTTTGCTGGTGTAACTCTTTGTAAGTGTGGGTTCCCCTCAAGTCCATTACGTCATTGGTGTAAAAAATGCGATATGAGTTAGATGCTAATTTTGTTTTGTGTGGATAACAATGTCATATTTTTATTATGTAATTTTATGATGTGATTTATTTCTTATTAAACATAAACTACGATTTATGCTCATTGTGCCCTCCTATTATTCTGTCATGTAATGTTGCTTCCATATGCAGGAGCCTGAAGATGACACCATGTGCCGTCGAAACTGGTAACATGTCTAGAAAGAATAAACGACGTTAGATTCAAATACAGTCACCGGGCCGGCCGAGTGGTTCTAGACGCTTCAGTCTGCAACGGCGCGACCGCTACGGTCGCAGGCTCGAATCCTGCCTCGGGCATGGATGTGTGTGATGTCCTTAGGTTAGTTAGTCTTAAGTAGTTCTAAGTTCTAGGGGACTGATGACCTCAGAAGTTAAGTCCCATAGTGCTCAGAGCCATTTGAGCCATTTTTGAACAGCCACCGGTGTTGTTACTACTCAAGTACTACGTGTCCGGCTGCAGTCTCTCTTTATGGATTACCAGATACGGACTACGCTCCCTGGTAAGTGACTGCCTCGAATACTTAAGTAATAGAACCTAGTACGTTATCCTGGAGGGTGAGTGATCATAAGAGACAGGTGTATCATCGGGAGTGCCCCAGGGACGTGTGACAGGACCGTTCATTTGCTGTAGACACATGCAGGACCCAACTGATAGGTTGAGCAGCGATCTGCGACTGCTTGTTGACGGCTCTGTAGTGTATGGAAATCCGTCGTCGTTCAGTGACTTTGGGAGGAAGCAGAGTGACTTACACAGAATTCATATTCTATGTGGCGAGTGTCAGCTTTCTGTAAATGAAAAGAAATGTTATTTAATTCAGATGAACTGAAAAAGAAACTTGTACAGACACTTATACTTCCAATTACAGCAATGTTATAACGCAAGATCTTTCTCAGGAAAGTTCATGGCGTCTGTAACAGGTTATGAATGCTTCTGTTCGTTATATCTGTGATATATACCCTCTGTCTTCTCTACTGTCTTATCAGTGAACACTGTCCCTCATATCTCTCCTCGACCTTAACATTCTTGTCTGAGCAACACCCGTTCCCATCACAACAAAATCCTTTCTGTTGCACTCCACCATTCAGTCGCCATCTCGAAGTTCCTCTCAGTAGCTGGAACAACCCCCGTCATTATATTAGAGAATTAAATAACATCTCAAGCTTTAGAAGACAGGTATTGATATAAGTACTAGAGCAACAATAAGATTGCCATTATCCCTGTACACACTCATTACCCTTGTACATCCCTCTTCCCAACCTGATCTTCCTTGTTTCCCAGTATTCTTAGCCGATGTAGTCTCCTTAAATTTCATTTTCCCACAAAGCATCTATTTTGTAGACCTATAGATTCTTTTCTTATCTGCCACTGTCGTTCTTGTTAATACTGTTACAATTATTGTCATTATTGTTGACATTATTATTATTAGAGGCTGCAGCTGCAGTACACAAATAATATCAATGTTTCCTGGCAGATCAAAACTGTGTGCCGGACGGAGACTCGAACTCGGGACCTTTGCCTTTCGCGGGCAAGTGCTCTACCATCTGAGCTACCCAAGCACGGGGAAGACCCGGCGATTTGCCTTTACACAAGCAACCTGTTCCACGAAATTGTTCATGCCATCGTCTAATGCTCTGTGCTGTAGGAGGATCCACACCATACCTAGTACGAAAGTCACGCTGAACAGGTATTACTGACCCGCACTGCGCAAAACTTAGAACACAAAACGCTTTTTGTTGTCCCGACACCATTTTTACTACAATTGAAGTGGGCGCACACTGCTGCTACTTAGCGGGAACCCTGTAAAACTCGAGAGTTTGCTCTTTGGTTCAAATGGTTCAAATGGCTCTGAGCACTATGGGACTTAACATCTGAGGTCATCAGTCGCCTAGAACTTAGAACTACTTAAACCTAACCAACCTAAGGACATCTCACACATCCATGCCCGAGGCAGGATTCGAACCTGCGACGTAGCGGTCGGTCGGCTCCAGACTGTAGCGCCTAGAACCGCACGGCCACTCCGGCCGGCTTATTTGCTCTTTCCAACAGTACGTTGTTCATGCACATACCTCACTTAAGAAATAGTTATGAATTTTTTAAATCGGATGATTCTATTTAATACACCCTTTGTAATTGTTCAACTCATAGTTCAGGAGACATAGCATTTTAAATTTTTAGATGGGTGAAAAATTAGCTTCTCCTTAAACTAGAGCATCGTAAAACTTCTACGTCACGCATGACGTTTTAATTTATTACTTCTATACTGCCAACGATATTCGCAACACACTTTGTGTACGGTAGCTACATATGTCACTGGATGTACCGACAAAATTATGTCATCGTGCAACACTTAGCTCAGGAAACGCGATGTCTCTAACAGTGGAATGTGTAATAAAATTACTTTTGCTTAGAATTCAGTGTAAATGACGCACTTTATGTTCATCTATTTTTTCAGAATAAGAGCACTTAGCGATTTCTGAAAAACTCTGAGCATTACTTCTTGTTTATTTGTCTTACACTTAATTTAAATGCTCATCAAACATGCAGCTTTGTTTATAAACTTATCACAGCCAGGGCTCGAAACCAGGCCGCCCACGCAGCAGGCGATCATTCCATTACTGAACCACACAATCTGTTATACGTGCAGTCTTTGCTTTGGGTGTTAAAGGCGCTCGGAAAACTTAGTAGTTGATTCTCTCGACAATATTTGATAGTTGAATGTAACTGTTTTGGAATATTGACATTTGAGTTCTGAACTTCACCTGCCATAAATATAAGTAATTACAAAAATTCGGTGTCAGCGAGAAAACGTTTCGAAAAGGTTTGAAATTATGTGTAAAGTTTGTTGGATGTCGCGCATGTCCTCATTCTCGAATACAGGATGAATAAAGTCCAGGTGTTTGCACGCCATCGATTATGATGTGCCGGCCGAAGTGGCCGTGCGGTTAAAGGCGCTGCAGTCTGGAACCGCAGGACCGCTACGGTCGCAGGTTCGAATCCTGCATCGGGCATGGATGTTTGTGATGTCCTTAGGTTAGTTAGGTTTAACTAGTTCTAAGTTCTAGGGGACTAATGACCTCAGCAGTTGAGTCCCATAGTGCTCAGAGCCATTTGAACCATTTGATTATGATGTCTCCATACAATCCCCATCTCTTCCCGTGTGATTCCCATACCTTTGGAGCCCTGAAGGAAGATATTCGTGGCCGTGAATTTGCTTCGGATGAGGATGTGCACTCCTGCTTTACAGTTTCTCCCACATTAATACTGGCGGCTGTCATCGCAGATGACGAAAGAGCCACTCGGACGCACAGACGAAGCTTCGAAGGCCATAGTGATAAAATCAAAATTTATTAGCGTTATTCCTGCGATTAAAAAACCGTAACCGCAAAAGCCCTTATGAGTGGACTCTCTGAAGAGTTGCAAGAGACTGGAAACGGCAGTCAAGCTAATAAGAAAACAGACGAACTAATAAAACGAACGGCGTATGGAGAGCAAGATAAAGATGACAAACACCAAATTTATGTCACACTGAAAACAAATACTCAAAGAAAAGTTGTCAACGGAATAGTGCTTATGTAATGTAGATGAAGGACAGCACTAGTGATACGTACAAGTCGAGATCCCGCGACATCAATGATACTACATAAGTAATGTTATCTTCTACTACTACATCGAGACGGAAATTAAACCACAAACATTCTAAGAAACATTTAATAAGTTTAAACTATGGCAGTGGCAGAGACGAATATACAAACCACACCCTTTGAGATGTGAAGATTGCCACCGGAAATCAATATATTACGAAAAAAAGAAAAGAAAATAAAAGACCGTGAGCTTGAATTGCGAAATATTAACTCTTGCTTCACGACGTTACTAATATGCTCAAACGTAAAAGTTTACTCAGCACAACGTAATCATTTTAAAAGCTACCGTTTCTGTATATTAACATTCTACCAACAATTCTCGTTAATGTTCTCTGATCATATTTGTCAGTGTACCGTATGGTCTATACCGACGCCTTATGAATGTAACAGAACTTCTCTGAAGTTCCTTGACCATCTTCCCTCTGCGATACTTGATAAAGAATACATTAATTCGAGCAGTACTATCAATAATACCGAGAAGTAATCGAAAGGAACGGCTCCAATCGCCGTCAGATCACCCAGATTCACATTCTCCGTGGTTTCCGTAAATCGCTTAAGGCGAATGCCCGACTGTTACCTTGGAAACGGCACTGTCGATCTCCTTCCCCCATTCCGCAATCCAAGTTAGCACTCCGTCTATATAGAGTTTGTTGTTAATGGGACTTCTTCCTCTAGTCTTCCTCGAACCTTATATGTGCTTTCTGTAATGCATCCACTACACTTTTCCTTAATTCATCCTACAAACCCGTTTTCCTTCTACCTCCCCTACTGCTGACTTCACGTATTCATTCAACTACATAGTGCTTTGTAACGTTGTCGCTAGGTATTTAAACGATGTCACAACCTCCAATAATTATATGCAAAAGCTGTAATCTGATACTGTCGCCTTCTTTCCCTTAGTTACCATCAGTATCACGTTTTCATTCACTTTAAAGGGAATTAATTAATGTAGTGCCTACTGGAAAAATTTTGTCGTCATAGCGTGTTTTAAAAGCTCGTTCCTGTAGGAATCTAGTCGACACATCAGCACACTTGAACGCAATTTTCTTCTTCTTTTATTTTCTTACGATAAAATGATAAAAGTATTTCACATTGGTGTTGTGATTATGTCGTAATGAAATAAAATAATTTAATCAATCACAAATCTTGATTTTCAATGTGTCATTTTTTTCTTTGAATGCATTTACTACAGCCAGTAGCATAAACATATAAGGTACCACAAGCTTCACATCAACAAAATATTGGACAGCCATACGAATAAGTCAAGAGATTCTCTGAGGACAAACAGACGTTATGACCTGAGGACAACTGCGTACTCCTCTCAGTGTCGCGACATAGTCCGGTGCCGGATGAGATGCCCCGCCCAGTATTTTTGCAAACATTCTCAGGAAAACCAGCGGCATGAAATTAGTATTGGCAGCCGAAAATGATGTCCACGCAGGAAAGCCGAATAGCTAAAGGCTGATTTTGTTGACCGACCGGTATGTCTGCACAGCAGTAACTACGAAGTTACGTTATAACACGCTCACCGCCGTTCATATTTCCTGGTTGCACCTGCAGCGTCGATGACTGAAGCGTGGAAATGGAGAACGCTCTAAGTGCCATACCTCACATTTGGTGAAAGAATAAAAAAAAGGCATCTCTTTTTGCACGTAACTTTTTTGTGTGCAGAAACTTGAGGAGGTATTCTGATAGTACAGAATTATGCTGCCCATCTCATCACTGAAAAAAAGAGGAAAATCTGAAAATAAATAATTCATTAAGAACGTTCTAAGTGCCATACCAGGAAATTGATTAGTTCTAAGCGCCAATAAGCAGTTTTTGTTTCATGTCCATTGTAACTCTGAGGCACTTATTTGTGATTATACACACACACACACACACACATATATATATATATATATATATATATATATATATATATATATATATATATATATATATATGTGTGTGTGTGTGTGTGTGTGTGTGTGTGTGTGTGTGTGTGTGTGTGTGTGTGTGTATGTATATGTTTATGCTATTGGCTGTAGTAAATGCATTCAAAGAAAAAAATGACACGAAACACAGCAGTAATGTTTTAACTAGTAGAACTGTAGTCAACAAAATCCATTTCTCATTTCCTTTAAATTTTTAGAAGAGAATAACAAAATTAAATTCAAGAAAAAAACGCCCAGTATTGACATTCGTTTCTTGCACAACTCCATTCTTGGGACCAGATGTCGTAAAGTATATCGTAAAATTCCCTGTGCTGTCGAGGAAGAAATTTCGACATCGCTACAGTTCTTTCCGTTTTGCAACTGATACACACGGCTGGTCTTTCAGATGAAGTACAGCATAGCATACTTTTTCCATTTTCCTGTTTCAGAGCAAATATTTTTAACAGGCGCGTGAGACGAATTAGTATGAGGCACTTGGGTCATACTGTATTTGGGAATCTTATGTGCCTGCATTGACAGCAATGTTTCAGTAGTATCTTTAAACTCAAAGAAGTCATTCCTACGCACTGTAATTAAATGGAAGATTCGTAGCTTTAGCTGCCTAAACAATGCTGTGTTAAACCTTGGGGAACAAGGGCGTTGCTTACCTTTCTTAGTTTCTCTATAACGGCCAAAAGCCTGCGCCCACTCACTGAAAACTCTGTTAAAACCATCCAAAGCTAAATAGAGCAGACTGACGCGTGGCATGTGGAAGTCCAGAGAGAAACCCAGCTTGGAACGAAGGCCTTGCGTCATTTAGTGATGAATGGTTGAAACATTTCCGCTGTGATTTGAGACTGGAAACAAGTAAAGGGAAATGCAACAGAGTACCGAGGCACAAAGGACGTTTTCCATTTCCGCTATCAGCGAAAAATAAATCATCCCTGTTCTCTCCCCCTGCCTGCGCCGTATCCTTGGAGTGTCCGGTATCCGTTGGACGTCGCAGGCAGTTACCCGAAAAATCCGTTTCTGAAGGCTCGTGTGGCGTGCCGGCCTGCCTCGACGTATCCGGTCCGTCATCTGGGCGGACAGCACGAGTGACGTCAGAGAGGCTACCAGTCGATAGCGATAGCCAACACCGGAGTGCGCCCTGCTCCTCACGTGACCGTCAGCCGGAAGGCTAGTTCGGTGGGTAACTCTATCAGCCGGGTCAAGGACACAATGACGTCACCGGTGACATGCGAGTTGGAAAACCACTATTATAACAGATCACATACATACAAGTGACATTTCTCTATACGATATTTCAACGTCTGGTCTAGTCGCCTTCTAGATTTGGTCTTGGGAGACACTACAGCCTGGGCTCCAACAAAAACGAATCATCAAACAAGCTCGACAGTCCTAAATATGTCTGCTACTAATATCGGTAGGAAACCTAAAATGACACTCACATCACTCAGTACAGTGGTACGACACAGAATACACTCCTGGAAATTGAAATAAGAACACCGTGAATTCATTGTCCCAGGAAGGGGAAACTTTATTGACACATTCCTGGGGTCAGATACATCACATGATCACACTGACAGAACCACAGGCACATAGACACAGGCAACAGAGCATGCACAATGTCGGCACTAGTACAGTGTATATCCACATTTCGCAGCAATGCAGGCTGCTATTCTCCCATGGAGACGATCGTAGAGATGCTGGATGTAGTCCTGTGGAACGGCTTGCCATGCCATTTCCACCTGGCGCCTCAGTTGGACCAGCGTTCGTGCTGGACGTGCAGACCGCGTGAGACGACGCTTCATCCAGTCCCAAACATGCTCAATGGGGGACAGAGCCCGAGATCTTGCTGGCCAGGGTAGTTGACGTACACCTTCTAGAGCACGTTGGGTGGCACGGGATACATGCGGACGTGCATTGTCCTGTTGGAACAGCAAGTTCCCTTGCCGGTCTAGGAATGGTAGAACGATGGGTTCGATGACGGTTTGGATGTACCGTGCACTATTCAGTGTCCCCTCGACGATCACCAGTGGTGTACGGCCAGTGTAGGAGATCGCTCCCCACACCATGATGCCGGGTGTTGGCCCTGTGTGCCTCGGTCGTATGCAGTCCTGATTGTGGCGCTCACCTGCACGGCGCCAAACACGCATACGACCATCATTGGCACCAAGGCAGAAGCGACTCTCATCGCTGAAGACGACACGTCTCCATTTGTCCCTCCATTCACGCCTGTCGCGACACCACTGGAGGCGGGCTGCACGATGTTGGGGCGTGAGCGGAAGACGGCCTAACGGTGTGCGGGACCGTAGCCCAGCTTCATGGAGACGGTTGCGAATGGTCCTCGCCGATACCCCAGGAGCAACAGTGTCCCTAATTTGCTGGGAAGTGGCGGTGCGGTCCCCTACGGCACTGCGTAGGATCCTACGGTCTTGGCGTGCATCCGTGCGTCGCTGCGGTCCGGTCCCAGGTCGACGGGCACGTGCACCTTCCGCCGACCACTGGCGACAACATCGATGTACTGTGGAGACCTCACGCCCCACGTGTTGAGCAATTCGGCGGTACGTCCACCCGGCCTCCCGCATGCCCACTATACGCCCTCGCTCAAAGTCCGCCAAGTTCACATACGGTTCACATCCACGCTGTCGCGGCATGCTACCAGTGTCAAAGACTGCGATGGAGCTCCGTATGCCACGGCAAACTGGCTGACACTGACGGCGGCGGTGCACAAATGCTGCGCAGCTAGCGCTATTCGACGGCCAGCACCGCGGTTCCTGGTGTGTCCGCTGTGCCGTGCGTGTTATCATTGCTTGTACAGCCCTCTCGCAGTGTCCGGAGCAAGTATGGTGGGTCTGACACACCGGTGTTAATGTGTTCTTTTTTCCATTTCCAGGAGTGTATATTCGCCAGCACGAGAGTTTACACTCCAACCGACCGCCGAGATACAGAGTTTCGTCGATTTTCGTAAAATTCTTAAGGCAAAGGCCAGGATTGTAGCCCACCATTTCTCGATTCCAGTTTATACACTGTAGTGTCGCGGAATAGTAAAGAATTGGAAACGTGGAATATTGTCAAAGTTTCGTTGCCTATGCCGAGAGCCAGAGGCACTAGGTTAGCCAAGAGCTAAGAGGATTGCACATATATCGGAATGTGTCGTCATGCAGGGGCAATGGCCTGGTTACACACAACAGGCGAGAGAGAATTGCTCAGCAGACGGGTTTGTGCTACACGGAGACTTTCGTAGAGTGTAAGACAAAGGTATAGCGTCAGCTGTACTGCATTTCACAACTTCGCGTAAGTCTGCCATAACAACACGCAGCTCTGTCGCAAGAAAACCTAAGGGGCGAGTACGATAGATGAATCAGCAGTATATGTGGAACGAATGCGTTCATTACAAACGAGCATGACATCAGGACGCCGCTCGTGCTTTGATAGCAACAAGGCACTCGCAGTCAGACTTGCAGTTAGATGTGTACTGGGTCGCTGCGTAGCGCTCAGCTCGGTGATCGACACGTTAATCTTTACTAAGGAGATGTTGCAGTAAGGGCGGCCCATCCACCAGCAGACGTGATGGGACAGTACCAGTTCTGGTCCTCTCTGCTGCCGCTGTCAATCATCAACCCAGGATTAGCAGACATCGCGGCAGACTCGCTCGCCGCCAATGCTGACCACATCAGTGAGCTGTCGTTGAGATCATGCGGGACCTAGGCCCTGTGCATCCGCCGTCACAACCGGGTGAGCTGACGACGCTGGGGGATTGCAGCCCGTTCCGCCCGTCCACCACGGACGAGCCACCAGGAGAAGCAGGGAAGAAGACGGGGTGGGATAGAGTACACTCCGGCCTCTCGTGCCGACAGCACTGGGTCTCCAACCCGGAGCCTCTTGCTGTCCGCAACCAAGCCAGCTGGCCGGCCAGGCGCCATCGGAAATGCGCGGCCGAAGTAATAAGTAAGGACATTCCTTCACTACGTCACAGCACGCGGCACTGCGCTAGCAAGACTGTGCGGCCCGGAGCTGGTGTCATCGCTACGAGTCAGCGAGGACTCGGGAAGGTCAATGATATCACCAAGCCACATTGTACTCAGCAGAAAAAAGGTATTATGAATTAATAATGTTTCTTTGGCGTTTCTGAAGCGTCCAGAGTCATTTTCTAGCATCCTGACAACTGGAGAGGTCACCACTCGGCCATCCAGACCACCGTAGGCGACCGGGACCACCGGGGTGCCTACAACACTGTATCTAATGACCTAGTTTTAGACAGATTGTTGAACACTAAGCTTCCTTTTTAGCATTATTGTGTGTACAAAGCCACCACTTGATTCAATGCCTAATATCATGTGGGGCCCCCGCAAGACGCAGAAGTGCGGCAACACGACGTGGCGTGGACTCGACTAATGTCTGAAGCAGTGCTGGAGTGAACTGACACCATGCATCCTGTGAGGTTTTCCATAAATCCGTAAGAGTACGAAGGGGTGAAGATCCCTTCTGAACAGCACGTTGCCAGGCATCTCAGATATGCTCAATAATGTTCATGTCTGGGGAGTTTGGTGGCCAGTGGAAGTGTTTAAACTCAGAAGACTGTTACAGGAGCCACTCTGTAGCAATTCTGGACTTATGGGCTCTCGCATTGTCTGGCTGGAATCGCCCAAGTTCGTCGGAATGCACAATGGATATGAATGAATGCAGGTGATCATACAGGATGCTTACATACGTGTCACCTGTCAGAGTCTACATCTACATCTACATCTATACTCCGCGAGCCACCTTACGGTGTGTGGCGGAGGGTACTTATTGTACCACTATCTGATCCCCCCTTCCCTGTTCCATTCACGAATTGTGCGTGGGAAGAACGACTGCTTGTAAGTCTCCGTATTTGCTCTAATTTCTCGGATCTTTTCGTTGTGATCATTACGCGAGATATATGTGGGCGGTAGTAATATGTTGCCCATCTCTTCCCGGAATGTGCTCTCTCGTAATTTCGATAATAAACCTCTCCGTATTGCGTAACGCCTTTCTTGAAGTGTCCGCCACTGGAGCTTGTTCAGCATTTCCGTAACGCTCTCGCGCTGACTAAATGTCCCCATGACGAATCGCGCTGCTTTTCGCTGGATCATGTCTATCTCTTCTATTAATTCAACCTGGTAAGGGTCCCATACTGATGAGCAATACTCAAGGATCGGACGAACAAGCGTTTTGTAAGCTACTTCTTTCGTCGATGAGTCACATTTTCTTAGAATACTTCCTATGAATCTCAACCTGTTTTATGTGATCATTCCACTTCAGATCGCTCCGGATAGTAACTCCTAAGTATTTTACGGTCGTTACCGCTTCCAATGATTTACCACCTATGGCATAATCGTACTGGAATGGATTTCTGCCCCTATGTATGTGCATTATATTACATTTATCTACGTTTAGGGAAAGCTGCCAGCTGTCGCACCATGCATTAATCCTCTGCAGGTCCTCCTGGAGTACGTACGACTCTTCTGATGTTGCTACTTTCTTGTAGACAACCGTGTCATCTGCAAATAGCCTCACGGAGCTACCGATGTTGTCAACTAAGTCATTTATGTATATTGTAAACAATAAAGGTCCTATCACGCTTCCCTGCGGTACTCCCGAAATTACCTCTACATCTGCAGATTTTGAACCGTTAAGAATGACATGTTGTGTTCTTTCTTCTAGGAAATCCTGAATCCAATCACAAACCTGGTCCGATATTCCGTAAGCTCGTATTTTTTTCACTAAACGTAAGTGCGGAACCGTATCAAATGCCTTCCTGAAGTCCAGGAATACGGCATCAATCTGCTCGCCAGTGTCTACGGCACTGTGAATTTCTTGGGCAAATAGGGCGAGCTGAGTTTCACATGATCTCTGTTTGCGGAATCCATGTTGGTTATGATGAAGGAGATTTGTATTATCTAAGAACGTCATAATACGAGAACACAAAACATGTTCCATTATTCTACAACAGATTGACGTAAGCGAAATAGGCCTATAATTATTCGCATCTGATTTATGACCCTTCTTGAAAATGGGAACGACCTGCGCTTTCTTCCAGTCGCTAGGTACTTTACGTTCTTCCAGCTATCTACGATAAATTGCTGATAGAAAGGGGGCAAGTTCTTTAGCATAATCACTGTAGAATCTTAAGGGTATCTCGTCTGGTCCGGATGCTTTTCCGCTACTAAGTGATAGCAGTTGTTTTTCAATTCCGATATCGTTTATTTCGATATTTTCCATATTGGCGTCCGTGCGACGGCTGAAGTCAGGGACCGTGTTACGATTTTCCGCAGTGAAACAGTTTCGGAACACTGAATTCAGTATTTCTGCCTTTCTTCGGTCGTCCCCTGTTTCGGTGCCATCGTGGTCAACGAGTGACTGAATAGGGGATTTAGATCCGCTTACCGATTTTACATATGACCAAAACTTTTTAGGGTTCTTGTTTAGATTGTTTGCCAATGTTTTATGTTCGAATTCGTTGAATGCTTCTCTCATTGCTCTCTTTACGCTCTTTTTCGCTTCGTTCAGCTTTTCCTTATCAGCTATGATTCGACTACTCTTAAACCTATGATGAAGCTTTCTTTGTTTCCGTAGTACCTTTCGTACATGATTGTTATACCACGGTGGATCTTTCCCCTCGCTTTGGACCTTAGTCGGTACGAACTTATCTAAGGCGTACTGGACGATGTTTCTGAATTTTTTCCATTTTTGTTCCACATCCTCTTCCTCAGAAATGAACGTTTGATGGTGGTCACTCAGATATTCTGCGATTTGTGCCCTATCACTCTTGTTAAGCAAATATATTTTCCTTCCTTTCTTGGCATTTCTTATTACACTTGTAGTCATTGATGCAACCACTGACTTATGATCACTGATACCCTCTTCTACATTCACGGAGTCGAAAAGTTCCGGTCTATTTGTTGCTATGAGGTCTAAAACGTTAGCTTCACGAGTTGGTTCTCTAACTATCTGCTCGAAGTAATTCTCGGACAAGGCAGTCAGGATAATGTCACAAGAGTCTCTGTCCCTGGCTCCAGTTCTGATTGTGTGACTATCCCATTCTATACCTGGTAGATTGAAGTCTCCCCCTATTACAATAGTATGATCACGAAACTTCTTCACGACGTTCTGCAGGTTCTCTCTGAGGCGCTCAACTACTACGGTTGCTGATGCAGGTGGTCTATAGAAGCATCCGACTATCATATCTGACCCACCTTTGATACTTAACTTCACCCAGTCGTATCTAGATGCATCAGGGCTACCACATTACTCCAACTGCACACGCACCACACCATTGCAGAGCTTCCACCAGGTTGAACAGTCCCCCGCTGACATGTCGGTTCCACGGATTCATGAGGTTGTCTCCGTACCCGTGTACATCCATCCGCTCGATAAAATTTCAAACGAGACTCGTCCGACCAGGCAACATGTTTCCAGTCATCAACAGTCCAGCGTCGATGTTGACGGGCCCAGGCGAGGCGTAAAGCTTCTTTGTGTAGTCATTAAGGGTTCACGAGTAGGCACCCCGATCTCAATGGAGAGGATTAGTGCAGTGGTCAGATTACTGGATTCATATTGTAGACGGGTCTTGTAGACTGACCCCAAGAAACAGCTTCCCACCTTATCTCCCATAACAGCTTCCTGGGATATTTTTCTCAACAAGAGCGAGACTGCACAGCAGAGCTGTTGCTTTATATCATTCTCGATGTTGAAGAAATGGTAAATTACCTTCCCATTCCTTACCATATAAAAACATGAAAATGGAATAGCTTTGGAGAAAGTCGTTCAAGGTACGGTTGTATAGCTAGCCTCGGCTGAGAGGTCGGTTCAAAATGGTTCAAATGGCTCTTAGCACTATGGGACTTAACTGCTGAGGTCATCAGTCCCCTAGAACTTATAACTACTTAAACCTAACTAACCTAAGGACATCACACACATCCATGCCCGAGGAAGGATTCGAACCTGCGACCGTAGCGGTCGCGCGGTTCCAGACTGTAGCGCCTAGAACCGCTCGACCCCCCGGCCGGCTTGAGAGGTCAGTGCTCATAATACTTTTGCTAGTACGTATCGGTCTGCAGTGCACTTTCCGAACATATCTACGGTCAGTATTCCATTTGAGACCAGCATGTTGTTTACGTTTCCGTTTCATGGCTCATTTTATCGATTGTACCAATCAAATCTTCTACCAGCAATTACAGTGTGGTGGAATAAGTCATGGGATAGCGATATGCACATATACAGATGGCGGTAGTACAGCATACATAAAGTATAAAAGGGCGGTGTACTCAGATGAATCAAATGAAAAAGTTTCCGAGGTTATTATGGTCGCTGGACGGGAATTAAGAGACTATGAACGCGGAATGGTAATTTGAGCTAGACGCATGAGACATTCCATTTCGGCAGTATTCCGAGATCCACGCTGTCCGGCTGGTCCCGGCAGAGGTTCGAGTCTTCCCTCGGGCATGGGTGTGTGTGTTTGTCCTTAGGATAATTTAGGTTAAGTAGTGTGCAAGCTTAGGGACTGATGACCTTAGCAGTTAAGTCGCATAAGATTTCACACACATTTGAACATTTCTTTCCACACCGTCAAGAGTGTGCCGACAATACCAAATTTCAGGAAGTACCCTCACCACGGACGACGCAATGGCCGACTGCCTTCACTTAACGACCGAGAGCAGAGGCGTTTGCGTAGAGTTTTCAGTACTAACACTGCGTGAAATAAACGCAGAAACCACTGTGGGACGTACGACGAAGCTGCCCCTTAGGACAGTGCGACGAAATTTAGCGTTAATGGGCTGTGGCAGCAGGCGACCGACACGAGTACCTTAGCTAACAGCACGACATCACCTGCAGCTCCTCTCCTCGGCTCGTGAGTATATCGGTTGGACCCTAGACGACTGGAATACCGTCGTCCTGGTCAGATGAGTCCCAATTTCAATTGGTAAGAGCTGATGGTAGGGTTCTAGTGTGCCACAGCCCCGAAGAAGCCACCGTGCTAGCTGGTAGTGGCTCCGTAATGGTGTAGGCTGTTTTAATGTGCAGTGGACTTGGTCCTCTTGTCCAACTCAACCGATAATTGACTTCATTGGTCGTGTCCGGCTATTTGGAGACCATTTACAGCCATTCATGCACTTCATGTTCCCAAACAAAGACGCGTATTGTCACAGGCCATAATTGTTTGCGATTGGTTTGACGAACGTTCTGCACAATACGAGCGAATGATTTGGCCGTCCAGATAGCTCCACATGAATCCCATCGAATATTTATGGGACATAGTTGAGAGTTCAGTTCGTGCACAACGCCCTGCACCGGCAACACATTAGCAGTTATGGGCGACTATACAGACAGCGCGGCTCATTATTTATGCCAGGGACTTCCAATGACTTGTTGACCCTATGCCACGTCGAGTTGCTGCACTGCGCAGAGTACAACGAGGTCCGACATGATGTTAGGATGTATCTCATTACTTTTGTCAACACAGTGTAATTCCTCTCTCTTCAAAAGCCGTCTTATCTCGAGACTTTAATTTTTAGTCGCTTTGCGGCCCTTCTTATCATACAGTTCAAAATGGTTCAAATGAGCACTATGGGACTTGACATCTATGGTCATCAGTCCCCTAGAACTTAGAACTACTTAAACCTAACTAACCTAAGTACATCACACAACACCCAGTCATCACGAGGCAGAGAAAATCCCTGACCCCGCCGGAAATCGAACCCGGGAACCCGGGCGTGGGAAGCAATCATACAGTTCTGCAACAGGATGCCTTCTAGAGTTGTCCGACTTTTCAGGTTAAGGTTTTACTGATAGCTGCCCCACATCCCACACAGAATCTCCAGTCAAGTTTTCGCGTTCCTCTGGAACGAAGCGAACAAGAACATTGGAGGAAAAATATGTGAGAAGACTAGAAGATTACCTCTGCAAACTGCTTGCCTCTTCTGACGGTATTACCGTAGGGACGATCACTCGAAACTTCGTAACCGATATCGACATCGAGCGGAGCTCAAGTCTCGTTGTATTCAAGAAGTCGCCCTTTCCTAAAGTTGCTAACTTCTGCTCTGCTATCCCGGGAGATTGCTGATACGTCTCTTCACCGTGACAGGAAGATCGCAGCAGCGTCTGCAGATGGAGTAATGCGAAGACACTGAAACTGGCGTGCAGTAAAGCTATGTAAATGTTTCCTTTAACTCCAGCCTTGGCCAATTACGCAAACAGCTGCTGTTCGCAAGCAACACTGATAAGCCAAAACATTATAAACCTCTACATCTACAACTACATGATTACTCTGGAATTCACAATTACGTTCCTGGCAGTGGTTTCAGCGAATCAAAGCTACCGCTCTACTCTCGAACAGTAGGCGGAAAAATTAACAGTTAAATCTTTCTGTGCTAGTTTTGATTTCTCTTATTTTATGTTGATGATCATTTTCCCTATATAACTGGTCATCAATGAAATATTCACACATTCTGAGTGGAAAGTGGCTGAAATTTCACGAGAAGATCCCGCCACACGAAAAACGCCTTTGTTTTTATGATTACCACCCGAATTTGCTTATCATATCGGTGGCATTCACTCCCTTACATCGCGATAGTGCAAAACAAGCTGCCTTTCTTATAACTTTTTTTATGTTTTCCGTCAATCTCATCTGATGCAGATCCAGCATCGCGCAGCAGTACTCCAGACGACGTCTCACAGTCGTAGTGTAAGCAGTCGCTTTAGTGGTACTGTTACAACTTCTAAGTGTCCTGCGGATAAATAGCAGTCTTTGCTTCCTCTCCCCATAATATTGTCTATGTGATCGTTCCAGTATTAAGGTATTCATAACTGTAATCCCTAAGTATTTTATTGGATTCACCACCTTTATTTAGATGGTGGATTCCTTTTAGTACTCATGTCAATGACTCACACTTTTCATTATTTAGAGTCAGGTGCCGCTTTTCGGACCATACAGATATCTTATCTGAGTCGTTTTGGATTGATTTTGATCTTCTGATGACTTTACAATACGGTAGATGACAGCATAATCTGCAAACAGTCCTAGAGGGCTGCTCAGATTGTCTCCAAAATCCTTCTGGGACGCTAGATATAGCCACTTCTGTTTCACTCGATGACTTTCCGTCAATTACAACACCACGTGATCTTTCTGACAGGAAGCCATGAAACCAGTCACGTAAATGAGACGATAGTCCATAGCCACGCAATTTGATTAGCGGCCGCTGCTCAAGAACAGTGTGAAAAGCCTTCTCGAAACTGAAAAATGTGGAATCAATGTGACATCCGCTGTAGATAACGCTCATTACTTCCTGAGGATAAAGAACTAGTTGTGTTTCTGAACCCGTGTTGGTTTTTGTCAATAAATCGTTTTCATCGGGATGATTCATAATGTTCGAATATAGTCTATGTTCCAGTATCGTACTGCATATCGACGTCTGTAATGTGGGTGTGTAATTTAGCAGTTAGCCGGCCGAAGTGGCCGTGCGGTTAAAGGCGCTGCAGTCTGGAACCGCAAGACCGCTATGGTCGCAGGTTCGACTCCTGCCTCGGGCATGGATGTTTGTGATGTCCTTAGGTTAGTTAGGTTTAACTAGTTCTAAGTTCTAGGGGACTAATGACCTCAGCAGTTGGGTCCCATAGTGCTCAGAGCCAGCCAATTTAGCAGTTATACCTTTTTCCTTTCCCGAGTACTGTTGTAACCTGTGTAACTTTCCAGTCTTCAGGAACGGATCTTTGGGCTAGAGAGCTGCTGTATACGATCACTTAGTATGGAGTTATTGTATCAGCATATTCTGTAAGGTACCTAATTTGTATACAATCTGAGCTAGTGATCTTGCCTTTATTAACTGATTTAAACTGCTTAGTTACACCGAGGATATCTACTACTACGATACTCAAGTTAGCAGTTGTTTTTGATTCGAATTCTGGAATGTTTGCCTCGTATTCTTTGGTGAAGGGTCAAATGGCACTGAGCACTATGGGACTTAACATCTATGGTCATCAGTCCCCTAGAACTTAGAACTACTTAAACCTAACTAACCTAGGACATCACACAACACCAAGTCATCACGAGGCAGAGAAAATCCCTGACCCCGCCGGGAATCGAACCCGGGAACCCGGGCGCGGGAAGCGTAAACGCTACCGCACGACCACGAGCTGCGGACTTTGGTGAAGGAACTTAGGAAAACAGTCTTTAGTAACTCTGCTGTAGTGGCATTGCCATAACTAACATTACCATTGCTACCGTGCAGTGGAGGTATTGATTGCTTCTTGCTGCTTTTGTACTTTACATACGACCAGAATCTCTTTGGATTTTCTGCCAGACTTCGAGGCTGGGATTTTTTTCTGAGGACATAAAATCCCATCACAAAGAGATAATTACTGTAGAGGTCAGTTTGTGGGCTGGGGGGTCCATGCTTGATGCGCTTGGTCGATCAATACAGAGAGAGTTAATGCTGTTTGTGAATGACACTAGAGTTATCGTCAAATGATGTCCCGTATGTGCTCGATTGGAGACAGACCTGGTGACCGAGCATGTCAAGAAAATATGTCGACACTCTGTAGCGCATGTTGGTTTAAAACAGCGCTATGTGGTCGAGCGTTATCGTGTTGGAAAGCATCCCCTGGAATACAAGTCGAATCACCAGACTGACGTACTAAGTTGCAGTTAGGCTGGATGGGATAACCATGAAGGTGCTCCTGCTGTCATACGAAATCACACCCTAGACCTTAACTCCAGGTGTAGGGCCAACGCGTCTAGCATGCAGAAATGTTGTTTGCAGGCCTTGAACTGGCCTCCTTATAGCCGATAGACTGCCATCACTGGCACCGAGGCAGAACAAGCTTTCATCAGAAAACACAACAGACCTCCACTCCGCCCTCCAATGAGTTGTCGCTTGACACCACTGAATTCGCAAATTACGGTGGTTTGGGGTCAGTGGAACGCCCACTAAAGCGCATCTGGCTCGGAGCTGTCCTTGAAGTAATCGAGTTGTAACAGTTCTTTGCGTCACGGTGATGCCAACTGATGCTCGAATTAGAGTTGTAGTCGTAGTTACGATGCACCAGAGTCTTCCTTTTCCATTGTGCCACGTGACCGTCCGGATACCGGTCTTCTTGCGACTGTACATTCTTGTGGCCATCGCTGCCCAAAATCATGTACAGTTGCTACATTCCTGCCAAATGTTTCTGCAGCATCTCGGAGCCCTATTACACGACCTCGTTCAAACTCAGTGAGCGGGTGATAATGGTATCTTCGTCATCTTGAAGCGTCTTGCCTAACATGATCTCACTACGTCGAATCTCAAAGGTAACTAACGTGCACGACCGTTACAACGCGTGTTAAAAACCAAACCTGCTTTGCACCCTCAAAGTGGCGTACCTAGCACCACTCTTCAGCGACTGGCGTGACATTTGAACAGAAGTTGCAAATTTCTTATTGCTTTATGTGTTGTGTCCGTTTTTTCGGACGTATCCGAATAAACAGACACCATACATTCATGATCCCGCGGCTGTATGTATACATGATGAAAGAGGAATACCGACGTCAGTCGAAAGAGAGCAGTGAAATAATTCAATAGCGCCAAGTGAAAATTTGTGCCGGAACTGGACTCGAGCCTGTATTTACCGCTTCACGCGAGCGGTAGCTTTAACCGCTCGCTTCTACGGGGTGTGTAGATGATGGAAAAGAGGGTGACGGCGGAGGGAGGTAGGGAGAGGGGGGGGGGGGGGGCACGAAAGTAATGGGCGAAATTTGAGAATCTGAGCCAAAGCTGCTAAAGTGACCGCTGCCTGAAGTGGGAAATCCGGATTGAGTCCCGCTCCGACAAAAATTTGCGCTTCTCACCATTGAATTATTTCAGTGCCCTCACGCGGCTAACGTCGGTATTTATCCTTCATCATGTAACTTATAACTGTCCTCTACTTAATTGCACTATTATGGAGTTCGGA
Source organism: Schistocerca piceifrons (assembly GCF_021461385.2). NCBI lineage: Eukaryota > Metazoa > Arthropoda > Insecta > Orthoptera > Acrididae > Schistocerca > Schistocerca piceifrons. The sequence goes on from NC_060141.1 coordinate 384,721,071, forward strand.
GCTTGTTACTCGGAACTAAAATTCTGCAGTCGATCAAACAAGCTACAAAGTTTGATAATGATTGACATGGGGAACTTCGTGGCAGCGTTTTAAAACCGTACACAAAAAACAGCTTCCAACTAGAATTGTGAAACTGTATTTTTTCCTTGTGACTTCGAGTGGTTTCCACTTACATTCAACGAAACTCGTTTACATTGTTCGTATCAGCACATTCTTCTGCTTAAGTGCCTTAAAGTGAGATTTTAGATTATTTTCTACTTTAGGAATCGTAAGCTAATGAACGTCCAGCAAAACGCGGTAGTTCCGCTGAAGGCCAATGCGTGCAGTTGAAACCAGTATGAAACAAACTTAACTTCAACTTAGAAATTGAAAAATTTTATTTACATTCTACTTATCAGTGTTTAAGTTTCCAGCTGTGTTTCTGTGAGTTTCTATTGTAAAAAAGCAATCAAATTCGATCGGTAATGGCTGTTGTTAAGTGCCCTAACCCGACGACGATATGGGAACAATCTGCCAATATCATTCTGACAAACTGTTTGTGTTAATGGATAGGGAAGCCACGTAGCAACTACCTCCTTTTAGTTTTGTACTTCCATCGACATGTCTGCGAAATTGTGGCTGTGATTTGGCTTTGTGGATGTTGCAGCGTTACACGATATAAAAATTTCATGCGTTGTCTAGTTTAACTGCCAGTATTGGTACAGACTCCTCAAAAGTAGCTTTTCACCACGCTCATTATTTGTATTTTCTTATCGGGAATCTCTTTATCAGTACTTTTTGTCCACAGTAAATCATTACGTACAGCCTTCTGAGTAATGGAGGCAAAAGTAATCCCTCATTCTAGTCTCTGCATGATGGAGGGGCTTGTCCTGAAAAGATTTATTACGTCGCGTAATGTGATTATTTTGTAACACATACAACATACAACGTTTATCGTTACACATTAATTCCACTATTGCTCGAAAGTGCTTGTGACGTTTGTACGTCTCTGCCAATCAACAATGTTTTCGGGCAGTTTGGTAGTTCAAAATTCAAGTTCAGAAGCTATTTATGGGTTCAGTGATTTCCACTGACAAGTACTTACCCTCAAACAAGATGTGATCTTTTTTTTCCGCTTCTGGTGGAATTTGGCATAGCTATTAGACCTGTTCGTGCCAACGGCCTTGTCGCAGTGGTAACACCGGTTCCCGTCAGATCACCGAAGTTAAGCGCTGAGGAGCTGAGGCGCTGTTGACACGCGGGGTGCACTCAGCCCTTGTGAGGCAAACTGTGGAATTACTTGATTGAGAAGTAGCGGCTCCGGTCTCTGAAAGTGACATACGGCCGGGAGCGCGGTGTGCTGACCACATTTCCCTCCATATCCACATCCAATGACGCCTATGAGCCGAGGGTGACACGGCGGCCGTTCGGTACCGTTGGGCTTCCAAGGCCTGTTCGGACGGAGTTTAGTTTTAGTTTTATTAGGCCTATTCGTAACAAACCATTCTGTGGTTAAAAGTAATTCTCAAAATAGTTATAGAAGTTTTCTACAACATCTCGTTATCGAATTGCATTCGTGTGCTGTCTGGTTGTTCGTACCTGTGGTTCCGTTTATTATCTGGAGTATACAATTTCCAAAACGAGGTGGACATTGTATTTTCATGTTCTTTCTCTTCTCTGTTTTACTGTTTTCTCGTTGGAGCCATGTGCCTTAAGCCACAGACTGTTATTCCTTAAAACATACCTTTTAGAGTGTGGATCTGTGTCGTTAGAAGCACTTAGTCTCCCAAAATACCGCTACGGTTGCAGGTTCGAATCCTGCCTCTGGCATGGATGTGTGTGATGTCCTTAGGTTAATTAGGTTTAAGTAGTTCTAAGTTCTAGGGGACTGATGACCTCAGAAGTTAAGTCCCATAGTGCTCAGAGCCATTTGAACCATCTCCCAAAATATTTGGGGAGCTTAGGCCGTGTTTATGTGTGTAACTTTTTCTAACTTAAATACTTTTTTTTATTTCCACAGTTAGTGCATGAGACTGATTTTGTCGTTGGTTTCGTCAGCAATATGAAGAAAAAATACAGAATATTAGAGCTCCTGAAAAACTAAGGAATATAGCAGCAGTTATTCTCTTTAAGCTGCCATCCACAAAAATGTACATGCCAAAATCACGGATCAATGTAAATAGCTGGGACAGCTCAGTGAAATAACAGTAAAAGGCCTAGTCAGGGCTTTTCTTTGTTCTCTCAGGTTCCCCGGCGTGATTGATTAATATTTATCTTCCGGCTGAACACCCTGAAGCACGCTAAGAAGGGCTCTTCTTCAGTTTTTAAAACTTTGTAATTAAGGCTCATCTCTATGTGGTATACTTCATTAAATATTACAAACTGAAACGCCGATGTTATTGTATTAACGTAAATATTTTGTTGGAAAATCACAAGAACGAAAAAGTAGATACAATGATGACAGTTATTCTTGAAAATCAGGTCAGTGGGTTATTGCGACACTCTTTTTAAGATCAAAACTGCCTCTGCTTTAACCAGAAATGAAGACAAGGGATAATGAGTGAATATGATTTTTTTTTCATGTCTTGTACGTTATTTCAGTACGCCGAAAGTAACCTTCCGCTGACTCATAACATTATTTCGGTAATAAATTGTTGTGTAAGGTTGCCTGAGCGTCTCACGCAGGATACGTGTAAGCTATTTGAAGACGCCTAACAACACTAAACTCTCGCGGAATATTTACTGTTTATTGGAGCTCTGCTAACGATAAACAGCAGCACTTCTACGTCTTCAGATGTAAGTCCAAAGGCGCTCCGCGGAAAGTGAAGAGAGAATTTCTGAGATTACTCCCTAGGGAGTAACAAAGAACCGCATTACCGCTTAAATACGCTACTCCTAGGCAACAGGAGCACTGTCCTGCGTGTATGTCACTAGGGAAGGCTAACTATTGGACTACTGGGAGTGGCAACGCTGTCGCCTTTACGTCCAAGAAAGAGAGCCAGAGAGAAGCAAGGGGAACGACAACACAGAGTACTCCAGTAGACGTTAACATAGACGTTAAGGCTTCTTTGAATTACTTAACAATGTTTCGGTGACTGTACTACTGCGATCGTTTCCTGTGATTACGTGGGGGCCGGCCGAAGTGGCCGTGCGGTTAAAGGCGCTGCAGTCTGGAACCGCAAGACCGCTACGGCCGCAGGCTCGAATCCTGCCTCGGGCATGGATGTTTGTGATGTCCTTAGGTTAGTTAGGTTTAACTAGTTCTAAGTTCTAGGGGACTAATGACCTCAGCAGTTGAGTCCCATAGTGCTCAGAGCCATTTGAACCATTTTTGTGATTACGTGGCGATGTTTGAAAGATGAGCTCGAAAGTCTGGCTTGTGTCAATTCTCTTGCCAATGGCAGAGGCGACTTTTGACTTGCGAGAGGACCATCTGAAATTACTGAATTTTCACTTCTAAGGAACATCGAAGGCTGAGTCATCACGTTTCTAACACGACATGCTACTTCCCTCCCGTAATTTTAATGCAACATCAGCAATTTGTTTTGCCTTAATTTTAGCCATTATTGTCAGTGTTCCATCTGTGGTTGTATCACATTCGTAAAATAAAGTACATCCATCTTCAGTCACAATCGTCGATGAAGGTGGTGGTAAGTTCCTATGAGATCAAACTGCTGAGGTCATCGGTCCCTAGTCTTACACACTGCTTAATCTAACTAACATACGCTAAGGACAACACACACACCCATGCCCGAGGGAGGACTCCAACCTCTGACGGGAGGAGCCGCGCGAACCGTGGCAAGGCGCATAGACCGCGCGGCTACCCCCCGCGGCCTCTCAGTCGTGATTTTATGTTAATGCACTACGCCCGCATCTCGTGGTCGTGCGGTAGCGTTCTCGCTTCCCACGCCAGGGTTCCCGGGTTCGATTCCCGGCGGGGTCAGGGATTTTCTCTGCCTCGTGATGGCTGGGTGTTGTGTGATGTCCTTAGGTTAGTTAGGTTTAAGTAGTTCTAAGTTCTAGGGGACTGATGACCATGGATGTTAAGTCCCATAGTGCTCAGAGCCATTTGAACCATTTTTGCACTACGAATTTCGAGCTCTGAGGGCACATCTTCAGATGCCTTCACAGTCTACAACAGTTTTCCTTCATATTTAGTTTGATTATGATCCTGGTAAGATTACTATCGTACTGGTATATTACAAAGGCCAGGACCAGGGCTCCAAATATATCGTGCGATTCCGATTATGACTGATTGCGTTTGTTCTTTATCTAATTTTTATGCAACGATTTGGTTATTTCTGCAAGTACTGAATTAACACGTTCCTAGAATGAGATTTCCACTCTGCAGCAGAGTGTGCGCTGATATGAAACTTCCTGCAGATTAAAACTGTGTACCGGACCGAGACTCGAACTCGGGACCTTTGGCTTTCGCGAGCAAGTGCTCTACCATCTGAGCTACCCAAGCACGACTCACACTCCGTCCTCAAAGCATTACTTCTGCCTATATCTCGTCTCCTACCTTCCAAACTTCACAGAAGCTCTCCTGTGAAAGGCAAAGGTTCCGAGTTCGAGTCTCGGTCTGGCACACAGTTTTAATCTGCCAGGAAGTTTCATATCAGCGCACACTCCGCTGCACAGTGAAAATCTCATTCTAGGAACGTGTTAATTCAGTACTTGCAGAAATAACCAAATCGTTGCATAAAACTTCTTCCGAGGAGCTCGTTTAATGAACAGGTTATGACAGTAAACGAAGTTTTTTTAAAATTCGGTCAATATGTTGTTGTTGTGCTCTTCAGTCCCAAGACTGATTTGATGGAACTCTCCATGCTACCCTATCCTGTGCAAGTTTCTTCATGTGCGATTAGCTACTGTAACCTACATCCTTCTGAATCTGCTTACTGTATTCATCTCTTGGTCTCCTTCTACGATTTTTACCGCCCTCTTCCCTCTAGTACTGAATTGGTGATCTCTTGATCCCTCAGAATGTCCTATCAACCAATCCCTTCTTTTAATCAGTTTGTGGCACAAATTTATCTTCTCTCCAATTCTATTCAGTACCTCCATTTAATCTTCAGCATTCTTCTGTTACACCACATTTCAAAATCTTCTATTCTATTCTTGTCTAAACTGTTTATCGTCCATGTTTCACTTCCACACGTGGCTACACTCCATACAAATACTTTCAGAAAGGATTTCCTGACAGATACATACTCGATGTTAACAAAATTCTCTTTTTTGGAAACTCTTTTCTTGCCATTGCCACTCTACTTTATATATCCCCTACTTCAACCACCATCAGTTAGTCTACTTCCCAGATAGCAAGACTCATTTACTACTTCAAGTGTCTCATTTCCTAATCTAGTCCCCTCAGCACCAACTGATTTAATTTGACTGCATTCCATTCTCCTAGTTTTGCTTTTGTTTATATTCATGTTATATACTCCTTTCAAGATACTATCCAGTCCGTTCAACTGCTCTTCCAGGTCCCTTGCTGTCTCCGACTGAATTACAATGTCATCAGCAAACCTCAAAGTTTTCATTTCGTCTCCCTGGACTTTAATGCCTACTTCAAATTTTTCTTTTGTTTCCTTTGCTGCTTGCTCAATATACAGATTGAATAACATTGGGGATAGGCTATAACCCTGTCTCACTCCCTTCTCAACCACTGCTTCCCTTTCATGCCCCTCGACTCCTATAACTGCCATCTGGTTTCTCTACAAATTGTAAGTAGCCTTTCGCTCCCTGTATATTACCGCTGCCACCTTTAGAATTTGAGAGAGAGTATTCCATTCAACGATGTCAAATGCTTTCTCTAAGTTTACAACTCCTATAACAGTAGGTTTGCCTTTCCTTAACCTATCTTCTATGAGTAGTCGTAGGGTCAGTATCGTCTCGTGTGTTCCTACATTTCTCCGGAATCCAAATTGACCTTTCTCTTCGGTCAATAATTACATGACATATTGAAAATCAAATTTTGTTGCCCTTCGAAGTCGTTAGCTAGAGATGTTGCAGTTGGGACCCTGCACCGTGCATTGGGTTGGCCGTTTATTAGTATACATATTCAGTTTGCAGACGTATTTGGAAAGGTTATTTCAAGCTCAGACAGTGTGCTCATTCTCTCTTTCCAGTGAAGAAGGGGTCTCATTACGAGAAGTTGGCCACCAAACTGACATACACCACATAGATGTCGTTCAGCCACTAGTGTGAGACACAAATCATTGGATATTTGTCTTCCAGTGGTCCCCGCGGTCAGCAACATCCGCTAATGTACGCTGGTTCGAAGGTTACTCGAGGAGAGTACAACAATAGTATGCACTGCGTTTTTGAGAAGTTCTAGGGGGGTTCTCTTCAACGACGAGTACATGTTTCACGCCTGATATTCGTCGTACCCGAATGTAGACTTGCCAGGTACCAACACACGCCTCGGCCATGGTCTCATGGGTGCAGCGGGATAGTGGGTGTCATGTTCTAGGCCGGTGAAAAGTACGAATGTCGGACACCCGTCATTGCTGTCGAGGGTAATTTGAGGACCATGCAGTCTCCGGGAAGAATCCTTCAATTTATTCTCCAACCCTACGTTCAGCACCCCGGCGATGGATTCATCTTTCAAGAAGATAATGCATGATCACACTATGTCTATTTGTTCAGGAGGCAGAAATCGAGAGAATGGAAAGGCCTGCGTTATGTCGTGGTATGAATCCGACTGAGCATGCTTGGAACACACCTCACACAGGAAAGACTCCACTGAAGAGAGGGACAGCACCAGCAACATCTAGACTACCTTGTGGATAGAGTACGAAGAAAATTTCAGACATGTTGCAATACACGAGAGGGTGCGATACGGTTTTGACTGTGGACCAGCAGCAGATTTTCATCGCACAAATTTGCATGTTCCAACAGAATGCCTTTCTTGTTATTGTTTTGTTTTTACTACCCACAAAGAACTAGTTTCCTTTCTTTGCATAAGGTTCATTCTTTTATGCTCTATTCCCCTTAAATCCAAAATTACATACGTTCTCACGTCTACAAGTTGTGCAATGCTTTTCTAGTGTGATCTAAAGTGCCCACTGAGCTCTGTTTTCGATCCGAGCTCATGCACCGTCTCTAAAGAATTCGGCCTCATCAGAGCGTAGAATACTGGCCTTTCTTTGTTCTTGGATTTACGCTAAAGACTGCCTTTAGGAGATAGTCATCACTAGCGAAAGGCACAGTATTTTGGGATACTACCTTAATAACACGATACAGCAGATTTCAATGTCGGCAGAATTTTCTAGACAGTTTTGTTTCGGCCCGTCATAGCAGCCGACTGAGTGTCTTGCAGACTGAAAGTTTTCATATATTATGTCTACGTTCAGTCTTCATACCACTCGGCCATACCAGTGCCTCTTGTGTGAAATCGAATCAACAGTGACGCATTATTTATCGCAGAGACATGGTGGTGGGTGTTCTCGACTCCACCTGGTTCTTAAAGATTGCTCTCCACTACGGTTACGCCCTTTCCTGTTTGTATAGCGAATGACTCAGACAGGCGGCCTCCAGTGGCGCGTTTGTTCGCGACTGGGCAGTCTTACCGCCTTGCAAGTACAGGTGCCTCCGAATGAGAAATCTCAGATATCTGTAAACTCACCGCCCCAATTGCTAAAGTTAAAGAATCAAACTCCAAAGTATAATACAGCAGATCCTTCAATGATATAATGTTTCAGTGACATTCAGTGACCAGTGATATATGTGCACACTGTCTTCAAATAAACTGAAGATCCAAAAAAACAAGTAGGCCCCACGCAAGCACGCAGAAATGCCGCAACACGACGTGCCATGGACTATTGTCTGAAGTAGTGCTGGGAGAAACTGACAGCATGGATCCTGCAGAGCTGTCCATATATCCGTAAGGGCACGAGGGGATGAAGGTCTCTTCTGAACAGCACTTTGCAAGGCATCCCAGATACGCTCAATAATGGTCGTTTCTGGGGAGTCTGGTGGCCAGCGTAAGTATTTAAACTCAGAAGAGTATTCCTGGAGCCACTCTGTAGCGATTCTGAACCTGTGGGGTGTCGCATTGTCCTTCTGGAACTGCTCGAGTCCGTCGGAATGCACAGTGGACATCAATGGATGCAGGTGATGAGACAGGATGCTTAAGTACGTGTCACCTGTCACAGTCTTATCTAGATGTATCACGGGTCCCTTATCAATCCAACTGCACACGCTCCACACCAGTACCGAGCCTCCACCAGCTTGAACAGTCCTCTGCTGACATGCAGAGTTCATGGATTCCAGAGGTTATCTCCATAGTCATACCCGTCCATCCACTCGATACAATTTGAAACGATTCTCGTTCGACCAGACAACGTATTTCTAGTCATCAGCAGTCCAACGTCGATGTTGACGGGCCCATCGATGACGTTTCGTTGACACTTGTTGACGGCCCAGCATCGAAATCTGCGGAAGGGTTGCACTTTTTCCGGCCGCAGCGATGTCGGAGATTTGATGTTTTACCGGATTCCTGATATTCACGGTACACTCGTGAAATGGTCGTACGGGAAAATCCCCACTTCATCGCTACCTCGGAGATGCAGTATCCCATCGCTCGTGCGCCGACTATAACACGACGTTCAAACTCACTAAAATCATAGTATCCTGCCATTGTAGCAGCGGTAACCGATCTAACAACTGCGCCAGTCACTTGTTGTCTTATAAAGGTGTTGCCGACCGCAGCACGGTATTCTACATGTTTACATATATCTGTATTTGTATGCGCATGCCTATACCAGTTTCTTTGACCCTTCAAGGCATGTTGCAAATACACCACGTAGTAAAGAAGTACTAAATTAAAACATTTCTGATACTGAAGTTTTATGGCATGAACAACGTAAATGTAGTGAGATTACTCTGGCTCTGAGCACTATGGGACTTAATTTCTGAGATCATCAGTCCCCTATAACTTAGAACTACTTAAACCTAACTAACCTAAGGACAGCACACACATCCATGCCCGAGGCAGGATTCGAACCTGCGACCGTAGCAGTCGCGCGGTTCTGGACTGAAGCGCCTAGAACCGCTAGGCCACCGTGGCCGGCGAGTTTCGAAAAAGTTTGAAATTATGTGTAAAATATGCTGAAAGTTGCTAAGTGCTCTCATTCTTAAATGGTAGATGAACATATCTGCATGGCGTAGGTTATGCTGCCTGAGGTATATACATATTTTCTAACTTCAGTATTGTCTTAGTGTGTTAAACATTTAACAAAGATTCAATCTCTTAATGAGTAGATTACGACGCATTTTAAATTTTTTAAAATCGGTCAGTTATGATACGAAACACTAAAATTTAATTTTTTGTAGCTCCTGGAAGCCATTAAACAGGCATCATGTAACTTGGAATGTGCACTCTAATATCCGTTCTACCCGTTTAACGGTGTATATAAGTGCACACAAAAAAATCTATTATTGCTTCAGTCACTTAAATAAAAAATCTGCTAGGCATTTCGATGGTTATGCCATCATCATATGTGGATTTTTTTCTTCTTTACATCGTCAAGCGTATCCGTAACATATACGTCTAACATCCGTTTTGTAGACAGCGATATGACAAGATGGTTATGTGTCGACTTGAATTAGTGAAGAAACGTTAGAGTCAATTACGCACTGGAAAGTATTTTACACGTTTCTACACGCAGAAGCTATATTTACTGCATAATCACTCACTGCATGTTTGATACTACACATTTGAAAATCACAATATTTTGCAGGTTGCAAAATCCAAAGCTTTTAACTGTCAATTGTAAACGGAAAGGAAAGGTGAATATTCTTATTGTTTAGTGTACAGTGTTTTAAAGCTCTCGTAAAAAAAATCAGAAACCGAAAAGTTTGCGTCAAAGATAATTACATACAACGAATGACTCGTTCAAGCAAAGAAAAACATCGTTGAATGATGCTGCTTAGTTTTGTAGTTGGGGCGGTTCACCTGCATGATGGGGAGCACTCTGCACTACGTGAGTCTTAAAATCGATGACTGAGTCGTGTACATAATGTGCAGCTCCTAAGTGCAGGAGACAGTCGCGGGTGAATGTCATGCGGTTCTTGTTGTTGTGTTTCTCTTTGCGTTACAGTACTAACTCTGCAAATATATTCACGTACTGGCAAATAGTTTATCCCTGTGGAACGGCAACGAATTTAACGTCGCTGTTCCTTCGCTAGCCACTACTGAACGATGCCGCGGGTTCACGCGGGATATAAGTTCTCAGATGATATGCTGTTAATTATTAGCGTAACTGATCTCGGATTCTGCCTGCTATAAGACATATCGTTTATGTACATGGAGGACAGATGCTGTACTAAGTCACTTTCGAGAGATACACGTTGTTCTTTTATGGAGAAGTCTAAAAATCTGGTTGCTATTATCTGTAACGTGGTATAAGCTTTTGCCATTTGGGTTAGAGTCAGAAAATAAGTTTTATTAAAAGAAGGAGAAAGCAGAACAGAGAGGGGAAATGCCTCTTTGTGAACGTGGCTTTGTTCTGTTGGTTTTCGCTCCACCTGCGGTGCAAGATTTTCTGCTCACCCTGGGCAGCTCAAGTATTCAGGTACGGCGCGTGCTGTAGCGCTCCTATTCAGCGGCACATTCATGTACGCCAGAACAAACAGCCTCCAGTGGAACACCTTCCCGCCATTGTTAGCCACGGGCAGTCAGAAAAATAATTGTGCCCTGTGCTTGCTTTTGCCGTACATTCCTCGAAATATGAGGACTTCGTCGTGGTGAAGCATGACCGGTTAGAAAATCTCTAACAAAACATTTTGCCAATTAAGCTGCGGCACGCTGCAGCAATCTGCATTTTTATAAAGAAGAGTAATCAGTATTTTCATGCTGAATCCACCGTTATCAAAAGAATTTAGCGTGACCTCTTATTTGTAAATAGGTTGGTAGTGCAATGAGCAGACTGGTACAGCATAAAACAGCGGATTCACAATCACGATGAATTGTATGGCTTTGGTTTCCAGAATTTCGGTGAAAGATCGACTAAACTGACAATAATCTTATCTATTTTATTAAAACGACTTTAAACACTTGGCCTATTTATTGAATAGCTAGCAGAGAGTTCTTCAATAAAATGTGCAGCATTTCTCGAAATCTATTAAACAATAGGGGTTCAAAGGCAAAAAGCTAGTCGATTTTGTGACTGCAAATATAAATTGGTTTGGCTGCGCTCAAAGTAGATAGAATGATCTAAACATCTATCCTCCTTGCGCCGAATATGCACACCGAAAAATGGTTCCTATTCCATAGGAAATTTGAGATCTGCAGGATTTCAGCTGCCACCATCTCCTGCCAAAAAAGCACAAAAATTCCAGTACTTGATGTTGACAGCCTCCAAGACAAGCTGACACACACAACGACTGTGTTCTAGAAGAAAAGGGTTTTCGCCACACGAAATGAATAAAGCCATGCAAGAAACAAGTCGACCTCATACACGGGAGAAGAAAGAAGAAAGAGATAGGCATGACGTTAAATCTACAGGTTTTCTTGGTTTTTAATAATAGCGGGAGCCTGATGGAAATAATCTTCCTACATCCGAAGAAGATGGCAACTCTCCTAGCAGATGCTGAGGATGATCTGCTGCTGCTACAAAGAGGTAAATTATAAAATTCCTTATCGTTGTCTCTTTATCTCCATCTCTCTCTCTCTCTCTCTCTCTCTCTCTCTCTCTCTCTCTCTCTCTCTCTCTCTCTTTCTGTTTCTCTTTTTCTTGGTTTTACTTCTACCTGAGTTATTTAGACTTCTTGGAAATGGCGTCGTGGACAACCAACACTATAATACTCAAATGCAAAGATTAAATGAAGAGAGGAAATGGAAAATGTTCTAAGTACCATTTTTTCACAAGACGCGTTTTCAGTGCTGATGTGTTCTCGGTACTCTGCTGCGTATCTCTCGACGTGATCCAGGTGTCAATCCACGGAGATAGTCTTTCAAACTTGGCGGTAGTACATGGTGCATCGTTTTTGTGCCAAGTTCCCACTGGAGTTCCAAAATCTAAAAGATATGAGAAGTGGTTTTTATTGACTACAGTTCTACTAGTTAACAACCTAATGCTCTAATTGTGCACTTGTATCATCACAAATATGACGAAGTGCCTCAGTAACAATGGCACTTGGAATGAAACTTCCTTCCTGCTCTTTTGTCGAAAACTGACACTTTTGAGACCATGGATATGTCCCAAAATACGATTCTTCCAAAGAAGAAAAAAGCGAGCAGCCATTGTTAAAAATGCTATTTAATTAGACAAGTAGCGTCGTTACCCATATCGAACCGACAGGAACGTCTTCAGCCGGCCGTTCACTCTTATATTACGTTCAAACGTGAACAGTCAACTGAAAAAGAAGCTGGCAATTCGAAACCGGTAACTGCGGTATTTGCGTAAATAAAAAGCAGTGTTAACAGTGGTTGGTTGCTATTTCCTTCTTTACAGTAATCAAATTGTAAAAACCTTCTTACTGACGCTTAGAAACAGTCACTTTCTTCAATGGCGATTAGAAAGTTTTTAATACAGAATTTATTTTCTAATTTGAGTCAGTATTTTTGTGGTGATGCGATGAGCAGCATAGTTTTGTGGTATCAGAATTGCTTTTTAGTTTCTCGATACAAATCCGGTATATACAAGCAGAGATACACTGCTTTTCCATTCACATAACAAATGTCAGAGCTGGCTGTTGGACTCTTTTCTATTTCCACTCTTCAAATGTTGAAATAACAACTCACCTCTGATTTATTTAAAGATTTGAATTGCAACGGACAATATCGCGTATCATTGCTGCGGCAGAACAGTTTGCTATTGCGTGTACACTTCCCGAACGAAATAAACGAAGTGAAGTAATTTTGGAGTTCATTTGCTTCGGAGGTGACAAGTGAGTGCAAGGCAGGTGTCAGTAATATTTATGTTCAAAGAAATAGTTCATGACCGGAAAAAGTTCGCAACTTGGCGGTACAATTATTCACGAATCTAAACGGAGGCTGTATACGATAGCACGCTGCCTTCGATTTTTTTATGTAAAAGATCTTAAAGTTTTTTTTAAATAAAACGAACTTTATTAACATCCTACATCTTTATTATTCATGTCTACATATTTATTTTTCAGCATAGTCATCCTGACGACGAACACATTTTTCCTAACAAGAGACCAGTTTGTTGATACCGCCACTGTACAATGTTTGACTTGATGATGGGTCCATAACCTCCTCACTTCTTGCATCGCCTTATCACTATCAAAGTGAAGTCCTCGAAGATGTGCTTTAAGTTTCGGAAATAGTTGAAAATTGGGTGGAGTAAAGTTGGGATTATATGGAGAATGATCGATGACAGTGAACTCAAGGCGTCGGACTGTTGAAGATGTCGCAGCGCTCGTGTGTCGTCTGGCATCATGTTGAAGGACAGGGTGCTCCTTGTGTGGACAAACTCTTCGAACTCGAAACTCAATTGGGGTACAATGTTTCTCACTCACCGACATAGTTACGTTATACACCGCCACGTTACGCTTTAAAATCGGAGCCCTCTAGCGCCAGAGGGCTACAAATACGTAGACATGAAGATTGTTAATAACGTTATTTTATTTAGAAAGCTTTAACAGTTTTCATGTAAGAACTCGGAGGCATCACTTTCCAGCACGTCTTCGTACATTCCGCAAAGTAAATCGTGGAAGACTAGCTTTTTATTCGCGGTGTCATCGGCGTATGCATTTGTCGTATATATTTTCATTTATGATTTCCGTTGTTTTACACCAATCGACTCCAGAGAGAACTTTGAATATATTTGGGGCTATTCAGCCGTGAAGTATCATCTCTGGCCCCGAAATAAGCTGACAAAATTATTGGCTCGTTACAGCGCTTATTCTCCCTACGTTTTCGACGCACTGAAGAACACAAATAAAAGACAAACTACAGGTCATACTTTTAAAGTATTCCAAGGCAACCAAACGTGGGAAACAAATATCTGCAGATCGTTTTAGAACATTTTCATACATCATCCGTTCTCAAAAATGGTTCAAATTGCTCTGAGCACTACGGGCCTTAACATCTGAGAGGTCATCAGTCCCCTAGAACTTAGAGCTACTTAAACCTAACTAACCTAAGGACACCCCACACACCTATGCCGGCACGCTATGGAACAACCACAGCTAAACAAGACCAGGCAAACCTCATCTACTGATGAACAAAGACCGTCTAGCATTGCGAAGGATGGTTTTAAAAAAGCCCGCATGAAATAGGAACCACTCCCGAGTTCCAAGCAGCCATGGTACTAGCAGTCCAGAAAGCGCCGTGGCTGTGCGTACGCAGTTCAAAAGAATGGGGTACAACGGTCGAAGAGATCCTCATGTTGTTCTTTGGTCGTCACTCCGAAGACACGTTTGATGCAGCTCTCCACGTTACGCTATTCTGCGTAAGCTTCTTCATCTCCAAATAACCACAGCAATCCGTACCCATTTGAACCTGATTACTGTAGTCTCTTGGTCTCCCTTTGCAGTTTACACCCCACTCCCACTTCCCCACCCCGCGCCACACTTCACTCCAATACTGAACTGACTATTCCTTGATGTCTTATAACGTGTCCTATGAACCAATCAGTTTATTTAGTTACAAATTCTTTTTCTTCCAATCTTCACGTTATTTACGCGATATACCAATACTTTTATAGCACCAAAAGATTCTGTTCTCTTCTTGTCTGAACTGCATATCGTCCACTTTTCACTTTCGTACAAGGCCACACTCCAGACTGATACCTTCATAAAATACTTCCCAATAGTTAAATTTATAATCGATGCTAGCAAATTTCTCTTCTTCGGAAACGCATTTCTTGACATTGTTGGTCTGACTTTATATCCTCTCTCCTTCGGTCATCATCAGCTACTTTACTGCACAAACAGCAAAACCCGCCTACTACTTGCATTGTCTTGTTTGCTAATCTGATTCCCTCAGTATCACCTGATTTAATTCGAGTACATTCCATTACCAGCTCCTCATAAGCCACATACATCTATAGTCAGATCTAAGCGACAGTTAAGGTGGTGTAAAGATTGAAATGAGTAAATTGTAGTGATGAATCCTTTTATACCTTCTGGCAATCCGATGAAAGGGTTTGGTTTTAGTGAATGTCCAAAGCATACCTTCCATGATGTATAGTTCAAACAGTGAAGTACGAAAGAAGTGGTGTTACGGTATGGAGGTCTTTTTCACAGTTACGGTTTGTCACCTTATTGAGGTTAAGACGGTGCTGATATGGAAGGATATGAACACAATTTCGGCATTGTATACTGTGTGCAGCAGCGGAACAACTCGGAGGCGATGATTGTATCAGCATAGCAATACATCCCACCATAAAGCAGCGTCTGTTCGGCAATGGTTTGCGGACGATAACATTCCTGAAAAGGAGTGGCCTAGTCGAATATCTTTGGGATGAGTTAAAACATCGACTCCGGTCCACACCCCAGCGTCCAACGTTACCTTCTCTGTGTTCGGTTTCCGTAGAATGGACTAGCCAATTCTGCACAGGCATTGCAACACCTCATTAAAAGTGTCCTCAGCAGAAATGAGCAGTCACAAAGGGGAAGGGTGGACACATCCTAAATTAACATTCACTAACACACTGAGGCGCCAAAGAAACTGGTATACGCATACCTATTCAAATACAGATAAGGCCTATATAAGATAACGAGGGTCTGGCGCAGTTTTTAAATCGGTTTTTGCTCCTCCAATGGCAGGTTATCAAGATTTAAGTGAATTTGATCGTGGTGTTATATTCGGCGCACGAGCGATGGGACACAGCATCCCCGACGACCACTTCACGAGTGTACCGTGAGTATCAGGAATCCGGTAAAACATCAAATCTCCGATATCGCTGTGGGCGGAAGAAGGTCCAGCAAGAACGGGACTTAAGACGACTGAAGAGAACGATCAAAGTGACAGGAGTGCAACTGTTCCGCAAATTGCTGCAGATTTCAATGCTGGGCCATCAACAAGTGTCAGTGTGCGAATCATTCGACGAAACATCATCGATATGGGCTTTCGGAGCCGAAGACCCACTCGTGTAACCTTAATGACTGCACGACACAAAGCTTTACTCCTCGCCTGGGCCCGTCAACACCGAAATTGGACTGTTGATGACAGGAAACATGTTGCCTGGTCGAACAAGTCTCGTTTCAAATTGTATAGAGCTGATGGGCGCGTGCGGGAATGAAGACGACCTCAGGAATCCATTGACGCTTCATGCCAGCAGGGACTGTTCAAGCTGGTGTAGACTCTGTAATGGTTGTGGGGCGTGTGCAGTTGGAGTGAGATGGGACCCGTGATACGTCTACAAACGACTCTGGGCAGGTGACACGCACGTAAGCATCCTATCTGATCACATGCATCCCTTCATGTCCATGATGCATTCGACGGACTTGGGCAATTCCAGCAGGGCAGTGTGACACGCCACACGTCCAGAATTGCCACAGAGTGGCTCCAGGAACACTCTTCCGAGTTTAAACACTTCCGCTGGCCACCGGACCCCCCAGACATGAGCATTTCTGAGCATTTATGGAATGCCTTGGAACGTGCTGTTCAGAAGAGATCACCACCCCCTCGTACTCTTACGAATTTATCCACAGCCCTGCAGGATTCATGGTGTCAGCTCCCTCAAGCACTACTTCAGGCATGAGTCCACGCCACGTCATGCTGCGGGACTTTTGCGTGCTCGTAGGGGTCCTACACAATATTAGGCAGGCCCAGTTTCTTTGGCCCTTCGTGTAGGTCTCCGGATAGTGTATATTACTTTTCACAACAGACATGTCACTTATTGATCGTAACGGTTAAATTAGATAAATTAGAGGCTAAGCGGAAGGGGCCACCACCCGTTCTTCCAGCGTGTGATTGGTGATGGAATGAGAAGGAGATAAAACAATGCTGGAACACTCTGTTCTGTTCGTCCAACATCATACGGTGGCTTGCGGAGTACCGACGCAAATGTAATGAAATTAGCCAGCTCCTTTTGCAGCCAGAGTACTTGTAATCACACCACGCCCTCTGCCAGCACGAGATGGCATCACCGTCGCACCAACTGCGTCAGCAGTCCTCGCTGAGCGCGCCCGTGAGTTAAGCTTTCATCAGCCGAACCGACTGCGCCCACGGCGGACAAAGGCAGGCGGCGCTAGCGGCTAATTCGGCCACCGCGGATCTGGCTGAAAATGCAAACGAGCAAGGCGCCACAAGCCTCTGATCTGCTCCCGTCTCTATTAATATGCGGCGGCTCAGTCCGGCGCCTTTGTCCGGCGCCCGCACGAAACACGACTTTCATCCGACACCACGCGCCACGCCGATCACAGCAAGCGCTTTGACAGCGGCCGTCTTGTGCTTGCACGCACGTGGGCGCGCTTACGTACACGTGTTCGTCACTAGAGCGTAAAAACGTTCGGGAGCTGCATAAAAATGACGTTTAACGAATCCAATTACTCGTGACCGAAATTGCAGCACAGAAGGACATGTAGGCAAGTACGTGACTGGTCCAAAGGACATTCGATCGGCATTCAGTTTGTAGATTGAATAAACAGTAAAGGCAACCTGGGAAAAATCTGGAAAGGGAAAAGAAATAAAGACTTTAAAATTAAAACTGTAGAGCCGCCACAAGTCACTTGTAACTTTCTCTTTATTTTAAATGTTTCACTCGACCAACGGGAGCATCTTCAGGACTTTAACAAATAGATGTTTCGCTCCGTTATCCTGTAAGTTGGTCAGCGTGCTACAAACAGCGCGTAAATGGCCTTTAGGTGGCAGCATAGTGCAGATGCACACATACCGTCGCAGTATCAGTATAAAGGTGGCCGCCCCCCTTGCGACATGCACCAGGGAAGAACAGCGTTCTGTTATTCGGTTTTTGCGTAGTGAAGGTGTGAAAGCTATTGAAATTCATCTACGAATGAAGATTCAGTACGGTGATGCATGTTTGTCACAGCAGCAAGTCTACGAATGGAGTAGGAAGTTCGCAAATTGTGTGACTTCAGTGGAAGATGCTCCTCGTCCAGGTCAGGCACAACGAGTTGTGACTCCAGAGAACATTGCAGCAGTTGACGCCATAGTGAAGGAAAACCGCCGAGTGATAATGAATGACATTGCAGCATGTTTACAGATTAGTCATGGGTCAGCACTCCACATTGTGCATGAAGTGCTCCAGTTTCACAAAGTGTCTGCAAGATGGGTGCCACGGCAGCTGTCTCCTAACATGAGAGAACGACGTGTTGATGCTTGTGAAGAACTTCTTCAGTGCTTTGAACGAGAAGGTGATGGCGTACTTGCAAGAATCGTTAGTGGGGACGAAACCTGGGTTCACTTCCTGTACGACAGAAACGAAGAGAGCGAGCTAGGAATGGCGCCATTCCTCATCACCAAAACCAAAGAAGTTTCGGATAGAACTATCCGTAGGGAAGGTTAGGCTGACTCTCTTTTGGGACGAAAAAGATGTCATTTTGGAGAATTACATGCCTACAGGGACCACTGTCAACAGTGCATCATACACAGATCTCCTAAAAAATCATCTGCGGCCTGCAATCAAATCAAAGCTACGTGGATTGCTATCACCAGGTGTCCTTTTGCAACATGACAATGCAAGGCCCCACACTGCCAGTGCAACAGTTGCAACAATCACAGACCTGCATTTTGAGTGTCTTCCTTATCCACGATACTCACCAGACCTAACACCAAGTGATTTCCATATGTTTGGACCACTCAAAGACGCAATGGGAGGAAAGAAGTTCCGTTCTGAAGAAGAGGTACGCCTCGCGGTGCATGAGTAGTTGCGCGAACTACCAAAAGATTTTTTTTCTAAAGGAATTTGTGCACTTTGTAAGCGCTGGAGGACTTGCATTGAGCGTGGGGGAGATTATGTTGAAAAATGATACAGCTTTGTACCACCTCTGCACAATAAATAATATTTAAAAAATACTTAAGGTTTTCATTTGACTCACCCTCGTACAACGTGCTACACTATCATACAATAAAATAGATTAACCTATCCAACTTACAACATGATAACTTATATTACGTGGTCATACACGAAATGGAGTAAGTCGGTTCTGTACAATTAACGTAAGCTCTCTTGCCAGGTGCGTTCTAAGAATAAACAGCGAGACATACCATTTCTTTTCGAGCGAGTCAAAGCTCTATCGGTATGAGGTTTCGTTGAAAATACCTCATGAAGCTCTACGTTAAGCTATGTAATACGAAAAATACTAATATCTCTTAACTATAGCAAATATTAGCCATTTTTTCGACCGTTCACACATACAAGTCTAAAAAACATTTTCGGTTATTAAAATAATTTTTAAGACATATAATAAAATTATAATTGCCACTTATAAAGGCGTAATGCACACATCATGTATTTAGCATGTTATTAATGGTATTACGTGCAATTTCAAATTTTCTATCTTCATTGGTACAAGCAAATGTGTATATGTTCGAAATATGTGCTTTGTAAATAAATATGTATATTGTAAACGCCATCCTCTCCGTACACTGCACAGAGGAGCCGTGCCAACACGTATGGATGGTGTGTTAAATCTACGTTAATACAAGTTAGATTTAATGCCATTAATAACCGCCGGCGAGTGTGGCCGAGCGGTTCTACGCGCTTCTGTTGGGAACCGCACGACCGCTACGGTCGCACGTTCGAATCCTGCCTCGTGTGAACGCCCGAAAAAGCAACGGGTGTTTGCCATAGTTTAGTGGTATTAATGTTTTTTGTATTACATAATGCTTCAACGAAAGCGCATACCGATAGACCTGCGACTCGCTCGCAAGAAATGGTATATCTTGCTGTTTAATCTTGCAGAGAGTTTACGTTAACCGTACGGAACCAACTTACTCAAATTTATGATGACAGCGGTGCTATACACAGCCCGATATTTATAACGAGTCGCTCTCGATCCCGTAACGTAAGTTATCATGTAAGTTGAAGCTGTTAATTTATTTTATTGCACGGTAGTGCAGCACATTGTAATATTTCCACAGGCTCGCGTTGGTCGAGTAAAACATGTAAAATAAAGAAGACGTTACATGCGACTTGTGGGGGCTCTACATTTTAATTTCTAACGGACACTGTTCCCCTGCAGGACAATGCGTGCGTTCGCTAAAAACTTTGTAATTCGACACAGGCGGCAAAAGGCAAGGAAGATCAGTCGAGGGGAATGGATAGTGTATTGAACATAAGTTACAAGACAAACATCAACAAAAATAAAACAAAGGTAATAGGATGTCATCGTTAGTTATTTTGGTACCTAGCATTTCTGAAAAAGACATTTTTTTACCTCGAATTTAAGTTTAAGCGTCAGAAATTCTTTTCTGTAGGTTCACTACCCGATCAAACGTATCCGGACACCCATTAGTTTGTACACTCTTCGCTTTTATGATGTCTTGAACTCTGCTGGGGACTCTTTCTGACATGTCGCGACGTTACACTTGTGACGTCGACAAAACATCAAACACCCCAGTGTCGATGGTTGCTCGCATGCCAGGCAGCCTGATCTCGCCGAATAGCAAATTTCCTGTGTTCGACTAGGCGGCCCTAACTGCGCTACTAGAGGTCGCAAGCCGCGGAAAACTATTTTCTTCCGCACTCCACATGACCGAAAATATAACCAAAGATATCCTTCCTCTGGACTGTATTTAGGCCGGCGCACTGCCGTCCATCGGCACCTCATTCCGAGTCAGGATTCCAGCTCGGACGTCCAACTCCTCGCCGACCCCACCATCTTTATAGACAACGCTCTGGGTCTCTGCGCCGCCACTAACAGACCTGTCGTCGTGATTGCGGATGTTGTAAAACTTTTTTTTAATTATTCGTGTAGTACATTGGCTGTAGAGTGTTTCAAGAGAACTTTAACACTGTGCATAGATGGAAGAACTTGATAGATTGTTGGGATTTTAACTCGGTGCCAAGACGGAAGAACTTAAACTCTCAGTTGAAGTGCACTTCAGGACGGTCTCAGCGGGACTTAGCATTTTCATTTAGGGGTCAAACCTGTTTTCTAAACTACAGGTTTTAACCAATGACTTTCAACTTGTAAATCGTTTATTGTTATTCGTCGGAGTAGGCGGATAGTCTTACTTATTTTTGTAAATCAACTTTTTGAAGACCCTTCATTGTGCCATCAATGGCGGATTCCTTACTGTCAGTGAGATATCTGAATGTCTTTGGGGAAATAGTAGCCCAGTCTTCCTCAAGAGCCAAAACTACACTGAAGCGAGAAAGAAACTGGTATAGGAATGAGTATTCGAATACAGAGATACGTAAACAGGCAGAATACAGGGCTGGGGTCAGCAACGCATATATAAGACAAGTGTCTGGCGCAGTTGTTACATCGGTTACTGCTGCTACAATCGCAGGTTATCAACCTTTAAGTGAGTTTGAACGTCGTGTTATAGTCGGCGCACGAGCGTTGGAACAAAGAATCTCCAAGATACCGATAAAGTGGAGATCTTCCCATACGACATTTCACGAGTTTACCGTATATATCAGGAATACGGTAAAACATCAAATCTCCGATATCGCTGCGGCCGGAAAAAAGGTGCTGCAAGAACGGGGTAAACGACGACTGAAGAGAATCATTCAGCGTGGCAGAAGTGCAACCCCTTCCGCAAACTGCTGCAGATTTCAGTGCTGGGCCATCAACAAGTGTCAGCGTGCCAACCATTCACCTAAACATCATCGATCTGCTCCTCCAGAGCAGAAGGTCCACTCGTATGCCCTTGATGACTGCACGACACTGGCCTCGACTGGGCCCGTCAACCCTGACACTGGACTGTTGGTGGCTGGAAACGTGTTCCCTGGTCGGACGAGTCTTGTTTCAAATTGTATCTAGGTTACGGACGAGTACGGGTATGGAAACAACCTAATGAATCCATGAACCCTGCATGTCAGCATGGGACTGTTCAAGCTGGTGGAGGCTTTATAATGGTGTGGGGCATGTGCAGTTGGAGTGATATGGGACCCTTGATACGCCTAGAGCGACTCTGACAGGAGATACGTTCGTAACCATCCTGTCTAATCATCTGCATTTATTCATGTCCATTGTGGATTCCGACGGACTTGGACAATTCCAGCAGGACAATGAGATACCCCACACGTCCAGAACTGCTACAAAGTGGCTCCAGAAACACTCTTCTGTGTTTAAAGATTTCCGCTGGCCACCACACTCCCCGGAAATGAACATTCTTGAAAATGAAATGATCGTATGGCATTGTTGGCTGGGAGGCCCCATGTGGGTTCGGCCGCGAAGTGCAAGTCTTCTTTCAGTCGGCGCCTCATTGGCCGGCTTGCGGCCGATGATGAGGATGGTCGCGCGGGGTAGCCGCGCGGTCTTGGACGCCTTGTTAGGTTCCGTGCGGCTCCCCCCGTCGGAGGTTCGAGTCCTTCCACGGGCATGGGTGTGTGTGTTGTCGATAGTGTAAGTTAGTTTAAGTTAGACTAAGTAGTGTGTAGGCTTAGGGACCGATGACCTCAGCAGTTTGGGCCCACAAATTTTCAAATTTTTCCGATGATAAGGATGAAATGAGGATGAGGACAACATAACACCCAGTCCACGAGCGGACAAAATCTCCAACCCGGCTGGGAATCGAACCTGAGCCCAGTGCATGGGAGGCAAGCACATTACCATCAAGCTAAGGAGGCGGACAACATTATTGAGCATGTCTGGGATGCCTTGCAACGTACTGTTCAAAAGAGATCTGCACCTCCTCGTACTATTACGGATTTATGGACAGCCCTGCAGGATTCATGGTGTCAGTTCAATCCATCGCTACTTGAGACATTGGCCGAGTACATGCCACGCCGTATTGCGACAGTTCTTCGTGCTCGTGGGGGCCCTACACGATATTAGGCAGGTGCACCAGTTTCTGTGGCTCTTCAGTGTAGATGTGGCAGTGATATTGCACTCTGGGATATAGAGCGAATTCCTAAATCATGCCAGAGGTGTTCAGTTGGATTCATATGGGGACTCTGGGGAAGTCAGCCTCGCAGATAGTGCATTGTGGCAGAATGTATTGTCATGCCCATAATAATAATCATTGTATGCAAACTGTTCCTCTACATTACCAGCATGTCCTCCCGAATTTACTGTTTTCTTAAGCACAATAAGGAGATCGCACCATAATCACGAAAACATCTCCATACCGTAATACCACTTCCTCCGTACTTCACTTTTGACACTTCATATGATGGCAGATAACGTCCTCCAGGCATTCGACAAATGCAAACTCTGCTATCGGAGTACCACTCGATATAATGTCATTTAACACACCAGATCACTCGTTTCCAGTCATCCACCTATCCAATGGCGTCGCTCTTTACACGACCTCAAGCGTCGTCACTTAGTGCAGTGCTTTACGATCCTCGTCCACCAGTCCGCCTGCGTGGTTCCTGCATAAACTGAAATCCTTACAGTGATACGTATTCCTCAAAGCCGTTATGAAATATATTAACTTCTAATACTGTTGTTGCCGTTCACTGTTTAGATTTTCATATCTGTGCTTTACCACAACCGTCACGCCTCTTTTAGAGTACATTGTCGTCATGGACCCTAGAGTGGTTGTTGTTTTAAGAGATTTTTCAATTACGTTCGGTAAGCAGTGTAGCACTGTGGACGCCGCCACACTGCAGCTGTGTGCTTCGCTGCAGCCGTGATAGGGATGGTAGAAACCGATCGGTTAAAACCGATACCGGTATTTCAGTTCTGAATAACCGTTTTTTCGGTATTTGTTTGGTCTCGATTGTAACAAGTGGTTTTTATTTGTTCTAATGGCTCTGAGCACTATGGGACCTAACATCTTTGGTCATCAGTCCCCTAGAACTTAGAACTACTTAAACCTAACTAACCTAAGGACATCACACACATCCATGCCCGAAGCAGGATTCGAACCTGCGACCGTATCAGCCGCGCGGTTCCGGACTGCGCGCCTAGAACCGCGAGACCACCGCGGCCGGCTTATTTGTTCTAATAACCAAGTAAATAATCGAAAAGCTATCAGTGGTAATTTAATAGCAATTTCGACAGAAACAGCAACAAACACATTCCAAGATGCTGCTCCAGGCGGGTGTAAAATTAATATGCGCAACGGAAAATACTGAACGCGAAAATCAAGTTTTGGCCCTGTCTGACTACCCCCTGAAGCAGATGTTAGGATCTCTTATTTGGATTATTATTTTCTCCTTCTTGCTCTTTAACATATAAATTACAACCTACACATAAATGAATGATTAAGGGAACTAGTATCTACGGAATGATAAAACTTGTTTCTGTTTATACATTTATTGTAGATTAAAAACCCGTTTATATTACAAATGTTTATATTTCCTAACTAATATTACAGATCAGTTGCCCAAATCTGCCTCTTTTTATGGCTACGTGATCTAATATAAATAAACATCATCTACGTACCAAACACTAGAAGACGCTACTCCCAAAGATGTGTACAACCTCAGTGGAAATAAAACATACGTGATCACAGCTGTTTAGCTTATAGCCCTAATAAGCCGAAGCAATTTGCAATATCACCGTATGTACTGCGTCCGGTGCGTCGGAGTGATGGGCGTAGGCCACCCGTGTTACATCGCCCGTAATACACTCCTGGAAATGGAAAAAAGAACACATTGACACCGGTGTGTCAGACCCACCATACTTGCTCCGGACACTGCGAGAGGGCTGTACAAGCAATGATCACACGCACGGCACAGCGGACACACCAGGAACCGCGGTGTTGGCCGTCGAATGGCGCTAGCTGCGCAGCATTTGTGCACCGCCGCCGTCAGTGTCAGCCAGTTTGCCGTGGCATACGGAGCTCCATCGCAGTCTTTAACACTGGTAGCATGCCGCGACAGCGTGGACGTGAACCGTATGTGCAGTTGACGGACTTTGAGCGAGGGCGTATAGTGGGCATGCGGGAGGCCGGGTGGACGTACCGCCGAATTGCTCAACACGTGGGGCGTGAGGTCTCCACAGTACATCGATGTTGTCGCCAGTGGTCGGCGGAAGGTGCACGTGCCCGTCGACCTGGGACCGGACCGCAGCGACGCACGGATGCACGCCAAGACCGTAGGATCCTACGCAGTGCCGTAGGGGACCGCACCGCCACTTCCCAGCAAATTAGGGACACTGTTGCTCCTGGGGTATCGGCGAGGACCATTCGCAACCATCTCCATGAAGCTGAGCTACGGTCCCGCACACCGTTAGGCCGTCTTCCGCTCACGCCCCAACATCGTGCAGCCCGCCTCCAGTGGTGTCGCGACAGGCGTGAATGGAGGGACGAATGGAGACGTGTCGTCTTCAGCGATGAGAGTCGCTTCTGCCTTGGTGCCAATGATGGTCGTATGCGTGTTTGGCGCCGTGCAGGTGAGCGCCACAATCAGGTCTGCATACGACCGAGGCACACAGGGCCAACACCCGGCATCATGGTGTGGGGAGCGATCTCCTACACTGGCCGTACACCACTGGTGATCGTCGAGGGGACACTGAATAGTGCACGGTACATCCAAACCGTCATCGAACCCATCGTTCTACCATTCCTAGACCGGCAAGGGACCTTGCTGTTCCAACAGGACAATGCACGTCCGCATGTATCCCGTGCCACCCAACGTGCTCTAGAAGGTGTAAGTCAACTACCCTGGCCAGCAAGATCTCCGGATCTGTCCCCCATTGAGCATGTTTGGGACTGGATGAAGCGTCGTCTCACGCGGTCTGCACGTCCAGCACGAACGCTGGTCCAACTGAGGCGCCAGGTGGAAATGGCATGGCAAGCCGTTCCACAGGACTACATCCAGCATCTCTACGATCGTCTCCATGGGAGAATAGCAGCCTGCATTGCTGCGAAAGGTGGATATACACTGTACTAGTGCCGACATTGTGCATGCTCTGTTGCCTGTGTCTATGTGCCTGTGGTTCTGTCAGTGTGATCATGTGATGTATCTGACCCCAGGAATGTGTCAATAAAGTTTCCCCTTCCTGGGACAATGAATTCATGGTGTTCTTATTTCAATTTCCAGGAGTGTAGTTTAGCTTAAGAAATCATCACCGTCGTTTTGGTAACGCTGAAGGAAAGTCAATGCACTGTCGAAACGTTTGGTTTTGTGCACATCCGTCAACATTTTCGGTACCCAACGTGTGCACAATTTTCGGTAATTCAAGTGCTCGGTCACAATGCCATACAAAACACTACGAGAAACATTAGGAACGTCATCCCGCAAGGAGGAAATCGTAAAGCGTCTGTTTTCTCTCACCTTATTGTCCACTTCCTGCACCAAACTTTCGCTAACAACCGAACGACGCCCACTCCGCTGTTCATCATGCACATTTGTGCGGCTATCTTTATCACTCATAATGTTGAAATTTTCACTCTACAGCGGAGTGTGCGCCGGTATGAAACTTCCTGGCAGATTAAAACTGTGTGCAGGACCGAGACTCGAGTTCGGGACCTTTGCCTTTCGCGGGCAAGTGCTCTACCAACTGAGCTACCCAAGCACGACTGACGCCCCGTCCTCACAGCTTTAATTCTGCCGGTACCTCGTCTCCTACCTTCCAAATTTCACAGAAGCTCTACTGCGAACCTTGCAGAACTAGCACTCCTGGAAGAAAGGATATTGCGGAGACATGGCTTAGCCACAGCCTGGGGGACGTTTCTAGAATGAAATTTTCACTCTACAGAGGAGTGTGCGCTGATATGAAACTTCCTGGCGGATTAAAACTGTGTGCCGGACCGAGACTCGAACTTGGGAAGGGGCGTCAGTCGTGCTTGGGTAGCTCAGTTGGTAGAGCACTTGCCCACGAAAGGCAAAGGTCCCGAGTTCGAGTCTCGGTCCGGCACACAGTTTTATCTGCCAGGAAGTTTCACTCATAATGTTTTCTCCGTAAACTGCACAGATCTCACGATGAAAATCGATCGCTTTTAGGCCTTTAACACTAAGAAATCTTATAACTGCCCGTACTTCACAGTCGGCGGGACTCACGATTATCGGAGACATCTTAATCACTCAGTACACAACGTGAACAAGGAAGAATCAGACTGTAATGGCGTCAGTGCGTAGATTAAGGTACAGGCTTTCATGTAAAAATAAATTTATTGAGATATCTTAGCACGTCTTTTTTTTTTTAATTTCAAAACGGGGCTTACTTAAAAGACACGCCTTGTATCTTGATTCTATGAAGCTCGAAACTGAGTCACAAATTTTCAGTCTTTGTTCGATTTCTACATTTCATCATCATCATCATCAGCCAATTCAATCCTTAGATGATGTGGCCTCTTCGAGTCGTGGATTCAGGTAGGCTTTCAGAAGTCTTCTCCAAGTGGGACGATCTTGGGTAGTTCTCTACCAGGTGTTACCAGCGATCTTCTTGATGTCTTTGTCCCATCTGTCTGGTGGTATTCCTCTAGGCCTCCGGTGCTCTCTCCGACTCCACTCCAGTACTAGCTTCGTCCATCTGTTGTCTTTTCCTCTTGCGACGTGGCCAGCCCACTGCCATTTCAAGGAACCTACTCTTTCTAAGATGTCATTAACCTTCGTCACAGACCGGATGTCATCTGCCCTTTTCCTGTCCTTTCTTGTATAGCCCAGCATTGATCTCTCCATGGCTCTCTGTGCTGTCCTATGTTTCCCTTTTGCAAACGAGTTCAGTGTCCATGTCTCGCAGCCATACGTCATCACAGGAAGAATGCATTGATCAAATACAGCTTTGTTCAGATTTACTGGCATTTTTGATCTGAATACTTTTGAATTCTTCCCAAATGCTTGCCAGCCAAGCTTGATGCGTCGATAGATTTCTGGTCTTATGTCTCCCTTCATATTTATAATCTGGCCAAGGTAGACATATTCACTGACCTCTTCCAGTAGACTGTCCTTGACTTTCAGATCTCCAGCTCGGACCCATTTGTTGGATATTACTTTTGTTTTGGAAAGGTTCATGTTCAAGCCAAGCAGCTGACATTCCGATGCAAGATCTGTAACCAAGTTTTGGAGCTCTGCGAAGTCTTTGGCCAGTAAGGCGATATCATCAGCAAATCTCAAGTTGGTAAGCCTTCTTCCATTAATTCTAATTCCCTTACCTTCCCAGCTCAGCTTTGACATAGTCATTTCCAATACAGCAGAGAACAGTTTTGGGGAGATGGGATCACCTTGCTTGACACCCCTCATGATGCGGAATTCTTGAGTTGATTCGCCGATGTTAACATAAGCTGAAGAATTCTCGTAGATTTTCCTGAGCACTTCAATGTATGCTGCTCCAACTCCATACTCACTCAAAGCTTGGAGGACAGCTACATGGCTAACGGAGTCAAATGCCTTTTCAAATATAAAAAATTATTGGTATAAAAAACCGAAGATCGGTTATTTCAAGAACCAGTTATTCTGAGCGGCTTTAACACGTAGGTCAAAGTGGCGTTAAAAAAAGGTATATTGCAAAACTGGTTGTTTCAGCGATAACCGCCATCCCTAACCCGTGAGCGACATGCGCGCCAGAAATCTTCGTCGGCGGCTGTGTCAGCACGGCCGGCGCCTATCGATCACGCCAGGGTCACACGCTGCCTGCGCCCATTCAGCGGCGCGCGACCGCTGTGCGTGACTGCGGCCCGCTCCACACGCACCGCCGGTCAAGGCTCGCGTGCCGGCGCTCCGCAATTACTCTCACAGCGGTGCGTTCCTAACGCCGGCATTCCGACTCCGCGATTTTCCGAGCTCTGATTGCTCGCGCCACCGACACGCACTCCTCTGCTTGGTAGAGTCCCACTGTACAGCACCTGAGAATACGCGTTGCTGCTGACTTCGAAGTGTAAAAGTCAATCAGTGGCCGTACTCCACGCCACATTCGTGGCATATTCAGGGCACACTTCCATGTAAATGAGACACACTGAGGTGACAGAGTCATGCGACACGTCCCCGTATCTTGTCTGACTTTCTTTCTCCCGGCGTAGTGCAGAAATTCGACATGGCACGCCCTCAATAAATCCTTGGAAGTCTCCTGGAGAAATGTCCCTATACACGTCGATAATGGAGTAAATGTCGCTGGTGCAGAATTTGTGCACCGCCTAACCTCTCGATAATTCTCATAGATGTCCTATGAGATTCATGTCGGGTGATGTGGGCTGCCATGACATTCTTCGAACTGTCGAGAATATTCTTCAAACCAATCGTGAACAACTGTGGCCCGGTAAATGGCGCAATGTTATCCATAAAAATTCCATCGTTTTTCGGGAACATCGTCCACGAATCGCTTCAAATGGTCTCCAACTAGCCGAATATCCAGAGGGCTAGTCTATTCCGCGTATGCACAGTCCACACAATTATCGCGCGACCCCCAACTTTCACAGTGCCTTGTTGACAACTTGGCTTACTGGAATCCTACCATCAGCTCTTACCAACCGAAATGTCCGCCTGTGGTAGCTGAGAGGTCAGCGCGACGGAATGTCATGCCTAACGGCCCGGGTTCGATTCCCGACTGGGTCGTGGATTTTCATCGCTCAGGGACTGGCTGTTGTATTAAAAAACTAAAAACCCGCCTCGATTGCGAAAAAAGCACCTAGTGCTAACCTAGGTGTCGGCGTAGATAACTACAACTTCTTTAGAACAACAATAAAACTCACAAATGCCTAAGAAGACCTTTGTCAATGATTAAAAGAACACCATAGCTATACATTTATAAACGAAAAAGAAAAGGAAAACACAAACAGTACATACCTACAAAGTTGCAGTTTATGGCGGGTCATGGCCCATCGAACATAGGCCGGCGTGAGGTGGAGCGTACACCATTAAGTTAAGTACTGGTTTTGACTTTGTACATATGTACTGTTTGTGTTTTCCTTTCCTTTCTTTAAAACCTGGTTCCTAAATCTCTGTCTTACCATTATATAATCTGTCTGAAACCTTCTAGTATCTCCAGGTTTCTTCCATGTGTACAACCCTCTTTCATGATTCTTGAATCAAGTGTTAGCTATGATTAAGTTATGCTCTGTGCAAAATTCTACCAGACGGCTTCCTCTTTCATTTCTTAGTCCTAACCCATATTCACCTACTACATTTCCTTCTCTTCCTTTTCCTGCTGTTGAATTCCAGTCAGACGTAAGAAATTTTTCAGTAAGTAGTAATATTTTCGCATTTACTATACATTTGGATTTTTTTGAGTGATTTGCGATGTGAGTCCGTCCTGCTCGTAAGGCTTAACATGCAGTTCATTAACTTGTGGGACAGGGAAGTAGGCCAGATCCGACTCGAATCTGCACGACGCATCAGTGATCATGGTCTGGTGCACTGCTCAGTTTCTGTGTGTGATTTTGAAGCGGTATGGTTCAAATGGCTCTGTGCACTATGGGGCTTAACATCTGAGGTCATCAGTCCTCTAGAACTTAGAACTACTTAAACCTAACTAACCTAAGGACGTCACACACATCCATGCCTGAGGCTGGATTCGAACCTGCGACCGTAGCGGTCGCGCGGCTCCAGACTGAAGCGCCTGGAACCGCTCGGCCACAGAAGCGGTATGCCATTCTCGTTTAGGCAGAGCCGGCCTCCAATTCCTGACTCAGAAAATATTATACACAAATATATAAATCGGAAGATCCACAGAACCAAGTTTACCCGGCTCGCCTAGTTTAACTGACTTTTATCGCCATAAGAAGGGCATCCGACCACAAATTTAAAACAAAAGTAAATCAGCAAATTTGTAAGGGGTACCCTTCCAGTTGCATAAAAAGAGAAATGTAACACGAGTCCGTCTTCGAGGCTGAACGATATGCGTGATGTCTGTAGATGGAGGACCCAGGTTCAATTCCCGCAGCTGTCAGTGGTTTTGCTTTTCCGATAGGGCTCAATGAGGCTGTCGAGGAAGTGTTTTGGCTATTAGTGGCTCTAATTTAGGAAAGCTGACGTTAAAGACCCGGAGAGTTTTCGCTAACCATATGTTCCTCTATATGCACTTCTGTGATAGAGTGCTCGGATAGCGATAAGCACATATACAGATGGCTATAGTATCGCGTTTTTCTTTCTTTCTTTCTTTTTTTTATTTTTTTTTAAGTCGTCATTGTTCTGATTGGTCTGATGCGGCCCGCCACGAATTCCTCTCCTGCGCCAATCGCTTCATCTCAGAGTAACACGTGCAATCTACATCCTCAATTATTTGCTGAATGTTTTCCACTTTCTGTCTTCCTCTACAGTTTATGCCATCTAAAGCTCCTTCTAGTACCATGGAAGTTATTCCCTGATGTCTTAACACATGTCCTGTCCCTTCTTCTTTCAGTGTTTTCCGCATATTCCTATCCTCTCCGATTATGCACAGAGCCTCCTCATCCGTTACCTCATCAGTCCACCTAATTTACAACATTCGTGGTGGTGGTAAGTTGCTATGGGACCAAACTGCTGAGGTCATCGATCCCTAGGCTTACACACTACTTAATCGAACTTAAACTAACTAACGCTAAGGACAAAACAAACACCCATACCCGAGGGAGGACTCAAACCTCCGAAGAAGGGAACCGCGCGAACCGTGGCAAGATGCCTAAGACCGCGCGGCTACCTCGCGCGGCACATCATTCGTCTAGCAGCACATCGCAAATGCTTCAGTTCTCCTCTGTTCCATTTTCCCCCCAGTCCACGTTTCACTACCATAGAACGCTGTGCTCCAAAAATTGTCAAAAATTTCTTCCTCAAAGTAAGGCCCATTCTGATACTAGGCCATGAAGGAAGGGTCCATGGCAGAGGACAGAGCGTTATGGTCTGGAGAATGTTTTCGAGGCATTCCCTGGGTCATCCCGTCATTTTGAAAGGCACAGTGGATCATCACAAGTCCTTCAGCACAAGTCTTTTGGGACGAAGTCCATTCCTAAATACAGTTTGTTTTTCATTGGCGCGATGGCATCTATGAGCAGGACAATGCAACGTATTACACAGCTCGCAGTGTATGTCCGTGGTTCGAGGACGAGTTTACCATACTCCATATCGATACGTTACCCTGCCTCTTTGCACCAAGCAACATGAAAAGTATATCTTCAGATTCGTTCTTGTTTGATTGGTTGTCATACCTACCCCATGAACCATGGGCCTTGCCGATGGTGGGGAGGCTTGCGTGCCTCAACGATACAGATAGCTGTACCGTAGGTGCGATCACAATGGAGGGGTATCTGTTCAGAGGCCAGACAAACGTGTAGTTCCTGAAGAGGGGCAGCAGCCTTTTCAGTAGTTGCAGGGGCAACAGTCTGGATGATTGACTGATCTGGCCCTGTAACGCTAACCAAAACGGCCTTGCTGTTGTACTGCGAACGGCTGAAAGCAAGAGGAAACTACAGCCGTAATTTTTCCCGAGGGCATGCAGCTTTACTTTATGATTAAATGATGATGGCATCCTCTTGGGTAAAATATTCCGGAGGTAAATTAGTCCCCCATTCGGATCTCCGGGCGGGGACTACTCAAGAGGACGTCGTTATCAGGAGAAAGAAAACTGGCGTTCTAGGAATCGGAGCGTGGAATTCAGATCCCTTAATCGGGCAGGTAGGTTAGAAAATTTAAAAAGGGAAATGGATAGATTAAAGTTAGATTTAGTGGGAATTAGTGAAGTTCGGCGGCAGGAAGAACAAGACTTTTGGTCAGGTGAATACAGGGTTATAAATACAAAATCAAATAGGGGTAATGCAGGTGTAGGTTTAATAATGAATAAAAAAAATAGGAATGCGCGTAAGCTACTATGACCAGCACAGTAAACGCATTATTGTACAAAGATAGACATGAAGCCCACACCTACCACAGTAGTACAAGTTTAAATGCCAACTTCCTCCTCAGACGACGAAGAATTTGAAGAAATGTATGATGAGATAAAAGAAATTATTCAGATTGTGAAGTGAGACGAAAATTTAAGTCATGGGGGATTGGAATTCGATATTAGGAAAAGGAAGTGAAGGAAAAGTAGTAGGTGAATATGTAATGGGTGTAAGGAATGAAAGAGGAAGCCGCCTGCTAGAATTTTGCACAGAGCAGAATTTAATCACAAATAACACTTGATTTAAGAGTCATGAGAGCAGACTGTATGTGTGGAAGAGACCTGGAGACAGCGGAAGGCTTCAGATTGATTATACAACAGTTAGAAAGAGATTTAGGAAAGAGATCTTAAATGTTAAGATATTTTCAGGGGTAGATGTGGACTCTGACCACAATTTATTGGTTATGAACTGTAGATTAAAACTGAAGAAACTGCAAAGAGGCAGTAATTTA
Organism: Schistocerca piceifrons; assembly: GCF_021461385.2. Lineage (NCBI taxonomy): Eukaryota > Metazoa > Arthropoda > Insecta > Orthoptera > Acrididae > Schistocerca > Schistocerca piceifrons. The sequence goes on from NC_060141.1 coordinate 384,754,301, forward strand.
AGTAGATGGGACCTCGATAAACTGAAAAAAGAACAGAGTTTGTAGAGAGTTTCAGAGGGTGCATTAGCGAACGACTGACAAGAACAGGGGAAAGGAATACAGTAGAACATGAATGGGTAGCTTTCAGAGACGAAATAGTGAAGGCAGAAGAGGACCAAGTAGATAAAAAGACGAGGGCTAGTAGAAATCCTTGGGTAACGCAAGAGGTATTGAATTTAATAGACGAAAGGAGAAAATATAAAAACGCAATAAATGAGGCATGTGAAAGAGAATACAAACGTCTAAAAAATGAGATCGACGGGAAGTGCAAAATAGCTGAGCAGGAATAGCTAGAGAACAAATGTAAGGATGTAGAAGCACATATTACTAGTGGTAAGATATATTCTGCATACAGGAAAATTTAAGAGACCTTTGGGGAAAAGAGAACCTCCTGTATGAATACCAAGAGCGCAGACGGAAAACCAGTCCTAAGCAAAGAAGGGAAAGCAGAAAAGTGGAAGAAACACTGTATATAGATGGGCTATATGGGAGATACTTAGCCGGTCGGTGTGGCCGTGTGGTTCTAGGCGCTTCAGTCTGGAACCGCGCTGCTGCTACGGTCCCAGGTTCGAATCCTGCCTCGGGCATGGATGTGTGTGATGTCCTTAGGTTAGTTAGGTTTAAGTAGTTCTAAGTTCGAGGGAACTGATGATCTCAGAAGTTAAGTCCCATAGTGCTCAGAGCCATTTGAACCATTTGGGAGATACTTAAAGGCAATATTATGGAATGGAAGAGGACGTAGACGAAGATGAGAAGGGAGATGGGAAAACAGGTATAAGCAGACCTCAGGGAAAATCAGTTTGGATTCCGGATGAATGTAAGAATACGCGATGCAATGCTGACCTTACGACTTATCATAGAAGATAGGTAAAGAAAAGGCAAACCTACGTTTATAGCATTTGTAGACTTGGAGACAGCTTTTGACAATGATGTCTGGAATATTCTCTTTTAAATTCTAAAGGTGGCAGGGGTAAAATACAGGGAGCGAATGGCTATTTAGAATTTGTACAGAAACCACATGGTATTTATAAGAGTCGAGGGGCACGAAAAAGAAGCAGTGCTTGAGAACGGAGTGAGACAAGGTTTTAGGCCATTCCCGATGATAGTCAGTCAATATATTGAGCAAACAGTAACAGAAATCAAAGAAACATATGAGAAAGAATCAAAGTTCAAGGACAAGAAATAAAAACTTTGAGGTTTGTCGATGACATTGTAATTCTGTCAGAGACAGCAAAGGACCTGGAAGAGCAGCTGAACGGAATGGACAGTGTCTTGAAAGGAGGATGTAAGATGAACATCAACAAAAACAAAACGAGGATAATGGAATGTAGTCGAATTAAATTAGTCGATGCTGACAGAATTACATTAGGATATGAGACACTAAAAGTAGTAAATGAGTTTCGCTATTTAGGAAGCTTAATATGGTTTAATTGGCTCTGAGCACTATGGGACTTAACATCTGAGGTCATCAGTCCCCTAGAACTTAGAACTACTTAAGGGGACACAGTCGCGAGGGAACTCCCATACGGAATCAATGCTAGAATGAGCAAACGTCAGGAACACTTTCTGAAGTAACTAATGGAGATAAAGACCTCAAACTTTTACAGTGTACAGCTGAAACATCATTCTCAAATCACATAAAAATGGTTAATGTATCTTATATATTTCATGAGTAATCATTTTTTTGTTCTATAGGACAAAACATTAAAACTTTTCTAAACACCTTGAAGCTTGTAAATCTGTTCTTTTTATCACTACTGGTCTATTTTTTTATCTAATTAATCATCGTTGTATTAAGAAGAGATACTGTAAGTCTGATGTCTGTAGCAGTCATAGTTTTTGAGAAAAGTGTACCATAAGGTCAAAAAATGTAGTTTTGACAAAAAGGTATTAAAGTTTTACATACAAGAAAGTAATGTACAATGTCATACAGACACACTTTTAAAACATTCCAGGGCTATACTGTGGCTCAGCGTCTTTATCTTTATCTTCTTTTCTTCTTTTCTTTGATCTTCTGGCTATCCTGGCCTCCTTGGTAGCATTTCGTGCAGAAACATCAGCATAAAGGATATGGTCCATGTCAATCTTTTTCGGTCCCCTTTCAGTATTGATACCATCCTTTGTTCCCAAGAGTCTTAATACATCAGTCTTCTTTGACACACTAGCATAGAAGCACATCACTGCATTATGAACACCAAATTTTAGTGTTTCTTTTCTAACGAAAACAGTTTTTGGTAGCCTTGTCCAAATGACAGAATTCAAACATTCATTTGTGTTTTGAGTTTTTTCCATGGAGACACTTTTTCAAGAGCTCTGAAAATGGGTTTCACAGCTAGCAGGATTTTTTCTGGAATTGAATGTATGTGCTTATAGCTGGAAGATGTAGCTGGGTTGTTGAATTTGCACCAGCTGTCAGGTCCCCGTGGGCAAAGGTTATGTTGTGATTCCTCATCTGTTGAAATTTTATGAAAGAATGTAGCCCAGATGGCTCTCTTCATTGCTTCTACATTGTTGCAGTTATTTCTAATGGCCATACCATAATAAGTCTGGATCCTGTCTATTTCAGCCTTTGTCAGCCCCCTTTACCACCTAACTTTTTTTCCTTACATATCTTTAGACGTCGTGATTCCATTCTTTTCTGTACATGTCCTATACATTCCAGTTTAGTAATTTTGACTCTAGGCCCATAAGGTTTATCTTCTACCACTTTCTGATAAGCTTTACTGTCCCCGTCCCCAAGATAGTCTGTATAGAGGATATCTCTTGATTGCACAGACCTTTTGAAAATGTTAGTAACACCAGCCACTTCCATGCCTCCACTATAACCATCATAGTCCTTTTTGCACACATGTTGTACAGTGGGATTTTTGCTACAGATGTCACAGAACTTAGTAATAATTTCAATATCCAGAACCTTCCCAGTATCAAAAGAAGTTGCTGACACAATGCCATTTAGGGATTATGCCCACATTTCTGCCAACTGCCATCAAAACCAGCAGAAATTTACCTTGGGTTAGATTTCGTATCATTCAACTGAACTGCTTCTTTGGCTGCATTCAACATTGTAGATTCACTTACCTCAGCTACAACTGCACCAATAGTCTTGTTGTAAACATCAAACTTTCTTGGAGGTGGAGGAATGTTCATCATTCCACAAAGAACAGCACCTGCACTTCGCCCTTTTCCAATATATCTAAGTGTATACACTAATCTTATATTGTTTTCATACAGTCTGCTCCTTGTTACGTGGGATGACATTGTATTGCCAGTACAGCTACATTTCAAACATGTAAAAACTAAATTACAAACAATTCCCTTGGTTTTCACCACATCTTCGTGCAAAGTAACGTTTCCACCACAGTTTTTACAATTTGTGTGTTTTTCGATAAGTTCAGATAATAACCTCATGGAGATCAGAATGTTTGTGTCAGAAACAACAAAAACACTGTTCACACCACATATTGCATTGGCACGCATTTGAAAGGCACTTGGAAAACCGGCAGCACCTAGAAGCTTCTTGCTTGAAGCACTGACACTCGCACTGACTTCACTTTCAACATTATTTTCTGCCTTCTGTTGAAAACTAGCAGTTTTGCGGTTTATTTTTACATATTTATTTCCACAAAACTTAGGCTTATATCCAAACTTCCTTATTCTACCCATTGTGTTATAACGTTTCACAAAATCATTACATTTGTATCACCAAAACGTAAACAACTAGGATGAAGAAACTGACAAACGATAGTCGACAATGCAGACAGGCTGGCAAACATCAGAATAACAATTCTCTCCTGCAACCCAAATGAAGAGTATTTATATCCATGGAACATAAATGATTGTTGTACTATAGTCAATGCTGACTACTGCGTAAGACACAGCAAAAGTGGACATGGCGCTAGTTACCATGCTTCACGAACAAATGAATAACTCCGAATCTAATAATCAGATTTGTATGAAACAAACGGCATTTTGTAGCCAAATAATTGGAGCTTAGATTAAGACTAAAAAAAAATTCGATTTTTTTGAGCCTGTTCCCGACTGTGTCCCCTTAAACCTAACTAACCTGAGAACATCACGCACATCCATGCCCGAGGCAGGATTCGAACCTGCGACCGTAACGGTCGCGCGGTTTCAGACTGAAGCGCCTAGAACCGCTCGGCCACTGCGGCCGGCGGGATGCAACATAACTGATGATGTTCGAAGTAGGGAGGATATAACATATAGACGGGGAATGGCAAGGAAAGCGTTTCTGATGAACTTTGTTAACATCGAGTATAGAGTGATGTGTCAGGAAGTCCTTTCTGGAAGTATTTGTATGGAAGTGAAACATGGTCGATAAACGGTTTAGGCAAGGAGAAAATAGAAGTTTTTTCAAATGTGGTGTTACAGAGGAATACTGAGGATCAAATGGGTAGAAGGGGTACTGAATATAATTGAGAAGAAGAGAAACTTGTGGTAGAAGCTGACTAAAAGATGGTTTCAGTCGGTAGAACACATTCTGAGGCATCAAGGGATCACCAGTTTAGTACTGGAGGGAAGCGTTGGGGGTCAAAATCGTAAGTGGAGGCCAAGAGATGAATAAAGTAAGCAGGTTCGGAGGGATGTAGGTTGCAGTACTTACTCGGAGATGGTTTTGCACAGGGTAGAGTAGCATGGAGATCTGCCTCAAACCAGTCTCTGGACTGAAGACCACAACAACAAAACAGCTGTGTTGTAACATGGTTCAAATAGCTCTGAGCACTGTGGGACTTAACATCTTAGGTCATCAGTCCCCTAGAACTTAGAACTACTTAAACCTAACTAACCTAAGGACATCACACACATCAATGCCTGAAGCAGGATTCGAACCTGCGACCGTAGCGGTCGCGCGGTTCCAGATGCAGCGCCTAGAACCGCTCGGCCACTTCGGTCGGCTGTGTTATGTGTTGTGTGTGTGTGTGTGTGTGTGTGTGTGTGTGCGTGTGTGTGTGTGGCCCGCATCTCGTGGTCGTGCGGTAGCGTTCTCGCTTCCCACGCCCGGGTTCCCGGGTTCGATTCCCGGCGGGGTCAGGGATTTTCTCTGCCTCGTGATGGCTGGGTGTTGTGTGCTGTCCTTAGGTTAGTTAGGTTTAAGTAGTTCTAAGTTCTAGGGGACTTATGACCACAGCAGTTGAGTCCCATAGTACTCAGAGCCATTTGAACCATTTTTGTGTGTGTGTGTGTGTGTGTGTGTGTGTGTGTGTGTGTTTTGTCTGTTTCCGATGAAGGACTTGTTGTCCGAAAGATGAGTTTCTGACCATTTTTTTTGTTGTGCTTATCTGCGACTCAGCATCTCCGCTGTATGGTGAGTAGGAGCTATCCTTTCCATAATATTGTTACATTCCATCCTGGATTTTCCATTGTTTACTTTTGAGTTTTTGTTCGCTAAGGTTTCCTTAATTATAGCTGTTCTTTTATTGTCGGGTCCAAATTCATTTAAAATGTTGATCAGTCCATTTCTATCAATTGAGTCATACTATTTTTTTATAATCTACGAAAGTTATCACGTATTTCAGGTTTCTGACTTTGCCTATTTCTATTATGTTCTTTAGATTTAGTAATTGTACTGCACGAGACCTTTCTGCTTCATATACTCCTAGTTGTGGGTCGAGTATTCCTTCAGCTCTCTTTAGTTGTGCCACGGACAAGATCTTATATGTCACTGATAAGAGGGACATCCCTCTGTAATTATTAGGATCAATTTTCTTTCCTTTTTTTATGTCGTGCATGTATCACTGCCAGTGTCTTTTGTGATGATAAGTTGTTTGTTGTCGAAATTTCATTAAGGGTTATTGTTAGGTGTTGTCACTAGAGTGCTTTCACAATTCAGCAACTGTATTGTCTTCTCCTGTTCCTTTGTTAGTTTTAAATTGTTTATTGATTTTTTTTATTTCTTCTATTTTTGGTGGCTCTGGGTCAGGTTGTATTTGTATTACATTATCAAAATTAAATTCTTCTTTTGGTGGATCGCAGTTCTGTAATTCTTTGAACTAGTGCACAAGTATTCCACCGGTCTCTGTGTTATTATATCCTGTCTTTTGTGATTTTGGATCTATAGATTGTAAACCTGGTAGCGGCGCATAGTTCTTTAAGCTATTTTTGAATGTTTTATAAAAGTCCCTTGCGTTGTTCTGCTTAAAATGTGTCTCAGTTGAGGTTAGGTGATTTTTTGTTTGTTGTACTCTGAACTTTTTGAGATCTTTTGATGCGTGTTTCCTTGCTTTTACAAAATTATTATTACTTTACAACAGTTCACGTTTGTAGCTCATGTTCACACCTGGCGGGCCCAGGGTGTGGGTGTGGAACCCAGAGACGTCCGAACTGAGTGTTTTCGTAAATGCCCAGTAGCTGCTACACAAGGCGTGGATCAGCAGTGTGACGTCCTTGCATGGTCAGCATACCTCGCACGTGTCGTGTGCTGGAGCGGCGGTCTGGAGTTGTTGTACTGTTGGTGAAGCAACTACACAGGAAGTGCGTAGATGGTACAAAGGCACCGAAGAAAAAATTCAAATCCTCCAAGTCCTAACGGTGCCAGCTGCGGAGGGGGAAGACGCGAAAATCAAAAATTCTACCTCACTGGTCGGAAATCGGCTGTGACCGGTTCGGCGCACTAATAACTGACGTCGATGGAACTCTCTGTTTTCTGTTTCAAAAAAAGTTAGGCTTCTCAACCTTCCCTTGAAAGGAGAACTGACAGCCAGTCCTACGTGACCGATTACGGAAAGTATCTTGAAACTATCCGAAGTGTGTTCGTTTCGCTTCGCGTGTCGCCACGAGGGAGGGCTCCTTGCCGTTCTTGCTATACAGGGTGGTCCATTGATAGTGACCGGGCCAAATATCTCACGAAATAAGCGTCAAACGAAAAAACTACAAAGAACGAAACTTGTCTAGCTTGAAGGGGGAAATCAGATGGCGCTATGGTTGGCCCTCTACATGGCGCTGCCACAGGTCAAACGGATATCAACTGTTTTTTTTTTAAATAGGAACTTCCATTTTTATTACATATTCGTGTAGTACGTAAAGGAATATGAATGTTTTAGTTGGACCACTTTTTTCGCTCTGTGATAGATGGCGCTGTAATGGTCACAAACATATGGGTCACAATTTTAAACGAACAGTTGGTAACATGTAGGTTTTTTTAAATTAAAATACAGAACGTAGGTACGTTTGAACATTTTATTTCGGTTCTTCCAATGTGTTACACGTACCTTTGTGAACTTATCATTTCTGAGAACGCATGCTGTTACCGCGCGATTACCTGTAAATACCACATTAATGCAATAAATGCTCAAAATGTTATCCGTCAACCTCAATGCATTTAGCAATACGTGTAACGACATTCCTCTCAACAGCTAGTAGTTCGCCTTCCGTAATGTTCGCACAAGCATTGACAATGAGCTGACGCATGTTATCACGCGTTGTCGGTGGATCACGATAGCAAATATCCTTCAACTTTCCCCACAGAAAGAAATCCGGGGACGTCAGACCCGGTGAACGTGCGGGTCATGGCATAGTGCTTCGACGACCAATCCACCTCTCATGAAATATGCTATTCAATACCACTTCAGCCGCACGCGAGCTATGTGCCGGACATCCAACATGTTAGAAGTACATCGCCATTCTGTCATGCAGTGGAACATCTTGTAGTAACATCGGTAGAACATTACGTACGAGATCAGCATGCATCGCACCATTTATTTTGCCATCGATAAAATGGGGACCAATTATCCTTCCTCCCACAATGCCGCACCATACATTAACCCGCCAAGGTCGCTGATGATCCACTTGTCGCAGCCATCGTGGATTTTCCGTTGCCCAATAGTGCATATTATTCCGGTTTACGTTACCGCTGTTGGTGAATGACGCTTCGTCGCTAAATGGAACGCGTGCAAAAAATCTGTCATCGTCCCGTAATTTCTCTTGTGCCCAGTGGCAGAACTGTACACGACGTTCAAAGCCGTCGCCATGCAATTCCTGGTGCATAGAAATATGGTACGGATGCAATCGATGTTGATGTAGCATTCTCAACACCGACGTTTTTGAGATTCCCGATTCTCGCGCAATTTGTCTGCTACTGATGTGCGGATTATCCGCGACAGCAGCTAAAACACCCTACTTGGGCATCATCTTTTGTTGCAGGTTGTGGTTGACGTTTCTCATGTGGCTTAACACTTGCTGTTTCCTCAAATAACGTAACTATCCGGCGAACGATCAGCATACTCGGATGATGTCGTCCAGGATACCGAGCAGCATACATAACACACGCCCGTTGGGCATTTTCATCACAATAGCCATACATCAAGACGATATCGACCTTTTCCGCAATTGGTAAACGGTCTATTTTAACACGGCGAATGTATCACGAAGCAAATACCGTCCGCACTGGCAAAATGCTACGTGATATCACGTACTTATACGTTTGTGACTATTACAGCGTCATCTATCACAAAGCGAAAAAAGTGGCCCATCTAAAAAATTCATATTTCTTTACGTACTACACGAATATGTAATAAAAAATGGGGGTTCGTATTTAAAAAAACCCAGTTGATATCCGTTTGACCTATGGCAGCGCCAACTAGCGGGCCAGCGATAGCGCCATCTGGTTTCCCCCTTCAAGCTAGACGAGTTTCGTTCTTTGTAGTTTTTTTCGTTTGATGCTTATTTCGTGAGATATTTGGCCCGGTTACTACCAGTGCAGCACCCTGGTCGACTGAATGGCATGTGGTAGGCGCAGACTTGACTGCTGGACCGTCTCCATTGCTAGAGTGAGGACCTGTTGCTTGAATGCCTTTTGTCGGCATTTCCAAGCGCAGAAGATCGCTGGGTCATGAATTCGCACGAGTGGGAACCAGCGGTCCTGATACAACTGTGACACTGGGAACTCCTACGTAACCAACAAGACAGCCGTCTTCAGCCGCTCTGGCCGGGCAAGCCAGCTGGGTCGTTCCTGGTAGGGATGGCGGTTATCGCTGAAACAACCGGTTTTCGGTTGTACCGGCTTTTTCCACCTCCAATTTAATATATGAAATTTTCAGTTTTTTGTTGCTGTTATTTCCATTAATAAACGCAGATGTCGAACAAAGACTGAAAGTTGTAGGAGTCCCATACCGGTTTCTGCATTATATTTATCAAGATATATATAATGAAAACACCAAATAAAATAGATGCAAACACTGAAGCGCCAAAGAAACTGGTGTAGGCATGCGTATTCAAATACAAAGATATGTATACAGGAAGAATAAGGCGCTGTGGTCTGCAACGCCTATATAAGACAACAAGTGTCTGGCGCCGTTTTTAGATCGGTTACTGCTGCTACAATGGCAGGTTATCATGATTTAAGCGAGTTGGAACGTGGTGTTATAGTCGGCGCAAGAGCGATGGAACACAGCATCTACGAGGTAGCGATGAAGTGGGGATCTTCCCGTACGACCATTTTACGAGTATACCGTGAGTATCAAGAATCCGGACGAGTCTCGTTTCAGACTGTATCAAGCGGATGGACGTGTACGTGTATGGAGAAAACCTCACGAATCCATGGCCCCTGCATGTCAGCAGGGGACTGTTGAAGCTGGTGGAGGCTCTGTAGTGGTGTAAGGCGTGTACAGTTGGAGTGATATTGGACCCCTGATTAGTCTAGATACGATTCTGACAGGTGACACGTACATAAGCATCCTGTCTGATCACCTGCATCCATTAATGACCAGTGTGCATTGTGACGGACTTGGGCAATTCCAGCAGGACAATGTGACACCCCACACGTCCAGAATTGCTACAGAGCGGCACCAGGAATACTCTTCTGAGTTTAAACATTTCTGCTGGCCATCGGACTCTCCAGACATGAACGTTATTGAGCATATTTGGGAAGCCTTGCAACGTGCTGTTCAGAAGAGATCTCCACCCCCTTGTACTCTTATCGATTTATGGACAGCCTTGTATGATTAATGGCGTCAGTTCCCTCCAGCAATACTTCAGTCATTAGTCGTGTTCCACACTTCTGCGTGCTCGCGGGGGCCCTACACGATATTCGGCAGGTGTATCAGTTTCCTTGGCTCTTCAGTGTAGTACAGATCACCAGTACAGAAAGGCAGCACGTTTTGTATTATCGTCAAATATGGGAGATAGTGTCACAGAAATGATACGGGATTTGGGATGGACATCATTAAAAGAAAGGCGTTTTTCGTTCAAACGGAATCTTCTCACGAAATTTCAATCACCAATTTTCTCCTCCCAATGCGAAAAAAATGGTTCAAATGGCTCTGAGCACTATGGGACTCAACTGCTGAGGTCATTAGTCCCCTAGAACTTAGAACTAGTTAAACCTAACTAACCTAAGGACATCACACACATCCATGCCCGAGGCAGGATTCGAACCTGCGACCGTAGCAGTCACGCGGTTCCAGACTGCAGCGCCTTTAACCGCACGGCCACTGCGGCCGGCCCCAATGCGAAAATATTATGTTGACACCGACTTACATAGGGAGGAACGTTCACAAAGATAAAATAAGGGAAATCAGAGCTCGTACGGAAAGATATAGGTGTTCATTCTTCCCGCGCGCTGTACGAGATTGGAATAATAGAGAATTGTGGTTCGATGAACCCTCTGCCAGGCACTTAAATGTGATTTGCAGAGTATCCCTGTAGATGTAGATATTTTCTCTTATCGATTCTAAATGTTTTGGAACTCTGCTCAAAAGTCATGTTGTAATCCAAGATAATACCACTGTTAGAGCACTACCAACAGCCAGTGGTAAACGGTGAAAACTAAGGTAGCGAGCATCGATTTTTCGTTTTGAGTTGTTCGTTGTCAGGAACTGCAAGTGGAAGGCCTATTATGTTGATACATGCAGCACATCAGCTACTTTTTATTTTTATCTGCAATATGAATGAATTACTGTCTTAGCAATGATAGACTAGGTGTGCGCAAGTTCCGCATATTGCACGTGCACGCGCATCGTTTAATAGCAACGTCTTCATTAATGTCTCAGCAACGCTGTACCGATTCTTTTGTCATGTGTTTGTTGCTCGTTTACAACTATCCTCGTTGTTATTAAAGTAGCACTGATCGGTTTTCCTATTTAGCATAACATTAAGCCAATATTTGAAAACAACGAAAAGTTTAGGAATAACTATTCATTTTTTTAAAAATGTTTAATTTAAAAACAAAAAATTGTAGCATAACTGTTGTGGCAAAGGAACAGAAAAGCAACTGGAATTACTCAACAGAGGGAAGTCCACTGGACCTGATGGGATACCAATTCGATTCTACACAGAGTACGCGAAAGAACTTGCCCCCCTTCTAACAGCCGTGTACCGCAAGTCTCTAGAGGAACGGAAGGTTCCAAATGATTGGAAAAGAGCACAGGTAGTCCCATTCCTCAAGAAGGGTCGTCGAGTAGATGCGCAAAACTATAGACCCATATCTCTGACGTCGATCTGTTGTAGAATTTTAGATCATGTTTTTTGCTCGCGTATCATGTCGTTTCTGGAAACCCAGAATCTACTCTGTAGGAATCAACATGGATTCCGGAAACAGCGATCGTGTGAGACCCAACTCGCTTTATTTGTTCATGAGACCCAGAAAATATTAGATACAGGCTCCCAGGTAGATGCTATTTTCCTTGACTTCCGGAAGGCGTTCGATAGAGTTCCGCTCTGTCGCCTGATAAACAAAGTAAGAGCCTACGGAATATCAGACCAGCTGTGTGGCTGGATTGAAGAGTTTTTAGCAAACAGAACACAGCATGTTGTTCTCAATGGAGAGACGTCTACAGACGTTAAAGTAACCTCTGGCGTGCCGCAGGGGGGTGTTATGGGATCATTGCTTTTCACAATATATATAAATGATCTAGTAGATAGTGTCGGACGTTCCATGTGGCTTTTGGCGGATGATGCTGTAGTATACAGAGAAGTTGCAGCATTAGAAAATTGTAGCGAAATGCAGGAAGATCTGCAGCAGATAGGCACTTGGTGCAGGGAGTGGCGACTGACCCTTAACATAGACAAATGTAATGTATTGCGAATAAGTAGAAAGAAGGATCCTTTATTGTATGATTATGTGATAGCGGAACAAACACTGGTAGCAGTTACTTCTGTAAAATATCTGGGAGTATGCGTGCGAAACGATTTGAAGTGGAATGATCATATAAAATTAATTGTTGGTAAGGCGGGTACCAGGTTGAGATTCATTAGGAGAGTCATTAGAAAGTGTAGTCCATCAACAAAGGAGGTAGCTTACAAAACACTCGTTCGACCTATACCTGAGTATTGCTCATCAGTGTGGGATCCGTACCAGATCGGATTGACGGAGGAGATAGAGAAGATCGAAAGAGGAGCGGCGCGTGTCGTCACAGGGTCATTTGGTAAGCGTGATAGCGCTACGCAGATGTTTAGCAAACTCAAGTGGCAGACTCTGCAAGAGAGGCGCTCTGCATCGCGGTGTAGCTTGCTCGCCAGGTTTCGAGATGGTGCGTTTCCGGATGAGGTATCGAATATATTGCTTCCCCCTACTTATACCCCCCGAGGAGATCACGAATGTAAAATTAGAGAGATTCGAGCGCGCACGGAGTCTTTCCGGCAGTCGTTCTTCCCGCGAACCATACGCGACTGGAACAGGAAAGGGAGGTAATGACAGTGGCACGTAAAGTGCCCTCCGCCACACATCGTTGGGTCGCTTGCGGAGTATAAATGTAGATGTAGATGTAGATACACAAGTTTTTTAATCTGGTTATTAGTAAAAAATATAAAAAAATCCTCTATAACCGATACCAAACAAATACCGAAAACTACTGGTTATTCAGAGATAAAATACCGATATCGGTTTTAACCGATCGGTTAGTCTCATCCCTAGTTTCTGGGATGGCATTGTAGTCAGTGGGATCCACAGAAAGAGGGCTCGCGTTGGTCTCATTTGTTCATACATAACAGTTCGCACTTCTAGTTTCGCCTCTTGGTTCTCCCACTTTAAAACATATCACGCCATATTTTCACCTCTCCGTAGGAACTGTCACCTGCAAACATCTGTTTTTTTCCGAGTCGCTCAGAGTACACGAAAATGGTCATTTGCATTACGTTGTATATCATAGTCCTCTGTTACATGCCCTGTGACATTACGTGCGTCAGCGTAGCGCAGAGTGTGTGGTTCCAGCTGACTGCTACGTCGCCAGCTCTGATAACGAGAGCGGACAGCGACCCGCGGCCGGTCGTTGTGCGTAGAGTACGAACAGCGGCCCGGCTCGGCGCGTATGAAGCCTCCATTGTGGCGGCCGACGCGATGCCCGCGGCGGAGGATCCGCTCACAATGGTCGCCCCTGATCACAGAATCCTCCCCTACTCTCCTCAAAAAGCGCTCCACAATGGTACGCAGACGCGACGTCGATTCACCGGCTGTAAAAGTCCAAAGATACTCGACCTACATGCCACGGAACATACAACAAACCGTATCTATCTGACTTCCGGAATTCAGGACTCGTTTAAAAGCAGTTACCGACGGCGACAAACGTCAATATCAGAACAACAAAGAAATAAAATATTCACAAATAAAAAGGTTACGCAAGCAGAACTAATGGTCCGATCTGCAAGCAATTCCGTACAATAGCGTACGATCGATGTTCTAAGAACTGTAATCGTAAATGACAACTCGGGAGTTCACCATAAAGTATTATAACTTCCCCATGTGACCATAATGCTACATTTTACAGGCTAAATAGATTTAGAGCTAATGCAGCATTACCAAATACATTGAAGAGCCAAAGAAACTGGTGCACCTGCCAAATACCGTGTAGAGCCCTCGCGAGCACGCAGAAGTGATGCACCACGACCTGGTATGCAATCGACATGTCTGAAGTAGTGCTGGAGGGAGCTCACACCATGAACCTTGCAGGGCTGTCCTATAAATCCGTAAGAGTACGACGGGGTGGAGATCTCTTCTGAACAGCACGTTGCAAGGCATCCCAATTATGCTCAATAATGTTCACATCTGGGGAGTTTGATGGCCAGCAGAAGTGTTTAAACTCAGAATAGTGTTCTTGGAGGCACTCTGTAGCAATTCTGGATGTGTGGGGTGTCGCATTGTCCTGATGGAATTGCCCAAGTCCTTCGGAATGCCAATGGACATGTATGGATGTTGGTGATCAGACAGTTTCATTACGTACGTGTCACCTGTCAGAGTCGTATCTACACGTTTCAGGAGTCCCATATCACTCCAACTGAACACCCCCAACGCCATTATAGAGGCTCCACATGCAGACATGCGGGATCCATGGATTCATGAGGTTGTCACCATATCCGTACACGTCCATCCGCTCGGTACAATTGGAAACGATACTCGTCCGACCAGGCAACATGTTTCCAGCCATCAACAGTCCAATATCAGTGTTGACGGGCCCAAATGGGGCGTAAAGCTTTGTGTCGTGCAGTCATTAAAGGGACGCGATTGGGTCTTCGGCTCCAAAAGCCCATATAGATGATGTTCAGTTGAATAGTTCACGAGCAGACACTTTTTGATGACCCAGCATTGAAATCTGCAGCAATTTTAGGAAGGGTAGCACTTTTGTCACGTTGAACGATTATTCCCGGCGGGGTCAGGGATTTTCTCTGCCTCGTGATGACTGGGTGTTGTGTGATGTCCTTAGGTTAGTTAGGTTTAAGTAGTTCTAAGTTCTAAGGGACTGATGACCATAGATGTTAAGTCCCATAGTGCTCAGAGCCATTTGACCCATTTGAACTTGTTGTCTTACATAGGCGTTGCCGACCGCATTGCCGTGTTCTGCCTGTTTACATATCTCTGTATCTGAATGTGCATGCATATATCAGTTTCTTTGGCGCTTCATTGTATATTCAGAACGAGTAAATATATAGCCACGTGGTACTAAATCTTACACATTGTACAAGCTGAGAGCTGTGACAGGCAACCGCAGATTTATTCAGTAATAGTAATTGTGTAGCACATAAGGTGTGTCGTTTACAATTTTCACATTCCTATGAGTGAAGGAAATGAATGTGTAAAAAATGGTTCAAATGGCTCTGAGCACTATGGGACTTAACATCTGAGATCATCAGTCCCCTAGAACTTAGAACTACTTAAACCTAACTAAACTAAGGGCATCACACACACCCATGCCCGAGGCAGGATTCGAACCTGCGACCGTAGCGGTCGCGCGGTTCCAGACTGTAACGCCTAGAACCGCTGGCCACTTCGGCCGGCAATGAATGTGTAGTTAGATAAAAATCCAGCCTCTACTGATGACCATACAGGGATCTTGTCGGACGTATGTGTATAATGTCTCACCACCCTGTCGTCTCACTCGGGCCATTCCCGCTTTCAGTGAAGTGAAACTAGTGAGAACCATATTGCTATAACGCTATTGTAATGCTTTCTGTTATTCCTCTCACACACGTAGCAGAGGTACATGCAAATGTACTGACAAAAGCTGCTGATACAACGTAATTTAGCCCTTACTGCCATCTGAATGGCTTGCAAATTTCGGTAACGAGTCTGAACTCGTTCAGCAGTTCGTACACTTTTGCGTTACAGAAGTTGATATGGACTCTATAGATAAATATGTTACGAACAATAACAACGCTCCGGAATTCTCGCCACTGGCGTACCATCGCTTTACGAAACATTGCTTCGACAGCATCAGTCATTTAGTCTGCCCTGGTAGCTGAGTGGTCAGCGCGACGGAATGTCATACCTAACGGCCCGAGATCGTTTCCCGGTTGGGTCGGAGATTTTCTCCGCTCAGGGACTGCATGTTGTGTTGTCCTTATCATCATCATTTCATTCCCATCGACAAGCAAGTCGCCGAAGTGGCGCCAACTCGAAAGACTTGCACCAGGCGAACGATCTACCCGACGGGAGGCACTAGCCACGCGGCATTTCCATTTCCATCAGTCATTTATATAAATACTAACGTGTAACAGCTCGTATATGCAGTATATGTTGGGCAGTTTATTCAGGTATCTCATGACTAACATTCCACAAATAATTGTCGATGCCGACTTTCTAAAACGACGCAAGAAACATAATCGTTCTTCCAACATAAATCTCATGTAACAGACACATCGACAACTTTCTCCATGCACACTATTAGTGGATTGAAAAGAAAATGGAGCCGAAGGAGGGCCGTGGGGGTGGCAGTTGTGACACAAATACATCATGTACCCTCCGCCACACACCGCACAGTGGCTTGTGCAGCACGGATGTACACTTGCGTACCAATACTATACGTGTGTCTCACACGTTTCCAGACAAAAACAGTGAAGCACCCAGAAAACATGGTCGGATGTCGATGTAACTTTGGACACGTACACATTATCGATAGATATTTAAATGATTACAGTTGTAGTTCCCTGTGACAGGTAGAACGGCCACCACAGTGCATTAGTATTGATCGTGCTTAGTGTTGTTACCAGGCCTGCGAGAGAATAGAAGGTGCATGAGTAGCTCCCTGATACAACATTATCAGCATCTGACAAAATTTTAAAGGGGCCTCGTTGTGGTGTCTAAATTCTCCCGGTTGGTCGAAATGTGCAGCTTTTAGATCTTTGGAGACTTCAGATGTGACAGTGGCCCGAAGCTGTACGGTGTGCGCAGGCATTCTCGTCATCATGTTTCCTGTAGACCACGACTGACAACCACGAGGGACGGTCAGAGCGCTATTCACTAACCACGTCGTAACCCTTCACTTCTGCGCGTACCATAGAAGAACGAGTAATGGAATCCCTAAAATATCCTGTCATCCCCCACTATACATCGGAAACTAGCAGCAGTCGGACTTGGAAACTACCGTCTCATGTATAGGCTGCCGTTAACGCCACAACACCAACGGCTGCGTTTGGAAAATTTGGAAATTTGTGGTAAGGTTGTAAGACGTATGCGGTGCCGGCAATAGGCAAGGGATAGGAGAGTCTCTGACCAGAGAGCAGTATGTAGTTAGTTGTTGCTTGTCGCTAGTCGGCATCAGTCAGCGCTAGTCTTCGGTAGTCTGTGTGAGTCGGCAGTAGTTCAAATGGCTCTGAGCACTATGGGACTTAACATCTGAGGTCATCAGTCCCCTAGAACTTAGAACTATTTAAACCTAACTAACCTAAGGACATCACACACATCCATGCCCCAGGCAGGATTCGAACCTGCGACAGTAGCGGTCACACGGTTCCAGACTGAAGCGCCTAGAACCGCACGGCCACACCGGCTGGCAGTCGGCAGTAGTCGGCAGTAGTCTGTGCTAGTATGCGGTAGTCCGTGCTAGTCGGCGCGTGCCTGCGCGTGTAGGCAGCCTACTCTGGTCGGGACTCTGCAGGATGAGTATTGTTGTAGAAGGTAAAGAAGCAGCCTTGCGCATATCTAATAATGTACAATAATTGTCATTTAATTTGTTCCAAAAAAATGCCCCAATAATAATTTTTACAATATAAAGTAACTTTTTTAAAGAAAAGCATTCATTTCAATTTAAAGAGTATTTCCAAAGCATGATCATTCCTTCCAAAAATAAAAAAAAAATAAAAAATATACGCCAGCATTGCACGAAGCTGTGTCGAAAAATTTCTACATAAGAGCAGATATATTCGCAGTTTTCATTGAGGTAAGAATTTTTCCTTTTTTTATTCAGAACACAGGGCCGAAGGGCAGCGCTGCTGTCCTCATAAAATTTATCAGGTTACTAATTTGTTTTTTTATTATTATTAATTCCGGATTTACGAATTGAATTTTGAGGTTACATTAAATGTGAATGCATTTCTGCACGGAGACTATAAATGGGAAGCAATTTTGTTCAGAGGTTACAATGCTTTAAAAATTCATTTAATTATTGTTTTTGTGCGGAGGTTACACATGGTTCATGGTTTTTTATTTATTTAAATATTCGTGTGGGGAGGTTACACTTGGCGACATCCGGCCAGGATCGTATTTCTTTGTGAATCTTCTGAGAAGTAGTCATATATCTGCTCTTATTTACTTAAACGTAGTTTGCATCTGGCGCAACGCATTTACTAATTTGTCACTCGTTCTTTCACAGATCATCGGCAATTTGTTGCTCTTTGTTGCATTTGGTGTTTGTTGCATTTTGCATTGTCCTTGTTTCATTTGTGCTTAATTTTGATTTGTGAAAAATGCCGCGAAAAATTGTTAACAGTACATCGCGATGTGCAATGAGTGAAATAGCCGACTCTAATAATTTGACCGAGAATACTTGCGACACTCAGTGTAATGATTATAATCCCTTAGTTGTAGACAATCAGTGCGTACCGACCACTAGTAATGATTTTGATCCTAATGATGAACAAACAAATTCAATTGTGTCCTCTGTTAATTTAACGACAATTGATGACGTGGGACGTTCTGTTACAATGAACGCTGCCCAGTTTAACACACCCGATTTGCAAAATTTGAATTGTGAACAGATAAATTTTTCTAACGAAAATGAACAGTGTACTCAAAGTACGACAGATTTATTTGATTCCGATTTAGTGACCAACAGTGCACATTCGATTGGCAAACCTTTTCAAGAATTACAGAATGACCAAATGGTTACAGAAAACATGACAATTGCAGGTATGCCATTAAATAGCACAGAGAATAGAGTAGGTAATATTGGCTTGGATCAAATTATGGCAGTATTGCTACAGCGGAATGAAATGCTAGATAACTATTCTAAACAGTTAAATGAAATAATAGACAACCATTTCAAACAACTTAGTGAAATACTCAAACAGTGGTATAAAAACCAAACAATAATTTCAAACTGTCGAATGAAAAACACGACAACCTTAACGAACAGAACAAACAACTTAGTGAACAGATTACAGCTGTTACCGTGCAACGTCATATACTAAAGAACAATTACGTGACGAAATTAAGGTTTGTACTAGTAACAGTAGTGAAGAAATTAGATCTGTTGCACAAGAATTCAATAACACACATGCAGCCACAACAGAATCACTTAGAGACGAAATTAGTGCAGTCACTGAACAATGTTCAGAAAACGCAATACAGATACGCGACGAGTTTAATTTAAAGTCACCAGAACTTTCACACACTCTGGATACGGAAGTCGATAAGAAATGTGAACAACAGAACAGCCAAATTGAGGAACATATTAAAGTAACAGAAATGAAAAATGTTTCAGTCACTAACACGTCACAGCATACGGCACATTCCGAACATTTGTCACACTCACACAGCCAGTGTAACTTAGGTAATTTACAGAGAATACATGACTTAGAATACGAAGTGACACAGACAAACATATTCTCACACAAACCTGAACCTGTTCACAAATTCAGAGACGATAACGTTGATTATAAGCAATTTTTATCCGTAAGAAAATCTAAGGTATTTAAAAATGACAGAGCACAGGTACACGCTTTGAACTGGATACGTCGATTTATTTTTGTACTTTCACCGCCTTTGCCTGTAATGCAGAGACTAGAATTGGCATGGATACAGCAATTTTCTTTTGAATTTTCACAAGCATTGCCTGTAACGCAGAAGCTAAAGTTTATTTGCAGCACGTTATTGACCTCAGGGAATTCATTACGCTTTAATGAGTATGTGCCGTAGCGTGCACAGGGCCCCGAGCCGTAGTAGTGCTGTTTCATCTTTAGTTTTCTGCACTGCTGCCTTCTCTTCTACTATCCTTTATATCTATTAAAACAGCTCTTTAACTATCGCCCTATCTAGGATTAAGAATGTGTAAAGAAAACCTGATAAGACAAGTTTTACCGAAAATGACAATTTTATCATTATACATTCCCGAAATGACGAGAACTACCAGCGTAATGTTAATATCAAACAAAAATTTAATCATCAGTATGTGTAAAATTTTCAGCAGTCGCGAACGCATTTTTGTAACAATAGAGGTTTTTCACTGCAATAGCAACAAAACCAGCCGGTTAGCATACCTAACCAACAATGCAGTCTGCAAGGTCAACCAAGCTTTAATGTTTCGCCGCCTGCATGTATAGCGTCAGCTCCAACGAATAGTAACGCACAGCAATAAGGGAATCAGTACGTACAGAAAACACACCATTTCAATTCCTATCACAATGCACCGTATAGAAATGACTATCATGACAGACGTAAAAATAATGAGCACAATTTTCAGCGTACAGTTAATAACAGTCGGTCTTATCAGCAGCAAAATCATCCGCAACAGCATATTATCATGAATGAACCAGACAGTAGGTATCATCCCGAACGTAATACGTCAGGAAGAAATAACAGAACAGTACAAATAGTTGAAATGCCGCAGCATCTTCCCGCAAATAATAGCACGGCAGATAGAATTTGACTAGATACAGTACAGGTTGCATTTTCCAGCAACGCAAGCAATACTTTTGACACAGAGAATCTTGTACACGAAATTGTTATTACTTTTGACGACATCTGAGACATACTTTTACATGAAAAACCAATAGTCTGAATTTGTGAACCTGAAACATGCATTGTTGAATGCACCACTTTTATCACACTCAGATCTTACTAGAAATTTTTCCATTGCCACCGACAGTTCTAACACCACTTTAGGCGTACACATTTTTCAGGAAATTGAAGAAGATGGCACAACAGTAATTAAAAACATCGCCTTTGCGAGTCGCATTCTGTCACCTGCTGAACGCAATTATTCTGTTACAGAACTTGAAACATTATGTGTTGTATGGGCATTTGTGAGATTTCGGCATTTTCTTTATGGAAGACACACTACCGTTTACACAGACCATAGAGCTATACAGTTTTTACTTTCGGCTAAATTTACACACGACAGATTAAATAGATCGAAACTTTATTTACAGGAATTTAATTTTACAATTGTTCACATTCCCGCCACACGAAGTATTGTAGCAGACGCACTGTCCCGTTCTCTCAGCAACAATCAGCAAGACATCGCAACCAACTTCTGCAAAGCAAATTTCAGCGTCATGTACATTCAACAAGTTGCATTTGAAAATTTCATTTCGTCGTCATATCCTGACAACAACAATTGGTTATTATGCATTCCTGACGAACTTGTTAACAAATTAATCTGGTATACTCATTTAAGTTACGCACATTACGGAGCCAGAAAATGTTTTCTTATACTGAGACAGAACTGTTATTTTACCAACATGGAGAAAGGTATTCGACGAGTTTTAGCGTCATGTAAAATCTGCCAGAAAGCTAAGTCAGATACGACTTCACATATTCCTTCATTACATCCCATTGTACCTGTTAAATTGAGACACATGGCCGCTGTAGACATTTTTGGTCCGATTCCCAGAACTAATAGAGGTTTTTGCTACATCTTTGTCGCTGTTGAACTCATTTCAAAATTTGTTACCTTCACCCCGTTACGCAAAGCTACTGCTAAAACTGTTTCGAAAGCATTTGTAAAACATTTTCTATTTCATGTAGGGCATGTATTGAAAGTAATTTCCGACAATGGACCACAGTTTCGATCTGCTATATGGACACGTATGTTACGAGCTAGAAATATTTCTCCGATCCATATATCCAGGTACCATGCTTCTTCGAACCCTTGTGAACGATTAATGAAAGAAATTGGTAAACCGTGTAGAATATACTGCCATAAAAGACATATTGATTGGGACACACACATACTCTCATTCCAGGATGTAATTAATTCCATACCAAATGAATCTACTATGCTATCTCCGTCTAATATACTGAAAAATGTTGAACCACCTAACAAAATTAAAGAATTAGTAACCTTTCCTACATCTCGTCGACTACGACACCATGAAATAATTGACATTGCGCTGAATAACATCAAACGTGCGGCAGAGCGCCGGAGAAGACAGCAAAAACAGGTTTGTACACGCTGTGATTTTCACATTGGACAGAAGATATTAGTACGCACACATTATTTATCTAACAAAGGAAAAAGTAGATGTAGTAAATTTGAGCTTCTATACGCAGGTCCATATCGAATTCGCAGCATTCCTCACCCCAATGTAGTACACGTCGAAACTTTGAGAACCAGAAAAACCAAAGTGAATCACCATATCTCCAACATCAAACCGTTTATTAAATGAACATACTTTATGATTTATCACACTGTAATGCCATTTCCTTATTTTTTATGACCACTTATGCAATAATATTCACGTGAACACTTACTGATGATTATCGTATTTTTTCTTGGCAAGTGCCCGACAAGGTAGGGTTAGCAGGTCGCTTTTCTTGTCGTTACACATCAGACCGTGCATATTTTTCCAGATGAACTTACACTTTTTATGACCACTTATGCAATTATATTTATGTGACGACTTACTGACGATTATCGTATTTTTTCTTGACAAGTGCTCGGCAAGGTAAGGTTAGCAGGTCGCTTTTCTTGTCGTTACACATCAGACTGTGCACATTTTCTATTCTTCATGTATGTATGATTGTTTTCCTATTTTGTTTGCATGCACTATGAAATATTTAAGATATAACAAACACCAGTTGACTTTGACATTATGCCTTATGATATCTCAACATCGTGACTATTTTACATTTTTTTTTTTTTTTTTTTTTTTTTTTTTTTGCTGCTACATTGTGATACTCTGTGTACTTTTTTTGCATCTGAACACTATGTTTTTGACATATTACGTTTTCTGTCATGCTATGCTGTATGCTCAATTATGTTACTATAAACCAGTTTTTATATATTGGGTATATGATTTAAATGCAAGACATTAATCATTGTTCATCATTTTCAGAAAGAAATAACGTGTAAAGGAAATAAATTAAACAGAGATGGGAATTTCACCTTCGGAATGAACGAAAGAAGATACAATACGTCGTCAAGAAGAGTAAATGGATCAGAATTAACAAGCATTAACAAGAATATACTGTACATATCGTAGAATATCAGTCTTAACTAATTTTTTCTTTCAGAATACGAGGCGATTGATGCAGACTGTCAGACAGAACTGCACATCTTAGTTTTAGTGATGAAATATGCTAGAAATAAGGAACTCTATACTATGAATAGTTGTATAATGAATAATGAAGTGACTTTTTTGCAGATGATAATGAATGACGATGAATAGTGATGAAGAGTATGCTACTATGGATGTTGAAGTTTTTCTTTACAGGTGATGATAATAATGGAGTTATGATGATATGGATAATGAAGTTTTTCTTTACAGGTGATGATAGCAATGATAATGAAGTTTTTCTTTGCAGATGAAAATAATGATGAAGTTTATATATTTACTGTTAGTTAAGAAATGCTATGTAGTTATTTAAGTATTTGTTGCAGTTCGTTTTGACAGTATGTCTTATGTCGCATGGTATGATGACTGAAGGTTTTGGAAAGGACAGCTAGAGAACATATATATTTTATACACATTTCACTACCTGTTAATTCGAAGCTCACTACTTTTCAGCATAATATGCGTTTCTTCTTTCAGCTTAATAATCCATTTTGTATTTTTTGCAGGAGAAATTATTCACGAAATTAATACGCTATAAGCAGTTACTCATTAAACCTGTTCTAGTACTTGCTTTTTTTTTTACCCATTTGTGTGTGTCATTCATGAATGTGATCACATATACTCTATTTGTTTCATAACCTTGCTACAGCTGACTCATGACGAATGACGTTACACATCTTCATTTGCAGCAATAAGTCAAAAACAAATATTTTTATGCCCCAGTAATTAATTATCGATCTCAACGCAATGCATTGCTAGCACAAAAAAATGTATTACCAGTCCCAGATAATGCTACCAGTTTAAGAGAGTTCTGAGTAATACTGAATAACGTTTTCTAACCACAGGCCTTGAGTAATAGTTACAGTGTGTTACATTTTCACTATGTCCTATGTCACTTGAATGATGAGTTCTGAATTATGTTTTTTAGTCACAGACCTTTAATAATAGTTACAGTATGTTACATTTTCATTATGTCCTATGTCACTGGACTGATCAGTTCTGAGTAATATGTCACTTGAATGATGAGTTCTGACTAATACTGAATGATGCATTGTAATAATGCATAAATACTATGCCAATAATTTCTGTAAATAATATTTGTGTTATGCTCTATAAATGCTATGCCAATAATTGACTCTCATTTTGAATGATAACTTCTGAATAATACTGAATAATGTTTTGTAAAACTATATGAATACTTTGTAACTGGCCAATGAGTGCCAATAATTATTTTTAAATATGTCATATGTCACTTGAATGATGAGAAATGTTGTGTAATATTCAATACTTGCTACATGTTTAGTAACTGGCCAAAGAGTGCCAATAATTATTTTTAAATATGTCAGATGTCACTTGAAGGATGAAAAATGTTTTGTAATAATTAATACTTGCTGACCAACGAATGCCACTGTTTCTTATACTTTAAATTTATATTATGTCACTTTCATGCTATATATATATGAATTAGCTCCTGTTTTGAATGATGACTTCTGATGATTTGTATCTGGCCAATGAGTGCCAATGTTCTCTGTAAACAGATAACTTATGAACATTATTCTGTAATAGGCTACTTCATTCATGGTACAGAAATGTTCAGTAACCGGGAGCTGAGTGCCACCAATTACTCAATTCAGTTGTTATACTAGTGTAATTATCAATGATGACTGATGTAAGACTTAATGTCCTTCACCTTCTGACCTAATTACCAGAAATTACTGCAATATCCGTTTGTCCTGTTTATCCTCATGCTCATGGAGCACTATATTTGGTTTTTGCACTAATTCTACGTTGGTGTACCTTACAAGAACGTGGTGTTGACACGACATGCTGTCCACCACCTTGAGCGATGGAGATGTTATTATGGTCCCACTGTTTGGTGTACTTAATGTACTACCAAAATGATAACATGGAATATTAATACGACATTTCAGTGTCTTTGCTACACTGATTAATACTTCAGGGAAAAGAACTTCAGATTGTCTCAGTTGGTGTTGTGCTTCTGTAGAAAGATATGGACTTTTAGTGCAGCTGTGTGCAACCTAATGTGCTACAGCCATGATGCAATCCTTCCCTTTCCTATCCTAGTTCTTGTAAAATAGTAAAAAAAAACTACAGTGCGTGTGCACTTTTGTCATTTGTTAATATGATTTGTACTCATTGCGTATACATTTTGTGATTTACTGATATGTTCTGTACTACAGTGCGTGTCCACTTTTGTCATTTGTTAATATGTTTTGTACTCATTGCGTATACATTTTGTCATTGCTTGATACGTTCTGTACTCAGTGCATGTGCACCATATTTTATTTCATGTTCTGCACTTATATATATGTATATATTCTGTGATTGTAAACTTAGTTAAGTAAGAAAAATTTGTTGCTCATGGCAAGTCCAATTGACTCACCATCGCTGCCAAATTTTTGCCCCCCCCCCCCCCCCCCCCCAGTGGAGGGTTATGTAAGACGTATGCGTTGCTGGCAATAGGCAAGGCATAGGAGAGTCTCTGACCAGAGAGCAGTATGTAGTTAGTTGTTGCTTGTCGCTAGTCGGCATCAGTCTGCGCTAGTCTTCGGTAGTCTGTGTGAGTATGCAGTAGTCTGCGTGAGTCGGCAGTAGTCGGCAGTAGTCTGTGCTAGTATGCGGTAGTCCGTGCTAGTCGGCGCGTGCCTGCGCGTGTAGGCAGTCTACTCTGGTCGGGACTCTGCAGGATGAGTATTGTTGTAGAAGGTAAAGAAGCAGCCTTGCACATATCTAATAATGTACAATAATTGTCATTTAATTTGTTCCAAAAAAATGCCCCAATAATAATTTTTACAATATAAAGTAACTTTTTTAAAGAAAAGCATTCATTTCAATTTAAAGAGTATTTCCAATGCATGATCATTCCTTCCAAGAATCAAAAATTTACGCCAGCATTGCACGGAGCTGTGTCGAAAAATTTCTACATAAGAGCAGGGTAAGAATTTTTCCTTTTTTTATTCAGAATACAGGGCCGAAGGGCAGCGCTGCTGTCCTCATAAAATTTATCAGGTTACTAATTTGTTTTTTTTTATTATTATTTCCGGATTTACGAATTGAATTTTGAGGTTACATTAAATGTGAATGCATTTCTGCACGGAGACTATAAATGGGAAGCAATTTTGTTCAAAGGTTACAATGCTTTAAAAATTCATTTAATTACTATTTTTGTGCGGAGGTAATACATGGTTCGTGGTTTTTTATTTATTTAAATATTCGTGTGGGGAGGTTACAGGGTCTTATGGGACAAAACTGCTGAGGTCATCGGTCCGTAAACTTCCACACTGCTTAATCTAACTTTAGCTTACGCTATGGACGACACACACATACACACACACACACACACACACACACACACACACACACACACACACACACACACACACCCATGCCCGAGGGAGGACTCGAACCTCCGACGGGTGGAGCCCAGCGGACCGTGACAAGACGCCCCAGACCGCTCGGCTACCCCGAGCGGCCGGTTGCGTTTGGAGTCATGCCGTGACCAGGAAGCATGGGCTCCCGATGAATCGCGTCGTATTGTGTTCAGCGATAAACTACAGGTCTGTACTACACTTAAAACGCCACAGAAAGCTGTATAGGCATGAGTATTCAAAGACTGAGATACGTAAACCGGCAAAACTCGGCACTGCGGTCGGCAACGCATGTATAAGACAACTGTCTGATGCAGTTGTTAGCTCGGTTACTGCTCCTACAATGACAGATTATCAAGATTTAAGTGAGTTTCAACCTGGTGTTCGCAAAAGAGCGATTGGGCGCAGTATCATCGAGGTAGCGACGAAGTGGGGATTTTCCCGTACGACCATTTCACGAGTGTGCCGTGAATATCAGGAATCCGGTAAAACATCAGGTATCCGTTATCGCTGCGGACGGAAAAAGATCCTGCGAGAACGGGACCAACGACGACTGAAGAGAATCGTTCAACGTGACAGAATGAAGCCCTTCCACAAATTACTGCAGATTTCAATACTGGGTCATCAACAAGTGTCAGCGTGCGTACCATTCAACGAAACGTCATCGATATGGGCTTTCGGAGCGGAAGGCCTACTTGTGTACCCTTGATGACTGCACGACAATAAGCTTTACGCCTAGCCTCCACCCGTCAACACCAACATTGGACTGTTGATGACTGGAAACATGTTGCCTAGTCAAACGAGTCTCGTTTCCAACTGTATCGAGCGGATAGACGTGTACGGGTATGGAAACAACCTCGTGAATCCATGGACTCTGCATGTCAACAGGGAACTCTTCAAGCTGGTGAAGGTTCTGTAATGGCGTGGGGCGTGTGCAATTGGAGTGATGTGGTACCCCTGATACGTCTAGATATGACTCTGACAGGTGCCACTTACATAAGCATCCTGTCTGATCACCGGCATCCATTCATGTCCATTGTGCATTCCGACGGACAATTCCAACAGCACAATGCGACACTCCACACGTCCATAATTGCTACAGAGTGGCTCCAAGAACACTATTCAGAGTTTAAACACTTCTGCTAGCCACCCAACTCCACAGACATGAACAAATCTGGGATGCCTTGCAACGTGCTGTTCAGAAGAGACCTCCACTCCCTCGTACTCTTACGGATTTATGGACATCCCTGGAGGATTCATGGTGTCAGTTCCCTCCAGCACTACTTTAGATATTAGTCGAGTCCATGCCACGTCGTGTTGAGGAACTTTTGAGGCTCGCCGGGGCCCTATACTACACTACTGGCCATTAAAATTGCTACACCACGAAGGTGACGTGCTAAAGACGCGAAATTTAACCGACAGAAGGAAATGCTGTGATATGCAAATGATTAGCTTTTCAGAGCATTCACACAAGGTTGGCGCCGGTGACGACACCTACAATGCGCTGACATGAGGAAAGTTTCCAACCGATTTCTCATACACAAACAGCAGTTGTCCGGCGTTGCATGGTGAAACGTTGTTGTCATGCCTCGTGTAAGGAGGAGAAATGCGTACCATCACGCTTCCGACTTTGATAAAGGTCGAGATCCAATGACTG
The DNA here is from genome assembly GCF_021461385.2 of Schistocerca piceifrons. Classification (NCBI taxonomy): domain Eukaryota; kingdom Metazoa; phylum Arthropoda; class Insecta; order Orthoptera; family Acrididae; genus Schistocerca; species Schistocerca piceifrons. Next base: position 384,782,321 of record NC_060141.1, read on the forward strand.
TTAGCAGAATATGGAATCGGTGGGTTCAGGAGGGTAATAAGAAACGCCATGCTGGATCCCAACGGCCTCGTATCGCTACCAGTCGAGATGACAGGCATCTCATCCGCATGGCTGTAACGGATCGTGCAGCCATGTCTCGATCCCTGAGTCAACAGATGGGAACGTTTTCAAGACAACAACCATCTGCACGAACAGTTCGACGACCTTTGCAGCAGTATGGACTATGAGCTCTGAGTCCATGGATGGGGTTACCCTCGACGCTGCATCACAGACAGGAACGCCTGCGATGGTGTACTCAACGACGAACCTGGGTGCACGAATGGCAAAACGTGATTTTTTCAGGTGAATCCAGGTTCTGTTTACAGCATCATGATGGTCACACCCGTGTTTGGCGACATCGCGGTGAAAGCACATTGGAAGCCTGTATTCGTCATCGCCATACTAGCGTGTCACCCGGCGTGATGGTATGGGGTGCCATTCGTTATACGTCTCGGACACCTCTGGCTCGCATTGACGGCACTTTGAACTGTGGACGTTACATTTCAGATGTGTTACGACCCGTGGCCGTACCCTTCATTCGACCCCTGCGAAACCCTACATTTCAGCAGGATAATGCACGACCGCATGTTGCAGGTCCTGTACGGGCCTTTCTGGATACAGAAAATGTTCGACAGCTGCCCTGGCCAGCACATTCTCCAGATCTCTCACCAATTGAAAACGTCTGGTCAATGGTGGCCGAGCAACTGGCTCGTCACAATACGCTAGTCACTACTCTTGATGAACTGTGGTATCGTGTTGAAGCTGCGTGGGCAGCTGTACCTGTACTCTCCATCCAAGCTCTGTTTGACTCAATGCCCAGGCGTATCAAGTCCTGATTTCTCAGGATCTATGCACCCAAATTGCGTGAAAGTGTGATCACATGTCAGTTCTAGTATAATATATTTCTCCAATGAATACCCGTTTATCATCTGCATTTCTTCTTGGTGTAGCAATTTTAATGGCCAGTAGTGTATATTAAGCAGGTGCACCAGTCACTATGGCTCTTCAGTGTACCACGGAACGCCGTCGTCTGCGAGTATTGCTGTGACCTGGAGTGATGTCCCATTCTTCCAATGTTTCGGAAAGTCACAGCGTTGTTACTCTCGGCGTTCATTTGGGGAGCCGTCGGGTACGGCTTCAGACCCCGGCTGGACGGACATCCTGCGTCCCCGTGTGTTACCTTTCCTGTGACAGTAACGTAGTGTCATTTTTCAACACGACAATGCTCGTCCACAAGCGGCACGTATTTCTGTGAACTTTCTGCGCCATGTTGAGGTACTCCCGTAGCCAGCAAGATTCCCAGATCTCTCCCCGATAGAACACGTGTGGCTTTGCTCGAATGTCAACTCCGTCTCAGTGCCAGTATCCAAAATATGGAGGGCCAGTTACAACAGTTGTTGGTGAGTTTGCCTCAGCAGAGAACACAGCAGCCTTATGACACCTGCCCCAACTAAATCAGTTCACGCATTGAGGCCACAGAATGTGCAGTATCGTACTGATAATCAGGGTCGTACTGCCAAGTTTTTTAGTAAATTTGACTCGCTTCTGTAATCACTGCAATAATATCACTTGCTTTCTCAATCCGTGAAGTTTCATTCATTTTGCTCCTCCCATTCTGCGTGCTTCATTTTTTGTCATTTTATGTAATACGCAAAAGGATGACAGGCACGGGAAATGCCGATCAGACACATAAAACTGACCGCAGGGTCCGCTTGGCTTTAGGACCAACAGATGTAAAACTATTCCATTTGCATTACACGGAGTCATACTAAGGGTGAAAGAGATAAAAATGTGCCATGCTGGTGCCTACTGCTTCATGAAAGGTTTTTTTAGGCCTGACCGGTGGAACAGAGCACTTCGGTAATGCCAGAAGCCTTTTCAACTGTTACCTCGTACTGTAATCGTTCGGCCCCTGATTACCTGTTAACGATTTGGCTGATTGCAGTCTTTTGCGTTAACAATGCAGTAATTACTGCAAATACGGTGTTACACACGATGTTAATGGATAATCTGTTTAAGAGGGAGAGGGGAATTCCGATTAAAAAAAAAGCATTCTGTTTTGACACTGAAATACAGCAGCTTTAAGTTCTACGCGCTTGTAACGACACAGTTAATTCATGACATTAACATGCATCTAAAGTACACTTTAAAACCATAAATGCACAACAAAATTTTCGTTCGTTTGCTTTTCAATTCTATTTAATAGCTCTGTCTGGGGTCTTTCGATGTATGCGTAAATGTCCCAAAAAGTACCAAGTTATCCCATCTGCTAGTCAGTTAGTGGCACAGACAACTAGTTTTATAAAGGCTTTTGTATTTTCGTCTGTTTCTTATTGTGTGGCCGGCCGGGGTGGCCGAGCGGTTCTAGGCGCTACAGTCTAGAACCGCGCGACCGCTACGGTCGCATGTTCGAATCCTGCCTCGGGCATGGATGTGTGTGATGTCCTTAGATTAGTTAGGTTTCAGTAGTTCTAAGTTCTAGGGGACTGATGACCGCAGAAGTTAAGTCCCATAGTGCTCAGAGCCATTTGAACCTTATTGCGTGTATGAATCCCTTTATTCACAGCTCAAATAACTTGCAAAACGTAGAATTTGTAGAGTGAAACAAAATATATGTACTACAAACAGTTATGTGAACTTGTCAAAGAGAACTGCACGGGGTACGCCAAAGATTTTACTATCGTTAGGAGTAGCAGTATGTAGTCTGTGGTTGACAGTCGTTGTGCGGGGTAGCGCAGTTAAACACGTTATGGTGCTTGGAGGAAAGTATGCGGATAATACACATACGATGACAACGTGTTGAGATGTCAGCAGAAGAGGTTCACCACTATGAATTATTTAATATCGTCCTGCCACGGAAAGACTGAGGGAGAAAATGGGGAAAAGTCTGTCTTGTTGTAAAGTGAAGCTTCCCAAAGACTATTTCCATACTGAACCTCTTTTGAAATAATTTCATTAAAAACCATTTAACGAACTTACTTTTTATTAACAATATTACAGCCTATCATCATTAAGTAATTTTGATAATTACTTAAAGTTTGGTGCCTAAAGTCGTATAAAGTCGCTTCATGAAAGTTTTTTAACCCTTAAAGTCACACAGCAGATTCAATTAGCTGCACAGTATCAGCTGTTGTTTAGTGCAAGATCAGTAGCTACTATTATGATGCCATATTTTCGGTGGCCGAGCGGTTCTAGGCGCTTCAGTCCAGAACCGCGCTGCTGCTACGGTCGCAGGTTAGAATCCTGCCTCGGGCATGGATGTGTGTGATTTCCTTAGGTTAGTTAGGTTTAAGTAGTTCTACATCCAGGGGACTGATGACCTCAGATGTTAAGTCCCATAGTGCTTAGAGCCATTTGAACCATATTGTCGTTAGGTGATTCAGTGCTACAGTATATTACTTCATTAGCAATGACTAAGTAAACCTTCCAACCATCGTCAATGTTTTCTTTCATTTTGATTTCAATTTCTCGCCTTTGTGCACATAAAAAATATTATTATCACTTGAAAATATTATTATTACTTGAAAATTTCTGACAATTTTCGGGCCTGAAGAGGATGATTATATAACAAATCCCTACAACCGCGATACACACTGCAGGAAAAAATAAAAGTGTGTTAGTAATAAATGACCCCGATCATTTAACATTTTTAGCCATAAAGTGTCGGCTCAAAAATAGCTACATCTACATCTACATACATACTCCGCAATCCACCATACACTGCGTTGCGGAGGGTACCTCGTACCACGACTAGCATCTTCTCTCCCTGTTCCACTCCCAAACAGAACGAGGGAAAAATGACTGCCTATATGCCTCTGTACGAGCCCTAATTAGCCGGCCGGAGTGGCCGTGCGGTTCTGGGCGCTACAGTCTGGAACCGCGAGACCGCTACGGTCGCAGGTTCGAATCCTGCCTTGGGCATGGATGTGTGTGATGTCCTTAGGTTAGTTAGGTCTAAGTAGTTCTCAGTTCTAGGGGACTGATGACCTCAGAAGTTGAGTCCCATAGTGCTCAGAGCCACGAGCCCTAATCTCTCTCATCTTATCTTTTTGGTCTTTCCGCGAAATGTAAGTTGGCGGCAGTAAAACTGTACTGCAGTCAGCCTCAAATGCTGGTTCTCTAAATTTCCTCAGTAGCGATTCACGAAAATAACGCCTCCTTCACTCTAGAGACTCCCACCCGAGTTCCTGAAGCATTTCCGTAACACTCGCGTGATGATCAAACCCATTAGTAACAAATCTAGCAGCCCGCCTCTGAATTGCTTCTATGTCCTCCCTCAATCCGACCTGATAGGGATCCCAAACGCTCGAGCAGTACTCAAGAATAGGTCGTATTAGTGTTTTGTAAGAGGTCTCCTTTACAGATGAACCACATCTTCCCAAAATTCTACCAATGAACCGAAGACGACTATCCGCCTTCCCCACAACTGTCATTACATGCTTGTCCCACTTCATATCGCTCTGCAATGTTACGCCCAAATATTTAATCGACGTGACTGTGTCAAGCGCTACACTACTAATGGAGTATTCAGACATTACGGGATTCTTTTTCCTATTCATCTGCATTAATTTACATTTATCTATATTTAGAGTTAGCTGCCATTCTTTACACCAATCACAAATCCTGTCCAAGTCATCTTGTATCCTCCTACAGTCACTCAACGACGACACCTTCCCGTACACCGCAGCATCATCAGCAAACAGCCGCACATTGCTATCCACCCTATCCAAAAGATCATTTATGTAGATAGAAAACAACAGCGGACCTACCACACTTCCCTGGGGCACTCCGGATGATACCCTGACCTCCGATGAACACCCCCATCGAGGACAACGCACTGGGTTCTATTACTTAAGAAGTAATTAGGTGATGCCGTTCGCACGTATAATGAGAGTGAAATGCTCAAAACAGAATTTTCAGTCTCTCAGGTAGCACTGGAACTGCTCAATGTTTCATAAAACAGTCTCTCATCCAGATTACTGTAACGGATGGACACAACATCGAGAAAATCTCAATATAATATCGACACAGTGCGGACACGTAAACAGTTCCCGTGTAAACACTTGCTGAGTTTACTGGAGCGCGCTCGCGCGGGTGTGCGCGCGCTCGTGTGTGTGTGTGTGTGTGTGTGTGTGTGTGTGTGTGTGTGTCTGAGTGTACGTGAGTGTGTGTGTGTGTGTGTGTGTGTGTGAGAGAGAGAGAGAGAGAGAGAGAGAGAGAGAGACAGAGAGAGAGAGAGAGTGCAGGTGCTGCGGGTAAGGCGGGAAAGCACACAAACATGAAAATAGCGAGCGTACATCTCGACGAGTAAAAATAGAAATGATAACGAACGATGGTGTGGCATAGTAGAAAGAGAAAATAATCCCGAATAATTTCAACTGGTTCCACAAGTACTTGCGATCAAATATTTTGAAAAAGATTGGAGCAATATTTAGATGAAGTAAATGAAGCGTTAAAAGCCTTCAGTGTATTGGAATCGTGTAGTGGAATGCAGCTCAATCCCGAAAGTGTTCTTGTGAATGACGCATTCAAAGGAGACTTCGTGAACGATTCCGAGGTGGCTTATTTGTTCAGACAACTGATTCGAATTATTTTACAATGCCTTTTTCTGTTTTTTATATTTCGCTAGCTGAATGCCCGTGCATTGGAAAGGAAGTTAAAAATGGACCTCTACATAACGTCTCATTTTAGTGAATGGGGATCGGCTATTGGAATAGTACTGCCTGGTGTGTCATGAATACATAGAGAGAAAAGGAGTATGTAATTCTACAGAATCATATACGAAGTGTACGCTCAAAAATAAGAGTATCTCATATGTTAAATGCTCTACGTTACCATCTAGTTGTCATGCTGTAACTGACAAAGCCGTGGTCGCAAAGCAGTCCACATTGGCGGGTAGTTCTCAAGAAAAGGCGCCCTACGTGACGTAACATACAATCCCTCAATGTTTCAAGTTTTTATTATTAATAGTCTAGAGTCAACCAAACTTAGAAATAACATTTAGCACCCTGATGGGTTAAATTTTAAATAGTCCTTTCTCAGTGGGCGCCTATATCACACAAAGAATTCTTTCTCCGAATTTCTTGTCTCCAGGACCAGCGATTTACGCTACTCGCCAGTCAGTTTCACCTTATACACACTGCTGGCCATTGAAAATGCAGCACAAAGAAGGAACTAATTTGGGAGATAACCCTTTGTACAAAGATCACACGACTGCAAATACAGGCCAATAGGACGTGAGGAAGAGAATGAAATCAGTATCGAGTGTTGCCACCATTGCTGGCTATAACCGCTGCAACTCGCCTCAGCATTGAACAAAAGAGGATCTGGATATGTTGTTTCGGGTATAGCAGTCCATGCTGCTCCCACATATTGCCCAAGTTGATCTGGTGTAGCAGCGGTTGGTGTGTGCCGGACCAGTCATTCTGCAGTCATCGACCAGACGTTTTCGATAGGTGAGAGATCGAGAGAACAGGGAGGCCAAAATAGCAATACAGTCTGATAGATGATGAAGAACTCTAGAACACTGCGAGCCACAGGTGGTCGTGCATTATCCTGTTCCAATATGGTCGTCGGCAAGCTCCGAAGGTATGGGAGGCCAAGAGGCTCCAACATTTTCACAGATGTAATGCTGGCTGCTTAGAGTACCAGCAATGTGAACTGATGGGTGCGGGAGTGGAATCAAATACAGACCAAAACCATAATACAGGGTTCAGGACCAATATGGCGACGCATCAGGCAACAGTTCAACAGTCTGTCAGCGCGCTGTCTCCAAATTCGAATCCGATCATCGTGGTGGTGCAGGCAGAATCGGGATTCATCAGTAAAAAAAATGTCGTTCCGTTCGGTTGTCCGTATCCGTCGTATATCGCACCACTGCCGGTGCAAACGTCTGTAGCGTTGACTCAGTGATAAACGCAGCGATGGACGCCTTGCGGACAGTCCACTCTGCTGCAAACGACGTCGAGTGGTACGAGCGGACGCTGTATGTTGCGTAACAGACCGAAATTGTTGTGATATGGTTCGTGATGTTGCAGAGTGATGCATCACTGCCATGCGCACAATACCCTTGTCATCACATGTAGTGGTGCAACAATGTGGGTGTAATCCATCTCTTAGGTCCGTCATTCCCTCCTGCATCCAGCGATTACACATCCGCATCACGATTGCTTTGTTCCATCCGACACGACCATCGATTTCTCTGTAGGACAATCTGCAGCTTCTATAAGCAACTATTCTTCCTCAGTCGGACTCGAAAACGTGCTCGAAAGATGCTCTTCTACGAGGCATAGTGAAACTGTTTACGCAAAAAAACAACCGAAGAAAGAACAATTCCAGTAAGTATACACGGCCGTCTGTTCCGCTTTTATATAGTCCTTACAGGTGACGCTACTGGCGCCTGCGATGTGCGCCTGCGCTGAAGTGTTAATCGTCGTCACCTGACGTCGCCGCAAACACGTACTGAAAATTGTACTTGATCTGGGTGCTTCTTTCAGGGTGTTGCATTCTGGGTGGATAACTGTGTATGAGACTGCAACTGCTCAACCTGACCGCACAGATTTAACTATTTATTAACTATCGTTTCATTTTTAATGTCCATTGTTTACCTAATGGCCCACACTGCTACATAAGTAGTTTTCAAACGTGCAGCGGATAAATCCTACAGATCAAGCTCTTAAATCATATAATCCGTCCGTTGTGATTGTCGTATTCCTTAAGCTGTTTTTATCAAAGGTATGATTGATTTATAGCCCAAGGCGAAAAACTGCAGTGGATGCATCTTTTGTGAACATCGGGCATTACATTTGTTTGTCCTCACATGTACACACTGTAGTGACTGTCATGTGCTGAATGAGACTGTTGGTCGACAAAGCACAGCTGATGCACGTGCATACGAACCTGGAAACTGACCTATCTTATGACATAATTGGACCGGCTAGACTTCACACAAATGGCACAAGACTTAACACAGAAAACGCGTAGACCTATAATGGAAATAACATAAAATTTCTGTTTCGAAGGTGGATAGTATGGCAGCATATTATCAACGAGGGAACCTACGAATATATCCCAATGAATCAAGCTGCTATGATACTGACACAGAGTTGGTATAAAAAGATATCCAACGCCGTGAGACTTCCACGCCCGTACTCTCCATACATACCACCACTATACATAATGACCTAATGGACTTAGCGTGATACTTCGCGTAAAAAAAACTTCAAGGTAGTACAATTCCTTTTCCGATGAAATTCGTTTACATGTCTCACGTGAACATTTTCAGCGTAATTACTTTGGAGAATTCCGATCTGGTGCCATTATCTGTAAATGCAACGTGGAAGCATTACTTTAAAAGCATCAGCGATCTTTTAGGATCCCTCATAGGTAACTGTACGTCGTTCGCGGACATTCACAGCAACGTGAAACTTCCTCAACTTAGAGAAATGTACCACATTCCTTAGCGCCAACGCATATTTCAGAGTTCCATACGTAGGTCGGTAATAGCTCTCTTATCGTCGTGCGTATCATTCGCATCAAGTGATACTACTCCCGAGATTACGACACCATTATGGGCCTATCTGAGACCGATTAAGACGACACTTTTGACGACTTGTTTGCAATCTCCAGTAACTCTCCTCAAAACAGGTTCGGATTTTCAGCCATTCCCTGATTCTTAACTCCTCCCACGGGGTCCGACACCCCTTTTTTTGTAACAATAGGTTTACAATAACGAATTTAGTGTGGAGAATTAATCTCTCAGACAGTAGCGGAAAGTGGTCTATTGCGAAACTTCCTGGTGAACTGAATCTTGAAAGCTGTTCATTAAAATGGCACCTTTCAAATTGTTCACCGTAGGTGAGTTCCGAGTCGCTAAGCGGTTGCAAAGACTTTCTATACCCAGGTTATCGACTGCTAAACATACTCCAGTCTTAAGCTGGTAAAGTGAAAGTGTGTCTCTAGGGGATACTTTGAAGCTATAGTGAGTTGACCAGTAGGAGGCTCACACGGCAGACTCCCACGTTAGCGTGCCCCCTCCTCCGCGACGAAAGGCATTCATTCTGATCCTGTTTCCACTTTGCTACGGAAGACTGCAGCTTCCTACTTCTTGACACTTGCCAGAGCTGCTTTGTGGACGCTGGTTATTTGAGTCGACGTTCTCATGATACAGACTACGAGGATCACGGTGACATGGCGACATACTCGTGAAGCTTAGGGTAATATTTTATTTACAACGCTTCCTTGTTTACAAATACACCTTCAGTCATATTCAGACTAAACTTCCGTTGTTCAGAGAGATTATTCTTGTTTCTTGCTCGCGATATCAGTGTTTCCCTTGTTCGTCTTTGACGTTAGCCTATTGGCTTCGTTACATTCCCACTGAATTAACATTGCTCAAAGTATTCTGATTCCAAAGAAAGCAGGTGCTGACTCGTGTGGATATTGGTGAACTTGCAGTTTACTAACTGATGGTTGTAAAATATTAATATGAATTATTTACAGAAGAATGGAAAAACGGGTACAAGCAAACCTCGAGAAAGATCAGTTTGGATTCGCGAGTAATCTAGGTAATGCAAAACAGTATTGACCCTACGACTTATCTTAGAAAGGGAAAGATAAAGCTACGTTCATAGCTTTTGTGGTTTTGGAGAAAGATTTTGATAATGTCGGCTGGAATACACTCTTTGAAATACTGAAGGAAGCAGGGAGCGGAAGGTTATATACAGCTCGTGCAGAACCAGACGGTAGTTAAAAGAGTCGAGGGGCATTAAAGGGAAGCAGTAATTTAGAAGGAAGTGACACAGGATTGTAGCCTATTTCCGGTGTTAGTTTATATATTGAGCAAGCAGTATAGTAAATCAAAGAAAAATATGAGAAGGAATCAAAGTTCAAGGAGAAGAAATAAAAACTTTGAGGTTTGTCGATGACATTGTAATTCAGTAAGAGACAGGAATGGACTTGGAAGAGCAGCTGAACGAAATGGGGAGTGTCTTGAAAGGAGGACGTCAGATGAACATCGAAAAAAGCAAAACGATGGTAATGGAATGTAGTAGAATTAAATCAGTCGTTGCTGAAAGAATTAGATTAGTAAACGAGACACTGAAAGTTATAGATGAGTTGTGCAATTTTGGCAGTAAAATAACTTATGACAGCCGACGCACAAACGATATATCCACGTCTACGTAGATACTCCGCAAGACACAGTACTTTACACGGAGGATACCTGTACCCTACCAGTCATTTACTTTGCTGTTCGTCTCGCAAACAGAGCGAGGGAAAAACGACTGTCCATATGCCTCCATATGAACCCTAATTTCTCGAATCTTATCATTGTGGTCCGTATGTGCAGTATATGTTGGCGGCAGTAGAATCGATCGGCAGTCAGCTTCAAATGCCGGTTCTATAAATTTTCTCAACAGGGTTTCTCGAAAAGAACGTCGCCTTCCCTCCAAGAATTCCCTTTTGAGTTCCCAAAGGACCTCCGTTGTTCGAACCTTTCTTTCACTGGTGCCATGACCCGCACTGACGCAGGGTCGGCAATGTTAGGAACGGATTTGGCAAGGTTAGGATGAAGGGATGACCGGATGCTCTTCTTGCCGCTCCCCTGTACCCCCCGGGACGGAATTAGCGTACCCCAGCTGTCTGCGTCTAGTGTAATTCATGGAATAGTGCGAACGTGTTCAGATGTCGGCGAGTAGTGTAACTGAGGCGGAACGTGGGAACCAGCCCGGTATTCACCTAGTGGGCTGTGGAAAACCGCCTAAAAACCACATCCCGGCTGGCCGGCACACCGGCCCTCGTCGTTAATCCGCCGGTCGTATTCGATCCGGTGCCGGCGCGCCTACCCGAGTCCAGGAAGCAGCTCATTAGCGCTCTCAGCTATCCTGGCCGGTCTTCCGATGTTCGAGCCTACCAGTAACAAATCTAGCAACCCGCCTCTGTGTTGCTTCGATGTCTTCCTTCAATTCGACCTGGCACAGATTCCAAATACTCATACTCAAGAATAGGTCGCACCAGCGTCCTATATGCGGTTTCTTTTACAGACGAACCACGCTTTCCTAAAATTCTCTCAATTAACCTAAGTCGACCACTCGCCCTTCCTACCACATTTCTTAAACGGTCCCTCCACTTCACATCGCTTTGCAACGTTACACCCAGATATTTGAACGACTTCACTGTTTCAAGCAGGACACTAGTGATACTGTAACCGAATATAACAGGTTCGTTCTTCCTTTTCATCTAGATTAACTAACATTTTTCTCCATTTAGAGCTAGCTGTCATTCATCACACCAAATGAAATTTTGTCTACGTCGTCTAGTATCTTCCTACAGCCAACTTCGACACCTTACCGTACACGACAGCATCATCAGGAAACAACCGCAGATTGCTGTCCACACTGTCCGCCAAACCATTTATATTTATATAGAGAACAACAACGGTCCAGTCACACTTCCCTGGGACACCCCTGACGATACCCTTGTCTCTGATGAACATTGGCAAGGACAACATACTGGGTTATATTACTCAAGAAGCCTTCGAGCCACTCACATATCTCTTCACTTATTCCATATGCTCGTACTGTCGTTAACAGCCTGCAATGGGGCACCGTGCCGAATGCTTTCCGGAAATATAGAAATATGGAAGCTGCCTGTTGCCCTTCATCCATTGTTCGCAAAATATAATGTGAGGGAAGGGAAAGTTGAGTTTCATACAAGCGATGCTCGTGGACATAATCTTCTCAGCCTCAAGGAAGTTTATTATATTCGAACTGCGAATATGTTTAAGGATTCTGCAGCAAACCGAAGTTAGCGATATTGGTCTTTCATTTTGCGGGTCCGTTCTTCACCCTTCTTTTACAGTGGAGTCACCTGCACTTTTTTCCAGTCGTTTGTGGTTTCGTGTTGGGCGAGAGATTCGCTGTAGGTAAGGGGCCAATCACGTAGAGTACTCTTTGTAGAATCGAATTAGGATTTCATCCGGACCTAGTGATTTATTTGCTTTCAAATCTTTCAGTTGTTTCTCTACGCCAGGGATACTTATTACTATGTCGTCCTTACGGGAGTCTGTCCGATGGTCAAATGACGGTCTGTTTGTAATATTCTCTTATGTGGACGATTTCTTGAAAGTGAAATTTAAAGCTACGGCTTTCCTTTTGCTGTCTTCATCTCCCACACAAGACTGTTCAACAAGGAAGCCTTAGACTGTCAATGGCAAGAATAGCGTTCTTGAAGAAGAGAAATTTGTTAACACTGAATATAGATTCACGTGACAGAAATTGTTTTCTGAAGGTATTTGTCGGGAGTGTAGCTTTGTATTGCAGGTGAGACTTCGAAAATAAACAGTTCAGACAAGAAGACAATAGAAGCTTTTGAAATGTTGTGCTACAGAATAATCCTGATCATTAGATGGGTAGATCATGTAACCAATGAGATAGTACGGAATAGAATTGGGGAGAAAAGAAATTTGTGGGATAACTTGAAGGGACCGGTTTGTTGTACGCGTTCTGAGACGTCAAGAGATCAACAAGTTAGTACTGGAGGGAAGTGTGTGTGTGTGGGCGGGGCGGGGGGGGGGGGGGGGCGGAATTGTAAATGGAGACCAAGAGGTGAATACTGTAAGTAGGTTCAAAAGGATATAGGCTGCAGTAGTTATTCTGGGATGAAGAGGCTTGCACAGGATAGAGTAACGTGGAGAGCAGCATCAAACAAGCCTTCAGACCGAAGACCACAACAAAAACAGAATATTATGGTGTGTATAGAAGTTTACTTTGTTCTGATTTCATATATCTTACACTTGTATACCACGCGATGCATCACAACATAAGTGTAAATTTGTAATCACCTGACACCGTAAAAGGAGAGCGACCTCTATATCAATGTAAAAAAGCTTCCAAAATAGAAGTTTTATTGTCCAGATCGCATTGATAGATATCCTGTTTACAAGTTTCAGCAAAGTTATATTGCTGTCTTCAGATCATCGGATGCGTAGTGGCTATACAAGTCACGTGCCCGATAATCTGAAGACGGCGATGTAACTGTGCTGAAACCAGTAATCTGGATATGTATCAACTGCGATCTCGGCAATAAAACTTTATTGGAAGCTTTTCTACAAGTGTAAATTTGTTGTTTGTCGTTATTTACCGACTTGCTTTTTAATACTCAGAAAGTTCACTAAAATATCTTTCATTTATTTTTCTCCCCAAGTCATTTATGAAATCAGTGCAACTATTGAATTACGCACGTGCTCTTATATGCATTCTTCGACCGTACATTATTCGAACACGAACTTCCGAATACTGCCCTCAGTGGAATTATTAGTCAGAGTGAGAAATATTTTGAATACCTTGCACACCTATACGGCATTTAAGGTGAACCAGCATTGCCGAAATTACGAGACATCGTGATATTCCGGATCACGTTTGACGTGACTGTTACGTCTCCTATTTTTTGTGGATAGTCGTCAGATTATGGTGTTAGGTCGTACATCCTCATAGCACATAATCTGCCCACACGGGAAGTCAGATTTACAGTCCTAAGTCATGTTAGGATACTGCCACGAGTAATCATGATCTTAGACTCATTCAAATATTTATTCATACTCAAGTTACTCAATGAATGGATCTAAATTGAATATTTTAACTAAACATTGGTCAAATAGTGTTAAAAATTATTCTGGGTCAAAATTATGCATACAAAGGGGTATATTTTCGGGACATTTTCACAGAAGTGAAATATTTCATGAACTCAATTCAAATAAAAGGTGAGAGGCTCTCAGCCGATGCACCATATCGCAACCCAAAACTATGTGTTTACTTTGCGAAGGTGAGGGGTTCATAGGTTGAGCAATCGAGGCACACATGTAGGCCTCAAATTTAATCTCGCAGTATGTGTCGCCTTCTTTTGAAACTCCTAAGTTGCTCGCGAAAGCCAATGTGTCCGGTTCGTTTCCCAGTCTGGCATATAATTTTAATCAGTCTGAGAGTTTCCTAACGAAAGATACATTGCTACAGTATCGAATATTCATTCTGAAAACAGCCGCTAGATTGTCACTCATCCATTTTCCCACCACAAAATGGCTCTGAGCACTATGGGACTTAACTTCTGAGGTCATCAGCCCCCTAGAACTTAGAACTACTTAAACCTAACCAACCTAAGGACATCAAACACACCCATGCCCGAGGCGGTCCCGCGGTTCCAGACTTCCCATCACATCTTTTCTTGTTGGAATGCTAATGGTAGTCCAGCAAGGTATGCACGAGAGCTTCTGAAGAGACTGAAAGGTGGCATGTGTCTACTGACAGATTGTAAGATATTAGATGGATGCTGAGGCGTGTCTGACTAGCTAAGTTTGTAAGAGTATCACAATGAAAGCCACGGATTCGGGTTTTATGTTCAGTCAAGATTACTGCTCTAATACATCAGGATATTCCTAGGAGTTTTGTGGCTTATGAAGCAAATCCTAGAACTACAAGTCTCGTGCCATGGTGGTCCACAGTTATTTTATTCAGTTACATAGCTTCTGATATCAATCATATAGAAATCAACGTTACAATTTCACCTGTTGTGTGTAACAGATAGTAGTAAAAAATTCTCATATTACACAACAACTTAAAATGTGAAGATAACCTGCTGAACATACTAGCTAAAACAAAAGTACAAAAATGGTTCAAATGGCTCTGAGCACTATGGGACCTAACAGCTGAGATCATCAGTCCCCTGGAACTTAGAACTACTTAAACCTAACTAACCTTAGGACATCAAAGAAATCCATGCCCGAGAAAGGATTCGAACCTGCGACCATAGCAGTCGCGCGGTTCCGGACTGAAGCGCCTAGAACCACTCGGTCACCGCGGCCGGCAACAAAAGTACAACTAAAAGTAACGATATGCTGACTCTGAGCACTATGGGACTTAACATCTATGGTCATCAGTCCCCTAGAACTTAGAACTACTTAAACCTAACTAACCTAAGGACATCACACAACACCCAGTCATCACGAGGCAGAGAAAATCCCTGACCCCGCCGGGAATCGAACCCGGGAACCCGGGCGCTGGAAGCGAGAACGCTACCGCACGACCACGAGCTGCGGACGTAACGATGTGCTATGTGATAAATTAAAACCAGTTAATTCACTGAAAATAGACTTTCTGTGTGGCTTCCCATCTCCATCCGACCGATTATGTGAGCGCCCTGAAAACGACTTGCAAATCGATATTCCGTTTTCCTCAGTACCAGCAAGGTCTCCAAATAACAGAAAACTGTCTGTATTTTTCATTACAGAGTTGCAGCAATCTTGCCACCAATGCATGCAGAAGGACGACAGAACATAAGGTACAGACAGAAATAGAATGATACTGCACAATTAAACATAGGTTGGACTAGTACACAATTTTCAAACAATTTACAGGAATTGAGCCAGGTAGTGTTTACAGTGACAGCCGATATTTAGGTTAGGTTTGGTGTTGAATTAACTAATCTCTTTCGACATGTCTTGACGTCCACTCACTTTTTATTCAATGACCAGTATTGTGAGCAGACAGGTGGAGTTGCGATGGGTAGACTTCGAGGGACGTACATTGGAGTCGGCGCCTTTGAAACCCGCCTATTTCTTCAGATATGTCGATGATACTTTTGTTCTTTGGCCTCATGGTAGGGAGAATTTGATTCCCTTTTTGGAACATTTGAACTCGATCCATCCGAACATTCGTTTTACGATGGAGGTGGGAGAGGATGGTTGCCTTCTTTTTCTTGACGTTTTGGTTTGGAGGAAGGTTGATGGATGATTGGGACATGCAGTTTACCGGAAATGTACTCACACTGATTTGTATTTGCAGGCTGGCAGTTGTCGCTATCCGGCTCAGCGTGAACGGGTACTTCTTACCTTGGTACACAGGGCACATTTCATTTCCGACACTGAGACTTTGCCAGCGGAGCTGGCCCATTTACATTTCGTCAGAAACGCTATATTGAAAGACAGATTGAACGTGCGTTGCGCTATCGACCAACTGCGCATTGGGTGACTGACGATAATACTGAGTGTTAACGTCTACTGCCTTTTTCCCTTACGCAGGAAGCACATCCAACAATATCGGAAATACGATGTGGAATGTGTTTTCCGACCTCCATCTAAAATTAGAGTGCTTTTGGATTCTGTTAAAGATGATCTTGTTTTGCGTAAGGCGGGTGTATATAGCATTTCTTGTAGCTGTGGCATGGCATACATTGATCAGACTATCAGAACCGTGGACAACCGATGTACTGAGCAAAACGGCACACACGAGTACAGCAGCCAATTAGATCTGTTTGGATACTGGCCACCCTATGTTATAAAACAATACCGAGATATTGGCATACACGTCCAGTTATTGGGACAGTGTTATTAAGGAAGCTGTTGAGATTTAATTAGCGAGCAACCTTGTAAACAGGGACGGAGGTTTTTGTTTAAACTCTGCTTGGAATCCTGCTCTCTTCCTCGTCAAAAAACAGAGGTACAGGTCAATGTTACCTCAACTGCTAGTTTGTAGTCTTTCACTATCGATACCTCTCACTTTGGTTATTTTTGGCGGCACTAGTGTTCAGTGTGTGTGTGTGTTATCTTTCCTGAATTACTCCAAGAACCGAGGTTTTAAATATGCTTGTACATCATCTGTCCGTTGCAGTTTGTGCCTTGAAAATGGCGGGGTGTACTCCAGCCGAAATGTCGGCGGTCGCTGTAAATATTCCCTGGTCGAACTCCCGTAAGTTGTTTGAAAATAGACGTTTGCTGTCAGGTCAGAGATTATATTGTAGACGCAATAGTTTTAGTCTAGAGCTAGTGTAGCAACTGATCTCACTTTGTTTCGATTAAACTAATAGTTCAGATATACGAGAGTAAAATAAATACGAGTAAACAAATGTTTTCGGAGTACAGTTCGACAGTCATGTAACTTTACAAGTCATTAGCGATTTCTGCGTGCGAAGCATAATCACAACTGCCTTTTCCCGACTCTGATTTTTCGATATAGAGGAAGAACCAGACATCATTGTTCCATATTTCTCAGTTCAGCATGTGCTCCATAATTTTATGACGTATAAGGGCTGTATACAGATAATATGACTTAGTGATACCTTCTTTGACTTAGGCAGCAAGTCAACAGTAGGGCGATGATACATGATTCCCCTTGGATAGTTAAGGACCCAACGATGTCTATTCTTATGGAATCGCTCTCATTGGGCGATATAAAGTAATGCCATAAAACTGAAATATTGTCAGTTTCTTCAATATGGACTTTGAGAACGTTACGTGCCTCATATAAATGTAATATATTATTGATAACGATGAAACAAATTCATTTGATACTTGGGAAAAATAAATATTTTCGAGCCTAACTTACATCCACACTATTCGTCTTCATATTGATGCTTCTTGTAGATTAACTGTATTGAGAAATTTACGCAAAGTTTCACTTTCAGCACCGAGTGAGATGACGCAGTGGTAAGACGAAGGACTTTCATTATGATGGAGCGGGGATCAAATCCCCAGCCGCGCAAGCCTTTGAAAAGAATACGATCTACTTCTTTCCCCAACCTCGACCAAACTCAGGTTGTGATTCGTCTCTGAGTCTCTATCAGTCGACGAGATGTTAATTAATAATCTTCCTTTCTTCCTCCAAAATCAGCCACAGAAGTCACGGGATACCTCCTAATATCATGTCGGACCTCCTTTTGACAGGGCCGGCCGAGGTGGCCGAGCGGTTCTATGTGCTACAGTCTGGAACCACGCGACCGCTACGGTCGCAGGTTCGAATCCTGCGTCGGGGCAGGCTGCTATGACCGTGCGGTTCTAGGCGCTGCAGTCCGGAACCGCGGGACTGCTACGGTCGCAGGTTCGAATCCTGCCTCGGGCATGGATGTGTGTGATGTCCTTAGGTTAGTTAGGTTTAAGTAGTTCTAAGTTCTAGGGGACTGATGACCTCATGACCTCAGAAGTTGTCCCATAGTACTCAGAGCCATTTGAACCTCTTTTTTTTTTTTTTTTTTTTTGACAGGCGTAGTACAGCAACTCGGCGTGTCATGGACTCAACAAGTCGTTGGAAGTTCCCTGCAGAAACAGTGAGCCATTCTGTCTCTACAGCCGTCCATAATTGCGAAAGTGTTGCCGGTGCTGGATTTTGTGCACGAAATGACCTCTCGATTACATTTCATAAATGTTCGATGGTATTCATACAGGGTGATCTCTGCGGGCAAATCATTCGTTCGAGACATCCAGAATGCTCTAACATGGCGCATTGTCACCCATAAAACGTCCATCGTTTTTTGGGAATATGAAGTCCATGAATGGCTGAATAACACCATTTTCTGTCAGTCGTCGGTTCAGCTGGAGTGGAGGACTCAATCCATTCCATGGAAACACATCCCACACCATTGTGGAGTCACAACCAGCTTACTCATTGCCTTGTTGACAACTTGGATCCGTGGCTCCATTGAATCGAACTCTACCATCAGCTCTTCACAACTAAATTCGGGACTCACCCGACCAGGCCACACTCTTCCTGTCGCTTAGAGCTACCCGATATGGTCTCGAGCCCAGAAGATGCGCTGCACGCGCTTTTGTGCTGTTAGTAAGGGCACTCGTGTCGACGTCTACTGCCATAGCCCATTAGCGCCAAATTCCCCGCACTGTGCTAACACATACGTTCGTCATACTCCCCTCATTGGTGTATGCTGTTACTTCACATAGTGCTGCTTGTCTACATCTACATCTACATTGATACTCCGCAAGCCACCCAACGGTGTGTGGCGGAGGGCACCTTACGTGCCACTGCCATTACCTCCCTTTCCTGTTCCAGTCGCGTATGGTTCGCGGGAAGAACGACTGTCTGAAAGCCTCCGTGCGCGCTCTAATCTCTCTAATTTTACATTAGTAAATTAGCACCGACAATTCCACGCAAACGGCGCTGCTCTCGGTCGTTAAGTGAAAGCCGTCGGCCATTGCATTGTCCATGGTGAGAGGTAATGCCTGAAATTTGGTATTCTCGACATAATCTTGACACTGTGGATCTCTGAATATTCAGTCCCTAACGATTTCCGAAATGGAATGTCCCATGTGTCTAGCTGCAACTACCATTCCGCTTTCAAAATCTGTTAATTCCTGTCGCATGGCTGTAATCAAGTCGGAAACCTTTTCACGTGTAACACCTAAGTACAAATGACAGCTACACCAATTCACTGCCCTTTAATATCTTGTGTAAGTGATTCTATCGCCATCTGTATATGTGAATATCACAGTTCCACGACTTTTGCAACCTCAGTTCTGTTATGATGATGATGAGGCCCCATACTCCGAAGAGC
The DNA here is from genome assembly GCF_021461385.2 of Schistocerca piceifrons. Lineage (NCBI taxonomy): Eukaryota > Metazoa > Arthropoda > Insecta > Orthoptera > Acrididae > Schistocerca > Schistocerca piceifrons. Next base: position 384,801,689 of record NC_060141.1, read on the forward strand.
GTAGGGGACGATGCGGGAAACCCGCACCGCACTACTGGGCAAGGTCCTAGCGGAGGTGGTTTCCTCCGACCGTACTGGGGATGAATGATGAAGACGACGCAACAACACCCAGTCATATCGAGGCAAGCAATATCCCTGACCCCGCCGAGAATCGAACCCAGGACGCCGCACGCGGGAAGCGAGAACGCTACCGCAAGAGCTTCGGACCAGTTATGGAGAAACTTAACTGTAATACGGGATATCAACTGAAAATAACTGAAATGATCCTCAATTTTATATATGTAATTTAATCTACCTTCTTCAGCAACAAAAGTAGGTTTCATTCAGTTAAATTAGGAAACAATATGATGTGATCAATATTTCTTTAAGGTTTTATACAGAGTGTTACAAAAAGGTACGGCCAAACTTTCAGGAAACATTCCTCACACACAAAGAAAGAAAATATGTTATATGGACATGTGTCAGGAAACGCTTACTTTCCATATTAGAGCTCATTTTATTACTTCTCTTCAAATTACATTAATCATGGAATGGAAACACACAGCAACAGAACGTACCAGCGTGACTTCAAACACTTTGTTACAGGAAATGTTCAAAACGTCCTCCGTTAGCGAGGATACATGCATCCACCCTCCGTCGCATGGAATCCCTAATGCGCTGATGCAGCCCTGGAGAATGGCGTATTGTATCACAGCCGTCCACAATACGAGCACGAAGAGTCTCTACATTTGGTACCGGGGTTGCGTAGACAAGAGCTTTCAAATGCCCCCATAAATGAAAGTCAAGAGGGTTGAGGTCACGAGAGCGTGGAGGCCATGGATTTGGTCCGCCTCTACCAATCCATCGGTCACCGAATCTGTTGTTGAGAAGCGTACGAACACTTCGAATGAAATGTGCAGGAGCTCCATCGTGCATGAACCACATGTTGTGTCGTACTTGTAAAGGCACATGTTCCAGCAGCACAGGTATAGTATCCCGTATGAAATAATGATAACGTGCTTCATTGAGCGTAGGTGGAAGAACATGGGGCCCAATCGAGACATCAACAACAATGCCTGCCCAAACGTTCACAGAAAATCTGTGTTGATGACGTGATTGCACAATTGCGTGCGGATTCTCGTCAGCCCACACATGTTGATTGTGAAAATTTACAATTTGATCACGTTGGAATGGCGGTGAATCGAGGAAGTACAGTACATACTGACAAAACTAAAATGAGCTCTAACATGGAAATTAAGCGTTTCCGGACACATAACATCTTTTCTTTATTTGTGTGTGAGGAATGTTTCCTGAAAGTTTGGCCGTACCTTTTTGTAACACCCTGTAAATTTTCTTATCAAAATATTTGCTCTCGTAGGGCATTTCATTCACATTTCCTGTTTCCAAAAGATAAGACACAATAGTTCACATAAATTATTGAACTTCAATTTGAGTTTTATGGGTCATGACTGTTGTTTGTATATCGTTCTCTATCGCTGATACGATGAGAGAAGCGGAAGACGGTATCGGACATAAAAAATGTGGGCAAACGTATTGAACCAATAATCAAAGGAAAAAGTGTGTCATATAGCTCGTACATTAATATGTCTTACGTAATTGTTACATAATGTTTTAACCGACATGTAGTTAGAAACATTTAATCTAGTTTAGTCTTGCAGCAGTTGCTTCTTCCTTCGGCCTTTGAATCTCTACTCGTGATATCGATTCGCTCGTATTTATAGGACGTACTGTACAAGACTGCGCCAAAGGGAAGAGTGGAGTTTAACGTCCCATCGACATCTAGATCATTAGAGTTGGAGAACTAACTCCGACAGAACTGCCGTGAGTAAGGAACCAAACGAGACCTTCTTGAAAAACTCATCCCAACTCGCCGATAAATTAATTAAAGTAAACAAAGTAAGACTAAAATTATTATGGTCGGGGACCAATGTGATCGTTGTTCATCCCATACACGAGAACAGTGTTTCAATCACTGTACCACCTAGTCACGATAAAGTGTGCAGTATCACGCGATACTCTAAATCAGGCGTGTACATACTTCGTACTGCAGCGGGACGCAAACTCCTCCCGATGACTACGTAACGGCTGCAAGTAGAAACTTAAAAAAAGAAAACTATACGTATAATTAATTCACATCATTTGTTTCACAAATATTCTCTTTATTTAACAAGTACAATCACAACAAGAGCTCATAAGAACTAAATTCTTCAAGGACTCGCCCTTTCCTTTCCGGGAAGGACTTAAAACTGAGAAAAAGAAATTACGAGAACGAACGGTGAGGTGCAGACCACATTCAGATCAATGGCGAGACGTGTGCGGTCCGCAGCCCACGTTCTGTGCATCCCTTCTCTAAATAAACTGGTGAATTAAGGCATTAATAAATGAATAAGATGGGAACGGAAAGCTTGATTCCGTTGAAATGCCTGTGTGTAATGGACTGCTCCTATAGGCCTACGGAGCGGATAGGGCATCTACACTACTGGCCATTAAAATTGACATGCTACAGACGCGAAATTACCCGACAGGAAGAAGATGCTGTGATATGCAAATGATTTGCTTTTCAGAACATTCACAAAAGGTTCTGCGCCGGTGGCAACACCTACAACGTGCTGACATGAGTAAAGTTTCCAACTGATTTCTCATACACAGACAGCAGTTGACAGGCGTTGCCTGGTGAAAAGTTGTTGTATGCCTCTTGTAAGGAGGAGAAATGGGTACCATTACGTCTCCGACTTTGACAAAGGTCGGATTGTAGCCTATCGCGATTGCAGTTTATCGTATCGCGACATTGCTGCTCGCGTTGGTCGAGATCCAATGACTGTTAGCAGAATATAGAATCGGTGGGTTCAGGAGGGTAATACGGAACGCCGTGCTGGATCCCGACGGCCTCGTATCACTAGCAGTCGAGATGGCAGGCATCTTATCCACATGGCTGTAACGGATCGTGCAGCCACGTCTCGATCCCTGAGTCAACAGATGGGGATGTTTGCAAGACAACAACCATCTGCACGAACAGTTCGACGACGTTTGCAGCAGCATGGACTATCAGCTCGGAGACCATGGCTGCGGTTACCCTTGACGCTGCATCATAGACAGGAGCGCCTGCGATGGTATACTCAACGACGAACCTGGGTGCACGAATGGCAAAACTTCGTTTTTTCGGATGAATCCAGGTTCTGTTTACAGCTTCATGATGGTCGCATCCGTGTTTGGCGACATCACGGTGAACGCACATTGGAAGCGTATCTTCGTCATCGCCATACTGGCATATCACACGGCATGATGGTATGGGGTGCCATTCGTTACACGTCTGGGACACCTCTTGTTCGGATTGACGGAACTTTGAACAGCGGACGTTACATTTCAGATGTTTTAGGACCTGTGGCTCTACCCTTCATTCGATCCCTGCGAATGCAGAATAATGCACGACCGCATGTTTCAGGTCCTGTACGGGCCTTTGTGGATACAGAAAATGTTCGACTGCTGCCCTGGCCAGCACACTCTCCAGATCTCTCACCAACTGAAAACGTCTGGTCAATGGTGGCCGAGCAACTGGCTCGTCACAATACGCCAGTCGCTACTCTTTATCAACTGTGGTATCGTGTTGAAGCTGCATGGGCAGCTGTACCTGTACACGCATCCAAGCTCTGTTTGACTCAATGCCCAGGCGTATCAAGGCCGTAATTACGGCCAGAGGTGTTTGTTCTGGGTACTGATTTTCAGGATCTATGGACCCAAATTGCGTGAAAATGTAATCACTTGTAAGTTCTAGTATAATATATTTGTCCAATGAATACCCGTTTATCATCTGCATTTCTTCTTGGTGTAGCAATTTTAATGGCCAGTAGTGTAAATTAATTTCATGTGTACCAGCGACTCTAATTTTTACCAATTTCATACTTTTGTCAGTCCCGCGCATCACGCAGTAACACAATGGAAATAAAAATACTAATGAGTAATGAGAACCACCCGTATGAATACCCATTTATTTCGTCACAATCGGTTTCGTTCGTTAGAACATCATGAAGTTGCCGAGTTGTGCCAATCTCATGACATACGAGGTCTCGTTGTCTTACGTAATGATAGAGGCGGAATCTGAACATTATGATCACGTAAACGTGCGATCAGGAGAATGTTTACGTGATCATCATTTGCAGATCTCACCTATAACGTTACATAAGACAATTACTCCTCTTACATAATAATATTTGCACAACCCGGCGCCGGCCGCTGTGATCTAGCGGTTATAGGCGCTTCGGTCCGGAACCACGGGGCTGCTACGGTCGCATGTTCGAATCCTGCCTCGGGTATGGATGTGTGTGATGTCGTTAGGTTAGTTATGTTTAAGTAGGTCTAAGTCTAGGGGACTGATGACGTCGGATTTTAAGTCTCATAGTGCTGTAATTAAAAAAAAAAAAAACTCGGCAACCTGATGATATTCTAAAGAACGAAGTGGTCACGACGTAATAAATGTGTACAAATACGGCTGTGGTGGTTCTCATTAATCATTAATATCAGTATCAATCAGCTGTGGAACTGAACGCGGTGAAGATGACTATCAATAAAAACAGCTTACGGATGAGGCGTGATTTAGTAATGAATTTATGGTTCAAAAAATGGCTCTGAGCACTATGGTACTCAACTGCTGAGGTCATTAGTCCCCTAGAACTTAGAACTAGTTAAACCTAACTAACCTAAGGACATCACAAACATCCATGCCCGAGGCAGGATTCGAACCTGCGACCGTAGTGGTCTTGCGGTTCCAGACTGCAGCGCCTTTAACCGCACGGCCACTTCGGCCGGCAATGAATTTATGAAAGATGTTTACATTTTATTAATAGGATTAAGTAGGAATAATAAATATTTGTCATGTTGGAAATAATTGTGGTAGCAGGGAATGTTTGCACCAAAGAATTGTTGACAAGAGAGACCGCAAATTGATATAATTTTAAAAAGGGCGGGAGAGACCGCGTATGGATACATTTTAAGAAAAGAGCGGGAAAGACCGCGCATTGATACACTTTGTAATGGTAGCAGGGATTGTCTGCACCAGAAAGCACTGTTGGCAGGAGTGACCGCACTTTAGCGTTCGTAGGAGTCAGTAGTAAACGAGAAGTGGAGCGAGTCGGTAGCAGGTCTGAAGCGAGAGGTTGAGAGGAGTGGTGTGCCTGTCAGCCACTAGCTATGATTTACAAGAGATAGTAAACAGATGTACAGAGACATCAGCTAACTATTATAATAAGAGGAACTAATATTATTGAATTAATTTTTTGAGAAACTCAAGACTATTGAAGGTATGTTTGCGCATTGCTAGTTGTAAGATTATTGTAAAAAGTAAGTCCCATTTGATCGTTTGTAAAATCATTTCATTCAGAATATAATTAACTTTTGCCAGCAATATTGCATTTCTAATTATAATCCATCCCAAAAACCACCAACGTAAAACTTTGCAAAATTTTATTGTTGTCAAGAAAAAGTTTAACTATGAATTATGTAATTTCAGTCAAATTAATTAAAGAATAACGTCAGCTTTGGTAATAAATACAGCCACTTATTATGAAAGCCCACCAGCAGCTAATAGAGTATAGTAAAACAGAGTAAGTATATTCATGTCGCAGTTCGATGTAGCAGTCAGATGGCGATCCAGTAACAGTAAAAAAGGTAAGGAACAGTTTCGGGTTATTGCAGGTAACGACTGAGGGCCACACGACGACACATTCTATGTTTCGTTGAAATAATCAGCGAATCACTTTCAATAAACAGCAATTAAATTTGTATGCGAAGATAGAGAAAGAGAATAAATTTCAAAGGGAAGATTTCATTTGTTATTATTCAGCAAGAGATAGAAATCCTAATGGTAGGTTACATAGGTTATTGTAAAGGGAAGGTTATCAATAACAAAACAGGAAGTAGAGGAGACGGGAAGGTTTCATTGTCTTGCGCTAAGTGACAACATCGCGACCACTCTGAACACTTAGTATCTGAGCCCAGCACAGTCGTGGCGCCTCCGCTACTGCGGCAAATGTAACAACAACAAGCAGGGGGTGGGAGCAACGTGGACGGCGTGGAATCCTCGTAAGTGCGCGCATCCAGCGACACGCGATACAGCGCTCCCTGGCGCACGCGAGGGCAACATTACAGTGGCCTGCCACACAGACTCTCTGTATAGCAGTCTGTTAGGCAGATTTGTCTCTGCTCCGCGCAGGATGACTGATGCTCAATTATGGTAGAGAGACTATCACACTTAAAGCTACGAAATTATACAAACATCTCAAGAAACACCATCTTTTTTGTACATTGCTCGTGCTCCAAAAACGAGTACACAAACGACGTAACCCATGTTTTAATGCTGCTTTCCACCATAACTTTATACAATTCTTGTAGAGCCGCACTTGTGCAGTTGTACTTATACGAGGAGGTAGGTGGTTCGAATACTGAAGATGGAAGATATTTACATCACCAGTATTTGGCCAGCAAATGGAGGGGAAAGCGATGGAGCAGATTTGCTGATCATCGGAGTGTTCGGAAATATCATGATTTAAATTCCAAAGCTCTTAGCGGTAGCTCATGGTGTAGGGCCCATACGTTGTGAGGTCCTATTTCGATTTGTGGCTTTGCAGAGTCCTGTTTTAAGTTCTTTTCTTTCTTGTCCGTGGTTCTTATGTTCAGCTTGCCTAATTCATATTTATGTTAAAGAGATGAGTTTGTATGTTACTTCTCAGTTAAGGGCAGATATTATATGAACAGAAAATTATTGAATGTTCGTTTTATTTTCTCAGTAACATGAATGCAAGTGACTTTTCTTCGTATCGCTGACCAGAACAAAGAAGCTTATAACCAGAACTGTGTGAGGACGCATTCTAATACGCAATAAACTAGGAAGAACTGTCAAGTGACAGACAGTGGTAAATCCTGTATCTGTGACGTACTCAAATCCTGGGGATTGTAAATATATTAAAGATAAAACAACGCTAGAAAAAAACGTATAACGACTACTGTTGAATGAGCTTTGAAATATTTACAAGTGCAAAAATTTAGTTATCCACTAGACAGAGCAATAAAATAAAGATCTTTAATTTTCGCTCTATAACGTAGAAAACTGACATTTTTTCGCTATACTTCTTGCTCAAGACGATTTTATGTAAGACTACACTGCGAAGCGCTCAAATTAAAGCTTAATTTGCTGAGTAAACTCGCGCATAAAATTTTTCCTTACGTTGGGTTAAAATATTGGTTAACAAATGATGATAATATATTAGACAGGTGTCGATGCACTCCTCATGTGATGAGGTTTTGAAGCTTTTTTAAAAGTAATCTTAATAATGAAGACACCACAATATTTTAAAGTAGAGAAACTTTGAAGTACATAGGGTGCAGTTTCTTATGTTGGTTTCAGTCTTTCGAGGCTATATCAGAGAACAAAGAAAAATATTTGTTTTTATCTTTTTTTGTAGACTTATTGAGTCAATTGTGTGCTATAACGCACGTATCAGACAAATCTCAGCGCAGCCTTACAAACAATTCAGTTACACACTTTGGTCCATTGTACTGATTCAGAAAACGCTGCACGTTTATACCTTAACGACTAATTCATACCGATGAAGCAAGACATTGACATTATTCGGGCCTCTCGTAGTTCCGGTTCATAGTGAACGTCTCTGCAGTCAATCAGTTAACGAACATAAAACAGTAACATATAAACACTGTCAGTCCTTAAAGTTTAGGGACTGGGTAAATAAAAAAAAGAGAAAAGGAGCTAAGATAGTAGTTCTAATGCTTCAAGAGTTCTACATAGCCCCCCCCCCCCTCTCATTTGAGTGCAATGTACAGAACGTTCATATATCCATGCTCAACTGTGTCGTACTTTCAGATGTTGTTCAATTCATACTTCACGTTTCTTTGTACATCCATTATGTCGTCAAACTGTTCACCCTTAATGTGTATTTCTGCACTTTGTCGTTGTTTGGTAGGTTCATATCGATAACACTAAGTCTTGTCATCAGTGATGATTATTCCAAGAAATAGTTATCCGCGTTTTGCACGGCTGTTTTATCCATGCGCCGTCTCTTTTGTTCAGGAGTCAAGGTGTGTGGAACAAACCTTGTACACACTTTCCTCTTCTTCAAAACATTCTGTCGAGCGTCTTGAACACTTGATTCATGGCCGTTGCTCAACTGCGATTTGTGCCACAACTACAATGACAAACCACGGCCGGACGTCCACCGCTTAACACTGGCTACTCGCAACTGATTGGTTGAATGCTCACCTGTTGGTCACAGTTGTTGGTTCGAGCTGTCACCGTAGTTACAGCGCTAACTTTTCGTACGCGCCATACTCAAAACCAGTCTTGTAAATTTTTGCGTGGATGGTTTAATTATTTTTAATGGTGCAGCTAGTAATCAGGAAATTTAAGAACAACTTTCATTATAAAAAGACCAGAAGTATGGACGTGTAGTTTGTGTTGCAACTGTTTGAACGTCAGCTTCTCCGTGGTCTGCAGTGGATTACCGGCCTATTCTACGTATTATCCTATCTTCCAATTTCTACTGTAGAGTCAAATTAACACAGAACCCGGATCAGAGTCCCAGCCCGGCACACTTTTTGAATCTGCCAGGAAGTTTTACAACAGCGCACATTCCGTTGCAGAGTGAAAATTCGTTCTAGAACCCATAACTAAGCCAGAGAAATGAGACTCATAGACTCCGTGGATTGAAATAATAACTAGTGACTTGGTATGATACCAATCTAAGTTGGATTTTCCATTATTTTTTTGCGCAAATTTTGTCCATGATGCCACTTAAGCCACAGAAATATTTACAACCACCCTGACTTTAAAAAAAAAAAAAACCTTAAAGGATGCTCTCGCTGTACGTCTCTGTCCGACGTGGCAAACACGAACAATGTACGATGACGTAGATAGAGCTGTTTTGAACAAAACCGCTTCGGACAGAACTGTCAATTCTTTTTGAGCTCTTTTACCAATCCACTGTTTGTTTGCTAATGATGTTTGATTGCTAATTTTTGTTAGAAATCAGGTTGGCAACTTGTTAGCCACTTTGTCTGATAAGTAAGTGTAGTTTCCTTTATTTAAAAAATAAATACGAAGTAATCGACAGTGTTTCTTTACATTAACGAGTTTACATCTTACAAAGCTGGAATTTTCAATCGTTGAAACGGTGGCCTTTCAAATCTGCAAGCCACAAGCACAAAGATAGGTATTTTCAAGTTTTTTTTTGTGTGACCATCCTCCGCAGCAAGCATATCAATATTTGTTTTGTAAATAAGCAACAGGAAAAGGCAGTTTTATTTACAAAACAATTATAAGTATTTTCATCTATTGTACAGATGGACGTTCCCGCACTCTTGGCAATTATCAGATATATTTCAGCACGAGCATGTAAACGTGACAGATCTGGTCATGAACATAGCAAGTGCTAATACAATGTTCCTGATATTACTGTATTGCTTTTTCCGAATTCCATTAAAGTACATCACTCAGTTAGAGAAAACGTTGCTTAAATATCTTATCCTGAAAGTATAAACAATGTAGTAAAATACTCACGACTTTGCGCATTATATTTGCTGGAGACTTCATTCACATAATTTGAACTGTCCAAGAAACAAATGTTGCGTGTGTTACCCATCATATCGCGAATAGTGAAGCGACTACGATACTACCATGAGCTACACGCCATGCTCCCTTCTCATATCACAATATCTTAAATTTATTTACGAAGCACACTGCGTCGAGCAGACTAAAACTGTGCTTCGCGGGGAAGTGCTCTAACAACTGCCCAAGCATGATTCACGACGTGCCCTCACAGCTTCACTCCCGCCAGTATCTCATTTCCTACCTTCCAAACTTCACACTTCATAACGGCGCGCACTCCAATGTAGAGTGAAAATTCGTTCTGGAAAGTATTGTTTTGTGTTTGTTAACCAACGTTTTCTTTAACTGAATCTCCTGCCAGCCCCGCCTATCTGCATGTATACATTTTACAAGGCGACATTGCAGAACTATGGGCGCCGAAAATAAAACTTGTCAGAATAATTTCATAACAAAGTAATATAAACAGCAAAGGAATCATCTGAAAACCGCACGAGACGAGTCCGAATATCAGAAAACGAGCAAAGTGAAAGATAGCCAGCAGAAAAACCTGAAACAATCCAACGCAGATTATCTGTGAAACAATATCAAAAATAACCTGTACATTTATTATGACAAATTTTCTATTGCTTGTTAAGTTTCACACCGCTATTCGACGATTTTATAAACTGTTCATTGCTTCACTAGCACTTTAGACCTCTTGTGTTCTACAACGGACTACTCGTAGACAGTGTTACTGAACAACTTACTCTCAAATTGTTCAAATGGCTCTGAGCACTATGGGACTCAACTTCTGAGGTCATTAGTCCCCTAGAACTTAGAACTAGTTAAACCTAACTAACCTAAGGACATCACACACATCCATGCCCGAGGCAGGTTTCGAACCTGCGACCGTAGTGGTTTCGCGGTTCCAGACTGCAGCGCCTAGAACCGCACGGCCACTTCGGCCGGCACTTACTCTCACAGTAGACGTACCAGTCTGATAATTCGATAATCGTGTGCCTTTGTGACAAGAGTCCTCTCAGTCTGCTACCGTCACTCTTCAGTATGACTCCATTATGCTGAAATGGATGTTGAAATTAAACATTTTATGCTTGACACTAAGTTTATTGTGTCCTGAATTGACGCCGGCCGCGGTGGTCTCGCGGTTCTCGGCGCGCAGTCCGGAACCGTGCGACTGCTACGGTCGCAGGTTCGAATCCTGCCTCGGGCATGGATGTGTGTGATGTCCTTAGGTTAGTTAGGTTTAAGTAGTTCTGAGTTCTAGGGGACTGATAACCACAGCAGTTGAGTCGCATAGTGCTCAGAGCCATTTGAACCATTTTTTTGAATTGACGAAAAGTCGCTACGTCGAAGTACACTCAGAGTACATGATAACTACATGGTGCTTTCGGTATAGATACGTATATTGTGATCGCTTGTACCTTAATATGTACCCACTTCAGTGTGTTAGATGCTTTTTCTCTGTTTGTAACAGTTTTCCCACAAAACGGCACATAATTTGCTACCTCGTGTTTTCTGCACAGTCGTAACTCCACTGTGAAGTCGACTCTGCCTGTCAGTATAGGCTATCCATTTTACATCCATGTGTCCAATCTTCAATAACTGACCTGCTGCCCAGGGGAAAGTAAACGTTAATGGCTTACTTGTGTCATGCAGGCTTGGAGGTACTAACCAACATAAAAACATACTACTCGTAATGGCTATAATTATTAGTCTGCAAGTGAAGTTAATACTGATGTAACAATGTTCAGTATTGTTGTTCAATACACTGTTGTAAGTCATCAATAAAAAAACTGTGCACTTATATCCCACAGGCACTGCATTAACATCTTCACTTCAGTTAGCTATTCCCCTTTAAGACTCCGTTTGGTCACTGTAAACAAAAAGGTATATTTTTCCATATAACACAATATTAATAGTAGAGTAAATACTTCGCTGAGGTTTCCGCTCCATATTCACACTTGTTCAATCCATGAAACCATCTCGGAGACTAACTGCCTGCAGGCCTTTTCCTCATTTGTGCCGGCCGGTGTGGCCGTGCGGTTCTAGACGCTTCAGTCTGGAACCGCGTGACCGCTACAGTCGCAGGTTCGAATCCTGCCTCGGGCATGGATGTGTATGATGTCGTTAGGTTAGTTAGGTTTAAGTAGTTCTAAGTTCTAGGGGACTGATGACCTCAGTGGTTAAGTCCCATAGTGCTCAGAGCCATTTGAACCATTTCTTCCTTTGTCAAATGTTCATTCTCCCGACTAACTGACGAGGCATGTCCGCGCCAGTTGTGGTCATAGGTCCTATACTGGTGGTTAAGCGTGAAATTCAATACATAGGATCAATATCTCTGCATTTACGGAATCCAGACAAAGCTGCTGGTGTTCACTTCTGCCAATGGCTTCTCGATGAAGTGATGTTCTGTTTGGATCATCAGTTTTCATTTGTTAAATCAGTCCTGGTGAGATATCTGAAATCTCACGCCCCATTAGGCATCGGAAAATTCCCGTCGGCAGGTTGGATGGCGTCGCATAACGTTAATGTTGGAGTCTGGTGCGCAGTTTTCGGACCAGCTGTATTTTGCACACCCTGATATACATTCGGGAGGACGGCGGTTCAAAACCCCGTTCAGTTATTCAGATTTAGGTTGTCCGATATTTCTTTAAACTGCTTTACCTGATTACCAGTATGGTTTCTTTGAAATTTTGGAACAAGCTCTGTATTCCAACATTATGAATTACGTTGAAGAAAATTATCTATTGATACATAGCCGGCACTAATTCAGAAAATATCGTCTTTGTGAAACACTGGATTACAGTTTATTCACACGTAGTAGTGACTGCTATCGATAGGGAATCGCAGATTAAAACCATATTCCTACTTTTCCAGATGGCTTTTGAGAGCGTTTCTGGCAAGCGGCTTCTGATAAAACTGCGTGCATGCGGAGCATCATCTCAGGGCTACATCTACATTTACATGTACTTATATGCTCCGCAAGCTGCCATACGGGGTGTCCGTGACTAAGGTTCCTTGTACCACTACTCTGTTCCACTGGCAAATGGAACGAGGGAAAAACGACTCTCTATACGCCTACGTACGAGCCCTGATTCATCTCGCCCTTGAGCTAAATGTACGTTGGCGACAACGGAAACGCTCTGCGGTCAGCCTCAAATTGTGGCTCTCTATATTTTCTCAATAGTGTTCCCTGAACCAAAAGTCGTCTTCACTCCAGAGATTCCCATTTAAGTTCACGGAGCATTCCCATAATATTCGCATGTTGATCAAACTTAACGATAAAAAATCTAGCAGCACGTCTCTGAACTGCTTCGATGTCTTCCTTTAATCCTACCTGGTGAGGATCTCAATTACTCGAGCATTACTCAACTGTGGGTCGCACTAGTGTTTTACATGCCTTTTCATTTAGAGATGAGCTACATTTTCCTAGAAAGCACCCAACAAACCGACGCCAACTAGTCACCTTCCCTAATAGCGACCTTACATATTCTATCACTTTTCACATCGCGTTGGAACATTGTACGTAGGTATCGACTTGACAGTGTCAAGCAGAACACCACTGAACACTGTATTTGATCATTATAGTATTTCCTACTCGTCTGCATTAACTTACATTTTTCTACATTTACAGCAAGCGATTGGATTCGTGATTTCCTGTCAGAAATGTCGTAGTTCATAGTCATTGACGGGAAGTCATCTAGTGAAAACGAAGTGATAGCTGATGTTGCCCAAGGCAGTGTTATAGGCCTTCTGCTGTTCTGAACCCATATAAACGTTTTAGGTGACAGTCTCAGCAGCTGTCTTAGATCTTTTTGCAAATGATGCTGTCGTTTACCGTATAAATAAAGTCATAAGAAGGTCAAAAAGAACTGTAAAATTATTTAGACACGGTATCTGCACTCTTCGAAAATTGATTTGGCCTTAAACAATAAAAACGTGTGATGTCCTACACATGACTACTAAAAAAAGGCCGTTAAGTTTCGGTTGCGCGATAAAACACACAAACTGAAACATTGACGATTCAAATAAATATCTATGGATTATAATTACAAACAACTTAGTGCGGAACCACCATATAAAGTATGTTCTCGCGAAGGAGAGCAAAAGACTGCGTTTTATTAGCAAGAACACTTAGAATATGCAACAAATCTACAAGGCTCTTCTTCGTCTTCTTCTGGAGTATTGCCGTGCGATATGTGATCCTTACCACATAGGACTGACGGTGGACATAGAAAGAGATCAACCTAGGGACCTCGTTTTGTATTATCTCTGAATAGAGGAGAGAGTATCTCGGATACGATAAGCGAGTTGGAGTGCCAATCGTTAAAGCAAATGCGTGTTCCGTTGTGGCGAGATCTTTTCACGAAATCAGCAATTTTCTTCTTCAAATACCAAACTATCTTTACTCCCACCCACGTCGTGACAAACGACTATCGTAATAAAATAAGGCAAATCAGAACACAAACATAAATATCTTTTTGTAATTGAATTTAAGAGCCTTTAGCTTACGCCATATAGCCAGCTCATGTCACATAACATATGCAGGTACTGATATTGTTTGAGCACACACTCATGTTCTAGACAGAACATACATAGTTACAGACAGATCAATACCGTTTAATCAGCGTAAAATCAAATGTTATAGAACACATTTAAGCAGAACAGCGCCAGTGATAAGTAGCTCTGAGATATGGATACTAATGGCAACACTGAATCCGTACGTCGCATAAAAAAGTCTGTGGCCCTGTGTTGCTAACAAAGCCATCACCCAAGTTGGCAATGGATGACCAAGCACCACAAGTGGGGCACCCAAAGAAAAGATGATTTGCGTCCTCTTCTTCTCCATAAGAGCAGAGAGATATTTGTCTACGACGTGCAGCAAAAAAAAAAAAAAAAAAGTTCAAATTGCTCTGAGCACTAACTTCTAAAGTCATCAGTCCCCTAGAACTTAGAACTACTTAAACCTAACTAACCTAAGGACATCACACACAGCCATTCCCGAGGCAGGATTCGAACTGCGACCGTAGCGGTCGCGCGGTTCCAGACTGTAGCGCCTAGAGCCGCTCGGCCACCCCGGCCGGCGATGTGCAGCATGTGAAGATGTTTACGGAAACAACCGTGGTGTCTGGCTATTAGGGAGGTGAAGTATCTAGATACTGAACGTGTATGGTATTTCGTGGAATAGGGGACTGACGAGTGAATTGTTGCGTATTTCTTGCAGTGTGGTTCCCCGCCCCCCCTCCCCACCACCCCTCCCTCCCTTCCGGTTGCCAATTTTCCATCGTGCGTCTGTGTAGGACATATTGGTAAAAGCGTACTATTCGGGAGTAGAACTGTCGAGATATAGTCTGAATGATGGTGCTATGAACCTTCTGCGAAACACATAAAAGTGAACTGCAGAGCTATTATGTAGATGGAAGGACAAGGACGATTTCCTTCCCCACGCTTCCCATTCCGACATCGACGGGATGCTAAGCCCCAATTTTTCCAAAGAAGACTACTTTAGAGTCACGAAAGACTTGCTTGAGCAGATGGGAAGATTAAGAAACACGAGGATAATACACTACTGGCCATTAAAATTGCTACACCACGACGGTGACGTGCTACAGACGCGACATTTAACCGACAGGAAGAAGATGCTGAGATATGCAAATGATTAGCTTTTCAGAACATTCACACGAGGTTGGCGGCGGTGGCGACACCTACAACGTGCTGACATAAGGAAAGTTTCCAACCGATTTCTCATACACAAACAGCAGTTGACTGGCGTTGCCTGGTGAAGGGAGCCTCGTGTAAGGAGGAGAAATGAGTACCATCACGTTTCCGACTTTGAGAAAGGTCCGATTGTAGCCTACTGCGTTTGTGGTTTATCGTATCGCGACATTGCTGCTCGCGTTGGTCGAGATCCAATGACTGTTAAAATATGAATCGGTGGGGTCAGGAGGGTAATACGGAACGCCGTGCTGGATCCCGACGGCCTCGTATCACTAGCAGTCGAGATGACAGGCATCTTATCCGCATGGCTGTAACGCATCGTGCAGCCACGTCTCGATCCATGAGTCAACAAATGGGGACGTTTGCAAGACAACAACCATCTGCACGAACAGTTCGACGACGTTTGCAGCAGCATGGACTATCAGCTCGGAGACCATGGCTGCGGTTACCCTTGACGCTGCATCACAGACAGGAGCGCCTGCGATGGTGTACTCAACGACGAACCTGGGTGCACGAGTGGCAAAACGTCATTTTTTCGGATGAATCCATCCATGTTCTGTTTACAGCATCATGATGGTCGCATCCTTGTTTGGCGACATCGCGGTGAACGCACATTGGAAGCGTGTATTCGTCATCGCCATACTGGCGTATCACCCGGCGTGATGGTATGGGATGGCATTGGTTACACGTCTCGGTCACCTCTTGTTCGCATTGACGGAACTTTGAACAGCGGACGTTACATGTCAGATGTGTTACGACCCGTGGCTCTACCCTTCATTCGATCTCTGCGAACCCTACATTTCAGCAAATGGTTCAAATGGCTCTGAGCATTATGGGAATTAACATCTATGGTCATCAGCCCCCTAGAACTTAGAACTACTTAAACCTAACTAACCTAAGGACATCACACAACTCCCAGTCATCACGAGGCAGAGAAAATCCCTGACCCCGCCGGGAATCGAACCCGGGAACCCGGGCGCGGGAAGCGAGAATGCTGCCGCACGACCACGAGATGCGGGCTACATTTCAGTAGGATAACGCACGACCGCATGTCTCAGGTCCTGTACGGGCCTTTCTGGATACAGAAAATGTTCGACTGCTGCCCTAGCCAGCACATTCTCCAGATCTCTCACCCACCAATTGAAAACGTCTGGTCAGTGGTCGCCGAGCAACTGGCTCGTCACAATACGCCAGTCACTACTCTTGATGAACTGTGGTATCGTGTTCAAGCTGCATGGGCAGCTGTACTTGTACACGCCATCCAAGCTCTGACTCAATGCCCGGGCGTATCAAGCCCGTTATTACGGCCAGAGGTGTTTGTTCTGGGTACTGATTTCTCAGCATCCATGCACCCAAACTGCGTGAAAATGTAATCACATGTCAGTTCTAGTATAACTTATTTGTCCAATGAATACCCGTTTGTAGTCTACATTTCTTCTTGGTGAAGCTATTTTAATGGCTAGTAGTGTACTAGTAGAGCGACGTTCCTTTTCAGTAACATGCAGGGGATAAAGCTTGTTTCTCTGTGAGATATGAGGACGGGATCTCAGCCCAAAGAGCTGAACTCGAAGCTTCGCTCACTTTCGTAGTTTATACGGAGACAGTGTGGCTTGTTTTTCGAGTTGCGACCTGCAAATCTGCGTCGTCCTCAGGGACTCCGTAAATCCGCTCAGTGCACGGCGGCGCGTCGCAGAGAGCTCCCCCACGCTCACTCTGCCGCCGCCGCCGGGCTATGTTTCATTTCCGCGTATACGGGTCTGCTGCTTCACAACAAATGGAAGTAAGGTTAGAATTTAACGTCCTGTCGTCGACGAAGGGAAGGATGTGGAACGAAATAGGACTCGTCTTGCTTCAGCACAGACGTAGCGCATGTGTAGCCCCCACTCCTGCAGACGCAGTAACCACGACGAGACGACGACTCGAACTATTATTCTTTCACATCTATCAGGTTGGTGTATAAGTTCACAGCATTTTTGTTTTCCATGTTGGTATTCCGACTGCAATGGATTTATCTATCGATTGTCATTTTATATCTGTAGTTGCATGTTGCTATTTGAATTTACATATAGTCACCACGCGGAGTGGTCGCGCGGTTTGAGGCGCCATGTCACGGATTGCTCGGCCCCTCAGGGCAGAGGTTCGAGTCCTCCCCCGGGCATGGGTGTGTTTGTTGTTCTTAGCATAAGTAGTCAGTAAGTCTAGGGATCGATAAGCTCAGCAGTTTGGTCCCTTAGGAATTCACACAGGCCGGCCGGAGTGGCCGAGCGGTTCTGGACGCTACAGTCCGGAACCGCGCAAAAGATAACTGCCGATATGTAGACAGGAGTGACACCACCAGCAGCCGACCAATGATGTAAACGCCCAGAAGATGACCCATACGTCGGGTTGAAACCGGTTGGCGGTATAATAATAATAATAAATGCGATTAAGGTTGTTTTTGAATTATTGAGAAACATTTGCGCCTTGTATGGGAATAATGCCATTGGACAGGGCAGGGCAAGAAAATGGTTTTCTCGTTTTAAGAAGGATCGTTTTGACATCAGTGACTCTCCACATTCAGTGTACCCGAGCACTGGTAAATGTGATACACTGTGATCGTTCCACTGTAGTGCGACATCTGCACTCAATGGGGAAGGTTCAAAAATCGGGTGTATGGGTATCGCATGCTCTAATCAAAAATCACAAAAATGAACGTACCATATGTGCATCTCTGCATCTTCGTCATCAACTGGCTTGTGAACAACACCGACGATTACTATCCTGGATCGTTACTGACGAAGAGAAGTGGTGTCCTCGTGCTAACATAAGGTTCAAATGGTTCAAATGGCTCTGAGCACTATGGGACTTAACATCTGAAGTCATCAGTCCCCTAGAACTTAGAACTAATCAAACCAAACTAACCTAAGGACATCACACACACCCATGCCCGAGGCAGGATTCGAACCTGCGACCGTAGCGGTCGCGCAGTTCCAGACTGTAGCGTCTAGAACCGCTCGGCCACCACTGTCGGCGCTAACATAAGGAAAAGAAAGGAATGCTTCAGCCCATACAAAGCAGCAAATCGACATATCTGCGCGCATCCACAAAAGACAATGTTATGCATCTGGTGGAAGAGCGACGGTGTGGTGTACTACGAATTGGTTCCCTGAGGTATAACCATCACTGCTGACATTTACTGTGAACAACTGAGACGTCTTGCAGACGCAGTCCAAGAACAACAACTAGGAAGACTATGTGAAGTGATACTACTCCACTACATCGCCCGCCCGCAGTCTGCTAGACTGGCAGAAAGCACTATACAGAAGTTGGGCTGAGAAGTCACTCGGCGCACACCTTATTCACCTGATATTGCGCGCTCAGATTTTTACCTTTTCCGCTCTCAGTCGAACAACCTTCAACGAACTTCCTCTCGCCGGCCGGTATGGCCGAGCTGTTCTAGGCGCTTCATTCTGGATCCGCGCGACCGCTACGATCTCGGGTTCGAATCCTGCCTCGGGCATGGATGTGTGTAATGTCCTTAGGTTAGTTAGGTTTAAGTAGTTCTAAGTTCTAGGGGACTGATGACCTCAGATATTAAATCCCATAGTACTCAGAGCCATTTGAACCATTTTTTTGAACCGTCTCCGGATGAAAATGCGCTACGAACATGGCTTGCCTAGTCCTTCGCCTCAAAACCACGTGATTTTTACAGTCGCATTGGTAAACATGTAAATACTGAAGGTAAGTATATTATTGATCACTACTTCTCTTTCCCAAACTTATGGAAAAAAGCTGCGGACTTATGCACCAACCCAATACTATTCGCCACATCTATAAAAATACCAAAATTCACGATGAACGTTTAGGCGCTGCAGAGTGTAATGTGGACCACTGGTCTAAATGTCTTATTTCAAGGTCTATCTGCAACATGCACATTTTCGTTCGTACAGAAAGGCGGAAATTTCGCCAGATGCTTGGCTTATTCCATCACTATATTTGTCGAAATTTTTGAAGACGACCTAATTAATTAATCTGAAACCAACAAGGGTTGCCGAAAAACTGTGCGTCTCTGGTTATATTTTAAAATAAAATAACGCGATTTTCGTATAAATTGGTTCACTAGAGTCTGACGTTACGAGCAATTTCGCGCACATTGGATCAGAAGTAAGTTGTAAGAACGACTCAGTTCCGAAATCCAAAAACGAATATTGTGCCCCAGTAACTGCTACAATGGTCTCAGGAAACATCTGAAATCGAAACCCCTGGTCAGGAAATGACGTTGCGGTTTATAAAGTTTTAATAATGCCCGTGTTAACATGCGGTGCTGAAATCTGGAAGCTAACGAAATCAGATGAAAAACAACTCAGTATATTTACAAGAAATATCTTGAGACCAGTTCTTGGGCCAATGGAAGAAAACAGTGTATGGAGGGGGAATTTCAAAAATGGTTCAAATGGCTCTGAGCACTATGGAACTTAACTTCTGAGGTCATCAGTCCCCTGGAACTTAAACCTATCTAACCTAAGGACATCACACACATCCATGTCCGAGGCAGGATTCGAACTTGCGACCGTAGCGGTCGCGCGGTTCCAGACTGTAGCGCCTAGAACCGCTCGGCCACTGCGGTCGGCGGGGGAGATTGAACAACGATTTATATATTCTATATAATGGACCAGACGTTGTCAACTGCATTAAAATTAACAAACTGGAATGGGCAGGATCTGTTGGTAGAATGAAGATATCCAACGCAGCGCCTGAAGGACGCAGGAGAATTGGAAGACCATAGCTAAGATGGGTGGAAGGTGTCAGAGAGGGCGTATAAAAAATTGGAATTCAGATTTGGAGAAATTAGGCCCTGAATAGGAAAGAATGGAATTACCTTCCATAGAAGGCCAAGGCTCACAAATGCTGTCATTTTTATGACAACGAAGATGATGAAGTGTTCCACAAATTTTACTTCTGAAATCATTAATGCGAGAAATATATTGCGATAAGTATAACTGACAAAACAGAACACACAGCCGCAATACTTCTGTCGTCTGCTGGTGAAATATTATTTTTTGAAAACACATCTCCATTTTTCGTCTTGGCTGTCTTACGATCTCACGTCAGTTGTGTTTATTTCGCACGACGAGCGATATCGGCGTCGTGGCGTTTTCAATTGCTTACTGGTATTTTTTTCAATTTTACGCGGTCACTCTGTGTTTTTTTTAATTGGAAAGTGAGAAAAATGGTAATTTAGAATTATTGTTAACACGATCACCGTAAAATTTCTGATATTTTCGCCGTTGCAGTCTTACTGAAACAAACAAAAGGCTATTTGTTTTGTGGTCTTCGGATTTTTATTTTCTCGTGCTGTTTCCACAGACACTTGTGTATTTTTCTGTTGAACAGAGATGCCCCAATTGGGCTGCGGTGGGGGAGGGGGGGGGGCAGGGGAGGGGAGCGCCCGGTGACCTAGTACTTGCAGACGGGAGCAAGAGCCAGCAGCAGTTCTCGACCTGGCCGCTAGAGAGCTCTGCTTTCGCGAACCAATAACTCCCCGCCGTGTTTATTGTCGATACAGCTGCCGTGCCAATGACGGCGCCCCATTCATCACGGCCGGCGTTCTGCGGATTCCTGCGTGCTTCCAGAACTCGGTCGAGTAAGTGCAGCCGCAACTGCTCTAGCTGCTGTTACTGTGCCCCAGACACATCTCTCCGTAAAACAGCAGCAATAAAGTACTACTTGCGCTTTTTTGTGCTTGCTTTTGAGATGCAAGATCGAAAACGTAACTGTTTTCCTTAGGACAGCAACTACTACCCCAGAAAAAGTTGTAAACTACAGTTGTAGCACCATATCGACAGGATAAGAAAGATGCTGACCGCTCAAGGTAAACAATGACTCACTAATAACATTAATCGAGTTAGCTCGACAAAGGCCAAATGAGCAAGAAACGCCTTACTATCAATGTAATCTGTTTAATATGGAAAATATGAACACAGACAAGTAACACAGGCCAACGATGGAAAAACTTTTTTGCTGAAAATACCTTATTCTTATGTTTTTAGGTTGGGAAATTCAAATATGATGCTTAAAAAACAGTATCACCCACCATTTCTTCACATATTACAGTTAGATTTATTAAATTAAGCGATTTTTTAAAGAATTTAACAGCTTTTGTAAAGTTGAAATAATTTAAAAAGGACGTGTAAGGAATGTGGATGATGTTGGTAGCACTGCTAAAAATCATTTTCTGGCAAAAAAAGATCGATTCTATTTTTGTGTTAACAGATGGCGTTTTGTTTACTGTTAACCTAACCTCACTTTCCCATTTCCTGTATATGTGCTCAGTACAATGTCTAATCGTGGTTGTAAAAATTCTGCTGACAAATGGTTCAAATGGCTCTGAGCACTATGGGACTTAACTGGTGTGGTCATCAGTCCCCTAGAACTTAGACCTACTTAAACCTAACTAACATAAGGACATCACACACATCCACGCCCGAGGCAGGATTCGAACCTGCGACCGTAGCAGTCGCGCGGTTCCAGACTGTAGCGCCTAGAACCGCTCGGCCACACCGGCCGGCTTCTGCTGACAGTTTTTGTTATATTTGTGGTGAATTTGGGATTAAAATCCCCAAAGAAACATGACAGACTGTGTGAAAAAGGTTTATCTATCAAACTTTGGATCTAAACTTGGTGTTCAAGATAAATCTTGGGCGCCGCGTAAGGTATGTTATGTGTGTGTTGAAGAGCTGAGAAAATGATCCAAAAAGGAGAAAAAAAGCCTTTACATTTGTTGTTCCTATGATACAGAGGGAGCCAAGAAATCATTCCGATGATTGCTACTTTTGCAGTGTTGATAATACTGGTCATAATTCGAAAAACAAGTAGGTAATAAGCTACCCTATCCTTCCGTCCGCCATTCAACCAGTAGGGCATGGTGCAGATTTGCCAGTTCCTGAACCACCATATGATTTAAATTCTCTCCCAACAGAAGTATTTTCTGATGTACAATCTGATTTGCATAAACCAGAAGATAATGAATTCCATTGTAATATAGAAAGTCTAGAGCCCAAATTGTTTACTCAGACCGAGCTTAACGATTTGGTTAGGGATCTGGGCTTAACGAAAGAAAAAGCTGAATTGCTTGGCTCTAGATTATAAGAGAAGAACTTATTGGCAGTTGAAACTAGCATATACATGTATAGAAAGCGAGAGCAGCAATTTTCCAAGTTTTTTCAACAAGAAGGTGATCTAGTGTATTGCTCAGACATTCCCAGTCTAATGAATGGTGTTGAATACAAAAAGGAAGACTGGAGGCTGTTTATTGATTCATCTAAAGCTAGTTTAAAGACTGTTTTATTACACAATGGTAACATGTATGCATCTATACTTGTTGGACACTCTGTATATATGAAAGAAAGATATGAAAACCTAGAAATAGTGCTAAATAAAATAAGCTATTCTGTCATGGTTGGATGATATGTGGCGATCTAAAAGTAACAGGCATGCTCCTTGTTCAGCAAAGTGGCTTTACCAAATTTCCATGTTTCTTGTGAGAATGGGACAACTCAACAGTAGTGCAGAAAGGACTGGCTTATGAGGGAGTCTTTAAAACCTGGTGAGAAGAGCATTCTACGCAAAAACGTTGTAGATCCAAAAAAAAGTACTCCTACAGCCTCTACATATAAATTTAGGCCTAATGAAACAGTTCATAAAGGCTTTGCCTAAAGTTGGACCATGTTTTAAGGATCTCTGCCAAAAGTTTCCACACTTTTCATTAGCTAAACTAAAAGAAGGCGTCTTTGTCGGACCTGACATTAGAAAATTTGTGTTTGATGTTAACTTTGAATCCACAATGACCTTAAATGAGAAAGAAGCATGGCTATCATTCAAGCAAGTCGTCACAAAGTTCTTAGGAGATGAAAAAGACCCAGAATATGTTTCTATTATAACTGCAATGTTAAAGAAGTTAAAAACTTTAGTATGTTTAATGAGCCTGAAAGTTCTCTTTTTGAACAGCCACCTTGATTACTTCCTGGACAAAATGGGAGATGTTAGTGAGGAGCAAGGATAGCAGTTTCACCAGAACATTAAGTGATAGAAAAACGCTACCAAGGCCGCTGGAACATCAACATGATGGTCACTTCACTGAGAAGTTCAGCAAGCAACTCATCGTACAAAAAGCTACACAAGAATCTTCAAAGAAAAAGAGAAAGAAAATACAAACCAATTCCAACTGACAAGTGAAACCTCTATTAACACATATCATTGTTTTAAGTAGCTTACTGTAAATACAAACCATGCTTATGCTATAACAAAGAGTTTCATTAATTTCCCCGTTTACCGTATAGCGTGGGATTTTTATACTATATAATAAAAAGCATATTGCTCGAAAACCCTGGGCGATACAAAAAAACTAAGGTTAGATTTGGATTCAGCTCATGAAAATCCATGAAGATCATCTAGCAAAGTAAAAAAAAGTTTTTACAAAAATTTTTCTTTGGCCTGCGTAATCATAATA
Source organism: Schistocerca piceifrons (assembly GCF_021461385.2). Lineage (NCBI taxonomy): Eukaryota > Metazoa > Arthropoda > Insecta > Orthoptera > Acrididae > Schistocerca > Schistocerca piceifrons. The sequence continues at coordinate 384,825,505 of NC_060141.1, forward strand.
TCTATAATTTGGCGTTTACAGTCCTGAACACGCGACAAATGTGGTAGCTCCCGGATGAGTTATTTGACGAACAGGTATTCGATGGAAGACATTTATGATAACTTCATCATACGAAGAGTGAAAATGTCAAATGTTATAAGTGCCATTTTTTCACACAACACGATTTGAGTGTTATTTTGTTCTCAGTACTCTGTTGCATCATCCTAGGCTCATTTCACAGCCAAATCATGGAGAAAATGTTGAACACATATTGTACTAGTTGGCGCATGGTTTTTGTGTGAAGAAGTGCTTCCCTGCGTAGTTCAAAATATTATGTGTCAAGGATTCCTCCATTTAACTGACGCTTAGTTTGCGTGGTAAGCAAAGTGCATGTGAGCTTGTCTTTGTATCAGTAAAACACCTTTGCAATGGAAGGAGATAATTAAGGTTTCAGAAATAGTAAAACAAGTTGGAGAAGTTAACAGACAAAACGACGTGTCTGTAAAATGATATGAAAAGGCATGTTTACCTCTACAGCACAAGCCTTTTTACAGTAAACTTTGCAACGTATCCTCACGAATGGCGCTGTGTAAGAGGCGGAAGTTAGAAGTGACACATTTTTTTCTTGAATTTAATTTTGTTATTCTCATGAAGAAGATTAAAAAATATGAGAAATGGCTTTTTTGACTACGTTTCTACTAGTTAAAGGACTGCTGCTGTATTTCTGTGCTCTTATCATCACAAAAAAAAACGTAATGTTTCAGTATTAATGACGCTTTAACAAAAACTTCCTTATTAGCACTTAGAATCAGCCTGTTCCCTGGGATGGCACCTAGAACGTTCTCAATGAACTATTTATTTTCTTATACGTCTCGTTATTTTTTTGCAGTTATGAGGTGAGCAATATAATTCTGTGGCTTCAGAACAGCTTCTCAATTTTTTTGATACAAAAAATGACAAATGTGGCTCTTAGATAGTTTGACATTTCACTTTTCGTATGTCTGAGGCATCAAGGGATCACCAATTTAGTATTGGAGGGCAGTGTGGAGGGTAAAAATCGTAGAGGGAGACCAAGAGATGAATACACTAAACAGATTCAGAAGGATGTATCCATGCAGAATACAATGGCGTGTAGAACATACAGGATGTCTCAAAATACGGTATGCAGGGTCACTCAGCTGCTCCTACCGCTATCGTTTTATACAACCCTCAATGTTACATCTAAGCTTCAAAAACTACACGCGAGATTTTCATATTCTCTCGCACGGTACGCGCAAATTATTATATTCTGTACTGGGTTACGTTTTCGCTGGAGGCTACAGTTTTCGAAATATTCACGAAAAAGACAGAAAAGTGACTTTAAAACGCAACCCCACTCCCATACACAGCCCCCACTGGTCAGGATTTGTAGTATGTTGTTAATGGCACTTCCGCCTATGACTGTACAAAAATTTGCGACTGCGCGAATTATTTTCCATGATCCACCTGTTTTGGTTTTCATTGACTGGTCTTATTACGCCACCGGCTTAGTCGAATCCTTAAAAATTGTAAAACTGACATTTGTGTGAATGTTACCTAGCAGTTTTGAGATTTTATCACCATAAAACAGACATCGTTGTGTCCATCCGGTCTTCTGATTACGAAACTATTGTGCTTGCGAGGGTTAAGTTTAGTTCGAATTATCAACGCAATTAGTTTCAACGTAAAGTTTACAAAAGTCATTTTTCTTATCAATACTCTCATGGACACGTTTAAAGTAATAATGTTAACGAAATATCCAACTATGCTTGTGGCGTAATACCCCAATCAATATAGAGCAAAAAAGGTTGAATATCTGGAATACTTCGTGTAGTCGTAAATTGTTGTGCAGTGGTAGGAGGGAGTACTACGAAAAAGATAAAAGAAATTGTGACTGGCGAGGGATGCGTGTGGGGGTGGAGGTGCGTTTGAAGATCTCTAGCGAAAACATATCCCAGAACAAAATTTAGCTACATTAGAATTCCAACAAAAAGGTCCCGTTCATTTTTTCTGTAGACTAATAGTTTGCGCGGGCGGGAGAATATTAAGATCACGAGCGTGGTTTTTGAAGACCAGATATAACATTGCAGGTTGCATAAAGCAACACCGGCAGGGTAGCTGAATCACAATCTTCTGAACATGGTTAGGAAAAACAGAAAAAAGTGATGCAAGATTGTAAATCATGGCGGACATAGTTATCGTTTACGCAACGGAAGTGAGTAGCAAAGTGTTATTGGAAATCAAAGAATGTGAATAGGGATCTTCGGCGTTGGAGAGTTGAATTTCGAATGGCGTCACCAACAAGGTTCACGATTGCTACATTCTGAGGCAAGCACGAATATGACGTCGATGTAACGGTTCAAGAAGTTAGTAAGAGACTCTGCAGAAGCAGATATGTCCAGCGAACAACAAAAATGTTGACTTAGTATTCCAGGGTTCCTTACAATCTCGAAGAAAATCTGGGGGGCAATGTTCTTGTCAGATTGTGATCAGCAGACTCAGTGTTCACAGAATATTGCTGTATCAGAAATGGAAGTCTCACATTCCGAGACTTCTCTATGCTCAAAACTAGGACGATCCCGATAAACATGTTCAATTTTGTGAGCGGTTCATCAACATGTGTTAAGAAAGGGCAGGTTTGTCAGTCTTAATACTTTGCCTGGACGAAGCGAACTTTAAACTTAACTGAACAGTAAACTCACAGCAATTAGTCGTCCTTTTCTTTCAGATTTTATTAGATAAATCAAGATTTCGGCTAGTGCCTAGCCATTATCCATGCGCTATTTCATGCTGTCAATGCATTTTCTAGTATGGCAGTTCCCTGTTGTTCGGATTTCTAGCACAGTGACAGAAAACCGAACAACAGGGTACTGGCGTACTAGGGCATGCATTGATACCATGAAATAGGGCATTAATAATGGCTAGGCACTAGCCGAAATCTAGATTTGCCTAATAAAACATGAAAGAAAAGGACGACTGATTGCTGCGCTCTATCATTTGAACGTCATATCGTATTCGTTGAGTGCACCCACATTCCTACTGGAAGGTAACTTGATGAACAGTAAACTGTCATAACTGTGTGTACTAGGGTACCGAAAACCGACTCATTACTATAAAAGATTGTTAATCTACCAGGAGAATCAGTGTAGTGTGGTCTGCCTTCCAAAGCGGTAGTCGAGCCATACAGGTGACTCGTACGTCGAAAGGCTGAACATTATCATTCCTGGTGGACAGTGGCCGAACAGAAAACACTTTTGGCCTGAAGTCGACCGACTTCTGCCGACTGCAGCTGATCCAGAAATTACGTGAAGTGGAGAAGGGTGAAATGAAAGGAAAGGAGAGGAACTATTGATGTCAGCTGTATCAGGACTTTATGCGGGATCAGTGGCGACAAGTGAAAATGTGTGGCGGACAGGCATTCGAACCCGGGGTCTCCTGTTTGCACCCGTCACCGCTGATCCCACATGAAGTCCCGATGTAGCTGACATAAATAGTTCCCTTCCTTTTCTTTTTCTACCCTCCAACTTCAATTTACATAACATGTATCTCAGCTGCGGACTTCGCGAGGTGTCTGTTCTTTCTGACATATCCGTAAGATGGGCAATGAGTACACCACCTTCAGAGCGAATACACAATTACGTTCGACCTTCTGCAGTAATCTCAAAGTAACGAGCATGGGGGATATGGACGGGGATTGCATTTAGATGGCACTAGGTGGGAATGTGGGTCGGCCGAAAGACGTGCCGAGATAGTCCACGCAATTGCGATAACACCGTGTCCGGGTGGCGCAGTGCTTAACTTCATTCTGACATGTCCGTAAGAACAGACACCACCCATTAGCATAAATGATCCAGAAATAGCCAGCCCTCGTTCAGATCGTTGTGAACAAACTATATGTCCTTTAACGTTCCCTTTTTCGTTTCAAAGAGTGTATACGTTGCCGTAGATGTAGGGTACAATCAGTAAGGAGTCAAAGAAAGTCTCCATGCTATGATTTATGAACAGATCTACATCTTCAACTAAAAGATTCACACATAAATCTTTGGCAGAGCGTTTATGAAACCTCTTCCAGATTATTTCTAGACCGCTCTACTCTCGAATAACACTTGGGTAAAATAAACTCCTAATTCTTTCCGTGGGACCTCTGATTTCCCTTATTTTATTACGATCGTAATTTCTCTCTATGTAGGTGCGGGTCAGAAAAATATTTTTACTTTCAGAGGAGAAAGTTTTGATTGCAATTTCGTGAAAAGAACTCGCCGCAAGGAAAAAAGTCCTTGTTTTAATGATTGGCACCCCAGCTCGCTTATCATATCTGAGAGACTCTCTCCGCTACTTCGAGATACTACAAAAGGGTTATCCTTCTTTGATTTCCATGTCTTCTGTCAGTTTTAATTTTTTTAAATATTTTTATGGGATCCGTAGCCTCAACGCGATATGTGAATGAAAACACGGTTCAGGTAAGCTGTATTTTTTTTATTATCCATGCGATTGGTCAATGTCAATCTTTGGTCATTTTCAAGCCCTTATCTTAAGCTTCCAGCTTCAGTTTACATTATAATATACCGCTTCCGTGCCTATGTGGCATAAAAACAATATATTAGTCATGGTTGCGTCTACTAGCCGACATAAACAGGAAGATGTTATCTTGCAAATCACGCATGTTAGCAGCTGTTCTCAATCCTAATTCTGGAATATTTACATCTTCTGAAGTGAAGGATTTTCGGAAAACCCTGCTTAATAACTCCGCTTCATTGGTTCCATTTGTGAATCAGGTAGTGTAAAAATTTTCCATTACATGGTGGCAGCGCGCTACAACAAACGGTTTCGAACTATTTTAGAAAAAAAGGCAAGTCTTGGTTGCAGAATTATCAGTAACGCGTTTGACGCTTTTGGAGCATCATCAGATTTCTTCAAAGTTGCAGAAAATGTACCCTGTCCGCGATAAAGCCACATGAAAAGGTCACAAAAGAAACTCGATATGTAACCCATCCATCATAATATGGCTTTATGATGGAAGCTAGTTTCACACAACCTGATAATGTCACGAAAGTGTAAAACGCGTTATTGACAAAAAATAACTTCGCAACCAAAACTGTTTTACTCTGAAATAATCAGATCGTGGTTTAACTTCGGAAACATTGCCACAGATACTCACAGCTATACTTCTGCCAGTACCAGTTTGGAAGGTAGGAGACGAGGTATTGGTAGAAGTATAGCTGGGAGGACGGGGCGTGAGTCGTGCTTGGGTAGCTCAGTTGGTAAATTCCCACAGACAGTTTGGCAGCACTGAATCTCGGACTTCACTGCGAATGCAAATTTCTCCGGAGCGTGCTGTAACAATGAAGTAGCGAAGCCTGTGTGGGCGGTAAAGTAGACAGTACGGGTGATGTTTCCAAGCACAGACGTACGTGCTACATGTCAAAACGCAAGACTTGCTGAACGCACACACACATACACACACACACACACACACACACACACACACACACAAACACTGAAAGCCCCTGTACCGGCAGCACGGTCTCGACACAACAACGCTCTCAGGGGTAGGGCAAGCAACACGCAATTAGCGTGTGTGACGCCGCACACAGGAGCGCTCTGTAATGCCGGTAAGCGTCCAGTCTGCAAAGGTCACGAACAGTTCCACTGCACCAGCGCTTAGAACCGCGAGATAAAGGTGGTGACTTATCTACGGAGCCAAACATTATCCGCCGGTAAGGCAGCGACTGAGATTACGGTTAAGCACAGCTGACTACCGCTCAAGACAATGAAGCCGTCTTGTGCTGTGTCGGATGAACCAGAGCTGCAGCTTCCTATAAATAGCTCTTACTCCCAGAAACGTATCTGAATCACTTCAGCATCGTGGGCGCCACAATGCAGTTGGCGTAATCTAAAAGTCGCTGTTCGACAGCAATTCGTCGTAGCATTTTTCTCGCCAATTAAAGAGACTTATCTCAAACTAAATTTGGTGTATGTAGGTATGGCGTTAATAGTTATCTCTAACAATAAGGTCCTAGCTTTCCTCGACAATGGTTACAACTTGAAATTCAGAGGGTACCTATGACTGCTTTTATCTTTGGCATCTGTGGCGCATTTTGATTTAAGGTACCTGTATGAGTCACTGTCGTTTGGGAAACATTTTATTGTCTACAACGAATTTTAGTATTCGTTGTTTTGTGAATATTTATAGAAGCAACCTGTGGAGACTTAAAAGAAAGAAAGAGGTTGTCTGTTACATTTGATAGGGACCCTGAGCAACATGTATCTAGATATCATTACAATTCTTGATTTAAATGGCGAATTAAAACAGACTACACTCTACAGTCTAAAGGTGTCAGACAAGGGCGTTGTCTGACATCCATACTCTTTTAACAGTGTATTTTGACGACACTTTCCTAGTGTGGAAAACCTGATTTCATACTGGCATTTCAACAGCTGGACATGCTACTTTAAATTGTGCCTGATTAAGCAGACGATCATAAAATGTGGTTCATAATGATATACAACAAGTTAGACAATTTAATTATGTAGGTTGAGACACAAAATATTAACACACTCCGTTAAAGATGCAGAGAAGGAAGCAGAAAAAATCGCAAACATGTATGCGATGCTCAACAGGTGTGTGAAAATAAAAAAGTAGGCGGCACGACTGAAACTTTGTAAGACCAGACTCGTTCCCTCGTCCCGTACGGAAGTAAATTATGGGTCACAAGTAAAAACACAAGAGAATAGAACTCATATAGCAGGAATGAGATTTCTCTGAGCAGAGCAGGTTAGACGGGATTAAGAGTTACAGCATCAGGACGAAATTCCTACCTCTATGAACGAAAATAAAATGCACGAAAACAGAAAAAATTAACACGTTAACAGAATGAGAAGTGAGACACCAGAAATAAGAAGGAAGTATAGAAAACTGGAAGAAGATGGTATCTCAACGCAGATGCCTAGTGGTTGAACTGTACGAGAAGAATAAAAGGTGTTGCTATCATTGTATCATTATTTTCCACACTCATAATCAGTCATTCTTTGTTTGACGATCACTTATTCTTCATCATCTAAGTTGGATCATTATGTACTCGTATAAAACTGTGTTTTTAATATCAGTAAAGATGTGAAACGACGCATTTGCACTATATAGAAACCGAAATACCAGTAGATGATCAAGATGTTGACGTGCGCTAATCTATATCTACAAGGATACTCTGCAAATCACATTTAAGTGCCTGGCAGGATAAAATCATTTGTGACTGAATGTTAGGAGTATACTAATATGTATTAGATGTTAAACTGCAGGTACTTTCATAACAGGTCAGTTTTCCGGCCCACGAAAGGCACTGTTATAATCACCTCCAGCAGAACCACAGAGGAAAGCATTGTGCTCTGCAAACCAACCAACTGACCATACCTTCTAACGTTTAGTGGAATATTATGGTGAGTAAAATCAGGAAACGATATTTAGTTCACATTATTTTTAGATTTTACAAAAAAAAAATCAGACATAACCAAATTTATAAAACTAGTACAAAACAAAATAGTCTAATAAAAGTATATTTCAATCGTTATTATGCTTTTGTTGGATATTTATTGGCATTCAGGAAAACTATATGGCTGTAGGCTTATGACGGCTGAATTAATAAAGAAAAGACTTATTTATACCACCGATTTGTACAGCAGTTGACTGTTGTATTTAACTTTTGTACCGATGCTTATATTGTAAATCTTTATACTACTATCCCAGTTGCCAACGTCACTGAAATGTTAATACGTAGCTAAAGCGTCCGAGGCAGCTTGTTCGCAGGTTAGTGGAGAAAGAAAACAATCAAAGATGTCTAAGATGGCAGCGGGAAGAGATCGTTAGTCCATGTGCAAACATCCTTGGTTCGATTCCGAACTTGTCCGCAATGTAATGTGTATCGGTGGCATATCTATCTATTGACAGTAATCTGACCGTCGCACTTTAACTCAGCTGTCCCACTGCTATAGTAGCCATGAGTAGGCTTTGTGCTAGTTCCAAGATTCAGCTCTCTACTCTGTTCCATTTACATAATCACCTGTAATGATGTTACGCTACATACATACTCATCTTACTTGCCCAAACAAGACAGAAACCATTTTGGCAGATCGTGTGTAGTAAAGATATGTAGCAGAGAAGTGGGACTGTACCTCAGTATTTCAGTTTGTCGTACGAAAAAAGTTGTCAGCTAGAGATGAAGAAATGCAAATCTTCTGAAGTTTCAAAATATATGTCCAACGAAAAGCATTAACTACAATTTCTAATTTTTCCCTTTCTTATAAGTGTCAAATCTCAGGGACTCTTGGCGACACCTAGATGCCTGAGCATGCTGATACTGATGCCTCCGCTATTAACGTCCCCAGCATTAAGACAAAAAGGATTACGATAGTAAACAAATATTTTGTCGCACATGAAATATTCTGTACTTTGCTCCGGTCCGAAAACGAAAGGAAAGATGGAAGAAAGAAAGTTTGCCGTCGTTATATTCTATTGGAAAGGAGTTCCGGGACATATTAAGAAGGGAAACATGAGACAGATGTCAAATTTTAGCTCGAAATTGAAGCTAAATATTTTGTAAGGTTTACCATAACGGCTGGGATGGCATCTTAGAAACAAAGACTTCGCTATTCGAGCTTACGTTTGTCGCAAATGATCACTGACGGATTTCTAGTTGATGACAAAGGCGTCCGCAACTCAAGGGAGGAATCGTCGGGGAGGGGAGTGGGGTGTGAACACTTGCTCCTCCTCCCCCTCCCCCCCCCCACAATCCCTGGAATATGTAGTACAGAGTTCTTATTCAGTACAGGAGTCTAATGAACTTCTAGAACTCATTTCCCTAAATCTCTCTTTTAGCCAACTGTAGCATTACGTGACTGATCACAGTGAGACAATAACATGGTTCTAGTAGTTGCTGTATCATTTGTATCAAAAATGGCATGTTTGGAGTCTTTCAACTTCCTCTCCCTCCCCCCCCCCTTCCCCCACGTCCTCTCCCCCTCCTGAATGAATTTCAGTGAATGCCAAAGGTTGAAAATCCGTTCAATTTAAGGGCTCCATATACATTCCAAGATTAGAAAAGAGTTTGGAAAAGCGGAAACTTTGACCAAATGGAAGGTTTATACACGGCACCACGGAACAAGTTGAAGCGACGTGTGTTCGTAATGCATAAGAAAGTCTTTGTCAAGCAGCAGTTTTCAAATGGCTGATGATGATGATGATGATGACGACGACGATTCAGGCAGAGTCCTCTGCACTCGGTAGACTGGTCTCCATTTAGCCACCAGCGCTGCAGAGTTCTTCAGCTACGAAACTTTTCACAGTGATTCAGAGGTAAACTGAGATATTTCCTTGATTCCTCCAAAAGAACTTTGAACGACTTATCCAGCAATATTGTGCGATTAAGCGTGATCCACGTTAGGCTTCGCTAACAAGTAATGGACGATTTCAGATGATACACTAATAGGGGTAGCCATGAGTGTGTTCAGTACATAACGAGCGAGGTGGCGCAGTGGTTAGCACACTGGACTCAAAACCGCGTCCGGTATTCCTGATTTAGGTTTACCGTAATTTCGCTACATCGTTTCAGGAAAATGCTGGGATCGTTCCTTTGAAAGGGCACGGCCTATTTCCTTCGCCATCCTTCCTTAATCAGAACTTGAGCTCCGTCTCTAATGACCTCGTTGTCGACGGGACCTTAAACACTAATCTCCTCTTCTGTTCCTCTTGTTCAGTACGCATGGAAGCGTTACAGAACTGCTGAAAACTCTTAGGGCCAATCTTCGGGTAATCGACACGACTTTTAAAGCACCGATTTCGGGGAGCATCAAAGAGAAATTGTAATTAAACGTATTCATTACCACTTCGTAATTCGAGGAAAATATGAGTTACAGCATGAACATCACACGACCAGCCATTGTTCCCTAATCGGTATTCCTAAAACGATAAAAAAATTTGGTTTTCTCCTGCCACAAACATTACAGCAATCAAATGCCCATTACGCATAGATGTAATGTCTTTTCCATATCTCCTTGCACCCATTGTTATCAGAATGTTATGATTGAAACTTACCACTGACGAGTCAGTTTCAAGACTATCGACATGCATGGAACCATCTGCAGTAAAGCAACTAGCATAGACGAAATCAGGATGCTACATAAACAACCTTCCAACGCGGGCTTACAAAACTTCCGTAAGTTTGGAAAGTAGATCGAAATTCGAACCTGCTAATAGCAACAGTGACAATAACGTTTCCATAGTATTTAGCATGTCTTATCGGCTACATTATTCTTCTTCATGACTTCGCTCACCAATTTCCGGAGATCAAAGGAGCTAAATTCAGCTGTCTACTCTACTTCAGCATTAAGCTACCCGAAGACAATAGATACAGCTCTTAATGGATACGTGTAATCACTGCTATAAACCGGAAACAGGCCCTACAATGACCACGATAAGCATGACGACAGTTAACTTTATTTCACGAAATTCCTGTACCACATACTTCCAAACCTATTCTGCCAGCGAAACTTCAAGAAATTACTTGTATTTCATCTAAATTTACATTATTCTCGACCGTGAGCGAAAACGTGCCACATGTGTATAGCTGTGCACTCTTTAGCAGCCATCATTACGCACATTCATACTTTTTGGGCGACCTCAGCGCGTCGCCTACAATAACCGACATGTCAGTAATATAGCACCATAGCCGATTGTAAATCTATAAAGAACTGTACAAAGAGAAATGAAAATCCTTGCAAAGGCGATGAAATGCTGAAAAGGTTATTTTTCAAGATGATCTGCTTACAGCTTCTTAAAAAACTTTAGCCTAATTTGTACTTTCAAAAATTATTAACAAGCACAGTCTCAAATTTGTTGAAATACTGTTAAAAATTCGGCGAAGTTTGTTTCCTAGTACCACGTCAACCACTTTTTGTTAAACAGCTCATTGAAACAATCCGTTCTGAATTTTGTTTCTCGAACTCTTTCGTAGAATCAACTCACTAGCGCACTGAAGTTGCAGATCATAATTTAGAACCACTGTCCTATGTGTTGTAGTTCAATGTTTCACAGAATTTGGAGAACGATGCTAATAATTTGCCGCTATTGCTAGTCACAGGCTCGCTGGCAATGAAGTGGAAACGAAATGTATTGAAAAGTTTCACCACAATGTAGCCGCTTAGTGAGAAACATGTAAGGTTCAGTTCTGTTAATCGATATTGCTTGCACGGATGACCTAAATAATAGCAATTCATTCCTTATACAGTAAAATAAATACATTTACCATTATGAAGCAGAGAAAGAGAGAATCACGCCAAAGCAAAACATGTGCAAAGTTGTTAAACACGTAAGTCCCACTATTGAATAAATGCTACAGTCCTACTTTTAACAATCTACCCTCAAAGCTGATCGAAGATATCTGTGGCAGTCATAGTTCTAGTCAGAATCAAAGGATGGCCTTTCGACTTGGTAAAAGCTGTACATAATAGAAAATAATGCGGTGGAAGATATGGATAGTATATTGGTCCTTATAGGAACATCGTATTTCTGTAGGGTGTCAAACTTTTCCCTCTCTTTGTATACTGATTTAATTTGCAGAATATCAGCTTGAGCAATGTTCACAAAACTTGAAATTATATTAGGATATAGTAACTGCAGAAGCGGTATTACAGAATCAAGCACTGGTGCCACGTGTTGTAGTAGACTCCCGAGCAGGCAATAGTGCAAGAGTTGCTGTCGTGATACACGAGGTAGTCAATAAGAGGGGCAGACGCAGAGGTCAAGGATATAGATTCCTATACACTGCCCACGCGTCACAGTTGAATGAGCGATCGCTGCTGCCTCTCATCGTAAAAAGTCACGTTGGCGAACGTGCGTGACAGTGTTTTTAACACTGTACTCGGAGAGGAGGCAGCGTGGTCGCAGCTGCAGATCTACAGCGATAGTACGAAGACGCTCTATATGCGGTCACCCGCCTAACGTTAGACGCTAGAACAGAGGTCGGCGTCGCGGGTCGCGGTCGCCAAGGTAGCAGAGCAGAACGCCGCAGCGTCGCCGGCTGCTCCGGGGAGCGACACTGGCGCGCGGGCTTTGTGGCGGGATTCGAACCCGGGCCTCGGAGGGTCAGCGGGTACTCACCTTCCTGGGGGGCGGCTGCATGGTGGCTGCTGCGCCTCCTCCGCAGCACTGGCTGCCGCCTCCACCACCGCCGCCGCCGTCTCCGCCGCCACCGCCGCCGCCGCCGCGGTATTGATTCGGCCGCCGTATTGACGGCGGGGCACCGCCTTCTCGCCAAACACCCACGTCCACCGCCCTCTATATGCGTAGCCCGGCTCGCGGGCAGCAACTACTCTCTGTGGCGCGACAGACGAATGTCGGTCGACGCTTGGGGTGGGACTAAGGTGTATACGTCTGCGTTACATTCGGTAATACGTTTTCCTCTTTATTTCCTTATTTATTAATCTATTTATTTTTGCTTCTTGACTGGAATACTCTCTTTCAAAATCTGACGGTGGCAGGGGTAAAATACAGGGAGCGAAAGGCTGTTTACAATTTGTATAGAAACCACATGGCAGTTATAAGAGTCGAGGGACACGAAAGGGAAGCAGTGGTTAGGAAGGGAGTGAGACAGGGTTGTAGCCTCTCCCCAATGTTATTCATTCTGTATATTGAGCAAGCAGTAAAGGAAACAAAAGAAAATATCGGAGTAGGTATTAAAATCCATGGAGAAGAAATAAAAACTTTGAGGTTCGTCGATGACATTGTAATTCTGTCAGAGACAGAAAAGAACTTGAAAGAGCAGTTCAACGGAATGGATAGTGTCTTGAAAGGAGGATATAAGATGAACATCAACAAAAGCAAAACGAGGATAATGGAATTAAGTTGGGTGATGCTGAGGGAATTAGATTAAGAAATGAGACACTCAAAGTAGTAAAGGAGTTTTGCTATTTGGGGAGCAAAATAACTGATGATGGTCGAAGAAGAGAGGACATAAAATGTAGACTGGCAATGGCAAGGAAAGCGTTTCTGAAGAAGAGAAATTTGTTAACATCGAGCATAGATTTAAGTGTCAGGAAGTCGTTTCTGAAAGTATTTGTATGGAGTGTAGCCATGTATGGAAGTGAAACGTGGACCATAAATAGTTTGGACAATAAGAGAATAGAATCTTTCGAAATGTGGTGCTACAGAAGAATGCTGAAGATTAGATGAGAAGGTATTGAATACGATTGAGGAGAAGAGAAGTCTGTGGCACAACTTGACTAGAAGAAGGGATCGGTTGGCAGGACACGTTCTGAGGCATAGAGGGATCACCAATTTAGTATTGGAGGGCAGCGTGGAGGGTAAAAATCGTAGAGCAAGACGAAGAGATGAATACACTAAGCAGATTCAGAAGGATGTAGGTTGCAGTAGTTACTGGGAGATGAAGAAGCTTGCACGGCATAGAGTAGCATGGAGTGCTGCATCAAACCAGTCTCAGGACTGAAGATCACAACAACAACAACATTTCTGCTTCATCAGTTTTCTGACCGGGTTGATGCGTCCCGCCACGAATGCCTCTTCTGTGTGAAACCTTTCATCTCAAAGTAGCCCGCATCTCGTGGTCGTGCGGTAGCGTTCTCGCTTCCCACGCCCGGGTTCCCGGGTTCGATTCCCGGCGGGGTCAGGGATTTTCTCTGCCTCGTGATGGCTTGGTGTTGTGTGATGTCCTTAGGTTAGTTAGGTTTAAGTAGTTCTAAGTTCTAGGGGACTGATGACCATAGACGTTAAGTCCCATAGTGCTCAGAGACATTTGAACCATCTCAAAGTAGATTATACAGGGTGTTCGGAAATTTCCGTTACAAACTTCTAGGACTTGCCATGGTGAGTAAGTACATAATGTTTTGAATAAGTACTCATGTCCGGGGTTTCGATTCAGATGTTCAACTCATCCATTTCTGCTTGAGGAACTAAACTAGGCGTAACGCAATACAGTTAATAGATAACAGTTCGAAACGAAACGTGACGAGACATCAATTTATCGCTTACAATATTTCTTTGTATTAACAGTTAAACCTTACGTTTTACATTATTCCAAAACAAAAGAGGACCCAGCATACTGTATGTACAGAACAGTACTGATGCGTTACACTTACGGACATTGTACCTATGAAGCATATTCTGGTACGCACTCTCCATCCCACCTGGTGTCTCTTCAGTTTCTAGTGCAGCGGCCAGATGTCGTGGTAGCAGATCTTCCTCTGTCTCAAAAGGAGTATGGTCAATTAAACTTTGCGCATGATCCCACAAGAAGTACTCCATCGGAATTAAATCCGGCGATCGCGGCGACTACGCAGGTAGACCACTCGGCCTATCTATCTTTCACCATATAACAGAACAAGCATTTACAAGTTATTTTAAAGAAATTACGTACAGTCGCATTTACTCCAGTGGCGAACGATAGTTGAATATAATTGAGATATATATAGCTTATTAACAAATTCCTGTAAAATAATTATAATATACCTAGTGTAGGTACGTTAAAGACATCGACCTTATATAGAAGACTTTGCAACAATTGCTCATAAGTAACATGCTCGTAAAATAACGAAAACACTTTCTAATTTAGATTGTGACAGTTACATGCTGTCGCAGGAACAAGGCATAACAACGTACGAGGCATAACACACAATTAAACAATCGTCCATAAAGTAAATCCGCCTAGTATTTCTTGAGGTATGACTTGCTGCTACGTCTAAATCATAACTGATATTAGCGCATCCAGTGTATGATACATGAAAATGGCCTAAGGTCGAAATTGTACAATCATTCATGAAACAAAGAGAATGGCAGCTCAGCTGAAGGCATCACGAAGTTATTCAAAAACTATGTGTATATCTTAACTGTACCGAGGCGTTTTCCGACAAGAAAACACGTTTACAAAATTGTAATTTCGCTAATATTTCGGATGTCTCATGGGAAAGTAAAGCTTTAATGTTAGTTTTAAATGTCTCAGAACCGTACGTGGGAAGTGAGATGGTCACCATCATGCATTTCCTGGCGGGCATTCAGTGACACAGCTTCCAAGAATGGGTCCAATGCCTTTCGTAAGAAGATCAGGTATGTAGGACCAGTTAGTTTGAGTCGAAGGAAGTATGGCCCAAACACATGACGATCCAGAATACCTACCCACATGTTAATACCAAATCGGTGCTGAAATCCCTCAACATGCGTTACATGAGGGTTTTCGTCTGCTCAGAAATGGCAGTTTTGCGAATATAGAATACAGTCCCTGGTGAACTTACATTCATCTGTGAACAGAACTTGACTTGAATACAGGGGCGTGTCGATGCAGTGGTGCAGGAACCACTTGCAACAGGCAACACGTTGTGGAAAATCGGCTGGACGCACGGAGTGTACCCTTTGTAAGTGATTGTCGTTCCAGATGATATTGTGACTAACACCCATTGCAGACGCAATTGTTCGAGTGCTCGTTGGCGGATTTCCTTCAACGTTATGCAGTTAATCTTCGTTAAATTCGGGAGTTGCCATGGAGCACCATAGTCCTGCCTCCTCTCGGTGAAGGTACCTCTTTCTCGGAGCCACAGATTAACTTGGACAAAAAGTTCGTACGATGGCGTGCTGGGTTGCAGAAAACATTCGTTATACAGCCGACTGGCAGATCTTCCGTTATCTATTGCTTAGCCATACACAAGGTGCACGTCTGTGTATTCAGAAAAAAACTATGTTTATTGTATCGGAGGACCACAGGTATTGAACAGGACTCGCACCAAGGCAGACATTAAGTGACGCCAGGTGACCGATTGACGTAGTACACGTCATTCTGTCTACTCTACTGCATACCAGGACAAGGAACTCTGAGATTTTTCTCTCCCCTCAGCATACGTGGGCGCGTTACACATCTGAACTAAAACCGTCATAGAATTTCCGGATACGGGTTCCTATTCAAAATATTATGTACTTGCTATACGCAGGGAATTCAGAAACTAAGGGTTACGTTACGTAATATCTGAGCATCTTTCCTCAACCCTAGATGGATAGTGGCACAACAGCTGAAAAATACATGAGAAGTAATGATATACCGTCAGCTGTATGTCTGTATGTATTTATTTAAATGCGACCGGTTTTGGTGGCCAACTCCACCGTCATCAGGCCGCTATGTACAGAAAATATTTTATTTTATTTTTATTTATTTATTTATTTATTGTTCCATGGGACCCAATTAAGGAGAAGTCTCCATGGTCATGGAACGAGTCAATACATGAAATTATAACACGATAGTAGAAACAGATAAAATGAAATATAAGAAATATATTTAGGCGACAAGTCGTAAGTTTAAATAATGAAAATCAACAATGTTACACTGGAATTTGCTTAATTTTTCAGCTCTTCCAGGAGCTCCTCGACAGAATAGAAGGAGCGAGCCATGAGGAAACTCTTCAGTTTAGACTTAAAAGTGTTTGGGCTACTGCTAAGATTTTTGAGTTTCTGTGGTAGCTTATTGAAAGTGGATGCAGCAGAATACTGCACTCCTTTCTGCACAAGAGTCAAGGAAGTGCATTTGATTTCTGCTTAGTATTAACTGAGTGAAAGCTGCTAACTCTTTGGAAAAAACTAATATTGCTAACAACAAACAACATTAAATAAAATATATACTGTGAGGGCAATGTCAGAATTCCCAGACTATTGAATAGGGGTCGACAAGAGGTTTTCGAACTTACACCACATATAGCTCGAACAGACCGTTTTTGAGCCAAAAATATCCTTTTTGAATCAGAAGAATTACCCCAAAAAACAATACCATACGACATAAGCGTATGAAAATATGCGAAGTAGACTACTTTTCGTGTTGAACTGTCACTTATTTCACATACTGTTCTAATAGTAAATAAAGCAGCATTTAGTTTCTGCACAAGATCCTGAACATGGGCTTTCCACAACAGCTTACTATCTATCCGAACGCTTAGGAACTTGAACTGTTCCATCTCGCTTATAATATGCCCATTCTTTCTGATCAAAATAACGGTTCTTGTTGAATGGTGAGTTAGAAACTGTAAAAATTGAGTCTTACTGTGATTTAGCATCAAATTATTTTGCACAAGCCACGAACTTATTTCATGAACTACATTATTTGATACTGTTTCAATATTACACACAAGATCCTTCACTATCAAGCTGGTGTCATCAGCAAACAGAAATATTTTTATATCACCTGTAATACTAGAAGGCATATCATTTATATAAATAAGAAACAGCAGTGGCCCCA
The DNA here is from genome assembly GCF_021461385.2 of Schistocerca piceifrons. Lineage (NCBI taxonomy): Eukaryota > Metazoa > Arthropoda > Insecta > Orthoptera > Acrididae > Schistocerca > Schistocerca piceifrons. The sequence goes on from NC_060141.1 coordinate 384,842,775, forward strand.
GCACCGAAATAAAATAGAGTATTGGTTATCCAAGAAATGCAAGATTATAAAATCAGAAGTAGCATAAAGAGACGTGTAAGATTGCCACAACGACGTCTTGGAATGGTAGTATCCTGTTTTTGTGACGTAATGTGTTGTTTCATTCCGTATCTGTAGCTGTTCTTATTTTAATGTATGTTGGGAATGGCGCGATTAGTCATGTGAGATCTATTCTTTATAACTCGTCCGTAACAACAGGTTCCGCGAGAGACCTGTACTGTACTTTGTTGTTATGTTATTATACACTGCGTTTACTACCCGTCTAATGCCGTATTTGTTTGGCCGCGCGGAGTAGCCGTGCGGTTTGAGGCCTCTTGTCACGGTCCTTGCGCCTCCCCCCGTCGGAGGTTCGAGTCCTCCCTCGGGCATGGATGTGTGTGTTGTCCATAGTGTAAGTTAGTATAAGATTAAGTAGTGTGTAGGCCTTGGGACCGATGACCTCTGCAGTTTGGTCCCATAAGACCTTACCAGAAATTTCCAAATTTCCGTATTTGTTCCTGTTGTTTCGTACATGACCTACGAAAGCTATGAAGACTTTCACACTTTCGCAAGTTATATCCGACATACAGTTATGTTGGGTCGCCCAGCTACTCATAACGATATTTTCTCATAATTGCACGATTGCACACGCTTTTTTCTTTTTTGGTATTTGACCCGGTCGGTACAGCTGCAAACATATGTATATTCGTTGTTTTGCACTTTTCACATAGATGGCTGTCTACAGGTCAATTGTCGACTGCGTACCATTTGGCAGCTAGTGTGTCCTATTTACTGCGATAACACGCGGGCTCTGATCTTGCGCAGAGTATAATTTTCTTATTTACCGTGCATAACATGTAGGGGTTTGTACTTAGCACCAATAACCGATGGTACCATAAGGTCATTCGTGGATTGGTTTTATTCCTCTCGGAGGAGGAGGAGGAGGAGATTAGTGTTTAACGTCCCGTCGACAACGAGGTCATTAGAGACAGAGGGCAAGCTCGGGTTAGGGAAAGACGGGTAAGGAAATCGGCCGTGCCCTTTCAAGGGAACCATTCCGGCATTTGCCTGAAAGGATTTAGGGAAATCACGGAAAACCTAAATCAGGACGGCCGGAGACGGGATTGAACCGTCGTCCTCCCTAATGCGAGTCCAGTGTGCTAACCACTGCGTCACCGCGCTCGGTTTATTCCTCTCGGTCCTGTTTTGTTGGTTGCACGTTTTTCCCTTTATGCAGTATTGATTACTTCACACGATCCATTACTTATCTTTTGTAGATTACCTTCTACATGACAACGTTGTGACCAGAGTACACTTATGTATTTGTCATGAGGTAGGGAGCATCGTTTTAACTATTTTATTGTGCCCTGTAAATTTTTGGGATTGTAGTTTTTCCGTTTATTGTATGGTTAAGAACTCTCTTTTTATTCACATTTTTACCTATACTGGACACAGTGAGTAGAATTTTTTCAGAAAGGCAGTGTTACATTGAATTAGCATACGATTGTTACCCTGGTTGGATGTGCTTACTGTGAGATACAGTTAGCCTAACTTATTATACAAATTTCACTGTGTGTTTTACCTTACTCAAGAGATACGATTGGTTGCTGTTACTGACCAACGCACATGTTATTGTACCTGTTTAAGGTTCAACAGTAAATGTGTTATTACAGAATAGAATTAATTACGGGCGCTTTACAGTTTCATGAATTGGCTGGTAACGTCCACTGATATAAGCGATTTGTTTTGTGAACCGTTTCTTAAAAGATATTTGTTTGATAATGGTTACTTTTGACGCCATGATCTTGTATTTCTTGGATAACTAATGCTGTAGTCGCGTTTGCTGTACATAAGGGCCTGTTGTAGGTGGACCATCCAAACCGGTCATATTTTACTAAATAGATACAGACACTCAGCTGATGGTGTATCATTACTTCTGATATTGAGCTACATATTTTGTCCCACACTAAGAGCCGCGCGGAGTGGCCATGCGGTTTGAGGCGCCATGTCACGGACTGCTCGGCCCCTCCCGCCGGGAGTTCGAGTCCTCCCTCGGGCATCACAATGTGAAAGTAATATGGCGCGGCAACTGGAAAAGTACTCCAAAGTTGAAGTACGCGGGGCAGTACGAATTCTTGTGGGTGAAACGTCTGAACTGCTCACTGATTCAAAGTGAAATTCTAGCGGTATATGGACCAAATGCAATGGCGTAGTGAAATTAAATGGCGTCAACAGTTTGAGATGAAGAGATTTTCCAACGATGAGAGCGTCTACACAGAGGTTCCCGAATAGCTCCGTGACCAGGGAGAAGGTTTCTATCGTCGAGTAACTGAAGGATTAGTAGAACGTTCCGAACGTTGCTTACTCACACTTAGTGACTATGTTGAAGAATAGCGTCAAGTGTCTGTGTCACTTTGAAGTGTACTGCAGCATCCAGTTACTTATTTACTTTTTTAAAGTTCCCTCGCAAATTATGTGGAGTTTTATCTTACGACGGGCTGTGATGAGTTGCTGGTATAATAAGGACAAAGAGTTCTTAGATTGTTCACTCAACCTTCTGAAAACTTAAGGGCGACGTAAGAGAAAATACATCGGCACGTACAAGCTAATGTAAATTTTAGTGTTTGAAAGATTATTGAACCAAATTTTGCACATGTTGTCGTTGTGTTACTGGCTATAATCCGGATTTCTTTTTTTTTAAATTTTTTAGTCAAGCAATGTATGCTTTAAGAGCACATACTATCGCGTGAGGAACATTTTCTGAAGGGTTGCTTTACTTAGCACTTTCAAAATGTGGTAGGTTATTCTTTGTCATTAGGTAAACAGATTTATGTACATTTTTTTTAATATCAGTCTTAGAGCACTCACAACATTTTTTTTTAATTTATATGTATGATACATAGAAATTTTTATTTCAGAAATATTTCAATAAATTTGTATGACAGGAGGTTATGTTATAGTATGTAAGAATTCTGTAGCAAATTTCACCTTTTTAACTGCAGTTGTTCAGTGGAAAATGTACCTTATTCACTGAAAAATGAAAGTTGCGGGGAATGCAGAAAAAGATTTTACTGTCATTTATTCTAGAGACAAGTACGTTAGTGCTGGCTGTTACTATACATATGGTCTTTTTGGTATTCATGTAGAGGTTTTCTTCTAGTCTGATCCTTCTGGCTTTCACTTTAACAATATCCTTAATTGATATTTTAGATCTGACAATACGTAATCGTTAACTTTCTTGAAAAGGTTTTCAGTGAAGCAACCTGCGTCAGATACCAGTTTCGCAAGGGTCCTGATTCTTCCAGTGCTACCATCATTCAACACCACACAAGCATTTTATGAGGAAATTTTAATAATTGTAGATGAGCAAAACGTTGCCTTTGGACGTCTCTCCTAAATGAGGTTAATAAAGCTTTCTTTCGGCTTTTGTGCTCCAAAGTGTGGGCATTTCTTCAATAACTCATAATTAATCACATCGTAAATGGGCTTACAGCCTTCTATACTCTACAGATGTCTTCTCTGATGGTAGGAAATAATAACATATCGCTAACAATGTCATAGTCTTGTAGAAAAGGAGGTGTGTCACTGCACATTGGTTGAACAAGATCGCTTTTACACAATCTGTAGCACGTATTAAACCCTAAAAATTGTAAATTCTATTTCTAACATGTTACAAAACAATCTAGTAGCAAAAAATTTCAACATTTTGACCAACTTTACATACATTAAAAAAAATGGTTCAAACGGCTCTGAGCACTGTGGGACTCAACTTCTGAGGTCATCAGTCCCCTAGAACTTAGAACTAGTTAAACCTAACTAACCTAAGGACATCACACACATCCATGCCCGAGGCAGGTTTCGAACCTGCGACCGCAGCGGTCGCGTGGTTCCAGACTGCAGCGCCTAGAACCGCGCGGCCACTTCGGCCGGCTTACATACATCCCTGCACATTCAAAGGAAGTGATGGACTTCCAGAAATGGATAAAATAAAAGAAGGGATCGGACGATAGGACACATCCTGAGGTATGGACGAATCGCTAGTTTCGTAACGGAGGCAAATGTGGAGGTTAAAAATTGTGGAAAGCTACATAGTCTTGACTACAGTAAGCAGGTGGAAATGGGTGTAGACTGCTGTGGTTATGCAGAGACGAAGAGGCTTGCACACGATATATTAGCGCAGAGAGATGCGTCAAACCAGTCTTCAGACTGCAAACCGCAACAACAGAATTCCTATGACAGAGTTTTTGCATCAGGTGCTTGCTCTTTTTTCCGACAGAGCTACGGAGTCAGCTGTATTATATATCTGTAATCGCTGACTCTCCACCTAGTTCTTAGCGTTTGACAGCGAAGGAGAAGATCCTTTATAATTCTTCATAAAATTCGGAAGGACTTCCGACAGCGATAAATCGTGATAAACAAGGAATTTTAAGACAACAATGTATTCCAGTGTATCCCTTTGAGTGGAACACACACTCAACGCGACTATTTTGAAAACCGTATTAAAAAAAAGTTCACCGTGTAAAAATGTATTACAGTATTTTACGGACTATATGACGCACTTCAATTTTCAAGCAACTTTTTTCAAAAATAACAAATTTACCATTTTTATTATGAGATTGCAAAACCTATGTCCTCAATTATTTGGTGGATGTATTCCAGTCTCGATATTCCACTGCAGCAGGAGTATCCAACCTTTAAACTTAGCTGTGCCACATTGGACGAGGGCGAATATTTTTGGGCCGCACGTAATATACTTAACATTAACAACAATCTGTGACAAAAAAGAGAATCGACCAACGAGAGAGCGGCATCGTGTGGCGGTAGTTTCAAAGTGAATACTGGAACTTGCTTTGTGCCCCATGCTGGCTGTGAGTTGGATCCCCCAGAGGCGGCTGTTATGTAAGAGCACAAGAACTGTCCTTTAAAAACCCTTGATATCGTCATCTTCTAGTTTTGGCCATTTTGCATTCAGTCTTCTAGTTTTGGCCCTTTGGGATTCAGTCTCCCTCATTTTTTTTCAGATCTTCTTTACTAGCCCGCCAATCGAAAATGGTTTTTTCTCTTTGTGGTGGGCCGAATGCCACTCAGCTGCTCTGTTTCCATGTTCTCCTACACATGCTGTTTCTTCTAATTTATAGCCCGCATCTTGTGAACACCCTTTATTTTTTCCATTACGAGACTAGTTACTAACAAAAATACTGTGCTGATATCGATAAAACAAATCACTTTCAGTTCAAGTCCACTGGCACCATAGACTGCAATGACGCATCATAAGCTACACAGCGTTCTGGGTTTTATGATGGCGGGGCGGAAGGGAGACAGTGTGAGCAAGCTTGTGAATTCCCGCAACTCATGTTCGTCGCATCGGTGCACTGCTGCTGCCAGGTGAATCCATTGCTGCCATTCAGAGGCAGGTTTCCTATAGCAGCGAATAAATGGCCATTTTTAAGACTGGCGGGAATTTTAAATCAAACATCGGACATTTTCATATTAATTTCGAGTATAAGACGCACCTGAATTTTTGAGGCAATTTTTCAAAAAAAAAGAGTGCATCTCATGGTCTGCAAAATACAGTAAAAATGAAACCTCTCTGTGCCGGACCGGGAACTTTTCACCGTCACTCGGTATATTGCACCGGTGTCTGGAATTGTCTGTTGACATTCTCTTGGAACCATCATGGTGTTAAATCAGATTTTATCGGTTGGATTTCTTTCTCAATTTACGAAATCCTTTTTATTCGTTTAACGTAATCCTTCAAGTACTGCATAAATATACATGACATAACGGAATAGATAGAAATGACCAATTTTCGCGCGACACACCTAGGCACAAAGTGGTGTTCCTCCGCATAACATTATCGCGCTGTCGAGGAGAAGAGTTATGCGCCAGTGAGAAAATGGATAGCTGGAAACGGAGAATACGGAAGTACGATCGATAAAGCCAATGGCCCAGCCAAGGAAACCGTATTTTTCAAGACGATGCGGCGGGAGTGAGCGGTATTAAGCAGGTTTCGCGAGGGGATCGTCCACAGACATATGATCACCCCTTCCGGCGGAAAGGCTGAACGGTGTACTACCGTTATGACTGGCCGCTACCTGTGCGCCGCATTACAAGCGACTGTGTTTTATACTCTCAACCACACGATAGTGTGACTGCTTGCTGTTAGACAGCAGTATTAGTCTGTTAGACAGCTAGAGATTTGCGTCTCGTCTGCAAAAAATTAGGCAAATAGAAATCTGACTGAACAGTTCGTCTACTTCTTCTTAGTGACCACCCAGCTACATACATGTGAGTTATTATACTCAATTCACATTCTCAGTGTTTCAGTTCTTTAAGGGGGTAGGACGTCAAACGGGTGCCGACTTGGAGCAGGAACGGCACCACAGAACATTTTAATTTTCACTGACTATACTTTTACAAATAAATTCATAAAATTTTGTCAGCATGACCAGGAAGGATTCAGAATTCACACTTATAGGAGTGGAAGTTCAAAAACATAACAAAATAATTTTTTTACATGTGAAAAACCTGTAAATATGGTTTGTATGCTGTGCAAAATTCATCGAAAAATCTCTCTTACTTTTGAAGAAAAGTGTACCTGTAGCAACAAGAGCAGCCAATAGCAAGTGAAAAAAATGATAAAATTCGACATGTAAAAAAAATTTATTTTGTTACGTTTTTGAACTTCCGCTCCTATAAGTGTGAATCCTGAATCCTTCCTGGTCATGCTGACAAAGTTTTATGAATTTTCTTGCGAAAGTATAGACAGTGGAAATTAAAATGTTCTGTGGTGCCTCTCCTGCTCCAGGTCGGCCCGTTTGACTCCCTATCCCCCTTAAGACATATTAAATGAAGCAATATGCAATAGGAGAAAGTGAACACCGTTAAGGAAAGGCCACATATACTTCTACTTTTTCAGCTTTCCAACTAAGTTTTATTTGAAATACATCATAAACCTAACAATATTAGCTTCAAGAAACATTTTTTATCTTTCTTCAGCTATTCTCTGTCATCGTCTTTGTTTCTCGATACAAAATTTTTAAAAATATGCTCGTCCTGTCTTGTTTGAAATAAAAACTGCGTATTGGAATTTATTTTTACTATTTTCTACAACCGACAGATCGACAACACAAAATATTGCATTTGTTGGAATGCCTTCTCTTGTACTAACACCAGGAAAAGCCTTGGATTTGCACGTTTTACACGTACCATTGTCCCTGACACCAGTATTGCTGGGAGCCTGTTCCATTTATTCACCGTTTATAACCGAAGAAACTATTGTTACATCGTAAATAGTTCTTTCAGGTCTTATAAGTTGGCCTAGAATCCGCCTTATACTCCGTAGTAATGTTCTGTCTCCTTTCTTAAAAACTTTTTCAGAATCTAAAAATATAAGTACGTTCACAATTGAATTTTCTTCTATCTCTTCTTATTACAATCAGTGTAAAGCTGTAAGTCAACATACTTTCCTAAAAACAGGCGACATTTTTAAGCCCTTATTTAGTATAAAATGAGTGTAGGTGGGCTATTTCTCTTTAATTGTTGGCCTTTCATATGTCTCCTTCTTTTAAAAGTAAATTTTACATTTACCTGGAACCATTTTTCAGGATATTATGCTTCCTCGTCGAAGCAATGTTTAAGTAACTCTGTATTTATTCCATTTGTAATGGGTACTTTTCTTCTTTAGTTTTTCAAATTACAAACCATTCTTGTCAGTTAAAGAGCCTCCTCTGTTATGTGGTGTACTTCCCCTATAAACACAGCCTGCTTTGGCGGTGTGACCAGCCCTTTTTATTAGTGGATGACATATAAACAGTCTACGTATCCTAGAAAAGTCATTGCTATGAGTGTCTCTGTTTTTCCGTCAATTAATTTAGTCTCGTTTCTAGACATTTGGACTGTTCATGGTAGCTCGTAGTTGAAAGTTTATGGTGCAAATTAAAACTTTCTTTCATTTTTCCTCATGTTTTTCGGCATTTTCCGACATCTTGAATCTCACTGAGTTTTTATCTTTTTCTGAGTTTGCTGTTTAGTAGGAATTATTCCTTACTGGTGCCAATTGTCTATTATAAGGAGTTATAAGGGCGTTACTGCAGCGTATATGCAACGTAGCGCGACTCCGATGCGAGTATATAAGCAACGACATGCAGGCAAGGGATTAGTGTGGAATTCGTATATTTCCGACGTGCATGTGGTACAAACGGAAACGACAACCATGGTGGCGTTAATACAAAACGCGTCCAAACAGGACAAACGTGTTGTTACTCTTGACTACCGAAGGACAAGCACTTGTAGACGTCCGTCTTAAAACCAAGAATGTGTATGGGGCAACATGTCCATCGAAATCCGCGTCTGGGGTAACTGCGACAATGAGTGCTGCTTCTCCATGATCACGCACGTCGCCATATCGCAAATGTCGTAATGCAGAAGTTACGCTAACTCAAGTGGGAGACAATCGAGTACCCGCCCTATAGTTCTGCTCTCTTCCCTGGTGGTTATCACGCCTCCAGTCCACCGTCAGACGAGAATGTGCAGCAGGCAGCTACGGACTTCTTCATCCAACTTCATGGTGTTTTACCAAACAGGTAACTTCAGTCTTCAGCGTCAGTGGGACGATAGCCCCAATGCTCAAGGCGATTTTGCCTTATTGCTATAACTATTCTGGACTCTTCGTTTTTCGAACGGAAACTTTTTGTTCGCTCTTTGTATCTCATTTGTCTACTGAAATCTGTTGCAGACCTTAATGCTCATCTTGCTTAGGAAATAACCCTCATACTTTGATTAATGTCTTCAGGGCATTCTTGTTTCTTATTCTGCGAATAATAACGCTGTCAATTAGAATTTTCTGATATTGTTGTATGTACCATACTTTATACGGCTGTTCAGGCTCTGTGGAACTGTTGTCTTCTTTATTTACCGATATTTTAGATGTATTGGAACACATACTTTGTTCACTACCGCTCTTTTAACAGTTACAGGCGCATTTTAATTTATTTCATTACGAAAAAAGAAGTTTCTGGTGTCAGCCAGTGTGTTCCCGTAGCTACAGTGACTGCGAAATAGCCGGCCGGGGTGGCCGAGCGGTTCTAGGCGCTGCTGCTCTAGGTGACTGATGACCTCAGAAGTTAAGTCCCATAGTGCTCAGAGCCATTTGAACCATTTTTTGACTGCGAAATAGTGTTTTAACACGTCTGATGCAGCGGTAAACAAGACAACTCATGTTGCGGATCGCTTTCTCATGTCCAAATACTTATGCAAAATATTATGTACCCGTTCATTCGACATGCCCACAGCACTAGCAATCTCACGCACCTTAAATCTCCTGTCATCCATCAATATATCATGGATTTTATCAGTGATTTCTGGTGTCGTAACTTCCACAGGGCGTTCAGCATCACTTGTGCCCATATGGCCTCTCCAAAAATTTTGAAACCACTTATAAACTGTTCTAATCGAAGCTGCAGAGTCACCGTAATGTTTATCAAGTTTCTCTTCAGTCTCCTGAGGCGTTTTGCCTTTCATAAGGTAAAGTTTCATCACCACACGAAATTCTTTTTCATCCATTTTTTGACAGTCGCTTGACTTCCTTGATTCACACGAATACCAAACATAAAGAAATAGACCAATATGCCTGAAACTTGGTGTGCGTTCTTTCGAAAGATGCTACTAACTAAACATGATCTCGATACGCGCCGGTGGTGCCATCTCTCGGACTTTGCACGGACTTTTCAAACGCCCCTCGTAATATCAGAAATAGAGGCACGTTATACTAACGGTGTCATATCAAGACCCGTCGCCTTTTTCTTCTGCAAAATGCTAAACTTTACTGTGTGTTACACGGCATAACAAGCAAGGACAAACAATGCTGTCAACATGCTGTTTAAAACATACGAAATGGTCCCAGGGTGTCACCTTTTTCTTCTGCAAAATGCAAAACTTTACTGTCTGTTACGCAGCATAACAAGCAAGGAGGAACAGTGCTGTCAACATGCTGTTTAAAACATACGAAAAGGTCCCAGGGTGAAGTGCCATATCTGTACAGAGTTGAGTTTCAGCAGCGGATCATGGTAAGGATGCACGCCGATGGCAGCTCGGATAAACAACTTCATAAGTCAAACATTTGATTAAAACTAATTATAGCACGTTTGCGATGTAAAATCGAGAATGAGTTGTATGCCCATGTTGGTACTACATAAGATTATGATTCAACACGGCACTCTTGACTCAGAGACAGCAAAGGACCTGAATCGAATGGACAGTGTCTTGAAAGGAGGGTATAAGATGAACAGCAACAAGAGAAAAACGAGGATAATGGAATGTAGTCGAACTAAATCAGGTGATGCTCAGGGAATTAGTTTAGGGAATGAGTCACTTAAAGCAGTAAATCAGTTTTGCTATTTGGGGAGCAAAATAACTGAAGAAGGTCAAAGCTGAGACGAATGAAATGTAGACTGGCTATGGCAAGGAAAGAGTTTCTGAAAAAGAGAAATTTGTTAAATCGAGTATAAATTTGTCAGGACGTCTTTTCTGAAACTATTTAATGGAGTGCAGCCAAGTGTGTAAGTGAAACATGGACGATAAACAGCGTAGACAAGAAGAGAATAGAAGCTTTCGAAACGTGGTACTATAGAGGAATGCTGAAGATTAGATGGGTAGATCACGTAACTAATGAGGAGGTATTGAATAGAATTGGGTAGAAGAGGAATTTGTGGCACAACTTGACTAGAAGAAGGGATCGGTTGGCAGGAAACGTTCTGAGTCATTAACGGATCACCAATTTAGTTCAAATGGCTCTGAGCACTATGGGACTTAAATTCGGAGGTCATCAGTTCCCGAGAACTTAGAACTACTTCAGCTTAACTAACCTAAGAACATCACACATATCTATGCCTGACACAGGATTCGAACCTGCGACCGTAGTGGTCGCGCGGTTCCAGACTGTACCGCCTTGAACCGTTCGACCACCCCGGCCGGCTACCAATTTAGTATTGGAGGGAAGCGTGGAGGGCAAAAATCGTAGAGGGAGACCAAGAAATGAATACACTGACTCAGAAGGATGTAGGTTGTAGTAGTTATTTGAAGATGAAGAGGCTGGCTCTTAGCACTATGCGACTTAACTTCTGAGGTCATCAGTCGCCTAGAACTTAGAACTAATTAAACCTAACTAACATAAGGACGCCACACACATCCATGCCCGAGGCAGGATTCGAACCTGCGACCGTAGTGGTCGCTCGGCTCCAGACTGTAGCGCCCAGAACCGCACGGCCACCCCGGCCGGCGAAGATGAAGAGGCTTGCACAGGAAAGAGTAGTACATAGAGCTACATGAAACCAGTCTCTGGATTAAAGGCCACAACAAAAACAACAAGTTGATTCAGTACATTGTTTGTTCCCTTATTTGAATCTGATGATGATGTTTTCGAAACGTGTCATTAAAAAGAGTGGTCACAAAAATACCTGTGGCTATTTCAGTATTATCATGGCGTCCATAGTAGCTATTCCTATATCCCTATCTAATTGTAGTACGCTTGTAGCTTCGTGTTGCTGTGGCCACGCTCCTCTCAGCACGTGGTGAAGATGGCGCATGGAGCGCGGTTGGACTTCCTACCGGCCAAAGTGGGCCGTGACGTCGGTACCGGGGAATGTTGACACAAGAAGCTCGCTAGTGGCACGTCTCAGTTAGTCGCTGCTCGACTGCATGCGAACTGTACCACGGGTGCGGAAGACCGCTGTGGTGTTTGCAGGGGTCTAGGAAAGAGGATTTGGTGCTAGCAGGCCCACACTCGTGGCGACTGCTTGCTGTCCCATATCGCTCCCATGCCTGGCGTAGCCCGCTCGTCATTATAGGCTCTGCCTGGGTGCTGATGCTTCTGCTAAAATTGACGGGTATTTATATGGGCTAGTGACCCATTCCATGTACCGATGTGCTGTCTGCAACTGCGTTCGGGACAACAAATCCGTGGCCTGGTGACGTAGAAACTGCTTGCTCGTCCTGCAGGAGCCCTATCTTACCTCTGCACTGCCAGTAATTCGATACTTGGAGCATTCCACCTCGTGATGGGCATACAGCCCTCTTGCTGCAACTGGCATTCTGACTTCTTAGCACCCGCTTGATGCCTGTGGCACCAACTACTGCGGCTGAGCTGCTAGTCTCTACAGTAATGCCGGAATAGTGGTGGTGCTACACATAAAATGTGGAAGGAAACTACCTGTCTGTGGTCATTTGAGTCAACAACAACAACAACATTCTTCGTGACGTGCATTTTTTTGGATGACATGCAGAGCTCATAAACGGATTTACTAACTGATGTGCACTTTTGTTTCCCACAGAGTATGAGCAACTTCACGCTGAGACACACTTTTCTTCTTCACTGTCATCGTAGTTTCAGTGAATGGAAACAACAGTAAGACCTCACACGTGGCAGTTCGGACATACAGGGGTAGGCAAAACAATGTGAACACCTGTACTTACTTGGAAATGTTTTATTAATAAGGGATTTGACCCCCATTTGCCAGTAATACAGCTGCTATTCTTCTTGGAATACTGGTAAATAACTACTGTGTAGTCTCCAGTGGAATATTATGCCACTCTTCAATCATAACCTCTTCTAACTCATGTAGTGACGAATCTGCGCTCAAGTACCGCCCACGAGGGGACTGTGCTGGCCAGGGAAGACGCTGTAGTTCAGTTTCATGCTCCTCGTACCACGATTGTTCTGTCTTAGCTGTGAGAACGGGTCAATTATAGTCCTGAAATATGGCATCATTGTTGGGGAACAACTTTTGAATCATGGGGTGCAGCTGATCACCTACACTGTGAACATTTGTTCACATAATCGTTGGCTGTAACAATGTCTTTGATACAAGTGATGGGATACCATGACATGGCTGCCCACACTATCACACTTCCACCTCCATGCTTAACGTTGTAATCAATCAGTCAGGATTGTAGGCTTCTTTTGGTGTTCTCCAGACGAAAACCCGGCCCGATGTTGGAAATAACGGAAACGTTGACACATCGAACCATCTGACGCGTTTCGACTGATCAGGATTTATGCTCCTGACAGTATGTTTTACGCTTCTTTATATTGCTTGTCGTCACTAATGGTTTCGGTATAGCAGCTCGTCCGTGAATATTCGCTTTGTGGAGTTCTTGGCGGACACTGTCGATAGATATAGGGCCTCGAAGAAGCCTATTGAGCTATGCAGCCGGCTGATGTGGCCGAGCGGTTCTAGGCGCTTCAGTCCGGGACTGCGCTGCTGCTACGGTCGCAGGTTCGAATCCTGCCTCGGACATGGATGTGTGTGATTTCCTTAGTTTAGTTAGGTTTAAGTAGCTCAAAGTCTACGGGACTGATGACCTCAGATGTTGAGTCCCATAGTGCTTTGAGCCATTTATTTGAGCTCTACGGTCACTTTAGCCGCCGTAGTTTTGTGTTATTTTGACACAATGTTAGGTCTTGCATTGCACGTCGACTTCGGTCTCTGAATGCAAATAAAAAGTGCGCACTACTCCTAAACATCCTGCACTGATGCCTAGTCCGTTCTGAATACGCACAGTCCAGCGCGACACGTGCCTTACCTAAGTTACCGACCGTCAAACACAACCACCCCTTTACTACCATTGTTTACATTATTTTTCCCCTCCCCTGTACACTGCTGCGACAAAATCCATGGCATAGCGATTTGCACATACATGTACAGTCGTGGACAAAACGAGCGAGACCCCTCGCCTTTTCGTTATGCTGTTCCGCACAGCTTTAAAAACTGCTACACAGCATAACAGGTAAAGCGACGAGGTGCTACCAACGTACTGTGCACAGGCGTGAAATTAACAAACCATCCGAACTTTGTCAGACTGTTTCTAGTCATGTGTAAGACTACATTAATGCTGATTAGTATGTTAAACACAACACGTAAATATAATAAATAAATGAAAGAAGAAATGCTAATTAGTATGAACTGTACCAATGAAAATGAATTTCAGCTTATCGAGATAACATAACTGTTTTAGTAAGACAAAGTACCCCATATCGATACGAATTAGCAAAATATTATGCGCATTCGGTCGCGTAACGGTCTGTGTCAACGTTCAGACCAGTTATAGTGGATTACCGTTGCTGACCTACCATGAAAGTGTGCAAATTTAGCAATGCGTGAAGATTTATAACGAAATTCAGTTAAAAATCATTCAGTGACACATTTAAGCCAATTCAGTTATTGACAGAAGCGGAAAAAGTAGACAGTAACAAGTGTGAAATTCTACAAGAGTTTCTTATTGACATTCACAGGGCGCCGGTACAGAATAAAGGTAGCAAGAAAACATATTGAGGGCGCGAGGATTCCTTAAAATGGCTTTACTGGTAGTCTATCTGCCTCCATCGAGATTAGAACCGAAAACAAACCAGAACTCCCTTGCAGTAACAAACACCTCTCACTACGCTAGCAGACAACACAGGCAAACAGTCCTCTATTGTTACCCCAGACATGAATAAGCCGGCAATTTTCCAATGAAAATGGCAAATGATCTGCAGTTTCTGTTGCATAGAGCTTTCTGGACTCAAAAACATGAATTTTCTACCTTTATGTCACCGCTTATGTGACAATCATTCGGGATGTTTATCGAAATAACAAAATACTGTTATTAGCGATTAAATTTAGTAGGATAATTCTGCATTATCCCAGGAAATAAACGGCTACATAGCTGTCAAACGTATTCTACTATGTTTCGAATTTCCATTAGGCTCGCCACAGCCATAAAATGTTCATTAGCCGAAGTGTTTCTTAAGCTAGCTAGCAATGGGAATGCTCGCACTTCTAAAACGCGGTGGCATTAATACTGGGATGTGAATTACCACGTGTTTCTTCTTTCATTTATATCTCGTATTTACGTGTTGTGTTTAACATACTAATCAGCATTAATATAGTTTTACACATGATTGAAAACAGTCTGACAGAGTTCGGATGGTTTGTCAGTTTCACGCCTATGCATAGTATGTTGGTAGTACTTCGTTGCCTTGCCTGTTATGGTGTGTTGCAGACTTTAAAGCTGTGCGGATCAGTATAACGAAAAGGCGAGGGGTCTCGCTCGTTTCGTCCCCGACTGTACATATGACGATAGTATCGACTTCTCAAGGTATAAGGCAGTGCATTGACTGATCTGTCATTTGTACACAGATGATTGATGTGAAGAGGTTTCAGACGCGATTGTGGCCGTACGTCACGAATTAACAGATACTGAACGTGAGGTGGTAGCTGGAGATAGTCGCATAGGACATTACACTTCGGAAAGCGTTAGGGAACTCAATATTCCGAGATCTACAGAGTCAACAGCATGCCGAGAATAGCAAATTTCAGGCATCATCTCTCGCCAGGAGCAACGCATTGGTCGACGGCCTTCACTTAACGATTGAGAGCAGTGACGTTTATATAGTGCCGTCATTACTAAGAGACAAGCAACAGCGTGTGAAATAATGGCAGAAATCAAAGTGCGACATACGACGAACTATCCGTTGCGACAGTGCGTCGAAGTTTGGCGTTAATGGGCTACGACGGCAGAGGCCCGTTGCGAGTGCCTTTGCTAACAGCACGAAATCGCTCGCGACCATATCGTCTGGACACGAGACGACTGGAAAACCGTGACCTGGTCAGATGGATTCCGATTTCAGTTGTTGAGAGCTGATGGTAGTGTTCGAGCGTGGCACAGGTCCCACGAAGCCAAGGGGCTGAAGTTATCGACACGGCACTGTGCAAGCTGGTGGTGGCTCCATAACGGTGTGGGCTGTCTTTACATGTGATTGACTGACTCCTCTGGTCCAACTGAACCGATTATGAATTGAAAGTGGTTATGTTCGGTGACTTGCAGACCATTTGCAGCCATTCATGGACGTTATGTTCCCATGACAGCGATGGAAATTTTGTGGATCACAATGCACTATTTCTCTGGCCAACAATTGTTCTGGACCATAGGGGTGAATGATTTGGCCACCCAGACTGCCCGACTGCCTCAAAAAACATATAATAAGATTCGTACTTCTTTTTATCAGAACGCTACAAGATTTTTGCCATGTTCTTCTTCTTGTTTGATCTTCCACTGTTCTGTAATGTATTCTCTGCTAGCCTTCGGACCCATTTGAATCGGAAAAAGAATAAGGTTTGGATGATAATACGCCATACTTCCCTTTTCGTTCCTCTAATTTATAGAATCTCTAGAAACAGCTATTAAGACTATCTTTAATACCTTCTGTCAGCACATCAGAGTACGTAGTTTTATCTATTTGCATGCTGCTTTTCTTTGGGTTCTCATTATTTCTAGCAGAATACATGCATATTATGTACCTTTGACTCCTTCTAAACTTTTTAAACCGTGAGCAGTAGGTTTTTAGCAGCTTATGTACTCATTAAGAAATAGTATTTCAATTTCTTTAAAACCTGCTAATCCGAGTTTCTTTAATATTTCGTTTAGAGTATACGTAATTGTGAGTAGTTCTTGAATTGAACCATAGTATGAATTCCATCGTGTTACACATGGATAAGTATGGGATTTTCTGGCTGATTCTAAATATATTTCACAAGCTATTGGGGACCTTGAGCACAGATTCCAAATGGCTTGATGTTCTGACATGGCTGCATCATAAAGTTTTTTTGTACGAACTACACTCCTGGAAATTGAAATAAGAACACCGTGAATTCATTGTCCCAGGAAGGGGAAACTTTATTGACACATTCCTGGGGTCAGATACATCACATGATCACACTGACAGAACCACAGGCACATAGACACAGGCAACAGAGCATGCACAATGTCGGCACTAGTACAGTGTATATCCACCTTTCGCAGCAATGCAGGCTGCTATTCTCCCATGGAGACGATCGTAGAGATGCTGGATGTAGTCCTGTGGAACGGCTTGCCATGCCATTTCCACCTGGCGCCTCAGTTGGACCAGCGTTCGTGCTGGACGTGCAGACCGCGTGAGACGACGCTTCATCCAGTCCCAAACATGCTCAATGGGGGACAGATCCGGAGATCTTGCTGGCCAGGGTAGTTGACTTACACCTTCTAGAGCACGTTGAGTGGCACGGGATACATGCGGACGTGCATTTTCCTGTTGGAACAGCAAGTTCCCTTGCCGGTCTAGGAATGGTAGAACGATGGGTTCGATGACGGCTTGGATGTTCCGTGCACTATTCAGTGTCCCCTCGACGATCACCAGTGGTGTACGGCCAGTGTAGGAGATCTCTCCCCACACCATGATGCCGGGTGATGGCCCTGCGTGCCTCGGTCGTATGCAGTCCTGATTGTGGCGCTCACCTGCACGGCGCCAAACACGCATACGACCATCATTGGCACCAAGGCAGAAGCGACTCTCATCGCTGAAGACGACACGTCTCCATTCGTCCCTCCATTCAACGCCTGTCGCGACACCACTGGAGGCGGGCTGCACGATGTTGGGGCGTGAGTGGAAGACGGCCTAACGGTGTGCGGGACCGTAGCCCAGCTTCATGGAGACGGTTGCGAATGGTCCTCGCCGATACCCCAGGAGCAACAGTGTCCCTAATTTGCTGGGAAGTGGCGGTGCGGTACCCTACGGCACTGCGTAGGATCCTACGGTCTTGGCGTGCATCCGTGCGTCGCTGCCGTCCGGTCCCAGGTCGACGGGCACGTGCACCTTCCGCCGACCACTGGCGACAACATCGATGTACTGTGGAGACCTCACGCCCCACGTGTTGAGCAATTCGGCGGTACGTCCACCCGGCCTCCCGCATGCCCACTATACGGCCTCGCTCAAAGCCCGTCAACTGCACATACGGTTCACGTCCACGCTGTCGCGGCATGCTACCAGTGTTAAGGACTGCGATGGAGCTCCGTATGCCACGGCAAACTGGCTGACACTGACGGCGGCGGTGCACAAATGCTGCGCAGCTAGCGCCATTCGACGGCCAACACCGCGGTTCCTGGTGTGTCCGCTGTGCCTTGCTTGTGATCATTGCTTGTACAGCCCTCTCGCAGTGTCCGGAGCAAGTATGGTGGGTCTGACACACCGGTGTCAATGTGTTCTTTTTTCCATTTCCAGGAGTGTATTATGAGTTATGGCCTTACACACATCTCGTGAAGCTATTAAATGTAATTTGTGTGACCTCGCTCCATCCTTTCTTCTCTTCCAAAAGATCACTAGGCGTTATCAGATGACTTCGGTACTTTTTACATTAAATAAATAATAATGGTAAACATACAATGTGTACTCAAGTCTTAGTGCCTCTTCTAATAATATTAGGGTCATCGTCATATCCACTTGCAAGGTACATCTTTGGCGCTTATTGCGCCATATGTATCCGTTGTGAAACTATTTTTGCTTAAGCAAATGACTCATTAAATGAATGAAAACTACGAAGCATGAAATAAAAAAATTCAAGAGAAGCATTTTGCATTTTACAAATACAAAATAACTATATTTTAAGTGTTTCTAATAAAATAGAAAATGCTTTTTGAAAAAAAGTTTTACGTAATTCACATCTCTGATCACGATCTCTTCCGATGAAGATATAATTTTCTAAAACAAAGTATTCCTAACATGAGCGTTAGCAAACTGCCATAAATTAGGAATATATTACGGACTTTTGACCTCAAAACAATCTGTGTATATGTTCAGTCCACAGTCATCACAAGACTACCACGAAAGTATGAATAGCTGCAGTGGAGAATTGCACACTTGTTAATGCCTGCAACTTTCTGCTCCTACTGATATAATTTTTTTGTTTCTGTGAGTACACAATTTTACTGACTATACGAGGTGCGACAATAAAGTAAAGAGACTGATGTGAAAAAAATGTTGCTTACCGTTTTAGTCAAGTTTAGTGTTGTTTCCTTCATGGTTGTTCCCTTCTGATTGCAAACACTTCTTCCAGCACTTCTGCCATTGATGGTAACATTTCTGGAACTCATCTTTTGCAATATCCTCCAAGACCCTCGTCACAGCTTTTTAGACATCTTGTGTTGTTTAAAAATGGTGTCCCTTGACCGCCGTTTTGACTCTTGGGAACAGAAAAATGTGGCATGGGGCGATATCTGGTGAATAAGGTGGCTGTGGTAGTACTGAAATTTGTTTTGAGGTTAAAAATTGCTGTACTGATAGAGCAGTGTGGGATGGCGCATTATCGTGATGCAGAATCCAATTATCAGCAATGTTGGCATGGACACGAAGACCTCTTTTATGAAGTCTTTCTAAAATTTCTTTGTAGTAATATTGGTTAACTGTTTGTCCAGGAGGCACCCACTCTTTATGAACAATTCCCTTGGAATCAAAGAAGCACACAAGCATGCCTTTCACTTTTGACTTGTGAGCTTTTTTCGGTCTGAGTGATCGCTTTGCGCACCATTGCGAACTTTGGCGTTTTGTCTCTGGATCATACTGAAAAAACCAACTTTCATCAATAGTGATAACATGGTTCAACAATTCTGGATTGATTTCCGTTTGCTCTAACAGATATTATGTGGTTCCACTTCCGTAACGAGAGACACAATCATGTGTTAACTAATTACAGCACAACTCACGACTCAGCAGTTGCATCGATGTGCCGCTTGGACTAGAAGCAGCTTATAGACCAAGGTCAAAGATATTATGCCTACACAAGCCTGCATGGTTGCCACATCTTGCAAAGAAAATCAGTCTCATTACTTTATTGTTGCATTTCGTATTCTAGCTATGAATAGTTAATTAACTGCATTTGGTCATGTAGGTGGTGCTAGGTGTGAATGTGAGCTGGCCAGGGCCCGTGAGGAGGTAGTCCGTGCATCTGCGATAACGCTGAATACAGGTGGCGCCTTGGTTAACGCAACTGCCTAACAATCAGGAAGATCCCGGGTTCAAGTCCCAGCCCGGTATGCATTTTCACTCGCCGCCACAGATTCCGCATAAAGTCCCTATGCAACTGATATCATTAGTTTCATCCCTTTCCTTCCCCCCACCACAACTCCCTCCCCCCCCTCCCCCTTCACCTTCAGTTTATAGAATATGTATCACAGCCGTGGATTTCACGTGGTGTTTGTTCTTTCGGACATGTCCAAAAGAACAGATTCCACGCATTCGTATAATAAACCCACTAACTCCATATCGCCTCTTAAGTGAGAATCATCCAGAAGATTCACTCGAAATGTCCGAAAATATCAAGTGAATACAGTCGAATAATTCTCAGCTACTCCAAAAATAAGTTGCGAATTATAGAGATGTCAAATGTATACTGGTGTGTTGTCATATCTCAGTTATCCTATTAGTAGGAAATATACTTTCTACGGTTGAGTTGTTTCTTGAGCATCTCTTACTTGTTCTTTGAGAACGCTGAGTAGGCAGCCACCGACCTTATCAAATGAATAATCCATCTCGTTTAAAGTAAACGGTGGGATGGTTCCTTTAAAAAGGCCATGTCTGATTTCTTTCTCCATCTTTCCCTAATCCGAGTTTGGGCTCCATTTCTAATGAAGTCACTGACAGTGGAATCTTAAACTTTAATTTTCCTTCCTTTTATTCTTATTTCGAAAAATAATGGTTGGAGATGAAATGTAGTTACGAATAATAATCAGGTGCACCGACAGAGACTCATTCGACCAGCTTTCCTCTTCAGTAGGTGTTGTAAACTATGCTTTGATAGAAGTTACTGCCTGTGGCTGTTTTAAACTTTGAAAAATACATAGTTCATTCATTTTATACTAAGGGAAATGTCGCGCCGCCTACTGACCCAGTACACCAACAAGAAATAACAAACATGGCAGAAAGTTGTAAGAAGTTCTTCTGTGTGCATATTGCTGAGAACTGAAGCTGAAAAATCGCATTGTGGACCTATTAAAACGTTTAGGTTCCGTTAACTATGCCTTAAGAATAACTGCCAACTTTAGGCATAGAGAAGTCAGTAAAACATCAGTTTTACATATTTTCATTCACTGACATCTTACAGAATGATATTCTGGAGTTACTCCTCACTTAGGCAAAAATATGCACTGCACAAAAGAAAGTAATTAGAATTATGTATGACATTCGAACATATACATCTTTCAGGCATCTCTTAAAGCAGAAGTGAGTATTAACTACGGTCTCATAGTGGATTTATTCACTTAGGAAATCTGATATCAACTGTGACTCGAGTTTCAGAATGACAGAGATACACAGCAGTATATCGCTACAAGGAAAAATTATCTGTAATGAATCCAAATTTGTCACAGAAGGAGTTGGAAAATGCTGCTAAGAAACTCTTTGACACATTACTCATGGAAATGAAATGTCTGATAGAAAGCAAAATTTCTTTTCAGATATTCGCTGACGTAAAAAAGTCGCAACACCAAAAAAATAATTAATGTAGAGTAATGAAATTTCGGGAGTACGTTTGTCTATGTACCATACTTAAGTGATTAACATTGCAAGCTCACAGGTTAACGTAACCACGAGATAAGCCATTACAAATGTGAAATGCTGGTACATTAATAACCGCTGTAACCGACAGAATGTTGAATCCAAGCAGGCAAACGTGCATGCATTCTGTAGCACAGGTGCTGGACGTCAGTTTGTGGGCTGGAGTTCCACGCCTGCTACACTTGATCGGTTAATACAAAGACGGTTAATGCTGTTTCGGTTGTCGTCCAATGATGTCCCATTTGTGCTCCATTGGAGACTGATCTGCTGATAGAGCAGGCCAAGGCAACATATCGACATTCTATACAGCACATTGGGTTACAACAGCTGTATGTGGGCGAGCGTTAGGCTATCCTGTTGAAAACATCCCCTGGTATTCTGTTCACGAACGGCAGCACAACAGGTCGAATCACCAGACTGACGTATAATTTTGCTGTTAGAGTGCGTGAGATAACCACGAGAGTGCTCCCACTGTCATCCGAAGTCGCATCCCGGACCACAACTTCAGGCCTAGGTCCAGTACATCTAGCACACAGACAGTTTGGTTGAAAGCCCTCAACTTGGATCGTTGTAACAAACACACGGCCACCACTGGCACCGAGGCAGAACCAGCTTTCATCAGAAAACACAACAGACCTCCACCATGCCATCCAGCGAGCTCTCACTTGGCTCCACTTAAGTCGCAAATGGAAGCGGTTTGAGATCGGTGGAATGCACGCTACAGGGCGTCTACATCGGAGCTGTCCTTGAAGTACCCGATTTGTAACAGTTCGTTTGTCCGTCCCTGGTAGCTGAGTGGTAAGCGGGCTCGATTCGCGGCTGGGTCGGAGATTTTCTCCGCTCAGGGACTGCGTATTAGTGTTGTCCTTAGCATCATCATTTCATCCCCATCAACACGCAAGTCACCGAAGTGGCGTCAACTCGAAAGACTTGCACCAGACGAACGGTCTACCCCACGGGAGGCCCTAGCCACACGGCATTTCCAACAGTTCGTTGTGTCACTGTGGTTGCTCGGATTCCTGCTACAGATGCAGTACGATACAGCACAGCCATACACCGAAGACCATTGTCTTCCCTTTCGGTAGTGCCACGTGGCCGCCCGGAACCCGGTCTTCTTGCGACTGTGTATTCTCGTGACCACCACTGCCAGCAGTCATGTACAGTGGCTACATTCCCGCCAAGTCTTTCTGCTATATCTCAGAAGGAACATATAGATTCTTGACCTATTGCACGACCTCGCTGAAACTCAGTGGGGTGCTGATAATAGCGTCTTTGTCGCTTTAAAGGCATTCTTGACTTACATCAACTCACGACGTCCAGTCTCAAATGTAACTGACGCTCACGTCGTTACAGCGTGTATTTCAAGCAAACCTAATGTGCGTCCTCATATCGGCGCGACCAGTCCCACTCTTCCGCAACTGGTGAGAAAACTGAAGAGACATCATCTTTCTGATGTAGAAACGCCTGCCAACTTCCATTTATGTTGCACAACTCTCTCTTGGTGTTGCGATTTTTTTCCTGTCCGTATAGACTGAAGATGTTAATGCATAAAACTCCTTCTGTACCACAGAGTAATTGTTTAACAGAAATAATGTGTCATTTTTAATTTGTAAATTTCCAACATGCAGCCATATAATTCTTTTTTTTAATATGTGTACCACGTTTGTTAAGTTGACGCATGCCACATCGTAACTTTCATCTATAACATTATGAAGCAAGTAACTAACTGTCACAGTTGTACTTTAAGACCACTATCACTGCAGAATCGAATACAGTATTGCAATTCCCAAGAATATTTCGCTTCTAGGAGAAAGTAATGTCTCTATTAAGCATTAATGACGATCAGTGCTGATCTAAATTGTGAGAGAAGAGACAAACTGCATTAAATTATTAATCTTGTATCTTAGCACCATTGGTTCACGCTTCGTGAAAAAATCATTAAAGTCACAGCATATTTCTACCGCATTTGACGCCCAAACTACGCGATATCGAAAAATTATTTTCGAGAAAAAAGGAAATCTGAATTTGTCGATGCTCACTCGGGACTTGAACTGCTTGCACAACAGCTTAGCAGTTAACCTAGGAACGCTTCGTGGCTACTTTGCTCTTATTTCCAAGCACTGTTCTAACCAAAACTCTTGAAGGATGCAGTTAACCTCTTAACTTTGTAGTAGTACTAGCGATAAAATTCCAGAGATTATACCAAGCAGCACAGATTCGAGCGGAATTTGATGCACTTAAGATTGTGTTATCTTGGCAGCAGTTCGGACGATATCGTTCTGTTTGCTGTTCTTCGCACGCCGTGGAAACTTTCCTCTGCCAGACGGGAAACAGCTCCGCATCGTAGTATCTAGAACGTTCCATAGTTGTAGTACTAGTTGTATTTTATGTGATTTTATTCTGGTGCAAAAATGTAGTAGCGTATTTACGTACGGTATCCTACAAATAATGGATCAAGGCGAACGCGTAAATATCATCTATGACAGGTTTTCGGAGCTTTACAACCTTGCTGAAAACACATACAGACGAGCTCGAAGAATTTTTGACTTCTAGACTCTATTAACTTCCAGTAAATAATACTGTGCGGCGAATATTGAGCAGAACCAAAAATACCACCAGATGTGTTGGTTGGGTTGGGTTGATTTGGGGAGGAGACCAAACTGCGAGGTCATCGATCTCATTGGATTAGGTAAGGATGGGGAAGGAAGTCGGCCGTGCGCCTTTAGAGGAACCGTCGCGGCATTTGCATGAGGCGATTAAGGGAAATCACGGAAAACCTAAATCAGGATGACCGGACGCGGGATTGAACGGTCGTCTTCCCGAATGCGAGTCCAGTGTGATAACCATTGCGCCACCTCGCTCGGTTACCAGATGTGTTCCACAAAGGTATAATACAACTACTGATGTTCTCATTGCATATAAATGATTTATCAAACAGCCTAAACAACAGATTCACAGTGTTGATGTAATACTTTTGTGTACAGGAAAGTGTGACTTCAGTAAAGTGTGACTGTAAGGCAATACTTAGACAGTATTTATCTTTAAACATGAACAGAAGCAAAATAATTTCCACAACTAAGGGAAAGATCCTGATACCATTCAATTAGAAGTTTGATGTATGCGTCTGTAGTCTGCCAAGCCGTTTCAGTTTTTAAGAGTAACTCTAAGAAGCTGTACGAAATACAGTGTGATTCAGGAGGTGATTCTACAGGTGAAAATAAACCGAAAAAGCTTTATGAACATGTGTCTGATTTTCGATCGTTACGGAACTGGAGCAGGTTGAAGACTACACACATCCATAAATGGTTACGAAGACAAGTATGAATATTACTTGACGAAATGCTGTTTAGGCGCTGTGGTGAACAGAATAATGGTGGAGAAGATGACTCATCCATCCTACAACAGGTATTCAATATGTCCCCCACCCATCTTAATGTAACTCGTTGGAGGTTGTGTTGTCTTACACATCGAACACCACCTCGGCGGACTCAAACACGGGCAACAGCATCGGTGATACGAGAGACAAGTTCTTCACGTACACATCCCCCTTTAACCAGCCCCATACACGGAGGCCCAATGGAGGTAGATTGTGTGATCTGACAGGCTGGTTCATGGGTCCACCACGGCCAATCCACCGTTGAGGAGATGTGTTATTCAGATGCTGAGATACTTCTCTGGTACAGTGAATCGATGATCCATCATGTTGCAGGTACATTTGCCGTCTTCCAAAAGTTCAGGTAGGTCTTATATAGGGAAATGTGCGTATGTTGCAGCTGTCATGCGCTTTGGCAGGAACACAGCCCGTATCACCAGGTCGTCAATCATACCACAACAGACGTTCACTGAGAACTTAGCTTGGAATCTTGTTTTCGTAGTGTCATGTGGGTTCTGCATCACCCTTGTATGAAAACTGTGGGTGTTCATGACATATTGCGTGAAAAATTAGCCTTATCTGCAAATAAAATGTATTCCATGATGTCTCTGTGTACAGTGAACCATTTACAAAATTGTTGTCTGCTTACTGAATCACCTGGGTGTAGATGTTGCACAGGCTGCAATGGAATGGGGACAAACCCTTGGACAGTAACGTACGCCACACTCGCATTTGTGGAACATTGAGCTGACGGCTAATGCGCTGTGTACTGGTGGGACTCGACTGTACCATTGTAATAATGTCTTCCCTTTCCTCAAATGACTGGACGGCCTCACACTCTGTACACCGAGTAGTGTTCCGAATGCACGCAGTGTTTGGAAAACCCTAGGAAATACCCTGGCACAGGGTGTTCGTTAATCAGGGAAATATCTCCGATATTCTGTCAAAGTCGCACAGTACCTGTACACAAACAAGAAGTCTGCATATTCTACGTAGGCGTACGTGTGTGGCATGTTGTATTCATGGACACAAAGGACTTGCTCAGTTAAACAGCACTCAAGCACGACACTCACACGGCTTCACGACTGCTCACTGATACAACCCACGATTGTACACTGGGTACTCTGTTGTTGCCTCGGTGCGATGCCACAGTGCTACCATCTGTTGGACAACCCCTACACCTCTTATAGTATAGATCAGTCATATGTCCCAACACTATTCTGTTCAGCACAGCGCCTACACAGCACTTACGAAAATAATATTCACACTTGTCTTCATATTCATTCATGGATGTGTGTAGTCTTCAACCCTCTCCAATCCGAAAATCGGACACATGTTCATACGACTTTTTCACTTTATTTTCACATGTAGAATCACCTCAAAAATTATGCGACATTCCTCCTCAATCACCCTGCATAACAGAGACATGAAATCAATATCAGTGAACGCTAATCAATGAATTGGACAAGTAGGTTGGATATTGAGAACGTGTGACGCATTAGGAAGGAAAACTGAGTACAAGACACTAGCGCAACCAATTCTAGACTTTTGTCCCAGTGTTTGGAAACTTCTCAAGTAAACACGATGGCTTTCGCCTAACTAGTTCAAAAATGCGCTGCTAGCTTCGAAATAGGCCAATCTAATCACTACGGAACTCTGGAAACAAAAAGAGGAATCTATGGGAGGATAAGGCTGAGGATCTTGCGAAAAGCTGTTTGTTAAAGCTGAATACGAGTAAGACAGACAATCTGATGTATCTGAAATGTCTGATGTACGGATCGTGAGGATACTATAACAGGGAGACTTGTACGCGTATAGAGGCATACAGAATCATTTTCCCCTTGCTCACTGTGCGAATGGAATAGGAAACCACGTGGGAAGTATTGTAAAATACCTGTGATAGTACTCTGGAAAAGAGGTCGCGGCTTATATTTGTAAATTAAGGATAACACTTACCGTTTCCTCCATATAAAGGTAGTGTCTTTATACAATTGAAGACACGTTTCAACACAATAATTCTTGTTACTTTAAATCCGTCTTGATTGCAAATTTTTTTTATTATTCATATGACCGGTTTCGGTTCATTCAGAACCATCTTCAGATCTGATATTTAAGTTACAGGAGTAACCCGTCCAATTCAGCAACTTTCACATGCTACGTCACATAAAAAAAAAAAAAAAAAAAAAAAAAAAAAAAAAAAAAAGTTGCTGAATTGGACGGGTTACTCCTGTAACTTAAATATCAGATCTGAAGATGGTTCTGAATGAACCGAAACCGGTCATATGAATAATAAAAAAAATTTGCAATCAAGACGGATTTAAAGTAACATAAAATCACTGATTGCTGTTATCCCATAAGACATTATGTCTGTTTTTGCAAACAATAATTCTTGGCACAGTCCAATTGTATGAGGTGTACGTTTCCCCCAAAATGTGAATCAGCTCACACTGCCACAGGCGGGGAGTTGCATCTAGAGTTCGTCATGGAAACAGGGTCATGCTACAGCCTGACATTTCCAGGCGATGCTCAGCTTCTACACGAGTGGTATTAGGACCAACATGGAATAGACTCCTGTGCATTTGTTTTAATTATACATCAATCATCTGGTAACAGAGAAAAGTTTTTATGCAATGGTTATCACACTGGAATCGTTTTTGGCTGGGCGGAATTGAAATTGTGGTTCAAATGGCTCTGAGCTCTATGGGGCTTAACATCTGAGGTCATCAGTCCCCTAGAACTTAGATCTACTTAAACGTAACTAACCTAAGGACATCAGACACTTAAAGTTTACCGTCATACCTCCTTGCCTAGGGATGCCAGACCAAAGTTGATGTTGTCAAGCCCCGAATCAAAATTGTGCAACGGGTAACTGGGGAGGGGAGCTTGAGAGCGCTACCTAGAGAGCGTGCCCTTTCTGTACGATACTAGGCAAGGGGCTGGAGAACTCACACGCTGGGGTCCCTACATTCTATAGCTTTTATTTTAAATAAATTCCTTTAACTGGACTTCTTTGTGATTTTTAAGGTATGTTAAAGATTGATGGCAGTTGATTTCCTATTTATTTTAAACATTATCACTCGATTTTACAGCGATAGCAGCAATTGTTTCAGTATACAGATATTACAATTTTACAACATATAGCGCGGGTATATTATATACTAATCTGCACGCACATTTCTACGGGTAAGACGAAATTGCGTTGGCCAAATGTGTACCACCAAAGCCTCCCAATATTTTACATAGGAGATCCACTACGTGAGGAGGATAACAGGCAAACTGGGGACCAGACACATGAACACAGGGGGTCAAATTTCCTAAATTAACGAGATCATTCATTTCCTTACACATTCCGAAGCTGGAAATAAAAGAATTAGTACAAATATTCAAATATCTCTCTTCCATGCGTGAACACTGAGACAGACGCACTGTGGGCACGTCTGCTCACTTACCCGTCTTCTGTAACACTCCAGAATATAGCGGGCACCCGGAGGTCTTCTCGGGCCCCGGTGGAGGGGGTGGTCGAACCACTTGGCCGTGACCAACCTCTCCACCCCAAATCTTGTGACACTGGAAAGTCTTTGACTTTTACCTGCCTGTGCTGTCTCTCTGAACCCCTAGCCAGGAGTAAGGTTGGCACTACTATACTACCGAACTACTTCCCAACAAAGATTTGGCCACGCTTTACGGAAAGGTGTGAGGAGGATTAGGAAAGTTCATGTGCAGATTCACATCCACGTACAAGATAGGCATAATACACGACACACATAAATAGGTATTATGAAGCCTGACACATTTCTTTCCACCCGTCCACATGGGTTCTGTTGCACCCGCGGCCGGCCGCGTCGTGTAATAAAATTGGCTGCGGAGCCGCCTCTGTTTCTATTTCCCGGTGCGAGCGAGCAGCGAAGCCTGCTGCTTATAGAGCGGAAACTACTGTACCGTTTCAACACATCCATGCCCGAGGCAGGATTCGAACCAGCGACAGTAGCGGTCGCGCGGTTCCAGACTGAAGTGCCTAGAACCGCTCGGCCACATCGGCTGGCTTGAAATTGTGTATCTGTTCCAGATATCACAAGACCCCCTTTCTATTTGAGTTGGATCTTCCATGACAGCTTCCGAAATGGGCGACATATCGGTAAGATAGGCTGACTGGTTTCCCTCCTTTCCCAGCACATAGTACTTTAAGTTTCTAAAGATTTGCAATAAAAGGCTCTGTTCTGTAGATACTGTTACGGGTAGAAGTGATGTTTGGCCGTTTACAATGTTTCGTCATTGTCAGCTCTGACGTATTAGTAAGGCACAACGGCGATGAGTGGAGTTAATTCCGCTGCGTATATGAGAGTTCCGGCGGAGCCCTGTATCCCTTCCAAGAAGTTCATCTGCTTTTACAATATCAGCAGTGCTTATTCCCGCATTGTGCTACTGCTAAACCTGGAGGTAATTCAGTCAGGCTATGAATTTTCATGAATCACGAAGTGCTCTCTCCGGGTAATTGGTTCCGCAGCTTATCCGACATCACAGCTCCTCTTCTTTATACATAGCGTTGATGAAACCGAAAAGTTACAGCAGAACAGCCCACGAAGCTTCACTGTTAACACTGCGTTAAAAATGAAAATCCCTCCTCAAGACGCGTTTCGAACACTTTTAAACATAATACCAGCGCGAGTACGGGCTCACGATGCCCTGAATAGGGCAGTTGTCACATTTCTCTGCAGATGCTAATACTGGTCAACTAACCATGGCTTCGAGACAATCACAAATATCAAATGAGTATTTATAATGAGAAACTTGTTTAGCCAGAGTTACTTGTTTACGTATTTATATTTTCGAACGGTTTAAAATGTCATCGTCGAATTCTGGGTACATGAACTTTTTAAAGGCTGCACGGCAATTACGTGCAGCTGTCAGCTCTATGGAGCAAGCAGAATTACCTAACTCACCGTTCTACATTCACAGAGCAGCGGAAAAAATGCCATTATGCTTTCTCTGTAAAAAGATTTTACATAAACGACAATTTGAGAACTGTGCAAAGTGCGTATCGATCTTTTTTTTCTTTCTTCTTGTAGGGTCATCATGTAAGAGAGCTCTTAAAACCGTATATTACGAAAACCAAAGAGACTAGGACCGCTTCTCAGAAAAAAAAAACTGGTAGGATGCCATGTGTGTATACTCCACAGAATGTTGAGCTTGTACCCATATCTGGCTACTGAGCCCGCGGTGTTCACATCCGAGCCAAATGCCTACGATTAGGTGGTCTGAGAGCAGTGTTCGCTAAACATACAACAGTCATGGACTGTGTGGCGGGTCCCGGCGGAGGTTCGAGTCCTCCCTCTGGAATGGGTGTGTGTGTTTGTCCTTAAGATAATTTAGATTACGTAGTGTGTAAGCTTAGGGACTGATGACCTTAGCAGTTAAGTCCCATAAGATTTCACACACATTTGATTTTTTAAACATACAAGTTACACGCGATGTAGATCGTACAAGAGCGACCACCAATCACTATTAGCATTTTGCAAACAAATACGAAGACAAGGAAGGGCAACAAATTTCAAGAGAAGATATGAATGATATTTTCATTTCGCATACTTCATGAAAACGCAGAATTATCATTACAGACTGTAATGCAGTCCAAGAAAGTCCTTTACACAAGCGAAAGGTGTCGCTGTAAAAGCACAGTTATGCTACATAGAATTTATCTAGTCTTTCTTTTTCGAAAATTACAATGGTTTTATTTCGCATTCGTATATTGAGCTGCTTCAGTTATTCGTTCCACCGAAAAAACACCGTTTTCCACGATCTGACGATCACTTTACTCAACAGCATTGAGTAACATAGAACACGACAAGGCATTCAACGGCAACTCTGCAAGAACTGTTCTCAGCCTTCTATGACCATCCTGGGCTCCGACATTGGCTTTTTTTTTATCAAAGGCTTCATTTGCGAAACATTACGTTGTGTTTTCCAATATCACTTTAACATTAACAATTTGCTGCTGCATTACATAAATATTCGGGGCTGTGATTTGCAGTCCATTGTGTTTCCTTATAAGAAATGTAATATGCCTGTGCCACACTAACAAAGGATATACACGAATAATATCAGTTTTGTACTACAGTAAAGTCCATTGCACGTTTAACGGCCATACTATGATTATCACGTGATTTTCATTATTTTTAAATCATGGATACCATTTTTGGCATACACAAATGACGTTTCTCAAACACAGCGACGAGACGAAGCTGTCGTCTTGCACCAGTGGTGGAACATTGACACGGTCGTATGATTTTCGGTTCGTACTTCAGCGATGCATACGTGCTACCACATCGATTTCTGGCGTCAGCGCACCTGTACGCAAAGAAAAAATGTTCTGTGGTCAGAGATGGCAGGCGTGGAGTGCAATCTTAAGCGCGTGCCGGGCCAGAGGACGTATTAAAGCCGCGTAGCGAGAGCCGAGTGCTTGTTAGTTGTGGACTGCAAGCGCGGGAAGTGCTACGGTGTTGTCCGGGCTGTTCAATCGGCGGATGGCCGGGAGCCCATCACATCGGAGCTAGTGCCTCGCACTCCTACTGACTTTGGTGAGCATCAGCTTTCCGCTTGGAATCTGAACTGAGTCATTCGCCTTGGGTGGAACAATAATTCGTCCGTCCCATGATAGACCCCGGCCGCGTGGCAGGTTCATGCTGTAAATTTGTTTTCGGGTATCAAGTCTCGAGAACATTTTTCCTAGTTCCTCTGGGACACATAACACTGGAAGTTGCGCCGAAAAGCCAGTTGGGCTTATCATTGACTGCAGTGTCACGAAATTGTACCCTGGCAGTATTCTGCCAATTTCCATCGGATGCCTTTCTGTTGTAGACTTTCCGGGGTGTTTGTAAATTATGTTGAAGTATGTGCATGATATTCTAGAGACGTGATGTCAGCTTCAGGGCACTTCGTGATTCTGGATACATGTTCTCAAGTTTCACTGGCCGAAATTTGCATGTAAGGGAGTTAATAAATTTCTGGGAATACAAATCTGTCAATCAACCCCATCAAAGTTTAACTGTAATGTTCCAAAATGTCTCACTTTCAACAGGCAGGGTGAGCGTAAAGTTGGTTAAGACTGACAGTGATAATTTTTCATTTACAGAGTTTGTCCTTAATCTGGGACTCTGGTAAAGTGATCCATGTCTTGATGTATCTGATACT
Source organism: Schistocerca piceifrons (assembly GCF_021461385.2). NCBI lineage: Eukaryota > Metazoa > Arthropoda > Insecta > Orthoptera > Acrididae > Schistocerca > Schistocerca piceifrons. The sequence goes on from NC_060141.1 coordinate 384,874,754, forward strand.
GATGAAAGGTCGCTTCCTGTGCGGCCGCATTAGCTCATGTAACGCTTCACTGATTTGTGATTAAATTTTGTTATTGGTTTTTCTGTAACTCCCGTAACATTGGTTTTCTGACAACCGGACTGGTTGAACTGACGTTAAGTCATTCACATGTCAGTATCGCTATGGAACGTTAAGGTGCACTAACATGAAAGACATTCTAAACTTAAGCTTATTTGGTTTAGAAAGAATACCTTGAATGATTTTAAATTTTTAAGGTTATTGGTTTTCATGTTTAAGCAAACTGGAAACTTTGACAATCTAGAACTTCAGTGATTATTGTAAATGCCTTGGATCATTGTAATTTCTTTTAAAGGTTATTGGTTCTAATATTAAATCAGAAGGAAATTTTGAGTAATTTAGAATTTCAGTAATTGCCTTTAAATATTTTGAATGATATTACATTCTAAAAAAAATTGCATGATTTTTAATGTTTTAACGATTATTGGTTTTAATGTTTTAAGAAAAAGAGCGCATGAATTCTCTATATACCTGTGTATGCCTGTGTAAACTGAGTAAACCAATAAATGTTGGGCTTCTGTGCTCAGCCGCTTACCACATCAGAACCGTTGTGGTCTAGCTTGACCAGCTCCAAAGGTTACCTTCCCTTTTCGAATACTTAAGAGAAGGTAACGCACATTCCCCGCATACGTTCTGAAACGTGAATACACATTGTGATGCTGAAATTATTGCTTCGCCACTAGTGAAAAACAACGCAAAACCTCGTCTCACTGCTGTCTGCCAAAAACAGTCACATGTGCCTGCCATTAATGCAGTACAAGATATAAACGGAACGAAATCTGCAGGGATGAACAAAAATATGAAACAGCAGAAACGCAACACATTAACATACCTAATAGTGTGCCGGCGGTTCTAGGCGCTTCAGTCTAGAACAGCGCGACCGCTAGGGTCGTAGGTTCGAATCCTGCCTCGGGCATGGACGTGTGTAATATCCTTAGGTTAGTTAGGTTTGAGTAGTTCTAAGTTCTCGGGGACTAATGACCTCAGATGTTAAGTCCGATAGTGCTCAGAACCATTTGATCCATTTGAACCTAATACTGTATAGCAAACTCGTTGGCGTTCAAACCAGCTTCCACTCGTCCCGGAGAGGATAAATACACGTTCAGTAGGTTTTCCAAGCGAATTTTGTGCCATTCGTCCTCAAAAATAGTGGGATGTTCATGCAACGATGACAGAGATGGATAGCGAAAACTTATGCTTCTCTCCAAAGCAGGCCAGAAAGGTCCAATTAATTGTTATATGGTGACTGTGGTGGCAGAAGAGACGCGATGATCCATCCTGGTGTACACAAAACCAGTGCTGGACGATGTGAGCTATGTAAACAGGGGCCGTGCCATCTTGGAGCACAGCTCACCATTGGAGAACTAACGTAGTACTAGAGGAAGGACCTGATCAGCCGAAATGATCGCATAATCCTTGGCAGTAATGCAATCTTTCATAGCGCCCATGGGATTTATTTAACACCATATATAGCTGCGCAAATCATCACCGAACATCCGCCGTGTTTCACTCTTGGGACGTTTCGTCAGCAAGAAGTTGTAAACAGTATGAAACATGACACATCCGACCAAATCACATACTTCGATTGCACCATAGTCCTGGTTTTTTGCTGTGGCACCACGCTTCCTGTTAAGGCCATTTGCATCACCGATGAGTGGTTTGGAATTGCGCTTTCCCTGCAATTCCCTGATTCTGCAGCTCCCTTCGCGTTACTTGGGTATTGATAGGGTTCACGAGTGCGACATTCTGCAATGACTTTTGCAGATGTCATTCTCTTATTTTTCATCATAATCCTCGTCAATGACCGCTCGTCACGATGACTCAACACACACTTTCGTCCGCGTTGTGACTGTTGTAACTTAGCGGATGATGTTTTTCCACTATCCATGTATGTAGCATAAATCTTCGACACGGTGCCTTTTGGAACACCGAACACTTTGGCTACGTTGGTTATGGAAGCACATCCATGATACCAGCAAAAACAATTTACATTCGAGTCCACTTAGCTCCGTCGTAGTGTACTCACTGCTACAAAGAACACTGCTCTAAACACTATTATGACGACAACTGGCGTTTGCAACATGCTGAGGACATTTCACAGGTACTTTTCGTTGTCAAATCAAACAGAGCAATTTGTAGGCTGGGCTAGCATCTGTATTTATGTTCAAGCATGTATTTCTCGCTGTGTTTTCTTATTTTTGTCCAACCCGTGTACCTTGTAATAATGGCATGAACATCGAACCGAGCAGTGGACTTAAATAAAGACTTCTTGTAGTAATAAACTTATGTTATTTTTGTGTTACGTAATCAGTCATAGCTGAGGAAAATCAATCCATTATGGACGAAGCATTTAAAAGTGTACAGTGCAACAACTGTGTGATACGTTGATAGTTGACAAACCACAAGCACAAAGGTCTGGAGCTCAATCTTCAGTCGGCCCTAGAACTTTTCTGTCAACTATCGCTTATTCCACCTCTGGCAATAATTTGTTAACAAGAGAAATGACATCGTCTTGAGTCCCTAAAAAACTATAAGTTCCTTTATAACCGGCTGAGTAAGTTAGTTCACATCGAAGGAAAGCCACCTCCAGTAGGACTGTGGCGTTCAAACCGAACCTTCGTGTTGAGGGCAGCTCTACATTTACAGTAATAAATTGTGTTGTACGTTTAAAACACTAACATATGTTTGAATTTTATGTGCACCACAATGAATCACAAAGTTACGTTTCGAGTATATAATTTATTATTAAACGATTCAAAAGAAAAAAAATTGTTATATTTTGTACGTGTATTCTCGTATATATGTGTTTTGTTCTGTCTGTTTTTGGAATTGCGGAAAATAAATTTTTGTTTGAAACACGATTCATAGCAACAATCCACACAATTTACAGAGCCATGTTATGAAGAGCGTTAAATTATTTTTTGTCGTAATTCTTTTTTCTCAAATATCATGTTACGAAAATTTTTTTAGGCTCCCACATTGCTCTGTTTGTCAAAACGTTGTGCTGCCCGATGCGCTTGAAACTGGGTTAAGTTGTCGTCTCCTTTCCTGTAAACAATATAGATTACATAATTCCTCCTTATCGACTTCACCGTGCTATTTTTCGCTGTCAGGTAATACGTCGTGTCAGGATAGCGCCCTATCTCTGTGGTATAGTTTATTTCCGCACGCCTTATGAGAAATACAACTATCGACAATCACACGAAAATATAGATCAATTACTCTTGAAGTATTCCCGGCGTATCGAATATTCCACAAGATTTCAGGATTGCAGCCGGATCTCATCGACTTCTTTCCACGATATTTCGGCTGACAACCTTACAGCCATCTTCAGGCGAGTGTTTGACACTGGAGATTGCTAGTGCAAGTCGCTCTATTTATACGTAAAAGTGCCGCAGGCGCGCATGCGCAAGTTACCGTAGCATGCGCGCCACCTGTCGATTCCAAGGCCCTCTACAATATTACTGCATTATGGAGCGCAAACGAATGCGTGAGAAAAGTAAAACATGCACGCAGACGTGTCCAAAACAATAAAATGCAAAATTTCAATATTAAAATTAAAATTACTTGTCGCTCGACATGTCAGAAGCCATAAAAAGTTTTCTTTTGGTTGATATTAAAGAAATCAACGGGTCCCAGGCCTTATTCAATAGAAAGCCGCCATCACGATTAATGAGATTATCCGCCAAACGTATTTCCACGGATTCCTTCAGAACTGAATCCCAGAAGGATCTCGATGGGGCCAAGATTTTCGTGGCCGAATAATCCATAGTATGTCCTGTGGAAATACAATGTTCGGCTATGGCCGACTTACTGGGCTGTAAAAGGCGAGTGTGGCGCTCATGTTCAACGCAGCGGTCGTGTATTGTGCGTGTGGTCTGACCAATGTACGCTTTCCCACACTCGCAAGGTATTTTATAAATTCCAGCCTTCCGTAATCCCAGATCATCCTTGGCTGAGCCCAGAAGAGCACGAGTCTTTGTAGGTGGCCGGAAGATTTCTTTCACACGATGTTTCTTTAAAATTCTGCCTGCTTTCGATGAAATGTTCCCGACATATGGGAGAAATGCTCTGGACTTAAACACCTCCTTATCCTTTTGATCTTGTGGGTGGTCACGTTTTTTCATCCTTAAAGCAGTACCGACCTGATGTGCAGAATATCCATTATGTTGAAATACAGATTTCAAGTGCTCTAATTCGTCTGCAAGGCTGTATTTATCAGACACGACATGTGCCCTATGCACCAACGTTCGAAGGACGCCCATAGTTTGTGACGGGTGATGACAGCTTGACGCCTGCAGGTACAAGTCCGTATGCGTGGGTTTTCGATAGACAGAATGCCCCAATGACCCATCCACCCTGCGTTTAACCATGACGTCCAGAAATGGTAGGCAACCATCCTTTTCAACTTCCATCGTAAACTGAATGTTTGTGTGGATGGAATTCAGATGTTGTAAAAACCGCGAAAGCTCATCTTCACCGTGAGGCCACACTACAAAAGTATCGTCCACGTACCGCCAGAAGACTGTTGGTTTGAACATCGCCGAATCGAGAGCCCTCTCCTCAAAGTCTTCCATATAAAAGTTTGCTACCAGAGGGGACAGAGGACTACCCATGGCAACACCGTCAAGTTGCTCAAAATATTCATTATTAAATAGAAAGTAAGTAGAGGAAAGGGCATTGTGAAACAGCGCCGTTATATCGGCCGTAAACTTATTGCCGATAAGTGACAATGAATCCAAAAGAGGGACCCTCGTGAAGAGTGAAACGACATCGAAACTTACTAACAAGTCCGAATCCTTCAGCTGTAGTGTTCTCAGTCTGTTGATAAAGTCCGCAGAGTTGCGAATATGGTGCGTACATTTGCCAACAAATGGTCTTAGTAGCGAAGCCAGATGACTAGATAAATCATATGTCGGAGCACCGACATTGCTCACTATGGGGCGTAAGGGCACATTATCCTTATGGATCTTTGGAAGACCATATAACCCCGGTGGAACAGAACTGTGAGGTCTCAATCTTTTCACAACTTCTTGCGGCAGAGAAGAGGAGTTTAGCAACTCTGACGTTTTCCTTTCTACTTTCCGAGTAGGGTCTTTATCAAGCTTCCTGTACGTTGTCTCACTCAGCAAACTATATATCTTCTGATCATACATTTCACGTGGCAACAGCACAGTAGCATTCCCCTTATCCGCCGGAAGGACCATCGTCTGAGGATCTTCCTGTAACTTGCGCAGCGCAGCCCTTTCCATTGAAGAAATGTTGCTCTTCTGAGGCCGAGTTCTCGTAAGGGCGCGACATGTTTCCCGCCTGATTTCTTCTGCTGCTTCACTGGATAGAGGCCTGACAGCTTCTTCAACAGCACTAATAAAATCTGTTAAAGGTAAGGTCCTAGGTGTCGGTGCGAAGTTCAGACCTTTCCCAAGTACAGACAGTGTCACGTTGTCTAAATCTTTATCCGTGAAATTTACCACAGAGCGTCGAAATGTCTCTCATTTCAGTCTACACTATTTCATCCATGTGACTGAATGAAATGTAACAAATTTCACTCTTACTACCGTTTCCTAGTTGGAGATTCTTCTGGATTTGTTGCCTTCAAAAGTTTGCATAGTATGTGCATATCTCTATTTATTTATTCGCTATTTACTTAAAACTTCCAAGAAATTATCTTAGGTTCGTTGAGTAGTAATGATACCGTACTGTGCGGTTCATATATTGTGTAATCTACGTCTGTTTCTCAAATATTGACTTAATGACTTTTTCGAGTCTAGAACTGTCACTTATTATACTTCTGCAATAAACTTTTTGTTCATCTTCATCCCAGTCTACCGTTTTTTTCCATAATGAATGATCTTAACAGAGAGATGTAAAGACTCCTAGCAGTTAGGAGTCTCTCGCACGTAAACATCTGAATGTTAAAGTGTTCAATGATAATGATTATTACTGTGCACTGTGCTCCAGATATTTTTTTAGAAAAAAATGGTTAAATTTCGGTGCCAGCAAATAACCTCCATCACACTCGAAATCTACTCTGTAGGAATCAGCAGGGGTTTCGAAAAAGACGATCGTGTGAAACCCAGCTCGCGCTATTCGTCCACGAGACTCCGAGGGCCATAGACACGGGTCCCCAGGTAGATGCCGCGTTTCTTGACTTCCGCAAGGCGTTCGATACAGTTCCCCACAGTCGTTTAATGAACAAAGTAAGAGCATATGGACTATCAGATCAATTGTGTGATTGGATTGAAGAGTTCCTAGATAACAGAACGCAGCATGTCATTCTCAATGGAGAGAAGTCTTCCGAAGTAAGAGTGATTTCAGGTGTGCCGCAGGGGAGTGTCGTAGGACCGTTGCTATTCACAATGTACATAAATGACTTTGTGGATGACATCAGAAGTTCACTGAGGCCTTTTGCGGATGATGCTGTGGTATATCGAGAGGTTGTAACAATGGAAAATTGTACTGAAATGCAGGAGGATCTGCAGCGAATTGACGCATGGTGCAGGGAATGGCAATTCAGTCTCAGTGTAGACAAGTGTAATGTGCTGCGAATACATAGAAAGAAAGATCCTTTATCATTTACCTACAATATAGCAGGTCAGCAACTGGAAGCAGTTAATTCCATAAATTATCTGAGAGTACGCATTAGGAGTGATTTAAAATGGAATGATCATATAAAGTTAATCGTCAGGAAAGCAGATGCCAGACTGAGATTCAGTGGAAGAATCCTAAGGAAATGCAATCCGAAAACAAAGGAAGTAGGTTACAGTACGCTTGTGCGCCCACTGCTTGAATACTGCTCAGCAGTGTGGGATCCGTACCAGACAGGGTTGATAGAAGAGATAGAGAAGATCCAACGAAGAGCAGCGCGCTTCGTTATAGGATCATTTGGTAATCGCGAAAGCGTTACGGATAAACTCCAGTGGAAGACTGCAGGAGAGACGCACAGTAGCTCGGTATGGGCTTTTGTTGAAGTTTCGAGAACATACCTTCACCGAGGAGTCAAGCAGTATATTGCTCCCTCCTACTTATATCTCGCGAAGAGACCCATGAGGATAAAATCAGAGAGATTAGTGCCCACACAGAGGCATACCGACAATCCTTCTTTCCACGAACAATACGAGACTGGAATAGAAGGGAGAACCAATAGAAGTACGCAAGGTACCCTCCGCCACACACCGTCAGGTGGCTTGCGGAGTATGGATGTAGATGTAGATGTAATGTACATTTATTTTGTGCAACTGATGAGTCAGCGACCGCTACGGTCGCAGGTTCGAATCCTGCCTCGGGCATGGATGTGTGTGATGTCCTTAGGCTAGTTAGGTTTAAGTAGTTCTAAGTTCTAGGGGACTGATGACCTCAGAAGTTAAGTCTCATAGTGCTCAGAACCATTTAAACCATTTTTGATGAGTCAGTATGCTGACAAAACGCATTGTTCCAATATATGTTAGCAAAAAGCGACCGTAGCAATAAAAATTATTTCATGAATTTATAAGACAGTCTCTGACCTCAATTAGTTCTATCCAACACGAACTAATTTAAGATAAAAATATATGATACACTGCGTTGTCTACGTGACCGCAGGATGTTTTGGACGAAACAACGTCTGCCTGAGATGAAAGAAATTATCATCATTTCACAAGTCATTCTTTTTTTGGTTATTATACCCATTCGTCGCTCATGTTGAACTTAATTCTAAAGTTTAAATACAATTTTGAATGATATGTGTCACTGGAACACACAATTTAATATAAGACGGTGAAAAGAATAATATAGTTTACGTTGTTCAGTATTGTTAATATTATATGATATTATTCGGTAGACAATTTTCAAAAAAATATACAGCATCCAAATATTACAGACTGGTTAATGCGTTCATTAGTTTTGGCGCATCTGTTTGTAAATGAACTAAAGACGCGTTCTTGTGTCAGTTCGCACGCAAAAAATTTGCTCTCTCTTCGGGACAGGTGCAACGACACACACTAAAATATTTAGTGGAAGCATTCAGACATGATGTTAAGGTACTAATGGATGTCAGAATATAGCATGATGGTTTGTAGTACGAGAGTAATGGCCGAGGACAGACATGGTTCTCTATCTGCTAACACTATGGAAAATTTGTTGAATGATATAATCTAAGAAATACGTTTCTACGGTACTGTTTGCCGCCACAATAGCAGTTCTATACGCGAAGAATTCAGTACTATGACTCTATTGCAGACCTCACAAAAAAATTACGGAGTAAAAATGCGCTGAGGTTGGTGATTTTTGTGCTGTTGTTGTGGGTGTGCCTCCCGGAAGTTTACTCAATTCCCCTGTGATAGTGAAGTAAACACCACACGTCGCTTCCCTCGGCGGTACTAGTTTCCGAGGAGAGTGGAGCAGACTTTCGGGCGGCCGACCATTCAAATGGCCACAACAACAGCATAGAATCCCTATGTCCAGTGCATTCCTATTCTGTGATTTCGTGTCAGAATTACAAAGTTCCGCCACCGAATTTGTCTCATTCGTATTTGTTACTCTGGGTAAACACCATGGTCCCATTCAAAAGAATGCTAGTGGCCATAGTATTTTTTTTTTTTTAGAATCTGTCACTTAGCTGACGTTCGATATACTTAGTACATACGGCTTTTGGAACCAAGATAACTTTGTCTCGAGCATTTCCTGGTCACAACAAAATTAATACAATCCTTGCAGATGCCATACTTAGGTGAGACATACCGCTTAGTGGCCCCGACACGTACGTAAAGCAATGAGCAAGCATTCATCCACTCTCTCTAATCTGGAGTTATAAGTACAGTGGAATCTGGTTTATCAGGATTATGTGAAACCGAAAGCCACCTGGGTTATCTAAAATTCCAACAATAAAAAATCCTAGTAACTTGATTTGGAATCTACTTGTCAAAAGAATTCCTCTGTGAAATTTTCAGCAACTATTGTATCCCCTGAGATGACATATTCCATGTCGAACTTCCCAGCCTGACTGGGACCACCATTAGGAAGTTTCTTGTTTAAACTTGTAGCTTTTTCTTGCAACATCAGGCATTAAATCGATACGTTACCCCACCTCTTTGCACCAAGCAACATGAAAAGTATACCTACAGCTTCGTTCATTGTTTGTTTGGTTGTCATACGTCTCTCTAAAGTTTCCTTTGTGATAATTTTGAAACAAAAGCCTTCCAATGGTTCTCCGTCATTCTTCCAGTCTTACATCGATGGAGTTTCAATACCACATTCTGCACCACCGTTTTTCATCACTTCTGCTCTATCTGTCCTATGCAGTGCATCTAACTTTGTGTTTATGGACACTACTCGTAACAAACGCCAACAGTGTAGTACTGCAGTGCTCTATGTACACTTACTAACTGACTGTGCCGGGATCCACGATAGCCGAATTTAAATTTAATCATTGTCGACGTCGGTTGTTTCCCTGTTACTTCCTGCACACCACATCCTGTACAGCTGCTGTACCCGAAAACATTTAAGAAAGGATGTCCCAAAGTGTTGGATTGATGAGGACCGATTATTTACTTTGCACAATGTTCTAGTTGCTCATTTCTGTAGGATATATATTTTGGCTGGCGCAGATGGAGTCTGTGGAAAACTTCATCTTACCACTGTACCGGTATATACTCGATAAACAGACCATTATTTAAAATACTCCATCTTCTTAAATGAACCCTGCTCCTGCCAGATTCTGCACGTAAAGCAATGTGCCGTCTCGCTCACCACTGCAAAGTGTGAATCTAGTTTCCTAAAATTTTTATGTTTGACAGTGTTAATGTGTGGAAGTGTGGCGTAATGATTACATACTCAAAAAAGTAGCACAAACAAACACGTTCATCGACATAACCTTGTGATGCCGCGCAATAAAGTTCGTGATACGTGGCTGTAGATATCTATCAGGGGAATAACCGTTGCTTTATCGACATTGTTGGTGAACAACTTTCGATAACCGAGTCTAAGAAACCTACCACTATCATACGTGACTGGGCTCCGTGAGTAATTTGTTTTTCAGCACGTGAAAAGCACTTGTTGCTCTGTTACGAAACGATAGAAAAGAAAGAGAAACTACGGTTTATTATAGAAATGACTTCCGCCTGTTTTTGCGTCAGAAGAAGTTTTGCTTACGTTAGTTCTTCTGCACAAACATGTTTCTGCATTTCTGTGCCATCATCAGCTGGTTCTTATTTTATTGACTACTAAAATACATCATCATTTATAATAGTGGTAGCAAGTGAAAATTAGGCTCAAAAAGTTTTCTTGCCTATTACAAACCTTAAATACTAGTTCGTTAGATTTATCTTCAATACATCGTTGGACACCTTTTCGCCTTCCATAAAGATAGAGCATCGAATACGTCTTTTATGTCCTGCAATTAGAGATGGATACAATGACACATTCGATAAGGATGCAGGAGTGAAACGACAGTTTCTTTTTCAAAGAAACCATCTCGGAATTTGTGATGATCGATTTCGGCAAACCACGGGAAACCTTAATTCGGATGGCCAATTAGGAATTTACACCCTGCTTCTGCCAGATTCTGCACATAAAGCAATGTGTCATCTCGCTCACCACTGCGAAGCGTGACTCTTGTATCCTAAAATTGTTTTATGTTTGACAATGTTAATGTGTGGAAGTGTGGTACCAAATGGTATTGCCGATGATAAAGAGTAAAAAGGGAGAGAGTGAAATATAGTTTCAGCAAAGAACCATAAGTATTTCAGTATTACTAAACAAACCCAGTGAGTCCTGCTGGTTGCCCATCTAGCAGCTTCCGGGGGCAAAAAAATTGATTCTTCGGTATTTCATAAATTATCGACCAACTTCAAAAAATTAAAATGCTGTCATAATCTTCTTATTAAGAGCTATAGTATTATGTTTAGTTTTAACACAATAAGACTAGCATTACGGTCAGCAACTGTGTTTACGCTGAGGCGACCAGTCTTGGGATAGCGATATATACAGGTGGTTGTTCTGTCGCGTACACACCCGGCTGTTGTGACCGAGCGGTTCTAGGTTCTTCAGTCCGGAACCGCACGACTGCAACGGGCGCAGGTTCGAATCCTGCCTCGGGCATGGATGGTGTGATGTCCTTAGATTAGTTAGGTTTAAGTAGTTCTAAGTTCGGGGGGACTGATGACCTCAGATGTTACGTCCCATAGTGCTCAGAGACATATTTTTGTTTTCGCGGAGCTGTCATTTGTACTCAGGCGATTCAGGTCAAAGGTTCCCGACGCTATTTGGGAAATAGCAGACTGACTTTGAACTCAGTATGGTTGTTGGAGCTAGGCTCATGGAACACTTCATTTCGGAAATCGTTAGGGAATTCAATGTTCCGAGATCCATAGTGTCAAGAATGAGCTGAAAATACCATATTTCAACCATTACCTCTCACTGCGGACAATTCTGTGGCCGACGGCCTTCACTTAACGACCGAGAGGCAGCGGCATTTGCGTAGAGTTGTTAGTGCTAACAGGCAAGCAACACTGCGCGAAATTACCGCAGAAATCAATGTGGGACGAACGACGAAGGTATCCGTTAGAACAGTGCAGCGAAATTTGGCGCTAGTGGGCTTTGGCAGCAGACGACCGACTTGGTTCCTAGACGTCTGGAACACAGTGGCTTGGTCAGATGACTCTCGATATCACTTGTTAAGACCTGATGGTAGGGTTCGAGTGTAAACAAGACACAGTGCAAGCCGATGGTGGCTGTGTTTGCATGGAATGGACTGGGTCCTCTGAGTGTTCGGCTGCTTGGACACCATTCGCAGCCTTACATGTACGTTATGTTCCCAAACAGCAACGGAATTTTAATGGTTGGCAATGTGCGTTTCACCAAGCCACAGCTGCTGGTTTGAGCGAATTTGAGCGAATAATTTGGCTGCCCAGACCGCCAGACATGGATCCCATCGAACATTTATGGGACGTAATCCAGTCAGTTTGCGCACAAAAACTTGCACAGGCAACACTTTTGCAATTATGGACGGCTGTAGAGGCAGTATGGCTCAATATTTCTGCAGGGAACTTCCAACGACACTTTGAGTCCGTGCCACGTCGAGTTGTGGCATTACGCGGGACAAAATGAGATCCGACACGATATGATGAGGTATCCCATGACTTTTGTCACTTCAGTGTGTGTCTTGGGGCAGTGTAACTCATGACCCATCTGTCAACACATTTTACACTCAATTTCAAACCTTTACGAAACTTCTCTCATTGGACTCCCCACAGAATGATGAAGGGAAAAAAGCTTATCGCTTACTAAAATTTCGCTGTTCAATTAGCAAAACTTCAGTATCAGGCATGATGTTTCACTTCTTTACTTCTTCACCAGAAACTCTATTCGCCACATATTTTGCAGACAGTGGCCTATCCATACACAACACGGGACGTACCTGCAAAATTGTAGTACAAGAGATATGACGTTTTACAGAAGGAAGTTCAATTTTTTTAAGAACCGGGGGAGGGGGTTTACTTGTTACTTTCGGTTTGTGTCAGGGCATCTGCGTGAGATGGACAAATCCTCATTTACGTACGACATGCAACTCATTGCATGAGACACTGCGGAGTGATTCGGGATTTGATCCAGAACAATGGCACACAGTTTGGTGACGTGCAAATGTGTTCCACCACCTCTCCTCCTCTTGTTGACCAAATATTGGCGATAAAAATTTCTTAACAATCACGACTGGCACCATCTCCAGGTTCAGAATGACTACATAGGCAAGTAGTTTGGATCTGGAACACAATCCACAGGACTGATGACCTCAGAAGTTAAGTCCCATGGGGCTCAGAGCCATTTGACAATCCACAAGTCTTTACCACCACTAGGTTCACTACTTCAACAATAGTTATGGATAATAATATAAGGAACGTATGGAGAAATTGTTATCATTTCCACCTAAATTTTAAATACAATTTTTTATTGCCTATTTCATTCATTTAATATTTTAAAAAGCCATATACGATTTTATACTTTTATTCCTTTAGTCGGTACCGTCTTATGGACAAATCCTCTGGCGCAATGCATCTAGGGTCAAAAAGTATTTATTCTATATAAAAATCGAAGTAAGATTTTAATGTACCTTTAGATTCTTACATTCACGTGCCATTTCATATACTCCACAGGAGTGAATTCAGGAACAACGGTGAAATTATGGCCCACAATATTAGAAATAAATATAAATGCCACTTACACTATGCATCCAAGGTCCAGAATAAAATTTTACACTGAAGAGCCAAAGCAACCGTTATACCTGCCTAATATCGCGACGGCCCCCGCGAGCACGCGGAAGTGCCGCAACACGACGTGGCACGGACTCGACTAATGTGTGAAGTAGTACTAGAGGGAACCAACGCCATGAATCCTGCAGAGCTGTCCATTATCCGTTAGAGTACGAGGGGATGAAGACCTCTTCTGAGCATCACATTGCAAGGCATCACAGATAAGCTTAATAATGTTCATGTGTGCGACTCTGGTGGCCAGCGGAAGTGTTTAAACTCAGAAGAGTGTTCCTGGAGCCACTCTGTAGCAATTCTGGACGTGTGGAGTGTCGCACTGTCCTGCTGGAATTGCCTAAGTCGGTCGGAATGCACAATGCACATGAATGGACGCAGATGATCAGACAGGAGGCTTACGTACTTGTCACCTATCAGAGTCGTATCTAGATGCATCAAGGGTCCCATATCACTCTAACTGCACACGCCACACATCATTACAGAGCCTCCACCAGCTCGAATAGCCCCTGCTGATATGCAGGGTCCAAGCATTCATGAAATTGTCTCCATACCCATAGACGTACAATTTGAAACGAGTCTCGTCCGACCAGGCAACATGTTTCCAGTCATCAATAGCCCAATGTCGGTGTTGACGGCCCAGGCGAGGCGTAAAGCTTAGTGTCGTGCAGTCATCAAGGGTACACGATGGGGCCTTCGGCTCCGTAAACCCATATCATGACATTTCGTTGAATGGTTCGCATTCTGACACTTGTTGATGGCCCAGCACTGAAATCTGCAGCAGTTTGCCGAAGGGTTGCACTTCCGTCGCTTTGAACGACTCTCTTCGGTCGTCGCTGATCCCATTCTTGCAGGATCCTTCTCCGGCCGCAGCGATGTCGGATATTTGGTGTGTTATCGAATTCCTGATATCCACGGTACACTTGTGAAATGTTCGTACGGGAAAATCTCCGCTTAATCGCTCGTGCTCGGAGGTGCTTTGTCCCACCGCTCGTGCGCCGAGTATAACACGACTTTCAAACTTACTTAAATCTTGAGAACCTGCCTTTGTAGCAGCAGTTACCGATCTAACAACTGCGCCAGACACTTGTTGTCTTACATAGGCGTTGCCGACCGCAGCGCCGTTTTCTTCCTGTTTACATATCCCTGTATCTGCCTATACCAGTTTCTTTGGCGCTTCATTGCATGAAAGCAAATGAAATTTCTAATGAACTTGGTTACCGGGTATGTAGCGTCTGAATGGGTTTCAGCTATTTCTCAGTAAGTTCAAATGGTTCAAATGGCTCTGAGCACTATGGGACTTAACGTCTGAGGTCGTCAGTCCCCTAGAACTTAGAACTACTTAAACCTAACTAACCTAAGGACATCACACACATCCATGCCCGAGGCAGGATTCGAACCTGCGACCGTAGCGGTGGCGTGGTTCGAGACTGTAGCGCCTAGAACCGCTCGGCCACCACAGCCGGCTCTCAGTAAGTGCTGATACATCGTTTCTACAAAACATAAATAAAACAGAATGTGTTGCTTGCAGACAGAGGTGTTACAGGAAAGACGATTAGGGTATAACGTCCCATCTATGGAGAGGGAATAGTGACGGAACACTAGCTAGGAATGGGAGAAGGTCGGGGAAGCAAATCGATCGTGTTTCTGTTCCAGAGAACCATTCCGACATTTGCCTTACGCTATTCGGGGACGCTACAAGATACCTAAAGCTGAACCGCCGTCCACCAGTGAGCAAAACGTTGTTCTGAAGAAGCATGCACTCACATTCAGATGTCTGAAGAAAAAGACAGTAAACCAGAAGTGGGAGTACCGATGGACCAACTCGGGTTTGCGACAAGCCGAGTTACCCTCGTTGAGAGGTTGCGTAAACCGGGCTCAAACTGAGTCGGGATGAGAAAACTGAGATCTAACCGCTGAGCAGCCTTCTCGGCTCACATATGACGAGTGAAAATGCCAAACACTATACTCGTAAGTGCCATTTTCCCACACAGAGCGTTTTCAGTACTACTGTGTTCTCGGTACTCTGTTGCACGTCCTTGGACTTGTACCATGTGCCAAATTGTGGAGAAAATTTTTCAGACATTCATTGCTAGACGTTGCATAGTCTTTCCTCTGTAATTTTAAGTCTCATGCGTCACTGTCTCCTTCATCTAGTTGTTTTGTCTGTACCAGTAAAACATCTTTGTAATGAAGGAGGTAGTTTGAGTTTCAAAAACATTTAAAAATTTGGAGAAAAATGCAAGCCAAAGCTTTTGTTCTGCAAGATTTACAAAAAATTGTTGAGTCATCTAAAACTACGTAATTCCAATGCACACAACTGACTTCTTTCATTTTGAAGATCCTATTGAAGTATTATTGTCAACACATGGGTGTAAGATCTGCAAATGCAGTATGATCGAAGTATCTTGTACTCATCCATCTCAACTAGCTATTGCACTACTGGCCATTAGAAATGCAGATGATAAACGGGTATTCATTGGACAAATATATTATACTAGAACTGACATGTTCACGCAATTTGGGTGTATAGATCCTGAGAAATCAGTAACCAGAACAACCACCTCTGGCTGTAATAACGGCCTTGATACGCCTGGGTACTGAGTCAAACAGAGATTGGATGGTGTGTACAGGTACAACTGCCCATGCAGCTTCAACACGATACCACAGTTCATCAAGAGTAGTGACTGGCGTATTGTGACGAGCCACGTTTTCAGTTGGTAAGAGGTCTCGAGAATGTGCTGGGCATGGCAGCAGTCGAACATTTTCTGTATCCAGAAAGGCCCATACAGGACTAGCAACTTGCGGTCGTGCACTATCCTGCTGAAATGTAGGGTTTCGCAGGGATCGAATGAAGGGTAGAGCCACGGGTCGTAACACATCTGAAATGTAGCGTCCACTGTTGAAAGTGCCGTCAATGCGAACAAGAGGTGACCGAGACGTGTAACCAATGGCATTCCACACCATCACGGCGGGTGATACGCCAGTATCGCCTGACGAGTACACGCTTCCAATGTGCGTTCACACGCGATGATGTCAAACACGGATGCGACCATCATGATGCTGTAAAAAGAACCTGGATTCATCCGAAAAAATTACGTTTTGCTATTCGTGCACCCAGGTTCGTCGTTGAGTACGCCATCGCAGGCGCTCTTGCCTATGACGCAGCGTGAAGGGTAACCGCAGCCATGGCCTCCGAGCTGATAGCCCATGCTGCTGCAAACGTCGTCGAACTGTTCGTGCAGATGGTTGTTGTCTTGCAAACGTCCCCATCTGTTGACTCAAGGATCGAGACGTGGCTGCACGATCCGTTTCAGCTATGCGGATAAGATGCCTGTCATCTCGACTGCTAGTGATACGAGGCCGTTGGGATCCAGCACGGCGTTCCGTATTACCCTCCTGAACCCACCGATTCCATAATCTTCTAACAGTCATTGGATCTCCACCAACACGAGCACCAATGTCGCGATACGATAAACCGCAATCGCGATAGGCTACAATCCGACCTTTATCAAAGTCGGAAACGTGATAGTACGCATTTCTCCTCCTTACACGAGGCATCACAACAACGTTGCACCAGGCAACGCGGGTCAACTGTTGTTTGTGTATGAAAAATCGGTTGGAAACTTTCCTCATGTCAGCACGTTGTAGTTGTCGCCACCGGCGCGAGCCTTGTGTGAATGTTCTGAAAAGCTAAGCATTTGCATATCACAGCATCTTCTTCCTGTCGGTTAAATTTCGCGTCAGTAGCACGTCATCTTCGTGGTGTAGCAATTTTAATCGCCAGTAGTGTACTTCTTCCTCTGAAATAGAAGTCCGATGTCGTCGATCATAATGTGACACCAGCAGTCGACCATCGTAAAGATGCTGTATGTCCACGCAACGTGCCCATCCGGACGACCGATCGATGTGGCGCAGTGGTTAGCACGCTGGATTCGCATGCGGGAGGCGAAAGTTTAAACACGCGTCCGGCCATCCTTATTTAGGTTTACAGTGATTTCCCTAAATCACTCCAGGTAAATGCCGGGATGGTTCCTTTGAAAGAGCACCGCCGATTTCCTTCCCCATCCTTCCCCAATCCGATGGGACCGATGATCTCGTTGTTTGGTTCCCTCCTCCAAACCAACCAACCAACCAGCCAACCGTCCGGACGAGGCTTCGACCACGTCTCCCGGGAATTGCGAGGCGCCACCGCCTGATAGCTGTTATACAGTACGGCGGCAAGGGACAGTCGCGGTAGATCGGTCATGGATTCCGTTTGGAGAGGGGTTCGAGTTCCAGAGAGCCGTCGCGTCATCGCTCTGCCGGGATTTTCTCAAACTTGTATGTTCAGAGTGCTTGATTGAGTCCAACGGACACGTGTTTGTAGTAACTGCAGATAGGACATTCGGATATCGATATCTACAGACTGATATATCACGCATATCAGAATCTTCGGCTGCTTCCTTGTTTACTTGGAAATCAAGAGCTATAATCGGGTACATAAATCCGCGCGTGCTTAACTCAGTCACGGCAGTGGAGAGCTACAAATATAACTGTATTCCCGCATTAAATAAAGAGTTGTATTGTCTGACTGTTAATTTAACTGACTGTTCTCTTTGTCCACCTACATGTACGAAAGGAGAATACAACAAGGCGGATGGAAAAATGTCAACGTATTGAAAAGGGGAAAGATTATGGTTGATGTATGCCATGCCGAATATTATCTGAAATACCAGCCATGTTTATCTGTTGGAAAAACAGAAAGAACTGTCGACGGTGTTGCCGTCTCTTCCTCAATAGCGAAAGAATATCTACAGAAAAATTTGCAACTGATCCTAAGACCGGAGTTGTGTAAGAAGCAGAAGTCAATACTAAGAGATTTTTTTTTTTAAATTTAATTTTATTTTCTTGTAAGAAAAAATAAAACATATGAGAAATGGTTTTTGTTCACTACAGCCCTACTAGTTAAAAATTACTGTTGTATTCCTGTAATAACATTACCACAAATAAACCGTGTGCCTCAATATTAACGGCACTTCAAACAAGAAGTTTCTTGGGCACTTATAACCATGCATGTCGAACCTTCTTAATACACTAAAGTGACAAAATTCATTGTATAGAGATATACACATTTATAGATGGTGGTAGTGTCACGCACACAGGGTATAAAAGGGCAGTGCATTGCCGGAGATGTCATTTGTACTCAGATAACTCATGTGAAAAGGTCTCCGACGTGATTATGGCTGCAAGATGGGAATTAACAGATTTCTGGGGCGGAATGGTAGTTGGAGCTACAGGCATAGCATATTCTGTTCCGGAAATCGTTAGGGAATTCATTATTCCGAGATCTGCAGTGTTATCACTGCGCCGAGAGTACCAAATTTCAGGCATTACCTCTCACCACAGACAACGCAGTCTCTGACAGCGTTCAATTAACCACCGAGAGCAGAGGAGTTAGGCTAGATGCGTCAGTGCTAGCAGACAAGCAACACTGCGTGAAATGAGCGCAGTGATCAGTGTGGGACTATGACGAACGTATCCATTAAGACAGCGCAGCGGAGCGTTAAAGGACTATGGCAGCAGACGACCGACGCGAGTGCCTTTGCTAACAGCACGATATCGCCTGCAGCGACTCTCCTAGCCTCGTGACCATATCGATTGGACCCTAGACGACTGGAAAACCGTAGCCTGGTCAGAATAGTCCCAGTTTCAGTTGCTAAAAGCTGATGGAAGTCATCGAGTGTGGCGCAGACCCCACGAAGCCGCGGACACAACTCGTCAACAGCACACTGCACAACGTGGTGATGGCTCCACAATCATGTGGGCTGGATTTACATGGAATGACCTGATTCCTTTGGTCCAACTGAACCGATTGTTGGTCGAGCGGTTCTAGGCGCTTCAGTCCGGAAGCAAGTGACTGCTACGGTCGCAGATTTGAATCCTGCCTCGTGCATGGTTGTGTGTGATGTCCTTAGGTTAGTTAGGTTTAAGTAGTTCTAAGTCTAGGGGACTGATGACATCATATGTTAAGTCCCATAGTTCTTAGAGCCATTTCAACCATTTTGAACCGATTGTTAACAGGAAATGTTTTTGTCCTTGAAGACCATTTGCGCCATTCATGGAGTTCATGTTCCCAAACAACGAGTGGACTTTTATGGATGACAACGTGCCTTGTCACTGGGTCACAATTTTTCGCGACTGGTTTGAAGAACATTCTGGGTGAAACTTTCATTCTGGAAACATTCTGGATAATTGAGGTTAATGATTTGACGATCCAGATCGCCCGATAAGCAACATGATGGAGGGTAATCTGCAGGGGACTTCCGGCGACTTGGGGAGTTCACGGTAAGACGAGTTGCTGCACTAGAGCGGGTAAAGGGAGGTCCAATATGATATTAGCAGGTATCCCACGACTTCTTTCACCTCAGCGTAAATTATTTATTTTCTCGTTTGTTTTTTGTTCGTTGATGGTAACTTCAATACTAATGTAAAGATAAACGTTAGACTACGAGTAGATTTCCAGTCAGAAAAGGAAGGCGGGAACATTTGGGGTCAACATACCGTCGTGTCGATGTTATTGGAGCATAGCTCTGATCGTTCCTTCCAAAGGACCAGTTCCAGCAATCGTCTTACTCGATAGATGAGAACCACGGAAGACTGTCTGGAAGAACGAACGTTCTTTTGGAACACAGACTTTCTGAATGAGAGTCCATTTTCTTAATACTGTATAACATCGCTCAGTCCCTGAGTCAGATCTAAGAGAAAAAACAGAATTGGTAATTTACCCGCTTTTTCACCAATTCTGTATTTTTCAAAAAGAAAGGCTAAAGAGAATAATTGATGAGTTATTGCAGTTGACGACTCGGGATCCATAAAAATGCACAAAAACACAGCAGACCTGAGGTGATTTAGGGACGTTGCGGAAAATACAAACCAAAATGGCCGAGACATCATTTCAGCAACCTTTTACTCAAATACAGCCTTCAACTTAGCAACTGCAACAGATTGTTTGGAATTATTATTACGACTTTGTATCACTTTCATTCTCCTATGAAGCTGCATATAAACACAGAATGAGCATCTATCAAGCAATGCAGCAATTACATTCACAACTGACGTGGAAGATCAGAAGCGCAGAGATAGGGGGAAGGGGGGGGGGTTGGGTTGGGTTGGTTTGGGGAGGGAGACCAGACAGCGAGGTAATCGGTCCCATCGGATTAGGGAAGGATGGGGAAGGAAGTCGGCCGTGCCATTTCAAAGGAACCATTCCGGCATTTACCTGGAGCGATTTAGGGAAATCACGGAAAACCTAAATCAGGATGGCCGGACGCGTGATTGAACCGTCGCAGAGGTAGGGATGTGGATGCTAAATGTTCTAGTCGGATGCTACAGTCTGTATAAGTGTTCTAGTCGGATGATTTGTAGAATCAGGTCGGTTTTGGAAAGCCACATTTTGAAACAACGCCTAAACACTTATGCGAATAGCATCCCCAGCTTCTTGAAAGTCAACAGCGGCCAGTAATAATGGTGTCGATTTGTAGCATGATTTTAGAATATATACTGTGTTCTACCATTTGAGACACTTCGAAGAAAACAACCTACTGACACGTAACCAGCATGGATTCAGAAAACGTTGTTGGTTCAAATGGTTCAAATGGCTCTGAGCACTATGGGACTTAACATCTGTGGTCATCAGTCCCCTAGAACTTAGAACTACTTAAACCTAACTAACCTAAGGACATCACACACATCCATGCCCGAGGCAGGATTCGAACCTGCGACCGTAGCAGTCGCGCGGCTCCGGACTGAGCGCCTAGAACCACTAGACCACCGCGGCCGGCTTGTTGTTGTGAAACACAAATAACTCTTTCTTTCACACGACGTAATGAGTGCTATTGACAGGACATCACAGTTTAATTCCACGTTTTTATACTTCCACAGGGTTTTTGACAACGTTCCTCACAAGCGGCTTCTTATCGAATTACTTGTCTCTGAAATTTCGTATCAGTTGTGCAACTAAATTCGTGATTGTCTGTCAAAAAAGTCATAGTTTGTAGTAACTGACGTGAATATATCTTACGAAACCGAATTGAAGTCTGGGGTTTCCCAAGAAAAGGTTTTGGGTTGACTGCTGTTCACAGTCTATAGAAACATTTTAGGAAAAATGTGAGCAGCCCCATTAGATTTTTGCGAGTGATGCTGTCGTTTACCATCTAGTTAAATCATCAGAGGATCGAAGCGATTTTGAAATGATTTAAACAACATATATACATGGTGCGAATAGTGGCACTTGATATGAACAATAAAAAATCCTTCACATAATTACTAATAAAATCGATTTAAATCTCAGTTACATGTTAAATAAAACAAATTTAAAGGTTTTAGGTTCAGCTAAACACCTGGGGATCACTATTATAAACAATTTAAACTCGAATGATCACGTATAAATTGTTGTGAGGAAGACAAAAAAAGACTGTGATTTATTAATAGGGCCCTAAGAAGATATAATAAAACGACTAAAGAGACTACCTGTACTACGCCCGTCTGTCCTCTTTCGTAGTACTGCTGTGCGGTGTGGGATCCTTACCAGATTATGTTGAAAGAAGATATCGAAAAATTCCAGAGAAGTGCAGTTAATTTTGTACTATCATGAAGTAGAGGACTGAGTCTCATAGATTTGATAATCCAGTTGGGGTGTCAATCATTAAAATAAAAGGCGCTTTTCATTGCGGGGAGATCTTCTCACGAGTTTTCAACCACAGACTTTCTCCTTCTGATACTAAAATATCTTATTGACTCTGACCTGCAAATGGAGAAATAACGCTCGTAATAAAATAAGAGAAATCAGAGCTTGCACGTAAAATTAAGTGGTAAGTTTTCCCACGTACTATCGAGAGTGGACCGGTCGACAAACTGTCTAAAAGTGGCTGCTTGGACGCTCTGCCAAATGTTTACGAGTGACCTGCTGAGTAATCACGTAGATGTATTTCAGCATGTCCGTAATATCCTTGCCCATAATGAATTACTAGAGAGCAAGAACCGAATAAATGAAATAAGACGACATTTTTCGGTAAAAGTGTCACAGAGAGACTTCAAAGTTGCACTGTAGAAAGTAAGGAATCCGATTCATTAAGATTCTCCGAGATCTATCACATAACAACACAGTCATAAAATGTGGAGGACTGCTCATCGGCTCCTATTACTTTCCACCAACTATCATTTCGAATTGCCCACTCGTTTAATGCTCTGTCCGTTAGGTTGTTACATAAATTGGCTCACCATTTTTCTCTCACTTCTACCTTCCTTTTCCTCTTTGCGTAAGTGTTTTGCGCTTCCACTTTATCTGTCATCAGGTATAGTTTGGAATGAAACAATCCGCCCCCCCCCTTTTTTAGCATCCCTTCTAAAGCATCCGTTAAAGCATTTTCTTCTAAGTCGGCGTAGTAATCTCCTCTAAAATTCGTCTTTTTTCACCAACCCTTCATAATAGTTCTTCATTCTGAATTCCTTTTATTCAGTTTTTCTTTTCCATTGTTATCCATATCCACATGCCTGTGTAAAAGGCTAATTGGTGATACAATAATCATGTGATGCCAGTATCTGCACCATTCCCCCCTCCCTCGATCCATTACAGAATTGAAATTGAATTTTTTGTAATTATGTATTAAGTTTGTTGGAAGACTCAAAGTCCTCTCACTCTGGGTAATTTGCGCGTCATGAATTACGCTACCTTAAGACATAAAGCGATGAGCCCAAACATTATAACCACCTGCTTAGTAGCTTGTTTGTCTGTCTTTGGAACTAAATACATCGCTGATTCTGGGTATCAGGGATCCGACACTTTGTTCGTATGTTTGAGGTGGTATGTGACATTAAATGACTGCGCATAGGTCATGTAATTCGAGTAAATAATTGGCTGCTGATTTGCGCACGCGGTGATGGAGCCGATGGCGACCGAGATGGGTTCGATAAAATTTACATCAAGTGAATTTGGTCACCGAAACATCAACGTGAGTGCACTATAATGTTATTAAAACGGATGTAGCACGGGTCTGGCTCCGAGACACGGACCAATACACTGCTGAAAGATGACACTGCTGTCGGGGAAGACATCACGCACGAAGGGGATGCAGTTGGTTCGCAACTGTCAGAGCGACTTCGATTACTACCACAGATTTCACCATGCAAGCGCAGGGGAATGTCCATATAGCATAATACTACTCCCTCCAGCCTGTGTTCGTGGCGAGATGCACGTTTAGAGCCTCCGTTTACCTCGATGACGGCGTTTACGGAAACGATCATCGACCTACTCTAGCAAAAATGTGATTCACCCGAAGATTCGATATGCTTCCATTGATCGATGGTCGAATACCAATGGTCCCGTGCCTACTGCAATTGTAATTAACGATGTCGTTGGGTCAACATGTGATAACGAATGGGTAGTCTGCTGCGGAGCTCTATTTTCAGCAATTTTCGGCGAACGGTGTGCACCGGAACACTTGTGCGTGCACCAACATTGTGCTCTTCCGGCAGAGGTGCCAGAGCAATCAAGCCTCCGAACCCCGTTCTGTGAAGAGAAGGGGTGGTCCAACCAATTAGCGCTTAGCGGTAGTTTCACTGTCCTTCTACCTGTTTCCTTAGATGCTCACGAACATGTGCACGTTCGACCAGCTTCGCCGTTTGCGAGGTACTCGTTCACAAGCTGTGCGTAATAATAATCTGCCCTTTGTCAAAGTCGCTTATCTCAATGGATTTTCCCATCTGCAGCCCATATCTTCGCTAGCGTGATGCCCCATCCCTGTCTGCTCCACTCACATACACTCCTGGAAATGGAAAAAAGAACACATTGACACCGGTGTGTCAGACCCACCATACTTGCTCCGGACACTGCGAGAGGGCTGTACAAGCAATGATCACACGCACGGCACAGCGGACACACCAGGAACCGCGCTGTTGGCCGTCGAATGGCGCTAGCTGCGCAGCATTTGTGCACCGCCGCCGTCAGTGTCAGCCAGTTTGCCGTGGCATACGGAGCTCCATCGCAGTCTTTAACACTGGTAGCATGCCGCGACAGCGTGGACGTGACCCGTATGTACAGTTGACGGACTTTGAGCGAGGGCGTATAGTGGGCATGCGGGAGGCCGGGTGGACGTACCGCCGAATTGCTCAACACGTGGGGCGTGAGGTCTCCACAGTACATCGATGTTGTCGCCAGTGGTCGGCGGAAGGTGCACGTGCCCGTTGACCTGGAACCGGACCGCAGCGACGCACGGATGCACGCCAAGACCGTAGGATCCTACGCAGTGCCGTAGGGGACCGCATCGCCACTTCCCAGCAAATTAGGGACACTGTTGCTCCTGGGGTATCGGCGAGGACCATTCGCAACCGTCTCCATGAAGCTGGGCTACGGTCCCGCACACCGTTAGGCCATCTTCCGCTCACGCCCCAACATCGTGCAGCCCGCCTCCAGTGGTGTCCAGACAGGCGTGAATGGAGGGACGAATGGAGACGTGGTGCCAATGATGGTCGTATGCGTGTTTGGCGCCGTGCAGGTGAGCGCCACAATCAGGACTGCATACGACCGAGGCACACAGGGCCAACACCCGGCATCATGGTGTGGGGAGCGATCTCCTACACTGGCCGTACACCACTGGTGATCGTCGAGGGGACACTGAATAGTGCACGGTACATCCAAACCGTCATCGAACCCATCGTTCTACCATTCCTAGACCGGCAAGGGAACTTGCTGTTCCAACAGGACAATGCACGTCCGCATGTATCCCGTGCCACCCAACGTGCTCTAGAAGGTATAAGTCAACTACCCTGGCCAGCAAGATCTCCGGATCTGTCCCCCATTGAGCATGTTTGGGACTGGATGAAGCGTCGTCTCTCGCGGTCTGCACGTCCAGCACGAACGCTGGTCCAACTGAGGCGCCAGGTGGAAATGGCATGGCAAGCCGTTCCACAGGACTACATCCAGCATCTCTACGATCGTCTCCATGGGAGAATAGCAGCCTGCATTGCTGCGAAAGGTGGATATACACTGTACTAGTGCCGACATTGTGCATGCTCTGTTGCCTGTGTCTATGTGCCTGTGGTTCTGTCAGTGTGATCATGTGATGTATCTGACCCCAGGAATGTGTCAATAAAGTTTCCCCTTCCTGGGACAATGAATTCACGGTGTTCTTATTTCAATTTCCAGGAGTGTACTTTTGTTACTGCGTCACGTGCCCACAACGTCACCAGGTGGCATCCAAATTCGCAGTGGCAGTGGTTGGGTTGGGATTGGGTTGTTTGGGGGAAGAGACCAGACAGCGAGGTCATCAGTCTCATCGGATTAGCGAAGGACGGGGAAGGAAGTCGGCCGTGCTCTTTCAAAGGAACCATCATGGCATTTGCCTGAAACGATTTAGGGAAATCACGGAAAACCTAAATCAGGATAGCCGGACGCGGGATTGACCGTCGTCTTCCCGAATGCGACAGTGGTCAGAACGTTGTGGCTGTTCGATACATACAGTTTCAAATTTTAACACTTGGTTTGTTGTGGTAAACCTTTAACATGTGATTATATCTCTTATTGAGTAAATTATACCAGCATTTCAAAGTTTTAAATTCGGTCAATAACTGCAATCAAATTTTTGTTGCTCCTGGAAGCTGTTAGTTAGGCGACGTATAACTGTATTTGGGTGACAATAGCCGTGTAGTAATATATTACTGCAGATTAGTGACGACGGTATTGAGAGACGGAATATGACGGTAGCGTACAGAAGGTAGTCATGGATACAAGCAATTTTGCGAGTCGTTATTTCTCTGAAAGAAGTGAGTGTGAAGCGCTTTTCTTCCATAATTTCCGGTGCTCCAGTGGCGTAACTGCCAATGCTGCGCAGCAGCTAACTTTAGGACCATTACTGCCGTGTAATCAATATACAATCTGACGGGAAATCAATCAAGTCCCGGGGCTTGCACCCTATTTATTGAGCTTAGCGGCTTTTTAATCCCACGATGTTTTATTCCTGTCTCATCGCATCAGCGTGAGTGCGCCGTTGTGATGGTGGCGGTATTGCTAGTGGTAGGATGACTGAAGTCATTAGCGCTAACTCATCTTTAGTTTTTGGATGATTTCAGCGTACAAGCAAATTCAAAAGGAATACGGTATAGCGATTAGAAACGGAAATAACTATTTAATGCGTAGCGACACGTCGATGAGAATTACAGGGAATGTAAAAGAACGTTCACAATTTACTTATATACTTTATAAATCTTCCACATCACTTCCGTTGATGGTATGAACAACTTATAATCTATAATCCATTTCACACCACGCATTCTGAAATATATGTGGAGTCACTGATGCGAGCGCGTTAGAGACGCGTATTTTGAGTTCTGCAAATGTTTTCTGTCATCTAAATGCATGCACAAGGTCTTTCACAAAACCCCATAAAAATCCATAGGTATCACGTCCGGAGATGTTGGTGGCCATGAGAAAAATGTAGCGTCGTTATGTCCAGTATGACCATGATGTAACATCCACACATCGGGGTATGGAGGTTCGACCATTTATAAATTAGCATATTTCAAAATGATGGTTGAAAAACTTATCTCAGTAAAGAGAAAGTGGAAGTACAATTTTTGTGCTGATATCGCAAGCAATACGTTACCTTTTGCTCAGACACGTCCACCGTGGGTGAAATATCGACAGTGAAATCACTGAAGCTGATAGCATTAATTCATAAATAATGCTTAGGGAGAAATAGCACGACATATGCTCACGATGTTGAAATGTGTGTGAAATCTTATGGGACTTAACTGCTAAGGTCATCAGTCCCTAAGCTTACACATTACTTAACCTAAATTATCCTAAGGACAAACACACACACACCCATGCCCGAGGGAAGACTCGAACCTCCGCCGGGACCAGCCGCACAGTCTATGACTGCAGCGTCCTAGACCGCTCGGCTAATACCGCGCGGCATGCTCACGATGATATTTAATATGACAGTGTACACTGATACTCTTTTTTCAGAATTTTCTTGCCCCTTTTTTTTGTAAATAAGTCATAATTTAGAATTTTCGGCATTCTGTTTATCTATATACTCGCGCAGTAATTCGCATCCACAAAACTATCAACGTCAAACTGGCTTCGTGCTAGAACACATTTTTAAGTTTCCAGGTATGATCAGTCGATTTCAGCACGAGAATTTGATAACAGGATTTTTTTAAAGAAATAAACATTCAAACCTTAGTAAAGTTCTAAAACGGACGACTTCTTAAAGTTTTACACTTAATGTGCAAGAAAGTAGAGCAGAAGTAGGTGACTGAGGAAGTAATTACATAAAGCTAATGCATACCATACTTACGGTGATAAAACGGATTTATAGAAAAACATTCACCGTCATACAATGACTATCGTACTGTCGTCTAACTTACTGTCGTTCTTACTCATAACAGTACTAATAACCTCCAAAAAGCTTCGAGGCGATACCACTTGCGACTGCCCTGAAATACTTCACGGTTATGTATACGGTCAGCAATTTGAGCTATTCACCGATCACAAGCCACTGCTGTCCCTGTTCAACAGTAACGCACGCACACCTCTAAATACAGCAAGATGCCTCCCGCGTTAGGCTGTGTTTTTATCCGCTTACTCAATATCGCCCCACATCGCAGCATGCCGTTGTTGAAGCGCTCTTTCAGCTACCAGGTGGATCACACACGGACTTCGACAATGAGCCTGAAGTTTGCTTCCACATGGACAAGGAATCCGCGGCAGTTGTCATAGAATTCCAGATCCACGCCAATTCAGTAGCTAGGGTGATGCTATATGTTCAGCTCGGATGGCATACAAATAGAAAACTCATTTGAAACCCAGATGTGGTTGCTTACTGGCACCGCCATCCCGAATTTTTAATGTTTAAATGGGGTCCTCCTCCTCCAGGGTGACAGTGGGAAGATTAGAGTAATCATGGCTAACGTTCTGCAGTACCACGTTTTGGACTTACTCCGTCACGACTTTTGGGGTATGGTGCTGACAAAACATATGACCCTCAAACATGTTTTTTGGAGAAGCATAGATAAATACAAAAATTGCAGTCCCTAGTTGTCACCAGTGCCAGTGAAATCAAGCTGCTAGAGCACGGAAAAATTTCCAATTGCCTCAAGCAACGCACATGTGACTCAGGCTCCATGTAGATTTGGTGGGCCCATTCATGGCGTCCCATTGGCTCATGTTAGTGGATGCTTCTAGACAATTCCCCTATGTTTTCACATGAACTCTATTACAACGCCCAAAACTCTCCAAGTATGGGCTAGAATTTTCACCGTTGAAACAATCATTATTGACAGTGGAACACAGCTTACATCTGCGGAATTCCAAAGCTTTTGTGAGTCCAGTGGTATTCCGTATGAGCAAACAGCCTCGTTTCAGACAGCTTCAACGCTTGATAAGAATCTTCAAGTCTTAAATGGCGAAGTTCCAGCAAGACTAGCACGTCGACGACACAGTCTGTCTTTCGTGGCACTGTCGTTCAAAACCACAAGATGGGACGAGTCCAACAGAAAAATTGTATGGCCACCCCTTCCCCCCTCCATCCGCAGAGCAGGGTGTTCTTCCTTGTGAAATTGGTGGCCCTTGACAACTCTTTGCTGCAGCCACATCAGTGTTGCTATCGACTTCACGACGAGGTGTGACCGACAATATTTACACGATGTGAACGTTAGTTGGTCACGTTGTGGATCACCCATCTTCTGGGCAGAGCCATGGTGGAAGTCCAGCCGCAACACCGGTCGCGGTCCCACAATTTCATCAATCTGTTTCACCCTCACAGTGGACCAGGAGCTTCTGCCAGCGATTCCACCAGTCTTTCTGTTCCAGAGTGCCCACGCCCGACTTCCGAGCTGGACCATTCACGGCTGCAGCAGCAACACCTTCTGGAATCCCACTGTGCTAAATGTCCATCGTGAGAATTCGTGCACCTGCTTGGTAGTTGCAGTACTTGAGAGGGGGGGGGGGGGCTGCTCGGCAACTAGCTTCTAGGCTGTAGTGAGAATTCAGATTCGATCAATAAGACACTTTTGTTCGATTATCTGACAGTTGGCTACGTCGGTAGAATTCATGTGAATTAAAAATAAAGTGGTTCTAGTTTAGCGTCTACGTGGGATCTTTATCTTGATTGTGGAGCCTGCGTAAGTTCACAACGAGTAGTGCATAAGCGCAGCAGAGACGAATGGCGAATCATCTGCACTACGACTCTAACATGGATATGTTACAGGTAGCAATTTAGAAGTGATAAATCTACATAACGAGATGGACCTGATCCGTAGGACCGTCAAACAACGGAATGCACAGGCACAACAAATCCGCATCACTAGCACCGATTCAAAGTTCCTAAGACGTTAGCCCACATAGCAATAATTATGGAACAAAATTGTCAGAGGTTGGCTTATGGGGCCCTGCTGCTATTAAAACCCTTTTCTAAAGTGAAATAAGTCTCATTCCTTACACGTAGCGATGAAATGAAGTTGCCCAGGAAGTCCAAATACACACGAAAAAAACAAAAATAAAAAAAAGAATGTGGTATTATCATTTGAGTTAGCGACGCGGATGCGTGTAGAGGTTAACGCGAGTGCAGAGTCGGCTGATCGCCGGCCGGCGGATTTGCCCCTCTGGCGGTCCTGACAGTTGTTCCAACTACAACGGGCTAAACTCTGACAACGGACACTGCAGTGCAGTACGACTTGGACAAGGCCGCCTTGGCAGTTCCGCTTCTGGATTCGGAAGACGAACAGCTCATTGGGCCTCTGTCGACTACATAGCATTACGCAACTGGAACTGCGGTGAGAAACAAAAGAAAATTTCATATGTCCACATCTGACAAAGCGATCAATGTAGTAATATGCATTCTGTTCTTCAATGCGGATTCCGATCACATGAAGGAAGAACTTGAAGCTGTAGACTTCTCTATAAGGACGATCGTAAAGCTTAAATGGCAGAAGATAATAGAGCATATTCCACGATTCACGGATACTGAAACTGATCATCCGCAAGACGGAAAGCTTTTCCACCAGACTCGCCTCGTCAACCTTACGGTGGAAGTAGAAAATTTGAGAGCTAAGCGAGGCCCAGCACAATGCTACCAGTACCAGAGGATTAGGGACGTTGTACGGCACTGTTCCATATCAGACAAGAGTGTCAAGTGAGCTGGCAACCAGACAAGTTGTGACCGTCCTCTCCCATGTTATTGGACGCCCGTATGCGCTCTCTGCGGCGAGGTAGGACATGTGGCTAGCTACTGTGGCTGTATAGTGCGGAAGTGCGCTTTAGCTCGCCACCGTGGTCATACTACTGAGCTGCGATAAAAGACGACGGCCAAGACACGTCCTGGCGTCTCCTGCACCGCAGCTGCCGCGTCCACTGCGCCAACCAATGAAGAAGCGTCTCCCCAGCAGCGCCCAAGCACGTCACAGCAGACGCCTGAAGATGCTGCCACACCTAAGCAGCAACCTAGCTAAATATTGCAACGATTTACTTTCGACACTCCACTGGTGCAGACGAGCTCAGCGTCTCGACGTAATACGGCTCGAAGTAGGATTGAAGACCAGAAGCAACACCCGACTCAACTTCGCCCATCCTCGAGAAAAAAGGAGACGAGGAAACTGGAACCAGCGCCAGTGTCACAATAGCTGTCCCAAACAACGGTCTCAGCTGCTTAATTGCGCAAATTAGAGCTCTGGTGAACAGTGCAACAATCCTGATGGAGCTCATTCCGCTGCAACTTCATGCTATAGTGATGTCAGCCATGCAAGCAGTCGCCGGATCTGACCATAATGGTCGCATTGTGGGGAGCGTTCGTGGATTTACAACAGCTGCGTAGAACGCCAATAGCATTCGCACTCAAGCTGGTGAACTTCGTCAATATCTCCGAGATGATGTTACTGACATTTGCCTGGTGCGTGAAGCACGTCTAAGCCTGGGGAACATTTCAGTTCCCCAAACTATCCATCTTTCTGCATGGACAGACCAACGGTGGGTGGCAATACAGCAGGATACATGTGAAACAGCATCCGTCGATCTCTGGCAACGGTGGAGGTCACTGGCGTCGTCGTCCATACGTCAGTGGGATGTATCTCGTTCATCCCACCGTACCCAGAGATTTCGAAGCCTAGCTCAGCTTACATCACAGGATTTTCATCGCTGCCGCATTAATTCCAAACATGTCGCACGACACTTACGACTTACAAACGTCAGTGGACGATGTCTACTGCGCGGCGCAAAGACACTAACTGTTGTGACAAGACGAAACTACAGTCGTCTGCCCACGACTGTGGGTTCTTTGAGTGCTCTGGGAGGTGGTTTATTTTTCACTACTTTGGATGAAATATTAGTATACTTTATTACGTCAATGAATAAAAAGATTACGACAGGAGAGCGTTGGTTATGACAGTATCGCTTGATGCATACAATCACAAGCTGTTTTCTTGCAGCACAACGCTCAACATTAATTAAAGTACATGATTACCTGTAACTTTACAATCACGTTCCTTCACAATGTTGTTGGCTGCTGAAGCTGAGGTCACAAACTGGGCTGAGTTCTTGCATGCCTGTACTATATTGACTTCAGCGCAAGGGCGCTGCTATGCTGAGATACCGAGAAAGGACGTGTGGTCTTCAGGGGCGCATCCTATTCGTCGTTGCGGTTTCGCAGTAGAACCTCGGCACCGTCTGTGGCAATGATTCACGCTGCCGTCTTTGGTGTAGCACCGCTGTTCTGGAGGATACCACGCGAACAAGATGGGGGCAATCTAATGCCATCGGTGTTGTCACCATTAAAGCAGTACCACAGCAAATTTACACCTCAACACGCAACGCGTTATCTTCAGGCCATTCTCAGACATTTTGGCATTGATGCTGATACCTCGCTTCCCCCCCCCCCCCCTCCCCCTGGCGTGTAATGAACCTCGAACCTGAAAGAAAGACGTCAACTGGAACCACTAACGTGCCAAAATATCAGAAAACCTTGCCCCACCGAGCGAGGTGGCGCAGTGGTTAGCACACCGGACTCGCATTCGGGAGGATGACGGTTCAATCCCGCGTCTGGCCATCCTGATTTAGGTTTTCCGTGATTTCCCTAAATTGCTCCAGGCGAATGCCGGGATGGTTCCTTTGAAAGGGCACGGCCGGCTTCCCTCCCCGTCCTTCCCTAATCCGACGAGACCGATGACCTCGCAGTTTGGTCTCTTCCCCCATACAATCAATCTAATCAATCCTTGCCCCAGTCTATCCACCTCCGGAAAAACGGAATTGCTGCGCTCATAATGTTTTGGCTCATCAGAGTATAAATCAGTTCTTGTGGGGCTCTTTCTTCTTAAGAATCCGCACCTTCGCAGCTTTTCCTCTGACATACAGCAGGCAACGACTGAATGAGAGTAGATCTGACTGTGCAGGTAGATAACGATTGGGTTGGGGTTGGGTTGATTTGGGGGAAAGAGACCAAACTGCGAGTTCATTGGTCTAATCAGATTAGGGAAGGATGGGGAAGGAAGTCGGCCGTGCCCTTTCAAAGGAACCATCCCAGCATTTGCCTGACCATATCAACATCACGAACAGAGACATGACACAATCTCCTCGAAACTTTGGACATAAAACAGACAAGGGTGGAAATTATTGATAAATCTTAACGGAGATCCTGGAGTTTCACCCTCAGCAGTCAGTAATGTCACCCCTGACCAAACAGCACACCAACTGCTGCTGAACAGTAAAACTACAAAAGAAACAAAGTAAGAGGAGGATCTTTTTGGCACTTCATTCACAGATGAAGAGCTGACACCTGCTATCCATCGCATAAAAAGTAACAAACTTCAGGCCTGGATGACTTGAGATCAGAGCAAATAAACAACCTTGGCCATGTAATTATTGACTGTAACTTGAGAATTGTGAACACTTCTGTTGCTAGAATGATAATCCCAGAGACCTGGCTCAAGACAAAAGTCGTGACATTGCTTAAACCAGGCAAAGATCCGAATACCCCCCAAGAGCTTCAAACCTGTATTACTTCCGTGCCATTTGTTCAAACTCATGGATTCTGCATCGAATTTTTGAGTCTTTTGATAGCAACTTCATTAAAGAAAGAACAGAAAGTACATAGAAAGTTACGTGCTATTCAGAGACTTAATTTAACGCAGCAGATTGAGAACGGGTGTGAAAGAAAGCAGTTGCCTTTATCGATCTCACAGCTGGTTATGATATCGTGAATAAGTAATTAACAAAGAAGCTATACACAACAACTAAGGACTAGTAGTCAGATTACTCAGTGTCTGCTGCGAAACAGACGATTCTTTGCTACTCTAAATAACAAAGAGTCGACGGAGAATGCAGAAGAATGGTCTAACACAGTGAAGTGTGTTGCCTCCAGTATTATATAACATCCACTGAAGAGCCAAAGAAACTGGTGCAACATGACGTGGCATGGACTCGACTATTGTCTGAAGTAGTACTGGAGGCAACTGACACCATGAATACTGCAGGGCTGTCCCTAAATCCGTGAGAGTACGAGGGAGTGGAAATCTCTTCTGAACAGCACGTTGCAAGGCATCCCAGATGTGCTCAATAATTTTCATGTCTGGGGAAGTTGGGAGTCTAGTGGAAATGCTTAATCTCATAAGACTGTTCCTGGAGCCACTCTGTAGCATATCTGGACGTGTGGTCTCTCACACTGCCCTGCTGGAATTGACCAAGTCCGTCGGAATGCACAATGGACGTGAATGGATGCCGGTGATCAGACTTGATGCTTACGTACGTGTCACCTGTCAGAGTAGTATCTAGAAATATCACGGGTCCCATTCACTCCAGCGGCACACGCCCCACACCATTACAGATCCTCCATCAGCATGAACAGTCCCTTGCTGACATGCAGGGTTCATGGATTCATGAGGTTGTCTCCATACCCGTACACGTTCATCCGCTATATACAATTTGAAATGAGACTCGTCCGACCAGGCAACGTATCTCCAATCATCACCAGTCCATTGTCGGTGTTGACGTGCCCGGGCGAGGCGTAAAGCTTTGTGTCATGCAGTCATCAAGGGTACACGAGTGGGTCTTCGACTCCGAAAGCCCATATCGATGAATGTTTCGTTGAGTGGTTCGCACGCTGACATTTGTTGATAGCCCACATTGAAATATGCAGCAGTTTGCTGAAGGGTCGCACTTCTGTCACGTCGAACGGTTCTCTTCAGTCGTCGTTGGTCCCGTTCTTGCAGAATCTTTTTGCGGCCGCAGCGATATCGGAAATTTGATGAGTTACCGGATTCCTGATACTCACGGTACACTCGTGAAGTGGTCGTACAGGAAAATCCCCACTTCATCGCTGCCTCGGAGATGCTGTGTCCCATGGCTCGTACGTCGTCTATAACACCACGTTCAAACTCTCTGAAATCTTGATAACCTGCCATTGTAACAGAAGTGAGCGATCTGACAACTGCACCAGACACTTGTTGTTTT
This sequence comes from Schistocerca piceifrons, assembly GCF_021461385.2. Taxonomy (NCBI): domain Eukaryota; kingdom Metazoa; phylum Arthropoda; class Insecta; order Orthoptera; family Acrididae; genus Schistocerca; species Schistocerca piceifrons. The sequence goes on from NC_060141.1 coordinate 384,909,524, forward strand.
ATAAAGGCGTTGCCAACCGCAGCGCCGTATTCTGCATGTTTACATATATCTGTATTTGAAGACGCATGCATGTACCAATTTCTTTGGCGCTTCAGTGTATATACCAATGATCATCCACTCAAAACTGGAACCCAGTCCTTCATCTAAGCAGAGGACATGGCTGTCGCGGCTCAAAGAGTGATATTTGAAGAAGTATAATCCGAGCTAGCATCTGCTCTCGAACAACTTGCTATCTACTATGACGATAACCACTTGAAACCCAATCCGGGTAAGACTCAAGTGTGTGTGTTACACCTACGCAATAAGGCGGCAAGAAGAAAACTGAACATCATCTGGAAAGGATGCGACCTGAGTCACTGTGTCTACCCTCAGTATCTAGGGTTAAGGTTGGATCACGCCTTAACCCACGAACAACCAGACAGAAAGTGTGCACCAGGAACATTCTTATCCATAAGCTGACAAACACACATGAGGAGCGCAGTCCAGCGTTTCCGCACATCCGCATTTGTCCTGTTTTTCTCTACGGCGGAGTACGCCGCACCAGTCTGGAGGAGCCGCACGGTCTGTGGCGTCTTTCCATGGTTCGTGCGGCTCCCTCCGTCGGAGGTTCGAGTCCTCCCTCGGACATTCGTGTGTGTGTGTTGTCCTTAGCGTAGGTTAGTTTAAGTTAGAGTAAGTAGTGTGTAAGGTTAGGGACCGATGACCTAAGAAGTTTGGTCCCATAGAACTTGCCACAAATTTTTTTATTAGTCTGCAGGAACTCTGCACACGTTAACGAAATTGATTTTGCTCTCCATGAGACAGACCACACGGTCACAGGGCGCCTAAGACTCCAGTCAACAATGTCTTTCCACTCGTGGGAGTGGTCTCAAAAAAATGGCTCTGAGCGCTATGGGACTTCACAGCTGTGGTCATCAGTCCCCTAGAACTTAGAACTACTTAAACCTAACTAACCTAAGGACATCACACACATCCATGCCCAAGGCAGGATTCGAACCTGCGACCGTAGCAGTCGCGCGGTTCCGGACTGCGCGCCTAGAACCGCGAGACCACCGCGGCCGGCGGAGTGGTCTCCATCTGCCATAAGACAAGAAGCAACACAGAGAATGAAAAGAAGAGCAAGAAACATATCCAAGGCATCCATTGTTGTGAACTCACCCTTAACCATCACGACTGAAATCCAGAAAAAAGCTCCCTTCCTACAATAGCACCAATTCCAACGTACACACACACACACACACACACACACACACACACACACACACACTCCAGCTTCAACAGAAGGGCGTCGAACTGAGCTGTGAAGAACAAAGACTCTTGGAGAACTAGAACAGAAAAAGATAAGTTACTGAGCCGTGGTAAGACTTTCCACTGCGCCACTAGCTGCTTAGGTTGCCAATGAGGAGTCGATCATGTGTCGTCAACTAAAGTTTTTGGACGAGGTGCGTGTGTAGTTGGTTTGTGTGGAGGCCAGTTGGCTGACAAGTTATGGCTGTCTGGCCCGCGTCTCGAGGAACGACGTAAGATCAAATCAAACAACCTCGTCAACAAGTTCCCGACCTACTCTGAAAACGTAAGGTTTACACCCCCTTGAAGATCGTCTGTGTGGATTGGAAGCAATAACGTCCTATCTGGAATCATGCAAATCGGGGCTCCTTCTCACCTAAGTGGAGTTACGTGTTGTTTTCTTATTCTGATCACTTGATATCGTAAAAAAAAAAAAATGGCTCTGAGCACTATGGGACTTAACAGCTAAGGTCATCAGTCCCCTAGACGTTAGAACTACTTAAACCTAACTAACCTAAGGACATCACACACATCCATGCCCGAGTGAGGATTCGAACCTGCGACGGTAGCGGTCGCGCGGTTCCAGACTGAAGCGCCTAGAACCGCTATTTCTTTTTTTTGTTTAGTCTCATTTTGTTTGTTTTCGTTCGTTGTGTCTGCTCGGTCCGGACGTTGCAAGACACCCGTTTCAGTTCGTTGTTGATCCATTAACTCAGTTTTTTTATTGCAGAGGGCAGCTAACCCTCTGACCGAACACGTTGAGTTAGCGTGCCGGTTGTTCGGACACTCCAGCCCGCGTGATATCGTAAGGCCATGCCTGTGTTCTATGGAATGGGGCCTGTTATGTAAACGCAAACTACCACTGTTTGAGTGCATGACCGTCGGTCAGTGTTACTAATTCCAGTTTGTGCTCTCGGTCATATTTCATGCAAATGTAAGAGTATTCCCTGTGATAGTTTTCCGCGAAGGGAATAATTTGCGGCTCGATCTGTATGGGAGGCTAGGTGGTATATGCGTATGTTTGTGTTATTGAATCAGCAGGTGCTGACATGACTGGTAGTGAATATTAGTAATTTTAAGGAGTGTTAAATTTGACCTATTGGTACCCCCTTGCCATTAATCTACATACACTCCTGGAAATTGAAATAAGAACACCGTGAATTCATTGTCCCAGGAAGGGGAAACTTTATTGACACATTCCTGGGGTCAGATACATCACATGATCACACTGACAGAACCACAGGCACATAGACACAGGCAACAGAGCATGCGCAATGTCGGCACTTTCGCAGCAATGCAGGCTGCTATTCTCCCACGGAGACGATCGTAGAGATGCTGGATGTAGTCCTGTGGAACGGCTTGCCATGTCATTTCCACCTGGCGCCTCAGTTGGACCAGCGTTCGTGCTGGACGTGCAGACCGCGTGAGACGACGCTTCATCCAGTCCCAAACATGCTCAATGGGGGACAGATCCGGAGATCTTGCTGGCCAGGGTAGTTGACTTACACCTTCTAGAGCACGTTGGGTGGCACGGGATACATGCAGACGTGCATTGTCCTGTTGGAACAGCAAGTTCCCTTGCCGGTCTAGGAATGGTAGAACGATGGGTTCGATGACGGTTTGGATGTACCGTGCACTATTCAGTGTCCCCTCGACGATCACCAGTGGTGTATGGCCAGTGTAGGAGATCGCTCCCCACACCATGATGCCGGGTGTTGGCCCTGTGTGCCTCGGTCGTATGCAGTCCTGATTGTGGCGCTCACCTGCACGGCGCCAAACACGCATACGACCATCATTGGCACCAAGGCTGAAGCGACTCTCATCGCTGAAGACGACACGTCTCCATTCGTCCCTCTATTCACGCCTGTCGCGACACTACTGGAGGCGGGCTGCACGATGTTGGGGCGTGAGCGGAAGACGGCCTAACGGTGTGCGGGACCGTAGCCCAGCTTCATGGAGACGGTTACGAATGGTCCTTGCCGATACCCCAGGAGTAACAGTGTCCCTAATTTGCTGGGAAGTGGCGGTGCGGTCCCCTACGGCACTGCGTAGGATCCTACGGTCTTGGCGTGCATCCGTGCGTCGCTGCGGTCCGGTCCCAGGTCGACGGGCACGTGCACCTTCCGCCGACCACTGGCGACAACATCGATGTACTGTGGAGGCCTCACGCCCCACGTGTTGAGCAATTCGGCGGTACGTCCACCCGGCCTCCCGCATGAACACTATACGCCCTCGCTCAAAGTCCGTCAACTGCACATACGGTTCACGTCCACGCTGTCGCGGCATGCTACCAGTGTTAAAGACTGCGATGGAGCTCCGTATGCCACGGCAAACTGGCTGACACTGACGGCGGCGGTGCACAAATGCTGCGCAGCTAGCGCCATTCGACGGCCAACACCGCGGTTCCTGGTGCGTCCGCTGTGCCGTGAGTGTGATCATTGCTTGTACAGCCCTCTCGCAGTGTCCGGAGCAAGTATGGTGGGTCTGACACACCGGTGTCAATGTGTTCTTTTTTCCATTTCCAGGAGTGTATTTCCCTTTTACTCCCCGGTCATTATAGTGTGATGCCTTATTTCCGCAGATTACTGTTATCTTTTCAGCTGTGTCGGCAGGGCAGCTTTAGCGGCAAACGACGGTTTGCTGTTCCCTGGTTCCGGAGCAGAGGCGTGTTTTTTGTTGGCGCGGCGGCTCTCCGGTCGTCGCACGGCGCCTGGGTTGGTCGGCAGTCGGCCGCCCCTGTTAGCCGCACAGGTGTGGCTCAAGTTAAGTAAAGCTGATCCTTTCGTACGTGCAACGGCTGAGCGTTGCCGTTAGTGCGGGGACCAGTGGTTAGATCTGTTTTGTGAATTTAAAGAGCTCAGGAGCTTAGGCGTGTTTGCCAAGCCTGAGGATTTTCCTCATTGTACCTCTGTAATTATTCTTTTAAGCCACCCGGGATTGCCGAGCGGTCAGGGGCGCCTTGCACGGTCCGCGTGGCTTCCCCCGTCGGAGGTTCGAATCCTCCCTCGGGCATGGGTGTGTGTGTGTCGTCCTTAGCGTAAGTTAGTTTAAGTTAGATTAAGTAGTACGTAAGCTTAAGGACCGATGACCTCAGCAGTTTGGTCCCGTAAGACCTTACCACAAATTTCCGAATTTCCTGCTCTTTAAAGTTGGCACCCCTATCACTACTTCTCAGCGTCTGCAGTTTACGACCTGTTACTTATGAAGACAAACTGGCGAACCTTACCTTCGTCCGCAGTCATTACTTACTACACTTGCTGTTAAATTTGGTTGCCAGTTCCTGTCATAGCCGTCTGCTGTAGCTGTCAGCTTACTTTGAATTTTGGGCACTTGTTTAGTTATTAAGAACTGTGTAAAAGTTTCTGCTGGTTCGTACCAAGTTCAAATACATTTAAATTGCATGTACTTCAACTTATCTTCAAATTTGGGCAATTGTATATTTATTAGGCCTTGTTGTTAATGTTTGGTTGCGATGTATGGCTGGTCATTTATGTTTAATTTTTATATCTTTATAGTTGGTCTGTCCCAGGGACTGTTTAGTTTGTTTGAGATTTTTATTAAGGGTTATGCATTGCTAAGCGGCCTTCCAACAGCTTCTATCAGTGGCGTGTCTTGTGAGCAACTCGGGATTTCGGTGAAAGTTGTTCAACTGTGTAACAGTCAGCTAGACTTGAAATATGTTAGTACAGTTAACAGCCGTTATTGTAATTCATATGGTTGATAAAATTGCTTGTTGAACCTGCTTGCGGCCACGCTCAATTGATGTAACCTTTAGTTTTGGGAACTCTGTACTTCCGCTTTTCATGTACTATTTATAATGCTGTAATTGTTAAGGTGTTCTTTTAAAAAAACTGAGATTTGAGCCTGTTCAACCTTTACTCAGATTTCTGTCTCTTTTATTAAGTTTTTAAATTGTAATGTTAATATTGCCACTAACTAAAAAAATGTATTACATGAAATAACACATGACAAATGTGTGGGTCCACCTTCCATGTTTTTCCTTAAGCCATAGCAAGCCTAGCTAAGATGTATCAGTTACCAGCGGGCTGCCATTTCCAATGCGGGACCTGGAAGATACTCAGTAGGATAAGAACAGGCGCAACAGGGTGCAACACTAATTTGAAGAAGCGGGGTATCAGTGATGAATTTTGTGGATGTTTGACAAGGCAGCAATTTGAACACTTATCGGTTTGCATAATCTGAGGGAACCCTGTGACATGGAAAACCTGCCTGCAATGAATAACTACGCCATTATGACTGCTTATCACTGGGCTCTTACAGGGGGGAATTCTCTGTAATTAATATTAGATAGTAGTTTTCATTACATTGTGTTTTAGTGTTCCTTGGACTTGTATAAATAAATAAAGTTTAGATTCCACAAAGGCTGTTCGCCTGAGAATGTTCTTTATACATTCAGTCACCAAATATTACAAGAATTAAATAAAATATTGTCACCAGTAGGTATTTTTTCTGATTCATCCAAGGTGTTTCGCTGTGCACATCATGCTACTCTCTTAGCTACATATAGGTTTCATGGAAATGACGTTATAAACAACTGATTTGAATCATACTTAAAAAAACCGAATGCAAAAAGTTGTGCTGAATGTTGGCGAGAAAATTATTGTGATTGGGGAGCAATCACGGAGTACCACAGGGTTCAGTTTTTGATCCACTCTTTTCCTTACACATGCGAATGACATTCGATTTAACATTCATTTAAACTGAATTGGTGCTTTTGTATACGATACTAGCACGCCAATAAATACCATAAGAAACAAAGCAGAAGAAGAAATTATCAATGATATTTTTCGAAGACTTAAGCGGTTTTCTAAGAATGGACTGTCCATTAATATTGAGAAAACTCTCTGTATTCAATTATGTACAGAAATGTTGGAACACATGAGGCAATACTGACCCTACGACTTATCTTAGAAGAAAGATTAAGGAAAGACAAACCTACGTTTCTAGCGTTTGTAGACTTAGAGAAAACTTTTGACAATATTGATTGGAATACTCTCTTTGAAATTCTAAAGGTGGCAGGGGTAAAATACAGGGAGCGAAAGGCTATTTACAATTTGTACAGAAACCAGATGGCAGTTATAAGAGTCAAGGGGTATGAAAGGGAAGCAGTGGTTGGGAAGGGAGTGAGACAGGGTTGTAGCCTATCCCCAATGCCATTCAATCTGTATATCGAACAAGCCATAAAGGAAACAAAAGAAAAGTTCGGAGTAGGTATTAAAATCCATGGAGAAGAAATAAAAACTTTGAGGTTCGCTGATGACATTGTAATTCTGTCAGAGACAGCAAAGGACTTGCAAGAGCAGTTGAACGGAATGGACAGTGTCTTGAAAGGAGGGTATAAGATGAACATCAATAAAAGCAAAACGAGGATAATGGAATGTAGTCGAATTAAGTCGGGTGATGCTGAGGGAGTTAGATTAGGAAATGAGACACTTAAAGTAGTAAAGGAGTTTTGCTATTTGGGGAGCAAAATAACTGATGATGGTCGAAGTAGAGAGCATATAAAATGTAGACTGGCAATGGCAAGGAAAGCGTTTCTGAAGAAGAAAAATTTGTTAACTTCGAGTATAGATTTAAATGTCAGGAAGTCGTTTCTGAAAGTATTTGTATGGAGTGTAGCCATGTATGGAAGTGAAACGTGGACGATAAATAGTTTAGACAAGAAGAGAATAGAAGCTTTCGAAATGTGGTGCTACAGAAGAATGCTGAAGATTAGATGGGGAGAAGAGGAGCTTGTGGAACAACTTGACTAGTAGAAGAGATCGGTTGGTAGGACATGTTCTGAGACATCGAGGGATCACCAATTTAGTATTGGAGGGCAGCGTGGAGGGTAAAAATCGTAGAGGGAGACCAAGAGATGAATACACTAAGCAGATTCAGAAGGATGTAAGCTGCAGTAGGTACTGGGAGATGAAGAAGCTTGCACAGGATAGAGTAGCATGGAGAGCTGCATCAAACCAGTCTCAGGACTGAAAACCACAACAACAACAATAAACTTAATCATATCAAGAATTAATGTAGTACGTGGACAGTATTGAGTTACAATGTTCATAATTTTGATATACATACACATGAAAACTTAAACTGGAAGAAATATGTTACTGAAATGATCAAATAATTAAATTCAGCTACTTTTTCTCTTGGTATCTTTGCTAGTTTTTTTAAATAAACGTATCAACCTCCTGCCATATTTTGCATATTTCCACTCAGAAATGTCTTATGGAATAATTTTCTGTTGTAGTTAATTGCCTTATAAAGAAAGTATTGATAGTATGTGGCTTCCATTTGAAGTCATCTCTTCATGTGGTCAGGTATTTAAAGTGCACCTTCACAACATGTGTATTCGCTAATGGAACTCGTCATAAATAATCCATCACAATTTAAGGAGAAAACGATGTCTGCACCTACAACACCAGTAGAAAAACTCATTATTAAAGCTGTTAGTAGCTCAGATATGAGTTGAATATACTCATAAATATACTCATAAATAAGTATACTCATAAATAATCCATCACAATTTAAGGAGAAAACGATGTCTGCACCTACAACACCAGTAGAAAAACTCATTATTAAAGCTGTTAGTAGCTCAGATATGAGTTGAATATACACCATCGAAAATTATTGATAATTTGCCCAATAAAATTAAATGTTCGTCAGGTAGCAAAGCTAGATTTAAATCTAACCTAAAATCATTTTTTCTCAGCAACTGTTTCTATTCCATAGGAAAAATGTTTCCCGAGCCTTTCCGAAACGTACTCTCGAAATTGCAGTAGTAAACGCCTCTGTACAATACAGTGCTTCTCCCGTAGCTTCTACCACTGGAGTTGGTTATTCTGTCAATCCAACCTGCTATGGGTTCCAGACCGTGCTTTGTAAGCCACTTCTTTCACGGATAAATTACATTTCCAAATTTTTCTCTGGCTGGCATCTGTTTTTCCTAGAATTTGTTGTATGTGGTCTTACCACTTAAAGTCGTCCTGGATAGTCACTCCTACGTATCTTACGGATGTTATTGTTTGTAGTGATTTTTCGTCAATAGTTTAATCGAACAGCAGTGGATTTCTTCACTTGTTTATGGGCGCTATGTTACATCTACGCTGGTGAGCCAAAACATTATAACCACCTGCTTAATAGCTTGTTAGTCCGTCTTTGGAACGAAACACATCACTGATTCTGCGTATCAGGGACCTGACAATTTGTTGGTAGCTTTGTGGAGGTATGGGGGCATTAGATGTCTACGCACAAGTCCTGTCATTCTCGTAAGTAACGGGCCGCTGATTTGCGCACGCGATGATGGCGCCCAATAGAGACCCAGATAGGTTCCATAGGATTTACATCAGACGAATTTCGTCGCCAAGACATCAACATGGCTTCACTATAATGCTCCTAAAAACCGCTGTACCATGGTTCTGTTCCCGAGGCACGGACAATTATACTGCTGAAAGATGACATCGACATCGGGGAAGTCATCTGTGAGGAATCGTGGACGTCCAACCACTTAGCGCTTAGTGGAAGTTTCACTATCCTTCTACCTCTTTCCGTAGGTGCTCATGACACAGAACGTGAACGTTCGAGCAGCTTCGCCGTTTTCGAGATATTCGTTCACAGGCTCTGCGTAATAATAATCTGCCCTTTGTCAAAGTCGCTTATCTCAATCGATTTTCCTGTTTGCAGCCCATATCTTCGCTAGGTGATCAACCTTCCGTGTCTGCCCCGTTTACATACTTTTGTTACCGCGTGACGCGCCCGCAACGCCACCGGGCGGCATCCAACGTCGGAGTTTGCGGTGGTTATAATGTTTTGCCTGTTCAGTGTATTTACGTTCAGTGACAGCTGCCAGTCACTGCACCCATCATCGATCATCTGCAAGTATTCTTGGAATTAGGTACAGACTTCTTACGTTGCTACGTCCCAATACACGGCTTGGTCTGCTAACAGCTCCACGGACCTTCCGACGTAATCCACCAGTTCATTCACGTAAACAGTAATGCCCCTATCAGACCTTCCTTAGGATACTCTTGAAATTACCTTTACATCTGTCGAATTTATTCCTTTAAGAGTTATGTGTTCAATTTTTATTTAAAAACTGGTAAACTGTGAATCGGACTAGCTTTTAAGTTCACTCTCAGATAAGAACTGAAAAATAATGTTTTCATTAATGATAAATTTAGGCAAGTGTGTCGCTTAGGAACTTGTAAATGGCCAGCTTGTAGCCATCCACTGGCATATACACATCGTCCTAACTGACTGACTGGCTAAGGATAGAAGCTTCACACTTGGACAGGGTGTTAATCTTATACTGTAGGCAGCGTTTAGGAAGGGAGTCAACTCCTAAGGGGGTGAAATAAGGGATGAAAGGTGTAATGGGACACCGTTTTCTAACATAACATTTTAATAGAAGTAGCCAATACCACGATTAACCTCGAATCTCTTATAGGGGAACATTATCTCGGCTGTCCCATATTTTTAATTGCACAACCTAACGCTAATTATTAAATTTATTTCTGGATTCATTTATATAATAATGATATAGCTTGGTTATAATTCTTCTTTTGTGAAAAAAGTTTTGCTTTAGTAAACTCTTTAGAATATTGTGAGTACCGCAGAATGGATGGGATGGCTAGAGGACAAATGTAAGGATGTAGAGGCTTCTCTCACTAGGGGTAAGATAGATACTGCCTACAGGAAAATTAAAGAGACCTTTGGAGAAAAGAGAACCACTTGTATGAATATCAAGAGCTCAGAAGGAAACCCAGTTCAAAGCAAAGAAGAGAAAGCAGAATGGTGGAAGGAGTATATAGAGGGTCTATACAAAGGCGATGTACTTGAGGACAATATTATGGAAATGGAAGAGGATGTAGATGCAGATGAAATGGGAGACATGATATGTGCGTGAGCACTGAAAGACCTGAGTCGAAACAAGGCCCCCGGAGTAGAAAAAATGGCTCTGAGCACTATGGGACTTAACATCTTAGGTCATCAGTCCCCTAGAATTTAGAACTAGTTAAACCTAACTAACCTAAGGACAGCACACACATCCATGCCCGAGGCAGGATTCGAACCTGCGACCGCAGCAGTCGCGCGGTTCCGGACTGCGCGCCTAGAACCGCGAGACCACCGCGGCCGGCCCGGAGTAGACAATATTCCATTAGAACTACTGACAGCCTTGGGAGAGCCAGTCCTGACGAAACTCTACCGTCTGGTGAGCAAGATGTATGAGACAGGCGAAATACCCTCAGACATCAAGAAGAATATAATAATTCCAATCCCAAAGAAAGCAGGGGTCGACAGATGTGAAAATTACCGAACTAGCAGTTTCATAAGTCACAGCTGCAAAATACTAACGCGAATTCTTTACAGACGAATGGAAAAAATGGTAGAAGCCGCCCTCGGGGAAGGTCAGTTTGGGTTCCGTAGAAATGTTGGAACACGTGAGGCAATACTGACCCTACGACTTATCTTAGAAGAAAGATTAAGGAAAGACAAACCTACGTTTCTAGCGTTTGTAGACTTAGAGAAAACTTTTGACAATATTGATTGGAATACTCTCTTTGAAATTCTAAAGGTGGCAGGGGTAAAATACAGGGAGCGAAAGGCTATTTACAATTTGTACAGAATCCAGATGGCAGTTATAAGAGTCGAGGGGTATGAAAGGGAAGCAGTGGTTGGGAAGGAAGTGAGACAGGGTTGTAGCCTATCCCCGATGCCATTCAATCTGTATATTGAATAAGCCATAAAGGAAACAAAAGAAAAGTTCGGAGTAGGTATTAAAATCCATGGAGAAGAAATAAAAACTTTGAGGTTCGCTGATGACATTGTAATTCTGTCAGAGACAGCAAAGGACTTGCAAGAGCAGTTGAACGGAATGGACAGTGTCTTGAAAGGAGGGTATAAGATGAACATCAATAAAAGCAAAACGAGGATAATGGAATGTAGTCGAATTAAGTCGGGTGATGCTGAGGGAATTAGATTAGGAAATGAGACACTTAAAGTAGTAAAGGAGTTTTGCTATTTGGGGAGCAAAATAACTGATGATGGTCGAAGTAGAGAGCATATAAAATGTAGACTGGCAATGGCAAGGAAAGCGTTTCTGAAGAAGAAAAATTTGTTAACTTCGAGTATAGATTTAAATGTCAGGAAGTCGTTTCTGAAAGTATTTGTATGGAGTGTAGCCATGTATGGAAGTGAAACGTGGACGATAAATAGTTTAGACAAGAAGAGAATAGAAGCTTTCGAAATGTGGTGCTACAGAAGAATGCTGAAGATTAGATGGGGAGAAGAGGAGCTTGTGGCACAACTTGACTAGAAGAAGGGATCGGTTGGTAGGATATGTTCTGAGACACCGAGGGATCACCAATTTAGTATTGGAGGGCAGCGTGAAGGGTAAAAATCATAGAGGGAGACCAAGAGATGAATACACTAAGAAGATTCAGAAGGATGTAGGCTGCAGTAGGCACTGGGAGATGAAGAAGCTTGCACAGGATAGAGTAGCACGGAGAGCTTCATCAAACCAGTCTCAGGACTGAAGACCACAACAACAACAACAACCGCAGAATGGTAGTTGTAGTGGGCGTGCCTCTGATGGAAATGCGCGTGGTTTTTTAATTTTGTCTTCAACAATGTAATTTTATGGTTGTATGAAAATGGAGACTGTGAAGTCAGTGTAATATAGAAGAATGGGATGAAATAAAAGAAAATCATAGCAACAGATATTACTTCGTCAGTATTTGGTATCTGGAACCCAGTAAGTCAAAATTTCAGCCGCGAGAATGTACACATAGTTCCAAGAACTGGAGCCAAAAATTAAGAGAAATAGAAGATAAGTAAAAAGTTTTTCTTTTGTATATCTTACTCCTCGCGAAGCTTTCAAAACTTGTGCAGAGACAGAGAATTTTAATAGTGATGAGAGGGGGGGTAAGATTACAAAAGCTTACTGAAAATATGGCGCTATTAAGACTATTCTGAAGCCAGAACTACGAAAATTGGTTATTGTTTCTCGGTCAGAAATAGAAAAATACATGTTTCAGCATTTTTGGAAATTTAAGCATTAAGCGGGGAAAATAGTGGGTGTTTTTTTTATAAATAAATCACTTTTAAAGAACTACTAAAACATTTTAATGCTGTTTCTATTAAGATTGCTATTTGACTTCTCGGTTAGAAAAAAATATATATTTCAGTGATTTTGGAAATCCAGATTCCGAAGGGGGCGAAAAGTTCTATGAAATTATTTCATTATGAAAGGATATTAAAAGCTCAGTCTATGGAAATTTATATTTGGCTTCTATGGTAGAAATAAGAAATATTTGTGTATCACTCTTTATGGAAATTTCAGCCCCTACAAGGATGAAAAAGCGGATGAGAATTTTTAAAAAAATATTTTATTACATTAAAAGATCTTTAAAGCTAAATCTATAAAAACTAGTATTTCACTTGTCGGTTAGATTTAAAGAAATATGTGTTAGGGGACGCAAGTTTTTATGGAAATATCACCGCAAGAATGCAAAAGGTATGATTAATAAAAACTTCAGAATCCAGCTACCAGAAACTCTTTTTGCCCAGAAGTACATTCGGAAAAGACTATGCGTCTATGGCCTTATTAGCGTGTTAATCTTTAGAAGGTGTTTCAATTTGTGAACAACATAAAAATTCGATTAAAGAAAACGAAAAGACAAAGTAAAAGTTTGAACATCGCTGCTGAGGTTCAGTGTCCGTGTCAGAATTATATTGTAACAAATAAGCCCTCGGTCACAAGAGTCTTGTTGCACTCCTTGTTCACAGTACGAGCAGCCCTTAGCGGCTCGCCATCTGACAAGTCGCCTTTCCGGCTGAGATCTTTTTTAATATGTGACTTGTAAGTACTGCAGCTTTTCGAGTCAGTACAAACTTTAATTTTATTAATGTACTATATACCTAATGTTTTAGTACAGTTAGTCTAATTCTGAAGACGACGCTCATAGTAGCGTCGTAACCAGGTCAATTTTGACTTAATATTTGTGACCGAGGGCTTATTTGTTATAATATAAAAGAAAAAGTCTGTGCAGACCATACAGTCTATGTGAGCGAAGCAGCGGACGCTAAGCTAGTAATGTATATACTATCGTGCAAACTCACTCGTTCCACATCATGTCGATAGAAAAATCGTTCATATGATTTATGGGACGCGTAGCTAACTAACACACACACACACACACACACACACACACACACATACACACACACACATTCTTACGACGGGAAACACCATTCGTTTCATCTTATTTTACGTGGCCTAACACACTGCTTCTTTTACATTACAATTGTCGTGCGTCCCTGTAACTTATGATGGTTCTTCGCATTATTGCACACCGTTTACACCGATGTTAATAAAAAGCATGTGCGATGACAAAATCAGTATATGTTAACGAACGTAGAGTAGTCCACAAAATGAAACGAGCCGCATTTCTTGCGACCACAATAAACCACTGCAGACACGCAGTTGAACTTGTCTGCGCTGGCGGACAGTGTGGGCTAAGAGATGGAACAGTGCTGACCTGCTCTTCGGTATCGCGCCGAGAGCGCTTCACGTGGCCCTCGTCGAAGATGCGCAGGTTGTGGAGGCTGGCGCTGAGAGCTTTGCGAAGCGTCATCGCTGGACTGATCACCTGGCCGCCGATAAGCGGGCACGTCCGCCGCCGGGCGCCACCGGACGCCCATTGGCGACGTCTCCCTTATCTCTCGGCACGCGCTCTCTCCGCGCTGCTACCGGCGAGTGGAGCCACAGTCCGTACCGACTCCAACCTCCGTCTCACACATAACGCTGCAAAAGTTGTTACTGTACGAGGCCTACAACGGCACTAGCGCTCCAAACGGTTAGCAAGCCGATCGCACCGCCACACAATAAATTATTTTGAGGAAAGAAAAGAGTGAATCTTTTTTAAAGTACAGGGTTATTACAAATGATTGAAGCGATTTCACAGCTCTACAATAACTTTATTATTTGAGATATTTTCACAATGCTTTGCACACACATACAAACACTCAAAATGTTTTTATAGGCATTCACAAATGTTCGATATGTGCCCCTTTAGTGATTCAGCAGACATCAAGCCGATAATCAAGTTCCTCCCACACTCGGCGCAGCATGTCCCCATCAATGAGTTCGAAAGCATCGTTGATGCGAGCTCGCAGTTCTGGCACGTTTCTTGGTAGAGGAGGTTTAAACACTGAATCTTTCACATAACCCCACAGAAAGAAATCGCATGGGGTTAAGTCGGGAGAGCGTGGAGGCCATGACATGAATTGCTGATCATGATCTCCACCACGACCGATCCATGGGTTTTCCAATCTCCTGTTTAAGAAATGCCGAACATCATGATGGAAGTGCGGTGGTGCATCATCCTGTTGAAAGATGAAGTCGGCGCTGTCGGTCTCCAGTTGTGGCATGAGCCAATTTTCCAGCATGTCCAGATACACGTGTCCCATAACGTTTTTTTCGCAGAAGAAAAAGGGGCCGTAAACTTTAAACTGTGAGATTGCTCAAAACACGTTAACTTTTGGTGAATTGCGAATTTGCTGCACGAATGCGTGAGGATTCTCTACCGCCCAGATTCGCACATTGTGTCTGTTCACTTCACCATTAAGAAAAAATGTTGCTTCATCACTGAAAACAAGTTTCGCACTGAACGCATCCTGTTCCATGAGCTGTTGCAACCGCGCCGAAAATTCAAAGCGTTTAACTTTGTCATCGGGTGTCAGGGCTTGTAGCAGTTGTAAACGGTAAGGCTTCTGCCTTAGCCTTTTCCGTAAGATTTTCCAAACCGTCGGCTGTGGTACGTTTAGCTCCCTGCTTGCTTTACTCGTCGACTTCCGCGGGCTACGCGTGAAACTTGCCCGCACGCGTTCAACCGTTTCTTCGCTCACTGCAGGCCGACCCGTTGATTTCCCCTTACAGAGGCATCCAGAAGCTTTAAACTGCGCATACCATCGCCGAATGGAGTTAGCAGTTGGTGGATCTTTGTTGAACTTCGTCCTGAAGTGTCGTTGCACTGTTATGACTGACTGATGTGAGTGCATTTCAAGCACGACATGCGCTTTCTCGGCTCCTGTCGCCATTTTGTCTCACTGCGCTCTCGAGCGCTCTGGCGGCAGAAACCTGAAGTGCGGCTTCAGGCGAACAAAACTTTATGAGTTTTTCTACGTATCTGTAGTGCGTCGTGACCATATGTCAATGAATGGAGCTACAGTGAATTTATGAAATCGCTTCAATCATTTGTAATAGCCCTGTATAACACTTCAGAGAGACATTTGACGCGCCTTTGAATGGCGGTAGAAACCGTGTACAGGAAAGGCAGTGCCGACTCAGAATTTGAAGTTCAGTGCTCAACTTGGAACCTTACAATTTTAAAGAGTCCTAGAGGATATTAGTCTGGTGGAACACCACTTACGAGGAGAACATGGCAATTGCTATGCACTGATTTCACAGAAACCACGATCAGTGGAAGAGAGAGAAGCGAACACGTGTCTCGGCTTATCGGCAGATACTCCACGGTCAAAGTTTTCGAGGTACCTTTCGGTGAATGAACAGTTCAGCCTAAGCGGTGGCACAGTGGCAAGCGTTGCGGCTGCACACTTTTGTTCACCCAAGTCCGTAAAAGATTACTACAAATGGTTCAAATGGCTCTGAGCACTATGGGGCTTAACTGCTGAGGTCATCAGTCCCCTAGAACTTTGAACTACTTAAAACTAACTAACCTAAGGACATCACACACAACCATGCCCGAGGCAGGATTCGTGCCTGCGACCATAGCAGTCGCACGATTCCAGACTGTAGCGCCTAGAACCGCCCTGAAAAGATTACTACACGAATGTTTTCTAACGTATACTGAAATAAAGTTGTCCTTACTCTTGTACAAATTGTACGTCTGGTAAATGAATTAAAAAAATTAATAAGCAAATTGCGTGCAGTTGTTTTCAATGAAATTCCTCAAATATACCTTGATTCATAATCAACTGCAAACACCAGTGTTCGCTAAACGTACTTATGGAGAAATAGTAACGATCGAAAACTATCATTTATTTAAAATGACCGGTTACGGCGTACACAGTAGGTCATCTTCAGATTGATTGCACCATTTACTGGTCATTTTAAATAAATGATATTTTGTGATCGTGGCTGTTTCTTCGTAAGTAACTATCACAAGTAAAATCCCTGACACTCCCAACCATGTTGGTTAAAATCACTTCGGTAAAATGATCCGTTATTACCAACCTTCAGCAATACTGACTACTTTTCCGCGTGAGATTCATACATAAAAATGTCACTGTTTCAAACCTGGTATGTGCTATGCTCGTGTTGTTCGACTTCCTGTGTTTGAGTGTTTCTACGATCGGTATCATCCAAGGGTATCGACCAAATTTTCCTGGAGAATGAATATAAGAATAAAATACAAGAATATAAGAACTGATATAATAGTGGAATACGAGGTGCGACAATAAAGTAATGAGACTGATGTAAAAAAAATGTTGCTTAAGGTTTTAGTCAAGTTTAGTGTTGTCTCATTCATAGTAGTTCCCTTCTGATTGCACACACTTTTTCCAGCGCTTCTGCCTTTGATGGTAACTTTTCTGGAATATCCTCCAAGACCCTCGTCGTCTTGTGTTGTTTGAAAATGGTGTCCCTTGACCGCCGTTGTGACTCTTGGAAATAGAAAAAAGTCGCATGGAGCGATATCTGGTGAATAAGATGGCTGTGGTACTACTAAAATTTGTTTTAAGGTTAAAAATTGCTGTACTGACAGAGCAGTATGGGACCATTTTCACACAAATCTTTCTCATATCAAGCTCCTCAGTTATTATTAGACGAACCACTTCTCGATTGATGTTCAGTTCTTTTGCAATCATTTTCACGGATAATCTTCGATCAGATCGTAAGAGTTTACGCACCCTGGCCAAGTTGACATCCGTCATGAGGGTCTGATGGTCGTCCACTGCAGTCTTCACCTTCAACATTCGTTCTGCCTTCACTAAACATTTTACGCCAACGAAAACTTGAACTCTTGTCATAAGCACCTCTCCAAACGCCTTCTGAAGCTTACAGTAAGCTGTCGTCGCGTTTTCACCCAATTTAATGCAAGAAGAAATGGCATACCGTTGCGCAATATTATGCGGTTCCATTTCCGTGACGAGAGACACAAACCCGTGTTAACTTATTACAGCACAACTCATGACTGAGCAGTTGTATCGATATGCTGTTTGGGCTAGAAGCAGCTTATAGACCAAGTTCAAAGATATTGTGCCTACACAAGCCTGCAGGGTTGCCACATCTTGCAAATAAAATTAGTCTCATTACTTTATTGTCGCACCTTGTATAAGAATATGATAATTTAAAAATATTGTAACCCCTGAAAATACCCTACACACATATATTATACAGTAAATGTACGACTCTTATCGTGAAACCAACTTGTAATTTTACAATTTATATAGCGCCCTTATATCCCATAACATGACAAGAAACATTCGTGCAGTAACCTTCTATGACTAGGGGCATAAAGATGAAAAAATATAAAGAAATAAGATAAAATAAATAAAAACAATAATCAGGTTTCGAACACGGGCCGCAAACCTGAGAGGCCCCAATGCTAACCACACCACCAATTCAGCTGAAACTATCGTGCGCCAAAAGGCATCGAAATTACGTCGAAAACTTTGATCGTCGTTTTCTTAGAAACGGTCGAGTACCCGCTGATAAGCTGAGAAACGTGTTCGCCCATTTTAACTCCTCTTCCACTGAGCGAAGTTTCTGGGAAACTGTTTTTCATCTTTGAAAATGGTGTACGGTTAACAGCAGAAGTATCGGAACAAAAAACATTGCTGTCCCGGATCCTCACCCGAGAGTTGATGGAATAATAATAGTTCTTACATATATTTGGCCCCTCCCCAAGCGGTAGTCTAATTAAAGAGACATGAACAATTGCAAAATGATTGTACATAGATATGTAAATCACAAATCCAATGACATATGATACAAAAAAGTTAATGTGTCAGTAAATAATATTTTTCTGGATATTACGTGCATGACGAGGGGAGAGATGTATGTCGCCTCTAGGAAAATTAAAGAAGACTGTGGAAAAAAGCGAAGTAGATGTAATAATGTTAAGATTTCTGATAACAAGTGACTACTAAGGAAAGAAAGCTGAAGAGCCGGAAGAATATATACAGGGTGTTTCAAAAATGACCGGTATATTTGAAACGGCAAAAAAAATAAACGAGCAGCGATAGAAATACACCGTTTGTTGCAATATGCTTGGGACAACAGTACATTTTCAGGCGGACAAACTTTCGAAATTACAGTAGTTACAATTTTCAGCAACAGATGGCGCTGCAAGTGATGTGAAAGATATAGAAGACAACGCAGTCTGTGGGTGCGCCATTCTGTACGTCGTCTTTCTGCTGTAAGCGTGTGCTGTTCACAACGTGCAAGTGTGCTGTAGACAACATTGTTTATTCCTTAGAACAGAGGATTTTTCTGGTGTTGGAATTCCACTGCCTAGAACACAGTGTTGTTGCAACAAGACAAGTTTTCAACGGAGGTTTAATGTAACCAAAGGACCGAAAAGCGATACAATAAAGGATCTGTTTGAAAAATTTCAACGGACTGGGAACGTGACGGATGAACGTGCTGGAAAGGTAGGGCGACCGCGTACGGCAACCACAGAGGGCAACGCGCAGCTAGTGCAGCAGGTGATCCAACAGCGGCCTCGGGTTTCCGTTCGCCGTGTTGCAGCTGCGGTCCAAATGACGCCAACGTCCACGTATCGTCTCATGTGCCAGAGTTTACACCTCTATCCATACAAAATTCAAACGCGGCAACCCCTCAGCGCCGCTACCATGGCTGCACGAGAGACATTCGCTAACGATATAGTGCACACGATTGATGACGGCGATATGCATGTGGGCAGCATTTGGTTTACTGACGAAGCTTATTTTTACCTGGACGGCTTCGTCAATAAACAGAACTGGCGCATATGGGGAACCGAAAAGCCCCATGTTGCAGTCCCATCGTCCCTGCATCCTCAAAAAGTACTGGTCTGGGCCGCCATTTCTTCCAAAGGAATCATTGGCCCATTTTTCAGATCCGAAACGATTACTGCATCACGCTATCTGGACATTCTTCGTGAATTTGTGGCGGTACAAATTGCCTTAGACGACACTGCGAACACCTCGTGGTTTATGCAAGATGGTGCCCGGCCACATCGCACGGCCGACGTCTTTAATTTCCTGAATGAATATTTCGATGATCGTGTGATTGCTTTGGGCTATCCGAAACATACAGGAGGCGGCGTGGATTGGCCTCCCTATTCGCCAGACATGAACCCCTGTGACTTCTTTCTGTGAGGACACTTGAAAGACCAGGTGTACCGCCAGAATCCAGAAACAATTGAATAGCTGAAGTAGTACATCTCATCTGCATGTGAAGCCATTCCGCCAGACACGTTATCAAAGGTTTCGGGTAATTTCATTCAGAGACTACGCCATATTATTGTTACGCATGGTGGATATGTGGAAAATATCGTACTATAGAGTTTCCCAGACCGCAGCGCCATCTGTTGTTGAAAATTGTAACTACTGTAATTTCGAAAGTTTGTCTGCCTGAAAATGTACTGTTGTCCCAAGCATATTGCAACAAACGGTGTATTTCTATCGCTGCTCGTTTAGTTTTTATTGCCGTTTCAAATATACCGGTCAGTTTTGAAACACCCTGTAGATACGTTATGCAAGGCAAATGAACTTGAAGAAAATATTATTGAAAGGGGAGAGGAAGCAAACATAGATGGGACAGGACATATGGAAATACGGGAATAATCTGACAGAGCATTAAAAGACCTAAGTCGAAACAGAACCCCTGGAGTATACGACAGTGACTCAGAATTACTGAGATCCTTGGGATATCTAACCATCTGTTATGCAAGATATAAGAAGCTGGCCATATGGCCTCAGACATAAAAAAAAATGCAGTGGTTCCAATTTCAAAAAAAGCAGGACATTGACTTGTGTGAATACTAACGAAACATCAGTTTAATAAGTCATGATTGCATAATATTGATATGAATTGTTTGTAGAAGAATGGAAAAGCTGGTAGGAGCCGGCCTGGGGGAAGGTCAGCTTAGATCCCGGAGAAATGTAGGAACATGTGAGGCAATACCGACTCTACGACTGATCTTGAGAGAAGGTGCGAATTTAGTCATTTGCCGCCCCTACGCAGAGAAAAATACTTCCGCCCCTCATTTCGACATAAGTGTATCACCAAGTATCTTACGTCTGTACAGAATACTACGGCTGCTGCTGCTGCTAATAATAATAATAATAATAATAATAATAATTGTAGTAGTAGTAAATACAGGATGATCAAAAAGTGAGTATAAATTTGAAAACTGAATACATCACAGAATAATATAGATTGAGAGGTACAAATTGACACACATATTTGGAATGACATGGGGTTTTATTAGAACCAAAAAAATACAAAAGTTCAAAAAACGTCCGACAGATGGCGCTTCATCTGATCAGAATAGCAATAATTAGCATAACAAAGTAAGACAAAGCAAAGATGATGTTCTTTACAGCAAATGCTCAATATGTCCATCATCATTCCTCAACAATAGCTGTAGTCGAGGAATAATGTTGTGAACAGCACTGTACAGCATGTCCAGAGTTATGGTGAGGCATTGGCGTCGGATGTTGTCTTTCAGCATCTCTAGAGATGTCGGTCGATCACGATACACTTGCGACTTCAGATAACCCCAAAGCCAATAATCGCACGGACTGAGGTCTGGGGACCTGGGAGGCCAAGCATGACGAAAGTGGCGGCTGAGCACACGATCACCACCAAACGACGCGCGCAAGAGATCTTTCACGCGTCTAGCAATGTGGGGTGGATCGCCATCCTGCATAAACATCGTA
The DNA here is from genome assembly GCF_021461385.2 of Schistocerca piceifrons. Taxonomy (NCBI): domain Eukaryota; kingdom Metazoa; phylum Arthropoda; class Insecta; order Orthoptera; family Acrididae; genus Schistocerca; species Schistocerca piceifrons. The sequence goes on from NC_060141.1 coordinate 384,930,773, forward strand.
CGTTCCAGCAGGTGTTTATCAGCCAGGCTGGGGATGATGCGATTCTGTAACATATCGGCTGTCTCTCACCCGTCACGGCAGCAGTTACAAAACCAGAATCACGCATTTCCTCGAAGAAAAAAGGCCCGATAACGGTAGATGTGGTAAATCCAACCCACACCGTGACTTTCTCGTCGTGCAATGGAGTTTCCACGACAGTTCTAGGATTTTCGGTAGCCCAAATTCTGCAGTTGTGGGCGTTGACAGACCCTCGGAGCGTGAAATGAGCTTCGTCGGTCCACAACACTTAACGAATCGTCATCTTCCGCCATCTTTTGAAACGCCCACGCCGCAAATGCCTTCCTCTTCACTAAATCGCCAGGTAACAGTTCATGATGCCGATGGATTTTGTACGGATAGCATCGGAGGGTACGCCTCAGTGCCAACCAAACGGTAGTGTATGGAATGCCGGCGCGACGTGCGACTGCACGAGCGCTGACTTCACCGTGCATAGACGAACCCGCTACAGTCTCCATTTCTTCCTGAACTGTCTCAGCAGCATTACGCCTTGTGCTCTGTCGGCCACTACGGGGTCTATCGTCTAAGCAACCCGTGGCTTCGAACTTCGAAATCATTCTCGCACAGCTGCATTTGTCAACGGACTTTTACCCATTCGAATCCCCTTCCTACGACGATAGGATCGTAACGCTGAACTAGCACATTCTCCTTTCTGATAATACAGCTTCACTAAAAGCGCCTTTTCAGGTAATGTCAACATGCTGCGACTGCTGGCACATCTGATTCTCTCATTACAGCTCCTTTTATACACGATTGTCATGCGCAGTCACTGACGTTTTGCTGTCCAGCGCCATCTGTCGGACATTTTGTGAACTTTGTTTTTTTTTCGTTCTAATATAACCCCATGTCATTCCAAAAATGTGTGTCAATTTTTATCTCTCTATCTACATTATTCCGTGGTTTATTAAGTTTTCAAATTTATACTGACTTTTTGGTCACCCGGTACATGCGTATTCAACTTACCACACTCAACAGACAAAGCTATTTATGGCATGCTTTCTCTGTAACAAATTCGTCGATCACATCTTCGTAATCTAGTTGCAATGGTATGTCAGAGGCCAATGGCCTTGCCGCAGTGGTAACACGGGCTTAGTAAACACTTTGATAGGTCACCGTCCAAGTCGCCGAGCGCTGTTGAAAAGCACTTGAGTGCCCAGTTGGGGAGCTACTTGCTGAGAAGTAGCGGCTCCGGTCACTAAACCTGACAGCGGCCTGGAGAGCGGGGACCTCAATACATGCCCCTCCATATCCGCGTCCAGTGACGCCTATCGGCTGTGGATGACACAACGGCCGGTCGGTCCCGTTGGGTCTTCCGAGGCCTGTTCGGACGGAGTTCAGTTTCGTTTAGTGGTATGTCATAATTCATGGATAGCACGGCGGGACTGTCGACTTCCTGCGAGATGGATGACCGCAAATAATTATTCTTGAGTCTTTTGAGGAGTGAAAAAGAGCGCTCGGCCTAAGAGTTGGTTACAGCGGTTGACACAAATATTCGTTGTGTAATATCCAAATTAGGAAATAGTTCTCGAATACCAAGTATTTAGGCAGGAGGTTTTAATCTCGTCGCTCTTCACATATGTTTTAAAATGAATAACCTTGCCACTCAAAAATCTTTTCCAACTCCTGTTTGTAACGCTGTTGCCGTTTCCAAGCATATTTCAATAGTTCAATGTTATCTAGTCCTGGAAAATTATTAGGAACTCAAAATTGCTATAAAACTCCTCCAAGGCAGATATCAATTTGTCTATAACACACAAAAACGTATTCTCCTTGGAACCTCCGTTTCTTTTAAAAATAGTATGAAACTTCACTGTTTCGTACTCTTTTAGTTTTCTTGACTTTTTTCTTTTTGCGTACATATTTGTACATATTTATTTTACTTTTTTCGATGACAGCGTTTCCACATTTGTCGTAGATAGAACGATTCCCTCAAACGTATTCAAGTAACGATTCGTACAATTTTATTACAGTCCCAGTATCGGTACTGAGCGGTGCGCGCTGGCTCCGAGGCCAGAGTATTGCCAATCTGGGTATCGTTGGTTGTCCGTGGTGTAGTCTTCCGATCACAGACGCTGATCTGAAGGTCTTTGACTGGAAGACTATTTAAGCACGTGCGGCATGTCGGTTGCTCCTGAGTCATTGAAATTTGGTTCTGCGTTAGTGCGAGGATACACCGAAAGGTGGCGGGTCGCGCGGCTGGTGGCAGAGAGATAGAGAGAGCGGACGGTGCAGTGAGGGGCGTATTATCTCTGTGGCTCTCCGTAGTTGGTGTGGTCGTTGAGTCCAACGAGAGTACTATAATAGAAACGATAATTAAATCAATACCTTAAGCTGCCGACAGGCGTTGATATACACCAACGGGGACAGTTGAAAATGTGCGCCCCGACCGGGACTCGAACCCGGGATCTCCTGCTTACATGGTAGAAGCTCTGTCCACCTGAGCAACCGAGGGCACAGAGGATAGAGTGATTGCAAGGACTTATCCCTTCCACGCTCTCCATACGATCCACATTTCCGATTTAATGTCGTGCCAATTACACTCATTACTCGCTGCAGACAATTTTACTGAGTCCCGTAAGAGTTCGAGCAATGCACGTGCATCCGCACAGAAGTAGTTCAATGGCCGGTTAGCCTTAACTATATGAAGATGGTATCTGTTCTTTCGGACATGTCCCAAAGAACAGATACCCTTGGTGGCCATCCCTCGGTGGTTCAGATGGACAGAGCGTCTGCCATGTATGCAGGAGGACCCAGGTTAGAGTCCCGGTCGAGGCACACATTTTCAACAATCCCCGTTGATGTATATCAACACCTGTCGACAGCTTAAGGTCTTGATTTAATTATATACCGTCTTCATATACTATAATAGAGTCTGAGGGGCCAATTTGCACTGGTGTTCACAAACAGCGGTGACCGTTTCTTGGGTTGGTGGCTCAAAGGCTGTTTAAAGCAATAGTATGTTCCACATCCAGTAAAAGTACACTATTATATGAGGGTTGCCCAGAAAGTAATGGACTGCATTTTTTTCTCAGCCGAAAACAATGTTAGGAATGCGAAACGTTACGTATTTGAAATCTCCTGAGTGAGCGCGCCAAGTTGCCGTCACTTCCGACAGATGTCGTAGCTGAAGGACAGTTTCAAAATGGCGGCTGTAGGTGATGCACGTTACAAGCAACGTGCCATCATTGAATTTCTCGCTGTAGAGAAAGAAACTGTGGGGAATATTCACAAATACTCGTGCAAAGTCTATGGAGCATCTGCTGTCGACAGAAGTACAGTTAGTCGCTGGGCAAGGGGGGCGAGGTCATCAAAAGGCGGTTCGGTGGAGTTCCACGATCTGCAGCTGTCGGGGAGACCATCCACGGTTGTCACAGCTGACATGCTGCAGCGAGCTGATATTCGCGAGGACAGACGCATTACGACCCGTCAATTGACGCTGCAACTGTCAATCAGCAAAGGAAGTGTGGATGCAATTATCTGCACTCTTATATATTCAAAAGTGTTTTCCAGATGGGCCTGCAGTGAATCACAAATCGCACAGAAGAAACGTTTGTCTTCATTTGTTGCAACGTTTTGAAGCTGAGGAGGGGGGGGGGGGGGGCTTCTTGTGCCGCATTGTGACAGGTGATGAAGCCTGGGCTTACCATTTTGAACCCGAAACAAAACGACAGTCGATGGATTGGCGCCATCCCCACAGAAAAACAATTCAGAGCAGTGCTCCCGCCAGTAAGGTCATGATCACCATGTTCTGGGACTTTGAAGGTGTGATTCTCATTGATTTCATACCAAAAGGCGGTACCTATAATCCAGAAGCATATGTCAACACATTAACAAAACTCAAGACGCGTTTCTGGTGATTTGGTTGCCACAGCAGCTCAGGAGATGTTTTGCTGCAACGCGATAGCGCTCGGCCCCACACAAGTCTGAGGACTGCTGAACACATAGCAAAACAGATTGGACAGTGTTACCCCATCCACCCTACAGCCCTGACTTAGCCCCGTCAGACCTCCACTTGTTTTGGCCATTGAAGGATGCCATTCGCTGACGACTTTTTGAGGACGATGAGAAGGTGATTCACATAGTGAGGGATTGGTACAGACAGGGCATACACGCCCTTGTTTCGTGCTGGAGGAAGGCCATAGAATGGGATGGAAAAACAGGGTGTGTAGATAAAACACCAGTCTCTCACATGTGTAATTCTCATTATGTTCAATAATGAAATGTTGAAGAAAAAAAATGTGGTGCATTACTTTCCGGGCAACCCTCGTATACTATTCTGTGACCGGATTACACTACTGATCATATATGTTATGAAACAGCTGGTTGGTCTAAATGCTTTGGATTAGTAATTTTCCATGTTACACAGATAAAGTTTCCTTCGCCCGTTAAGAAATATCTGTACTTCAGTTGGCTGTAATTCAGTATGCTGTGCATTTTTAAAGAACTATCATGGCCGGCCGCGGTGGCCATGCGGTTCTAGGCGCTCAGTCCGGAACCGCGCGACTGCTACGGTCGCAGGTTCGAATCCTGCCTTGGGCATGGATGTGTGTGATGTCCTTAGGTTAGTTAGGTTTAAGTAGTTCTAAGTTCTATGGGACTGATGACCACAGATGTTAAGTCCCATAGTGCTCAGAGCCATTTGAACCATTTTTTTGAGCTATCATGTGCTGTTGTAGTTTTACCGTACTTCAGATATTTTGTGCTTTAAGCGAAATTCCTTTTACTCAACCATTACATAAAGATTAGGTGGGTGGATGATCACTCAATTGTTTATAATTCTAGCACGATTAAATGGCCTGTCACTGTTGCTCCTCGTAAAGTGAGGATGTGTTTGTGAACTAGCTGCTGACTTACTGAATGTGTGTGGAATACCAGTAACTGACTTAAACTGTTTGCACTGCTGTTGACCCAGAATTGTTTCATAAAGTCAAGTGCTCTTGTTTACATTGGTCAAATAGTTACTTCTTATTTGAAGTGTTTGGAAGTCATTCAGACTGTTGATTTGTTAAGTTGGTATGAGAGGGAGCATCTGAATTAGAAGTTTAAAATTATATGGGTTTGTGGAGTTTAATGCCAAGGAATAATTCTAATACTTGTAATTACTTTTCACTGCAAATTTTCAATATTTATGTGCATAGGGTTATGTATGTTTGTTGCTGTTATTAAACGTCATATCTTAAGCACTGTGACTTCTTGTCCCTGTCTGGTGCTAATAGGTTTATGTTATAGGTACCAAATTTATTCTAACCAGAAAGACCAAGACGTGAACTGTTGTAAAAAGAAAGGCCAGCAGGTGCACTGAAGGGCCTGCCATTTGTAAAACTAATATCTACACTGCGGTGCATAACTCCCCCCCCCCCCCTCCTCCCCCCCTCCTTCCCACACACACAAGTTAAGTACTGTTGCTCATCTCTTGGTCGATAATGGATTTGCAAGGATTGTATCTGTTGTTTAACTGATTGTCTCCAGTGAGTTGTTGAGTCAACCATTTGTGAAATTACAAGTTGTAATTATTTGTTTTAAGGAGAAAAGGTCACACTTGGAGATTCTTGGAATTCGTTGTATATGAGGTGCTATCCAAAATTTTCGAAATTGGTGCTGCCATCTGTTGAAAACCCTACCTTCACTCTCGAAGTAGTTCCCATCCACACGTACACACCAGTCCCAGCGCTTCTGCCACTGGTCAGACGTTTTGTAGCCCTGTTCTTTGAGGGTGTTGATCACCACCAGCGATGCTTCTTGAATCCTGTCTAGAGCGTCGAACCGACGGCCTTTCAACTTGTCAACTTGAGTTACAGTTTTCGGAATAGCGCGAAGTAACAAGCTTGCAAATCTGGCGAGTACAGTGAGTGGGGTACAAGAAAGGTCCTGGTGAGCAAGGACGTGTGACAGGGCGCATTGTCGTGATGCAGCAGCCAGTTCCCTCGACGCCAAAATTCGGGCCTTCGTCGCCGCATATTTACACTGAGTCATTGCAAAACGTCGCACTGTTTGGTTGGGTGGGACGAATTCTTTGTGCACAGATCCCTTGGTATCAAAGAAAACGATGATCATGCTCTTCACCATGCTCTTGACCTGTCTCGATTTTCTGGGTCTTGGAGAGCCCAGGCTCTTCCACTGGGACGATTGTTGCTTTGTCTCTGGGTCATAACCATAAATCCAGCTCTCGTCACCAGTGATAACCGGTGACAAGAAGGTTGCATCATCAGATACAGCATCACGAAGGTCCGTGCACACTTCAACACGCTGTGCCTTTGATCGCCAGTCAAGATCCTTGGCACAAATTTTGCAGCAACACGATGCATGCCCAATTCATCAGTCAATATTTGTTGACATGTCCCATAACAAATACCCACTTCATCCGCAAGGTCTTCAATGGTTCGACGTCGATCCACACGAACCAATTGTTGAAGTTTGGCAACAATGTCTGGCGTCGTGCGGCTAACGGGCCTTCCAGTGTGAGAATCATCTTCGACGTCTGTATGGCCGGCCCTGAACTGAGCACGCCACTCAAACACATGTGTACAGCTCATGTTCTGTCCCTCAAACACTTATTGAATCATTTCAAGAGTCTCCGTAGCACTTTTCCAGAGATTCGCACAGAATTTGATACACGAGCACTGTTCTGTTCGCTGATCCATCGTAAAATCGCCACACATCAAACACAGAGTATTACGGAAATCACTGTGAACACACAACACGTCCTCCCAGTTGGAATGCCATTCCATACACTGACTCATCAGATATGCAGCTCTCACCACCTAGCGGTGCAAAGATCTACTACTCCTACTTTCCAGATGGCAGCACCAGTCCTGAAAATTTTGGATTCCACCTCGTATATTGTTTACTATCAATATTATTTTACTGTCAGCAACCAGAGTTGTAAAGTTAATAACGTTATTTAATGCTGATTAACAGCGTTTGTTTAAAATTTTCTGAAATGACCATCTGTGTTCAAGTGTTAAAAGTTTTGACGAGACTAACAATAAATTTGTTTTTAAGGTATGTTTGTAAAGTGGCTTGACACCTTACCATTCCCATCCCACTTCTACCATTTCAGGTATCAACACTTTACAACAAATTATTGTTGCATTAAATCTCTTCAGCATCGCTACCAAAAAGTCATCATTATCACACTTTCTGGACTCTGCAGATTTCTCAGTACTGCAGCAGCCTCGCATCTTAGTGGAGCCTTTTTAGTTTCATCCTGGATAACTTCCAAAGCTGATATTATTGCTACCCAGTTAACACTGAGATTTTAGCAGGCATCGTGACGCCCTGATCAGAGTATTTTGTAAGTTCTTTTTACATGGACTGAACTATTTAATTTTGACTATAAAATATTCTATCGACTCGCTGAAGCAAAGAAGAAAATATGCATCCAAATAATCAGCAACCATTTGCATAAAGGAAATTTAATTTCTTAACCAGTTTCAGTTACTTTGTGCCCTTCATCAGAAGGTTATACCTATCGAATTATTTGCGCCAACAGTAGAATGCATGCGTATTGCCGATTTCATTTGGCTAATAGTGCCTGTAGAAACATGGTATAGGCACCACGAACCAAACCACCACAGCAATATATTACGTGTATCTTGTTTTTGACTCTCGCAAATAATGTGATAGGTATAATCTTCTGAAGAAGGGCACAAAGTGGCTTTCATATAACTAGTTGCTGATTATTTCGATGTATACAACTACAGCTGCTGCTGATGAATAAAACACTAAAGAGAATAAAGTTCAAATTTTTTGCGACAAACGGAAAAATGAAGTCGTTTGAGTAAAACATACTGCTGTCACTTAAACTAAAGGAATGAGCTGCACACAGAATATACACACGGAGAGCTTGTTTTATTTTAGCTTGGAGACCATAATAAGTACCAGCCATAGTGCTTGAATTGTCATATGGCTGACCCCTGCATAAGTGAATGCCCAAATCATGTATACGTAATAAATTTATTAATGAATCAGGTAATTCTCCTGATTTATGCCCTGAATTTCGAACAATATAGATAAGTCTTTCAATAGGAAATCCATTGTTTGATAAACACCTTATAGCAAAAGGCAGCTGATCACATGTGTAATATGACAGGTGGAATCTAATATTCTGTAAAAATATTCAGTTTCCTTCTACAACATGCACTACTGGCCATTAAAATTGCTACACCACGAAGATGACGTGCTACAGACGCGAAATTTAACCGACAGGAAGAAGATGCTGTGATACGCAAATGATTAGCTTTTCAGAGCATTTACACAAGGTCGGAGCCGGTAACGACACCTACAACGTGCTGACATGAGGAAAGTTTCCAACCGATTTCTCATACACAAACAGCAGTTGACCGGCGTTGCCTGGTGAAACGTTGTTGTGATGCCTCGTGTAAGGAGGAGAAATGCGTACCATCACGTTTCCGACTTTGATAAAGGTCGGATTGTAGCCTATCGCGATTTCAGTTTATCGTATCGCGACATTGCTGCTCGCGTTGGTCGAGATCCAATGACTGTTGGCAGAATATGGAATCGGTGGGTTCAGGAGGGTAATACGGAACGCCGTGCTGGATCCCAACGGCCTCGTATCACTAGCAGTCGAGATGACAGGCATCTTATCCGCATGGCTGTAACGGCTCGTGCATCCACGTCTCGATCCCTGAATCAACAGATGGGGACGTTTGCAAGACAACAACCATCTGCACGAACAGTTCGACGACGTTTGCAGCAGCATGGACTATCAGCTCGGAGACCATGGCTGCGGTTACCCTTGACGCCGCATCACAGACAGGAGTGCCAGTGATGGTGTACTTAGCAACGAACCTGGGTTCACGAATGGCAAAACTTCATTTTTTCGGATGAATCCAGGTTCTATTTAGAGCATCATGATGGTCGCATCCGTGTTTGGCGACATCGCGGTGAACGCACATTGGAAGCGTGTATCCGTCATCGCCATACTGGCGTATCACCTGGCGTGATGGTATGGGATGTCATTGGTTACTCGTCTCGGTCACCTCTTGTTCGCATTGACGGCACTGTGAACAGTGACGTTACATTTAATATATGTTACGACCCGTGGCTCTACCATTCATTCGACCCCTGCAAAACCCTACATTTCAGCAGGATAATGCACGACCGCACGTTGCAGGTCCTGTACGGGCCTTTCTGGATACAGAAGATGTTGGAGTGCTGCCCCGGCCAGCACATCCTCCAGATCTCTCACCAATTGAAAACGTCTGGTCAATGGTGCCCGAGCAACTGGCTCGTCACAATACGCCAGTCACTACTCTTGATGAACTGTGGTATCGTGTTGAAGCTGCATGGGCAACTGTACCTGTACACGCCTTCCAAGCTCTGTTTGACTCAATGCCCAGGCGTACCAAGGCCGTTATTACGGCCAGAGGTGGTTGTGCTGGGTACTGATTTTTCAGGATCTATGCACCCAAATTGCGTGAAAATGTAATCAAAAGTTCAAATGGTTCAAATGGCTCTGAGCACTACGCGACTTAACTTCTGAGGTCATCAGTCGCCAAGAACTGAGAGCTAATTAAACCGAACTAACCAAAGGACATCACACACATCCATGCCCGAGGCAGGATTCGAACCTGCGACTGTAGCGGTCGCTCGGTTCCAGACTGTAGCGCCTAGAAACGCACGGCCACTCCGGCCGGCAAAATGTAATCACATGTCAGTTCTAGTATAATATATTTGTCCAATGAATACCTGTTTATCATCTCCATTTCTTCTTGGTGTAGCAGTGTTAATGGCCAGTGGTTTACTTCACCACTTTTCTGCCAAAATTGATATAAACTCTTCACACGTTTGAAAAAAAGATGTCTCTTCCCCCTTGTTTCCACGAAGTTCTGTATGTTGAGCTAGAACAGGACTGAATTCTGCTATTACCTGTAGTGCTATCCGGAAATTTCCGTCAAATGTTGAACCAAAGCTGTAGCTGCGACCCTTGAAGGTGAGGTCTTGTATGGGTAAGGTTTTGACCACAAACAACAATCAATTTTAGACGCGTCTCCAATATTTTATTTCTGACAGAAGCTGAGATGTTAGTTTCTTATCTATTCTCCCCGTGAAATGTCCTCTAGCTTTCAAAAGTAACATACATTTCATATGTTCTGCTGAATTTTCATGGGCAGTTGATCGAATTGATCGTTTTTCGAATCATTAAATCCGTCATTAGGTTTTGCAAAATTTGATGCTCCATTAAACAGTAAACTAGGACAAAATACACTACCTTTGCTTTGAGAATATACTAATAATAATCTTTGTTGTTGTTCGCCATTTCTTTGTAGTTTTTGTTCGCCACTCCTGATAGTTCTGAAAAACAAACTTTTCAGTATCTTGCAAAGTTAGTATATTGCTACATGAGTTTATGAAAGTAGTCCATATTCTGTGCTACATGACCTTGTTTAGCGATATTATCTCGAAGGAATTCATTTATTATCCAATTCGCAGGATCGTCAGAAACTGAATCACTATTATCGTTCGCTTTGTATTTTGGCCAACTGAAAGGATTGTTTCCGTGCCATTATTATTGTTTCTAATATCGGAAACGCTTTCTCAGATAAAACACACACTGCACAGTTTTCAATATCGTTCACACTATTATGTTAGTCTGATGTTTCTATACTCGAGCTCGTGCTGGAACTAGCTGGCTATGTTTGATTTTTAGATATCAAATCCATTTTCGCGCTCTTTCTCATATTTTCCTCTTTGTTTATTGCCTTATCTTTCGAGATTTCCCAATACCGAGAACCGCTTACATTTCTCCGACTGACACCCATTTCAATTACAACTAAAACATAAATCACAAACTAAACACTTAACTGCACTCTTTGCAGTTTCAAATTAAACTGAACTGCTAGCCAAGTGGCACCGGCTACTCCTGCGACAGAATTAGCGGCGTCCCCATCACAAAACTCAATCGCGGCGAGCAACGAAATTTGCCTTCTTAACGTATGCCATGTGAGAAGTTCGGTTGCCAGATTAAACTGACAAAATTACCGAACACTGCCTGAGAAAAATACTTGATTACACTACATTTTTTCCTTCCATTGAGATCCTCTTATCTCGCCCACGGGTATGGGCGTTCTTGCCTGGCTGAAAGAACGGCTCAGCTGGAGGCTGCGAGTGAGCACAATAAAACAGTATACATTAAAAATTTGTTATTGCTGCTTAGATCTTTCAACAATTTGTTTACCTTTAATTTTTTGATAAAAGTCGTTGCATGTTGTAACCTTCAAATTACAGCGGATGTATAGTTCTGCTTTTACCATAGCGACACTCTTATTTGTTTCGGCGTCAGACCATAAATGATCCATGTGTCTGAAGATTCTTTCCACAAAGGCATCGCCGTATGGAACGACCATTATCCTACTGATGATTTTTTGTGTTATGCTTTTCTCCTCCTTTGAAAAAAGTGTTCCATGAAAACCAGCTTGTGGGCATAGAAGCTTGTCCCAAAATTTTAATTTTGCAAGTGGATCTCTTCGTATAAATTAATGCATATTTTATGTATAACGGAGTGTCGGACGAAAAACAATTCACACATTCGCGATGGCACTGTAATGGGTTCTATAAAGCCTATATTTGCTTCTAGAGGAGGCCGAGCAAATAGTACAACACACACGAAATATTAGATCACTTTACGAAAACTCGAACAATCTGAAACATTTAAGTTGCAAAAAATCCACGTCCACAGGAATTTCACTTACGCAATTATTACTGTCGCTGTAATCTATAACTTATCACTTGACGCCAAACAGAATGATAGTTTCATCTCGATATAAAATTGATTTCAAACTTCTAACACACCTCGCGATACTGTCGTCGTAAGCGATAATTGCAGTGGGCTGAGCGGCGCTACGCTCTGACGTAAGTAATCTTCCTGCAGCGGTGGTGGCGTATGGAACCTCTTCAGAGCGTGTCTATGCCGACGTCTCTCATTTGTTGCTGCATCAGACAGCTATTGTCCCTACTTGTGGTTCCGTCGTGGGGTACCAACTTTGCGAGGGGACCTCGTTCTTCGGACGACACCATGCATAGTATTCTTTCCTATACTTGTGTAACAGTCAAAATAGTAATCGTGATGTACCACAACAACAAGCTGGAAAGGGTGTAGGTTTAAGTAAAGAAATTATTGCCCAAAAAGCAAGGATTATATACGATTACAGTGATCGTGTAATACACTAATCTTAACAAAACAGTAGGAATCTTCCTTTCCATTATATTTCATTAATTCACAAATGTCCGCGGCTCGTGGTCTTGCGGTAGCGTTCTCGCTTCCCGCGCACGGGGTCCCGGGTTCGATTCCCGGTGGGGTCAGGGATATTCTCTGCCTCGCGGTGACTGGGTGTTGTGTGTCTTTCATCCTCATTCACTCGCAAGTCGCCGTAGTGGAGTTAAAGAACTTGTGGAGCGGTGGCCGAACCAATGCCATACGCTCATTATTATTATTAATTCACAAATACTTAGATTCTGCAAATCAGTAAATAAGTTAGTGATGAACGGAATTCTAAAAATACAAAACACCGAACATGGGACTGAAATACCGAGCAGTTCTGTAAAATACCGAACACCTGAAAGGTACGACGCTGAATCAGGTGAAGCCCTTTTTCCGTTCACGGAATTTAAGCTGGTTGTTGCCAACGTTATTCATACCCATTTCACTGTGAGCCAAGTTCGCATTTTCCTCTCAAGAGCTGCGAGTAAAACGGTTTTTAAATAGTAGCAGCTTATAAGCCACCGCTTAAAATTCACCATCCATTAAAACCGCCGCCATAGGCAGCCGCCTATTCTGCCCAAGGCTAAACACGCCTGTGCTTCAGAGGTAGCTTTAAAAAGAGGCAAACCAATATTTTTGTAATTTGTAGATGTAGAGAAATTTTGAAGGTGCCTGGGATAAAATACTGCGAGCAAAAGGTTTTTCATAAAAACTAGACTGCACTTAGAAGAGCCAATGGACATGAAAATACGCGTGCCATCCGTCCCGTAAAAAGCGGGACACTCGCCGTTTTTGCTTGTCCCTCGCGTCCCCAGAATTTTTGTTAGGGCGCGAATAGGTCATGTAGTTTCTTGACAATGGCTTTCTAAATTAAAAACCAAAATATTTTTACTATTTCTTGTTGCGAGTAATGCTGGATCGGCGCTTCTCTCCCTTATTTTTGTCATTGTTTACCGCGTTCTATGAACAATGAAGACAGAATAAGTTAGCTGAGTCATGTGTTGGTGTGTTGGCACTCGGCGTCGTGTATGCGTGAACTAAGATATTATGTCTAAACGCAAATACAGCTTTTCTTCCAACTTAAAGGAAAAAAAAACCTTTCCACGAAATAACAAACCTTAGTTATGAAGTTCACCGCAAAATTTGCAATGCCGTAGTTTTGGTGGGAATTGGGATATTGGTGGGAACTGGGATATTGTTTAGTATGATGAATCAGACAGATGTAAGCGACTTCTCCTATTGCTGTTGTAAGAACTTCTAAAATCAGTCTTCACCAAAACAGTACCCAATGAGTACGTTTGTTTCACACATCCTAAGAAATTATGATTACATTGTTCCTATGAAACATGCATTTCAAAATGTAAAACACTGCCAGCATAAACTTTCTTTATTAACGGTCTGTCATGAAATCAGATCCTTGATATTCAGGATCATAGAGCTTTTATATTAATTACAGTAACAAAATATATGATGTTACCGTCGAAGATTGACCTGATACTTCACCGGAATTGCTATAAGACATTTCATTAAAGTCGGTTCTATACAATGAGAACCACGCGTTACAGTTACGAGCTCGAAGTTGTATGAAGATAGAATGGGTAAATAGTAGAAGAGTAATTTTTGAAATTCCAGGAAATGAAGAGGCTATATTGGCCGCAGCTTTTGCATACTATACCTTGTATCATAATCGTAGCTACAGTTCCATGGATTTCACAGCAAATGTCATTAAAAAACTCCATTATGTCAATTTTAGTTGTAAACGAAACAAAGCTAAAGCCGTTGCTAACAATGTATTGACTCCTTGCTGCAAGCAACTTTTTAAAAAATATTTTGACAAAGTAAATTGCGTAAGTTTATCCGTTGACACCTGTAACCACAAATCACAAAGTTTCTTCCAGTGTTACTTAAATATTTCATTTCAAAAAGCGGGGTACATCAAAAAGTGTTGGAATTCATTTCTATTGAAAACGAAACTTCTAATCTATTATCTACAAATTTTATGTCGGTTTTCCATTATCACTGTTCAGAATCAAAGTCTAGGTATTTATCTGCTGAAAATAGGAATATCATGTTTGGTAGAGTAAACAGATGTGGACTTCTGGGCTCGAAATTCTTCTAAATGTTCTCCTCAGAGAGTTGATTTTTAAATGAGAGTCAGACGCTTTGTGATTTAAGAAATTCATCGTATATTCTCGCACTAGTTCATCTTACGTAAAAGGAAATTTACTTTGAATGTAACGCTTTTCAAACCACCATTCGCAACATTTTCCCGCGACCTGTTCGAAATAGGTTCGTTTTAGCATTCGCCAGAGAGCGCCAGATAACAGGTGTCACCGCACTTGCGCAGCTGTGATGACGCAGGAAGCCCGATGATCCTACGTGTAAAACATTAAAAGACCTTACATTATGTCATAAAAGAAACAAGACATCAGAGGATACTTCAAAAGCATCGGAATTTTGTGAACCATGTCCAGATTCGGACGTAAATTTTCTTAGAGTACCAGTGCTGTATTATCTCATGTTTGGTTCTTTATTATGGCATGATGACATATGTGCATTTGAAATGCAGCGAACAGTTGAAACTAGCCAATAGTGTAAATTAAACACTTCGTTTCATATAAATTGACTGCCTCCGCGGAAAAGATTAATAAAAGCCAAATCTCTTTAGCAAACCGACAAAAACAACTTCATTGTTCTACAAGGCGATTAATGTTTGACTGTCAGAAAGGTGGAAGTAAAATCTGAAACTAGTAACATATTTTAGCCTTCCGTAATTATGCGAACGTATTTTAATTCATTTACTAGCTCCTTGCCACAAAAATCCGTCTTGTTGTCATGTAATGTGAGAGCAACAAACGAAGAGGAAACAACAAAATCACTGAACGTAAACAAAGGTCACGTGGAGACGACCCACCTCCCAACCACAAATTACATGGCTTTATCGTGCTGCTTGACTCTTTGTGAATTTTTTTTTCCATATAGATAAAAGAAAGATTAAAGGATAGTGAGAGGGACAGTGAGAGAAAGGGAAAACGAACGGCCTAAGTGACTGGCCGGTGGTTTTAGTAAGAGGCTCCGCTACGCCTGGTGGTTGCCTAGTGTGTGTTTATTTCTGAACTTAGCTCATTGATTTCATTTTTTTCCTGACAAATACGTCATCGGGAAGCTTCTTCTCTCTCCTACCCGACCGGGCCTCTTCCCACACCCACGATTCTATGACGTCGACCAGGTTGTCCCATTGGGAGGGCGTGAATATTGGGTAAGAGTTAATGATGGCTAACTCTTTGTCCGTGGCTGCTTCCGCTAGTATAGTATGCCATCTATATGTCCGTAGGTCGAGCGGTTGATGGGGGAGGGGAGGCTTAGGTTGGCCGGGTGGGGTGTAGGGGTATGGGAGGTGTGAGTGGGGGTACGAACCGCTCTTCAGTGACGAGGCAGTGTACTTGAGGATTTCCTGCACATCGTCCACTCTTGGGAATGGTAGCCGCACCTTCCTCTTCTTCTTTGGTTGCTCGACTTGCGAGCAGTCAGGAGGCGCGGTAGCACCCTTGCTTGTAGCTGCCACCTTGGAGGGGGGCAGCCCAGGCGGCAGTTCCTCTGTTTCCGTGGGCGCCACCTCCTGCGTTGCTGCAGGAGGGGGAGCGGTGGTTTGCGTGGCCGCGTCGACCCCCATCGGACGACTCACGGCGGGAACTGGCGGCTTCTTCTTAATAGCCCGCAGCTCGTCGCGCAGCTGCTGGAGCTGGCGATGCACAGCTGCGAGCTCGTCCTTCAGTGCGGCCCTTTCGGCCGCGAAGGCGGCTTGGAAGCCGGCCATAGCTTCATCGGTGGCGGCCTCAAGGCGGCGCGGCTCGCCGGAGCGGGGGGGCGGGGCAGCCGTCGAGGCGCTTGACGTCGCCGCAGGGCGTGGTGCGGCGGGTAGACGGCGTGACTCGCGGAGGTAACCGCAGCTCCGCGAGTTGGCGGCGTGTGGCCCGCCGCAGTTCGCGCAGCTGCAGGCCACCCCACGAGATTTCGTGCAGCTGCGGGTGTCGTGAGACGCCGCGCACTTCAAGCACGCGACGGCGTTCTTACACCCGCGCGCAGTATGCCCCAGCCGCTGGCAGTTGTAGCACTGGAGCGTCGTCCTCTTCCACTGCGTTCGCTTGCGCCTTGGCTGCCGTTGACGGCCGCCGGTGAACCCCATCGCATTGATGAGGGCTTCCAATGCGGCGGCAATCTACTTCCCAGCCATGGCGTTGCGCGGTGACGATGTGAGTCGCAGCGAGTCGCGCAGCGGAATGCCCGCAACTGCTCAAACGAATCTACACTCCTGGAAATGGAAAAAAGAACACATTGACACCGGTGTGTCAGACCCACCATACTTGCTCCGGACACTGCGAGAGGGCTGTACAAGCAATGATCACACGCACGGCACAGCGGACACACCAGGAACCGCGGTGTTGGCCGTCGAATGGCGCTAGCTGCGCAGCATTTGTGCACCGCCGCCGTCAGTGTCAGCCAGTTTGCCGTGGCATACGGAGCTCCATCGCAGTCTTTAACACTGGTAGCATGCCGCGACAGCGTGGACGTGAACCGTATGTGCAGTTGACGGACTTTGAGCGAGGGCGTATAGTGGGCTTGCGGCAGGCCGGGTGGACGTACCGCCGAATTGCTCAACACATGGTCCGTGAGGTCTCCACAGTACATCGATGTTGTCGCCAGTGGTCGGCGGAAGGTGCACGTGCCCGTCGACCTGGGACCGGACCGCAGCGACGCACGGATGCACGCCAAGACCGTAGGATCCTACGCAGTGCCGTAGGGGACCGCACCGCCACTTCCCAGCAAATTAGGGACACTGTTGCTCCTGGGGTATCGGCGAGGACCATTCGCAACCGTCTCCATGAAGCTGGGCTACGGTACCGCACACCGTTAGGCCGTGTTCCGCTCACGCCCCAACATCGTGCAGCCCGCCTCCAGTGGTGTCGCGACAGGCGTGAATGGAGGGACGAATGGAGACGTGTCGTCTTCAGCGATGAGAGTCGCTTCTGCCTTGGTGCCAATGATGGTCGTATGCGTGTTTGGCGCCGTGCAGGTGAGCGCCACAATCAGGACTGCATACGACCGAGGCACACAGGGCCAACACCCGGCATCATGGTGTGGGGAGCGATCTCCTACACTGGCCGTACACCACTGGTGATCGTCGAGGGGACACTGAATAGTGCACGGTACATCCAAACCGTCATCGAACCCATCGTTCTACCATTCCTAGACCGGCAAGGGAACTTGCTGTTCCAACAGGACAATGCACGTCCGCATGTATCCCGTGCCACCCAACATGCTCTAGAAGGTGTAAGTCAACTACCCTGGCCAGCAAGATCTCCGGATCTGTCCCCCATTGAGCATGTTTGGGACTGGATGGAGCGTCGTCTCACGCGGTCTGCACGTCCAGCACGAACGCTGGTCCAGCTGAGGCGCCAGGTGGAAATGGCATGGCAAGCCGTTCCACAGGACTACATCCAACATCTCTACGATCGTCTCCATGGGAGAATAGCAGCCTGCATTGCTGCGAAAGGTGGATATACACTGTACTAGTGCCGACATTGTGCATGCTCTGTTGCCTGTGTCTATGTGCCTGTGGTTCTGTCAGTGTGATCATGTGATGTATCTGACCCCAGGAATGTGTCAATAAAGTTTCCCCTTCCTGGGACAATGAATTCACGGTGTTCTTATTTCAATTTCCAGGAGTGTAATTTAAACAGTGGTCGCGTCACGCTCATCGGAGGCAATTTGTTGTTATGAAGCATTGCATAGTCTTTCTAAAGCATTTGACACACTTTGCTGTTGGCAGATGCTTGGATGAGCATTGTGGTTTGTTGCTGTATATCGCGCATTTCCTTTGCAACTTAACTTTCATTTCCGTTTTCTTTTTTTCTCTCGTTCATGTTTTGTTGCTGCAGTATTATTCTGCGGTAGCAGCATACAGTATTATCCTTTGTTTGAGTATTCGTTCTTACCAGCCAAAATCACAAACATTTAACTGAAAACTAAAACAAAGAAAAATCCTGGAATTCTAAACAATTCCCGGGTTGTTCCCGGTTTTATTTATATTTCTTCTGAAAAAATTGCCGGGTTTTTCCCGTATCTCCCGGTTGTCCCGAGTCGTATACACCCTGTTAGTGTAGTTCATATAAATAGATAGAGTTCAAACACTCAAAGATCCACCACTAGGTTTCACTATTACTGGTACTCATTGTATTTAGACAAAACATACTCATAAGACAATTCATAAAGAAAAAGAACGTGTTGTCATCTGCAGTTTATCTTACGTGTCTCACCACTCTCATTAGGAATTTGTCTGTGCCCCCTGCCATATCCTATTGTCCTGCCAACCCTCTCAAATCCCTTCTTGAAATCAACATTTAATATTTTAAAGTCACATGTTCAACAAATCTAAACAAGAAGAAAACAATTTGATATTAAGTAAAAAATTATGTCAGTGACTCAGACTCAGGTCTGATGCAAATGATAAAGTAAAACATCCATTATTAACTCTTGAAATGAAATCAACTCCCAGAAAATACGTAAACTGACAGTTGCCCTCTGCCCATAATATCAACCTGCCAACCGTTCTCTTGCCAAAAAACAATTTAAATAATCATATTGTAATCATATAAGAAATATAAAGTACTGCATTTATAACACACAGCATGTTCTCACAAGTGGTGAAGTGAACCACAGTTAACAGTCACATTACTTATAGCTGGATGAGTACTGCCACAAGTCAAAAAAGTCTGTTAGCTTGCCTTTTAAAATTAATAAATCTCTTGATCATAAAATTAAACTACAAAAATCAATGATTACAGCAGGAAATGGCAGCTGATCCTCACCGTAAATAAATGTAACATATTGTGAATAAATTGGTAAAGAGATCCATTACTGGTGAATTATGTTATGGATGATAAGTTACTGGAAACAAAACAATCAGAAAATTTGTGGGAGTAATCTTCCAAATCACACCTAAAGAAGAATGATCATGTAAAAAAATAGTTGGAAAAGCAGATGCCAGGCTGAGATGCACAGGAATAATCTCAAGGAAATGTAATTTATTCAGGAGAGAAATGTTTTAATAAACATTCTTTAGGTCAATTCATGAGTATTGCTTGGCAGTCTGAGAACCTTATCATGTTGGATTAATAGAAGCGATGAGAGAATGGTCTTTGGTATGTGGTAGAGCATTACAGAGATGATCAACAATCTCCAGTGACAGGTACTACAAGAGAGGTGTTTTGCATCATGGAGATATTTACTTCTTAAATTCCTCGAGCTTATGTTCCAAGAAAATTCAGGCCACATATTACTTCTGATTAGTGACAAAACACCTGACAATTTTAAAGTAAACTTACAAAATGTTGTGCCTGGGGTGAAATTTGCAATGAGCCTAAAGCTATCTTTTAAATCCAATGTATTTCTTGACGAGTTTGTATCCATTTTTGAAAGCAGTTTTCCTAGAAAGATAAATGCAATACTGGGAAGTCATTCTAGTAACTATGACACTACAATTAGCTCACAAGGGACTGTCCAGTCTGTCACGTCAAAACTTGCGTGGGGGGGGGGGGGGAGGGGGGGGGGGGTTAGGAAAAGGAAAGAAGTAAAAAGACTGTGGGTGCATTGGTGGAATAGAAGGCTGTGTAGTGCCAGAATGTGAACAGGAAATGGGGTAGGTGGGCAGAACAATGACTAATGAAGGTTGAGGCTAGGACAGTTACGGGAATGTAGGATACACTGCAGGAAGCAGTTCAGAAAAGGTGGTGTTGGTAGGAAGGATCCAGATGCTATCATAGGCTGTCCGCCTCCGTACGTAGCAGTAGCGTTACCGCCTACCATGCAGGGGGCCTGGGTCTATTCCCGGCAGGGGACTGGGTGTTGTGTGTCCATCATCATTTTCATCATCACTGACTCGCAAGTCGCCAATATGGCGTCAACTAAAGACGACTTGCAATACGGCAGTCAAACTCCCTAGCATGGGGCCTCCTGGCCAACAATGCCATATAATCATTTCATTTCATTCATAATATACGACATAAGCAAATCACCTCTACTTACAATCCTATTTCATTCCTTCCAGTATTTTCAGGTGTTTTTGGGAAAGTGACATATCACAAAATATGATCTCATTTTATGAGCAGAATTTATTAACTGCTTTTCAGTTTGGCTTTCATAAAGGATTCTACACAATACAATATGTTTCAAATGATGTCCTGGCAGAGCTTAACAAGAAACATTGTCTTGTTGGTTTATTTTGTAACACTGCTAAGACCTTTGATTATATGGATTTCAGAATTATACTTGGTGGCAAATTAAAGCATAATGGCATCGCTTTTAGATTAGATTAGTTTTTCGTTCCATAGATCCGTGCTGAGGAGATCCTTGTGGATGTGCAACATGTCAATATTTTTTAGCTGAAATAATAATACTAATAGTATGAATATATACAATACATCATTTGTTTCTATTAAAAAATTCGTCAATGGAGTAGAAGGAGTTGGCCACTAGTAAGTCTTTCAGGCTCCTTTTAAATTGATCTTTATTTGTAACTAAATTTTTTATGTTTGCTGGCAAATTATTGAAGATGAGTATTCCTGAGTAGTGGACCCCTTTTTGAACTAAAGTAAGTGCTTTTAAGTCTATGTGCAGATCATTTTTGTTCCTGGTATTGTATGTATGAACTGAGCTGTTTGTTGGAAAGAGAGATATATTATTTAGGACAAATTTCATTAAGGAGTAAATATACTGAGAGGCAGTGGTTAGTATACCAAGTCCTTTGAAGAGGTTTCTACATGATGTCCATGAATTTACTCCACAAATAATGCGTATTACACACTGTTGCATTCTGGAAACTTTTGTTTGACTTGAAGAGTTACACCAAAATATTATACCACATGACAATATGGAATGAAAGAAGGCAAAATATGCAAGCTTTTTCATTTTTATGTCACCTATGTCTGCTAACACTCAAATTGCAAACACACTTTTGCATGGATGGAGCCTTACCTTCATAACTAAACACAGTGTGTCACCCTGGCAGTCTCTTGCAGGTGTGAAACTTATCTCAGAAGGAGGGAGAATGGGGCAACATACTGTAGGGCAGAGATTCCCAAACTTTTGTTTGCCACGCCTCCCTTCTGCCGAAAAGAAAACTTCCGTGCCCCCCTAACAAATATAGAGATTTTTATTAATTATCAAGAAACTATTAAAAAAATTTGTGATGGTGACGTCTTGTAACATGGTGGGCTGTTAATGTATCGAGTCGCAGTTATTACGTCATCAGTCCAGTCTAGTGATTATAAGCCACTCCTAAATTAAAGAAAAAAATATTTGCGACCTTTGCAGATTAGTGGATGCGGGCCATTATTTTAAGTTGAGTGTAGCTTATTACTTTCAGTCGTTATCAAATATAGTCACTCAGTCGCGGTGTTAACGAACATCACTAATTTGTACGCCTATAGCACTCCCCATTGTCATTGCGCATAGGTTGGCATTTATGTCAACGACGGCAGTTACCGAACAGTGACAAAGGCCCAGTTCCCAGAACCAGACAAAAAATAAAAAATAAGTTTTACGAAATAATTTTGCAGACTACGCAGAACTTTAAAAATATGATTAAAAACAACTTCCTTACCTCGATTACATTGCCTTGCTGCACACCATTTCTTCTCCAGTATACGATTTTAGGACTACTCTTCGCTTGCCATATCTAGGATAAACTTTCGCTGTGTCTTCATCCAGAAGAAATTCTATTATTAGTTGAAATAACATACCACACGTAACATCAGAATCCATAAGGATCACACGCAGTATTTATATTTAAATCAGTTTCACTAATATTATTTTATATAGTTTCTTCAAAATAGTTTTTATAATTTTACAGTATTACCTACATGTAAGGATAGTGAGGAGAAAAATGACAAGTTCTCTTATAATGTGACGTATTTATTACAAAAATATTATTTCCACACACATATGGCAAGAAACAAACAAATAAATCAATGTGAAGGATGAGCTTGCATTTTTTACAAGATTTTGAATTCTTGGCTGAATAGTAGAAACTGCGCAACGTAAATCATTGGCAATACTGAGTTTGCTTCTAAGCTTGTATTTTATCGCCACTGCCGTTGAAATGCTCTTTCGCACAAATAAGTGCTTGGAAATGGTAGATACAGTTCCAGTGCTTGTTCTGCTGTGCTGGGATACACCGTGAGATATTTCACCCAAAATAAAGGCTTATCCATCTTCTCAAAGTCATACTCCGCTGCAGAATCATTTTAATTTCTAAGACTTCCGCTTGTAGTCTGTCTGGCAACACACCCACGTCAACGTGAAATGCATCCGTCGCTAACCTATAATAAATTTTTTCATCACAACTGTTAGGGAAGTATCGTTCGAATTCATCAATGAGGTGCTGCAAATGGTTCAATATTTTACTCTTAGTATCATTATCCTTAAAATCGTTGTGAAATCAGGCTTCTTCCAGGATTACAAACAATCTGGGAAAGCTGGGAATAATTGCAGGCTAAAATTTTACGTTTCCATATGCAGTGTTACGTGGCTCTATGCTTAATTACAGACTTACTGTTTCATCAGTTGATTTGTTTTCACCACGCAACGCCCGAGGTTTAGTCCTTCTTCGTTGCCGAGCGATGTCATCACTTTTCGTTCTGACGCCGCAACCCTTCCTTTCCCATATCTTTACTACTTTTTATCTATATAAATGATGAACTACTGGTTTTGCTGTTTAACACCTTTTTAATAACTGTGGAAGTATTACAGGCATCGGGTCCCACCTAATGTGTCAACCACCTACACGTTTTACATGAACCTTTCAAGACTCGATCGATCTGTTCACAAAGAGAAAGCAGAATATCTCTTCCTTTGACGTTGTCCAACAACGACCTAGGAATCTCGACGCCCTCGTGGCCCAGGCTCTTCCATGGCTCGTGGTCGTTAGCAGCATTCGTTTTATTTCCTTGCCTACTTGCCGCTACGTCGAACTTTCGTGGTGATCGTTTGGGCAACGTCTCCCACGTTATCGGCAACATAAATAAACATAATAATAATAACTGTTCTTACAATTATTCGTATAAGTCTTGGTCACTTTAATGAGGGGTGGGACAGGCCTAAGCTTTGTGACACCACACACAGTTGCAACTTATCAGTAAACGCTTTGATGGCATCCCAATGAAAAATTATGTTTGATTCTCCACCATGTAATTTCAAATTCAATGTGTTTAAAGATTCTAAAATATCTGACAGATAAGCCAATGCAACTCCGGGCTTTCTAAATTCCACATACAATTCAGTTTGTTTGTTATTTTCCAAAAACTGCATCACTTCGTTTCGAAGTTCAAATAATCTTCCTAGCATATTTCCTTTGAGAGCCAGCATACTTCTGTATGAAATAAAAGTGTTTTATACTCTGCTCCCAAGTCTTCACAAAGAGCCGTAAATAACCTGGAATTTAATGCACTCTTTTTAATATGATTCACGATTTTGATGCACAATTTCAAGACATCATTGAGTTCCTTTGGAAGTGTCTTAGCTGCCAATGCTTGACGGTGTATTACACAGTGGATAGCAGTATCGCTAGGGTTTTTTTCTC
The DNA here is from genome assembly GCF_021461385.2 of Schistocerca piceifrons. Classification (NCBI taxonomy): domain Eukaryota; kingdom Metazoa; phylum Arthropoda; class Insecta; order Orthoptera; family Acrididae; genus Schistocerca; species Schistocerca piceifrons. The sequence continues at coordinate 384,954,691 of NC_060141.1, forward strand.
TGACCATCTGCACGAGTCCTGAGCTACATCCAATCATTGATGGGGTGCCGTCTGTGCATACGCCTATCAGTTTCTGCCATGATAACTCATTTTTACAAAAGAATTCTGAGACGGCTGACATTATATGAATTGCTTTTGAAGTTGTCTTTAACTCTGTTGAAAACAGCAACTCTTCTTTAATTGCTTCATTTTCTATATAACGAACGAAAGCTAGCAGTTGGCAACAATTCGCAACATCGGTACTCTCGTCTAACTGTATTGCGAAAAACTGCGATTGTTTGACGGCCGTAACTAATTGATTTTGTATGTCTTCGGCCATATCATCAATCCGACATTTCACAGTATTGTCAGAAAGTGGTATTTGTGAAAGTTTTTGTTTACTTTCTGACTCAAGAACAATATCAGCAGCTTTCAACAAACTAGGTTTGACTAGTGTCTCTCCGATAATATGACTTTTTCTTGGTCCTTGAAATAAGTAGCGATAACTCATACGAGGCTTGCAGTACCTTTTCTGATGTCTGAGCGAAGGACCCAGCAGTATCCAACTTCATCCGTTTCAAATTATATCATTTTGCAGGAAAAAAATTCCTTCGGCTTCTCTTTCAATGCACCATGCTTTGCCCACAAATGGCGTTCCAGACGAGAAGGTCTCATGGAATCATAGCTCAATACCTCATAGCAAACAACACATTGCAGCTGGTCAACACCATTTTTTTTATTTTTTTTTTTTTTGTATAGAAGCAAAACCGTATTTGATATCATCATCATTATATTTACGTTTTTTCACGACGCTCATGGTGAAGTAAAAAGAAAACAAGAAGTTAACAGTATAATTTTGCACTAAAACTGATTTTACTGAGGCACAACTGCAAAAGATTCAACGCGATTTCAGCAAAATCCAATACATCGGATGTGTCAACAACTGCAAGCAACCAACTGAAATAAAGGAAAGCTACTGTCGTCTGTCGGCACCTCAGATGACTGCCTGTGAGGAGTGGGGCGAAGAACGGGGAAGCCCTGCCGCAGCGCAGGTAGTCAGTTCACTGTTTGTCTGCGACCTGGTGGCCAAGCAGGACTCTGCCTGGGAGAAACGGGCTTTTCCTGGATTAGGGCGGAAACAGCCTACAGGCACCCTAAGAATTTGCTACCTATTCTGCGGTGCTGTTCTGAGCAGTGCAGCCTGGGGGTTTTATGCGAAAATCGTTTTCGTGTCCCTATCTTTCATTACTTATAAACGAAACGTTATAAGTTTTGAGATAACATCAATGAATTGGTTGTCAAATTTCACACTAATTAAGTAAGATCATGGATACACCTCACACATCGCTGGAAACTGTGCACAGTGCCAAGCAGTTATCTCTGTACTCGTACCAAAAGAAGCCATTGTCGCAGCAAAGAACGTACGCTATCAAACGAAATTATGCCGTATTTCAAAAAGGCAGAAGAAAAAGAACTGTTTTGTCAGATAAGTAATCCGAATGAAAGAGCTTTAGTACTGACTGTTCGAAAAAAAAAATAGCCTCACTAATGGACTTCATTGTCTACCTAGCTGGGTTATGTTTCATTGTTAGCACTCATGACAATGTTTCCAGAATGGTTGAAGTACCCTGCTCAGAATGAACACTCGTACTAGTTTCGCATTCACATCGTGCACATTTTTCTGGTGACAAAGGGCATAACCCTGGCATCCAAATTAGGAACCCGCTAGTTCATTTGAAGCATATGCAGTCTATTAAAGTCACTGTAATCGCATCACATGGGGATCCTCGGGTTGACAGGGTAATAAAACGGCAATTTTGCAGTTGGCACAGTATAAGTGATTATTACTCTGATGAACATAGCCTACCGCGGCTGAAAGTTATAACATGATTACGTTCAGTTCATGTGTACAAATGTACGAAATAGTTAATACCTGACTTTACTGTTTTCCAATTGTCAGAAGTAAGTTGTTTACAAATCATGTATTAGAATTAACGCATATCGCCTTCGTAATTTTGAGAGTTTCTGTGTGTGACATTCTACACATGATCTTCGAAAGCTGTATGTTCTAGGATAGGTTATTGAGATAGGATTGCGGGAAGTGGGACACCAAATGATTGCATTTAGCACCATAATCTATCATTAATACCTGCACATTCATTTTTATTAAAATATCAATATTAAAAAGAAATATTAGGTTTATACAGCTAACCCCCTTAGGTTTATACAGCGCGCCCCCCTTGCAACATCATCAGGCCCCCCTACCCCCTCCCCCAAGTGGGGTGAGCCCCCCAGTTTGGGAACCTCTGCTGTAGGGTCTTACAATGATTGATATGGGTCAATGATCTTCCAATAGGTTTAAAAGACAATTCAAAAACCTGAACTTTACTGATGACACAATGACACTAATGAATGGTGTAAACAGAAACTTATGAGACACTATCCAGATGATTTCTGAACAAGACTACAACTGGTTCACAGAAAACAGTTTAAGTCTTCATTTAAATCACATTATGTGATCTCAAACAATCAAAATAGGCTGCTAGCACCAGACATTAACGGTCATACACTAAATTAAGCCCATTCTGAAGAATTCCTCAGAGTCCAGTTTGAAAACATGTTCAAACAGAGTCAACATATATGCTAATCAAGAAGCTCAATTCAGCACCTTTTGCCTTTAGCAGTATCACTCATTGCATTGACTTAAAGTCAAGAGTGTTGACTTACTTTATATATCACAATGTAAAATTGAAACAATATGTCAGGTCAAAAGGAAAGACCAACTCTTCAGCCATTCTTTGTACAAAAATCTGCTTATCTTTATTCAAGAATTGAAAGTTCTGTTAGCTGAGGCTATGTTATACATAGTAATGTATTGTAAAAACAGGGTGTACACACACAAAGAAAAAGATTTCCCTCAGTTAAAAATAACACTTTCTCTCATATGCAAATACACGTTTTTGGGGTGAAAATACTTTAGTCTCCTGGTGAAAGTACATTTTTCCCAAGTTAAATGACAATATACTTATCCTCGCAGATGTAAAACTGAGTAATATTTTTTTTAATGGTGGAAGTTTTATACATCAGCATAGAACTTCCTTACATCTCAGGGAACGAAATCCAGCAAGAAACAATGCATATTGGACAGATCTTTGATGCACAGCAACATTTATGCTGCATATTTTTGTATTACAAATGTATAAATACGAATTCCACCAAACACAATGGGGTAGCTTCTGAAGCACTGAAATCGAGATTGCGATGCACTTTTGTCAGCCAATGATTTCACGTCATGTGCTATTGCCATCCAAATACAGCAGTTATTCAGAGCATAGTACACATGATGTAATTGGCCAACAGCAACATCATTGTTGAATAGTGCAAACACTCGAACAGGAAAAGTTATTAGTTTAAATTAATATACATACAGTATACCTACATGTATAGTTAGCTTTCTCATATAATATTGGTCATCAAATTTTTTTTAAGGATAATTATGATTTTTGCCATCATTATTTTGTAATTTGTAATCTATGAAAGAATTAAAATAAATATGAGAAACTAACCTTACAGCCTGGTCTTTTTTAGTATGTGTTACTTAAAGATATATCAAACACAAATGTGCCCGTACAATTTTAAATAACGCCGTAAATGGCTGGTCATCTGAGCCCATAATTCCTTTAAGTGGCTGATCCTCAGTGTTGAATGAGAGTCTAACACCCTATGATTTAAGAAATTCTTTGCACATTCTCACACGTAACATAATTTAACCAGCATAAAAGGAAATTTACTTTGAAAGTAATGCTTCTTAATGCTTAATTGAGTCCCTAGATGCCTCACAAACATAAGAATGACTGGGCTCTGGCCTTTAAATGCATGTTCTGCATTCTGATATATCAGTAACTATGTATACAATTTATCAAGGTTGGATGTTTAATCAAAAACACTAGCTTTCAGTGAATGCTTCAAACTTTGGACGTCTCTCTCTACTTGGTCATTCGAACTGGGGTGGAGAGGTGCAGTGGTTAAATGGCTAATTTCAGTTTGCACACAAAGTGAAGCGATGTCTTTACTAACCAATTGGAACCCATTAACTGACACAAATCACTTTACACAGACGAAACTGAGTAAATTAAAGGGATTAATGCATCTGCTAGACGATGTGATCGAGAGCATCTTGATTACTTCTGACCATTTGCTGTTGGCATCCACTATGGTTAGATATGTGGTCTCACAAAATTCGTAAAAACCGATATGAAGCTCTCCCATGGCTCTCCAGGCCATTCTCATGGGTGGTAAGGGGCTTTGGCTGGATCCCTACTGACTTTAGAACACCCATAGCAAACAGCTGTAATTTGTTCCATTTCTTTACTCAATCCAGGCTTCGAGCTATAGACTTCATTTTTGTGATTCCCATATGGCCCGAGTGTGTTTTTTTTTTTTTTAAATAGAAGGTCTTTGACTAATTGGGATTCCAGCTCCTCCCCCCTCCTCCCCGCCGGCCGCGGTGGTCTAGCGGTTCTAGGTGCGCAGTCCGGAACCGCGCGACTGCTACGGTCGCAGGTTCGAATCCTGCCTCGGGCATGGATGTGTGTGATGTCCTTAGGTTAGTTAGGTTTAAGTAGTTCTAAGTTCTAGGGGACTGATGACCACAGATGTTAAGTCCCATAGTGCTCAGAGCCATTTGAACCTCCTCCCCGCCCCGATCCCCCCCCCCCCCCCACCACCACCACCACCACCAACAACAACAACAACAACAATAATAATAATAATAATACAGTTATGATCAACTGAGTCCTCACTGCAGTGCCTTGAATATGCTTTAAGAATGTCTGGCACCTTATTTGGCCAGTGGTTATTTTTGGCACAGCTCAACACAACAGATAGTATCCTATCTGTGACTGACTCTTTGGAAATGTCTTTAGTTGTAAAAGGGGCACTATCAAGCATGAAGAAATTTACACACACAACATAATCATCAGGTTCAATCTGTCTGGATAATGATGATCTTGATAAACAGTCAGTATTACAATTTTCATCAAATTTATAATATTTAAGGTCATGATTACACTGAGATAAAAATTCAGCTCATCTTTGCCATCTCCAATCACAAATTGAGGACCGTGAAGGTTTGGGACTGAAATTATAGAGGAGTGGTCTATGAAATGTTATCACAGTAAAGTAATGCCTTTTTAGGTACAGATCATAGTTTTTTTACACTCCATATAATGGCCCTAGCTTCCTTATCCAAGATAAAATAATTTTGTTCTGCTTTGCTCTAAGTGGAACTAGCAAACATCTTTCAGGTCCATCAGAAAATATAGGAGAAAGACATGCACCCATGCCTGACTCAGTAGTATCATAAGCTAAAACCAGTGGCAATGATGGGTCACAATGACACAAAACTTTGTGTGACAGAAATACACATTTAGCTTCTTTGAATGCTTTGTCACATTTTGTATTCCATTCAAACTTCATTTTGTGGCACATGAATCAAAGAAATTAGAATTTTAGACAAGTAACTGTAATTCCTAGGTATTTAGTTGAATTCACAGCCTTTAGATTTGACTGATTTATCATGTAACCAAAGTTTAATGGCTTCCTTTTAAAACTCAGGTGGATGACCTCACACTTTCCATTATTTATGGTCAACTGCCAATTTTTGCACCCTACAGATATCTTTTCTAAATCATTTTGCAATTTGTTTTGATCTTCTGATGACTTTATTAGATGATAAATGACAGCATCATCTGCAAACAACCTAAGACGGCTGCTGCAATCGTCTCCTAAATTTTTTATACAGATAAGGAACAGCAGAGGGCCTGTAACACTATCTTGGAGAATGCCAGAAATCACTTTTGTTTTACTCAATGACTTTCTGTCAATTACAACAAACTGTGACCTCTGTGACAAGAAATCATGAATCTAGCCACATAACTGGGAAGATATTCCATAAGCAAGCAATTTCACTACAAGCTGTACTGTACCACACAAGCAGTACATTGTCAAAAGCCATCTAGAAATATGGAATCAATTTGAAATCCCTTGTCAATAGCATTCAACACTTTCTGTGAGTAAAGAGCTAGTTGTGTTTCACAAGCATGATGTTTTCTAAATCTGCATTAACTGTGTGTCAACAGACTGTTCTCTTAATGGTAATTCATAATGTTCGAACACAATATTTGTTCCAAAATCCTGCTGCATATCAACGTTAATTATGTGGGTCTATAATTTACTGGATTACTCCTACTACCTTTCTTGAACATTGGTGTGACCTGTGCAACTTTCCAGTCTTTGGGTATGGTTCTTTTGTCAAACAAGTGGTTGTATATGATTATTAAGTATGGAGTTATTGCATCAGCATACTCTGAAAGGAACCTATTGGTATACAGGCTGGGGGAAGATTTCTTTTTTTTATTGAGTGATTTAAATTGCTTCGCTACTCTGAGAACACATACTTCTAAGTTACTCATGTTGGCAGCCGTTCTTGATTTGAATTCTGGAATATTTCCTTCATCTTCTTTGGTGAAGGAATTTCGTAAGGCTGTGTTTAGTAACTCTGATTTGGCACTACTGTCGGCAATAGTATTTCCATTGCTATCACACAGAGAAGGCACTGATTGTGTCTTGCTGCTAACATACTTCACATATGACCAGAATCTCTTTGGATTTTCTGCCAGGTTTTGAGATACAGTTTCATTGTGGAAACTATTATAAGCATCTCATATTGCAGTCCATGCTAAATTTTGGGCTTCTGTGAAAGATTACCAATCTGGGAGATTTTGCATGTGTTTAAATTTGGCATGCTTCTTTTCATTGCTTCTGCAACAGTGTTTTAACCCATTTTGTGTACCAAAAGTGGATCAGCTCTGTTGTATGTTAATTTATATGGTATAAATCTCTCAGTTGCTGTCCATACTATTTCTTTTAATTCAAATCACATCTGGTCTACACTTACATTGTAAATTTGGAAGGAGTGGAGATTGTCTCCCAGGAAGACATCAAGTTAATTTTTATCTGCCTTTTTTTTTTTTTTTTTTAAATAATAAGTATATTTTCCGTTAATTTTTGGAGCATTTGAGGGTTACAATATTTTCAGTCTTGCTACAACAATCCTGTGTTCACTAATCACTGTATCTGTTTTGATGCTCGTTATTAGCTCAGGATTAGTTTTTGTTAAAGAGATCAAGTGTGTTTTCACAACTGTTTACTATTCACATGAGTTCATAAACTAACTGCTCGAAATAATTTTCAGAGAATGCATTTAGCACAATTTTGGATGATCTTTCATGCATACCTCCAGATTTAAACATGTTTTTTCCACCAAGATATTGAGAGTAAATTAACTAGAACTATAACAGTATGAGTTGGGTACATGTTTGAAATTAAACTCAAGTTTTCTTTGAACCTTTCAGCAGTTGTGTCATCTGAGCTGGGAGGTCAGTAAAAAGATCCACTTATTATTTTATTCTGGTTGCCAAGAATGACCTCTGCCCATACTAACTCACAGGGACTATCTATTTCAATTTCGCTACAAGATGTGTGTTATCACACTGAATAATTTTTGTATTGACTTTGCACTACTTATCTTTCAGGAAACATTTGCACCCTTCTTTATATGTTATGTGCACCTGCACCCAATTCAAAAGGAATATTCTTTGCGTCCACAACCAGCTCTACAACTCAGGCTTCACTACCCATTGGTTTAATGAGGCCAATTTTATACACTGGAACTTGTCCTGCCACAGTGGAACACACATCAGCACTGTAGCACTCTTTGCACACACTGACATATCTTCATTTAGATCATCTTTTTGGTACACACTTGTTTTAATGCACAGTTTGAAAGCATGACATTTTTAACACTACTTGCTCCTCTTCTCCACCATTGTTTGAATTTGATTTCTCTGAATCAGTGTCAGAATCCTCCAATACCAGCTTGTACACTTTTCCTGGGTTTCTTCCTGTTCCCTACCTTGTCATACTTCTTTTCCTCCCACTGATTTCCGTTAGGATCAGACTTGTTGACTGTTGACTGCTTGCCTTTTTGCTACACATTTTTGGAACACATCCTTAGATGCCACAAGTTTTACAAGTGGAACCTTTTAGCGAGTATTGTGGCTCCATGTATCCTTGTTTGCCACAACCAGAACCAACATTGTGCATTTTCAGACTACCAGCCCACTTGATGCACTCTTCTTGAAGAAGCCTGATTATATCAATTGCCGAGCATTGCAGTGTACGTTGCAGCAGTCTCCAAGCCACTGCAATTCCTAGACATTTAATGGATATCAGTTTGCGTTCTCCAAAAAAAAAAAAATTTTTTTTTTTCTGAATTGTTTGTCGTGTCTTAAATTACACACTAATCTGTCTTGTAGCACTTCTTGTACATTATCTTTAAACTAGCAGTGTTGTGCCAAAGATTTCAACTGAGATATGTAGTGTGGAATAGATTCTTCCAGAAATTGGTTTCTCATTTGAAATTTATTGTGCCACCAAATCATTGAAGGTGCAGGTTCTATGTGGTCTTTCACTAGTTTCACTGTTTCATTGAAAGTCATTTCCTCTGGCTTCTAAGGATATGCTAGGTCTATGATGAGATCTACATACTCAAATCCAACGAGGCTCAGTGTATAGTCATTTGTAGGTTGTCTGGAATCTTGAGCACAATGAACTTATGTTTCATAACGTAGATATACAGAGCCCGCTGTACACATTTTGCAAACTCTGGCATTGTGACGACACTATCGAGTTACCTACAGACACTTGAATCTTCTTCACTGCTTCCTTGTCCTCAAGTTCAGTCAATATCTGACATGCTGCAGTCGATGGTTAGTTTGGATAATTTTTCTGACAAACACTATTACAGCAAAAATTTATACACAAAATCACATACATCAAGTTGTTCTTTAATTTCTCATTGCCAGTGGTTAGCTTTTGTACTGGATTGCTTAGTAATACCTGGATATAAAAACCACACACTTTATTTCACTAACTACATCCTTGTCCACACAGAAAAGAATACATCACAGATGATAATACCACAGCAAAGAACTTAGGAAGGCAATTTAAACTACGGTGCCATGCCAACTTAACTAGCAGCTGTTACAAGACTTGGAAATACTTTTGAAATAAAGGAGACTACTCACTGAAAAGCAGAAACTTCGAGTCAGTGACAGTCATACACAAAAAGAAAGAAAAGGGAGGTAGCAAGTTTTTTTCTCTTTTTTTCTTTTTGTGTGTCCCTGTTGATGACTCAATGCTTCTGCTTTTCGGTGAGGCTCTCCCTTAACACAAAATATTAGTGAGAGTATTATGCAGATGACCAGGAAAAACAATCCTGTAATGTTCAAATAAAGTATTAGTGATATGCTGCTCAACAGTCACATCAATTATGTATCTAGGCAAAATATTGCAAATTGAGAGGAAATGAAATGAACCACAGAACACCAATATAGTAGAAGTGCAAAGACCACGTTATTATACGGGAACACAGAACGACACCAGCACTACTTGTGGCCTGGCTGTGAACTTCAATACGAAAAAATATGGTGCGAAAATCTCTTATGTTTATTTCTAAATACGCGAATTAGATGACAATATTTTTCATTTAATCCTTGAATGTGGGCCGCATAGTGCAGTAATAAAGGTTTTTGAGATCTTGCAAAGTAATATATAAAAGAAATCTCAATCAAAAACAAACATTAACTACTCGTAGCTGCAGTTTACATTGTGAAAATTTTCGTAAATTACGACGTCACCTTTTGACTGTGAAATTTTTTTGTAAAACTCAATATTGTGATTTTGGCCGTGTGGCCATTATCATGTGGAAATAAACGAGCTTTAGTACATGTCAGACTAAAAAATCATCTGACATTGCATGCATATATAAATGATTTTTACGTTTCCACATACCCTAAAGCACATTACGTCCACTCGCATGATCGAAAGTGGAATAGTAGGTTACACAAATAAATAACTACACAGCTAAAGGATAACCAAGAGGCCATTTACAAACAAATCTGTGCTACAAACCAAGGATGTACTGTAAAGTCTACAAAATCCGATTTATTATTTTTTCTGTTGATTGTTATTTATGGATATTCAGTAATCTGAAATTGAACTTCTGCACAGTTCAAATAAATTTATGAAACACACAAAATACTACTTTACACCAACTGAAAAACAAATTGGGAGCAGAGCAGGTAGACACTCCATGAATGTAGCCAAAATGTTTTTGCCAATGAGACATACAAAGAAAATGAACTGCAACACACAACTTTTTTTTTCTTTTTTCCCCAACTTGGCTGTTATTTTGGCAACACCCATCACGTTTAAATAATGAAAGAAGACGCTGGTACAACATTTATTTTTAACATTTGTATTTATTTACTTCCTCTGTGAAAACTTTGTTTGGTACACTACTGAAAATTAACACAAATTCCCCTTGACAGCACTTTATTCATTATACTTTTAGAGTCCAATCATCACATCTGGAAAGCGTTAAGTTATGTTCCTGCTGAATTACCAGATTTTGTCATAACAAATCAAGGGCATGATTTTGATACAATAACATGTAATTCTCTGCTTTTAACAAAACATTTGTATTTATTGTACACATAATAAACACTGAAATACAAAGTCTTTTAACATGATTTGAACTTCTTTTTAAGTTGTTGCATACACAATTTCCTCTTGTTTGTAAATTTCTTTTCTTTCACATACTTGTATATTATCAATGGAATACTTGTCTTCAGAAGTCTCTCTTCAATGTCATGTTTATTACAAATTGTTGTATGAGACAGAACAAATGTTTTTTTTTTTTTTTAAATTATCATGTAGTCTTGTTGTGTGAACATGACTATTTAGATACTCTTACAGCTGATCATGGAGTGCCCTTAGGAAAATCATGACTCTTTCACTTGCATATTTCAAATGAGAATTCTTCTCACTATTCACTTTAAATGAGGTAAACAAATGATTTTCAGTCATAACAGAGGAGTAGAGACTGGTATTACATGTTTCACAATCATCAGGTACATCTATGGCTTTTAGTACATAGCCTGCTACATAGGCTAAGGATTGTTGATCTTCTACAGACTCGATGACACCATCTCAGTAAGAATAAATTTGCTCATGTGTATCAGTGTCATTCATCTCACATTCACTTAAATGTTCACTCCTACCACTAGCTGCCAAAAAGTGACACAAACTGCTCAAGGGAGTGTAATCATCATTTTCACAGTTACTTACACTCATGGCTTTGAAAGGCAAAGTCATATGATTGACAACACAAGTCTTCAGAGCTTGTACAAACTGAAAACACGTTGGGTTTGTATTAGCAATACCATGTTGTCTTATACAACAAAAGAAATTTTCTAAAGCATCTTGATTGAACGCCTTTAAATTTAAGTACTTAAAGCCAACCACTTTCAAGGTCTTCCACAAGAAAATAATAGACTGTAATGTAATCTGCCAACCTTTTATGAAGCTAAACATATTAGTCTTGTTTCTTCCTGTTTTTAAATCTATTATTTGTCAGCTGCCTATTTCCCTCAATATGCTATACCACATTTCTAAATGTGGCGAATTTTCTGATAAAGCACACCTAAATTGTTTTCCATCCCTGGGATATTGCTCATTACTGTTGAGTGAATCAAAGAGATTATCTACCTTTTCCACAAACTCAGCTGTGTGTATAGCTTCAGATGGTAATGTGTGAGTAGAAACATATGTTTCAATTACAGCTGCAACAGTATGGCTCACTTGTGCAGCAGCAACTTTTACCTTCATTTTGACATGGGAATCAGAAAAGTTAAAGTGTTGTGTTTTTAATTTGGGTAGAGTTTTGAACCGTTCTTTTTTTCTTTTTTTTTTTTTTTTTAAAAAAATCCAAAAAGAACACTGTACTGATGTACTCAAACTTTGCTGCTTTGTGAGGTTCAAATTGAATTTTATTATCTATTAAAGCATTTATAGTGTTTTTGAGCAGATTTGGTACATCATAAATGGTAACAATTGGTTGATTATTGACGACAAAATGAAATATATGTGGCTTCAACAAATTTGCTTCACACAGTTGCTTAAGGGACTTTTGGTTTGCTGCATTCTGGTCACATACAGTACAAACCACTTTGAACCCAATATTCTGTAGTTCACTTATGATGTGAACAATGAGTGATTTCAAATGGGTGTAGTGGAAAGTGGTTGCGGTAAAGTAATATGCTAGAACTTGTTTCCAAGTTCTGTGAATGCCTTTCAGCATAAAAACCAATGCTTGACTAGCAGCTACAGGTGAGCGTGCTAAATGACCCAAGTCCTGATACCCATAGATTAGCTGTTTGTGTGCATCATTAGTACATATCATTATCCAGAGACATTTCATCACAAAGTAGAGTACAATACTTGTCATTTTCATGCATATTACTTACTTCCCTTGCTAAAAAGTTTAATAAAGCTGGATTAAGTCCTGTATCAAATGGTATGTGGGAAAGCACTCCCTTGAGCAGCCTGACAGATGGAAGGGAGAAGTATGTGGCCAAATATCTGTACAACCGTGGACTACGCTTATAAATAGATAAAGCAAATGCCGTATCTTGTATAGACCATCGTACTGCTGTGGGCTGCACATTGGCATTTCTTAACTGACTATTAATAAAAGTTTTAGTCACATCATTCAATTCTTCTTCAATTAACTGAAATTTCCTGTCATCATACAACTCTTTTAGAATTTTCAATTTATTCCTCTAATTCTGTAGTTGTTTTTTTCAATTTACACACTCTGGAAACTGTAATTCTATGCAGTTTATACATTTTGTGTTTTCTTGGAGTTAAATCACGTTTAGAAACGCCAGATCCCATTACACCTGGACTACTTTCAACATCATAAACAGGTGAGGATAAAAAGCTGTACTCCCCATCATCTGTGCTCTGTAAAGAGGGACTGCTTCGTTGTATTACTGTAGATTTTGCATTGTGACCTGTCTCGTGCACACTTATATTTGCACCAGATGTGGTGAAACCGCCACCGCCGCCGCCGCCGCCGCCGCCGCCGCCGCCGCCGCCGCCGCCGCCGCCACCGCCACCACCACCACCACCAGTGTAACACAGATGGGTGGGGGGAGGGTGATACAACACCAATTCCATGTGCTTTGTTATAACGCCAGGATTTAGCCTGTGTCTAGTAAAGTTCACAAAATCTGCTTCATAAAAATGATCCTCACACACATAATAATAACTACAGTTGACACCATCTATATTACAGATCAATTTCCACTTATTTAAAGTCTCACTTTTTGATGCAGCTGGAAATTTATAGAAATGTTTATTCTTGTGTTTGGAATTTGTTTTTACATAATAACTACTCCTGCATCCGGGAAACTTGCACAAGTATTTCAATTTCAATCTCAAACTGGATTTTTCTCTTCCTGTATGATCCATCCTCATGTGTCTGAAATGTTATTCAAACCAAAAATTAGGAACGAGAAAAAAGATCAGGTATGGTTTACATTGATTAATGTTAAAGAAAACTCAATGTGAAATTAATTTCACTATCAAAAATCATATTAGCTTATGTCTAAATGCAGCTATCCTGTACTGAAGTATTGATAACTGTTATCATGGCTTGTAATCTGATGTGGTATTGCTACAAAATAGTGAAAAAACGAAACAAATTCTCATTTCTACTACGGATATGCACATCACTCTATATATAACTGCATGAGCGTAGTTGCACTATATTCTATATTCAACACTACTTCGTTAAACAGTGCTATCAGGCAGTAGAAACACTGCTTATTGTACCATTTCAGTATATTTCAGCATCTAGATACCATGGTAGATACCAAATTAAACTGTACATTATCAGTAACAGTTACAGCTGTAAATCTGTATTACATTGTGTTGAGCATTAAAGTGCGAGAAGATTTCTACTGCATTTGATATTGCCACAATAATACGTGTAAAAGTCCAACTGCTTGAAGGACCTGCTTTGTGTGACTTCCAAACAAATGTGTTATTATGTGAGAACACAACCTTTGTCGATACAACAGCAACAAACACTTTTTACCTGGATAGAATGTTATGTACTGTACAGAATATGTACTGTCGAAAACGGGAAATAGAACACACGCGAGTCATTATGAATCAATTGTAACACGTCCAATATTTGGTATGTAGTAAACGGCACAATAAATGGTACTTATTATGTCACTAAGAGTACTTCGTGGCTAAAAGGAAGATGAATCAAAGCCAGAATTATATTCCATTACAGGATTCGGAAAGTTGAATACCAACTATGTCAAAAGCTGCTAGCATGGGATTCTCTATGAAATACAAGGAAATATGAACAGAAATAAGAAATATACTTACCCTTTAAGTAAACTGAGCAACAGAAATTGTATTTCTTTGCAGGAACAAATATACAAGAGTCCACAGAACGTAATGTGACGATACAACCTCGTGTTCTATATGAAACAAAAGTAAAAAAGTAAATACTGAATCATCACATCATCAAATATTACGAATGCATCCAAAAATTAATCAGAATAATAGCAACATACTTACACTGCAATTTAAATGAAAAATCACCATCACTTTGCTACGATACCAAAACAATTATGGAAGACTACGTCATCCAATAGGAACACGAGACTATAAATTGCTAAACTTGCAGCGCTCCAAGTGGCCTGGGACCAAACCAACGTCGTGTTACCGGAAATCCCTATATGAGTTTCACCCCGCTCGAATGAACTCTTAACATTAGTTGTAGGGAAGATAAATGGTTGACTTTTTTTTACTTGGGTTATTCAAGGAAATGCAGCTTGTCTATAAAGAAGACCACATACAGAATACCTGTGCGACTCACTCTCAAATACTACTCAAGTGTTTGGGATCCTCACCAGGTCGGATTGATGAAAGACTTCAAAGTAATTCAGAGGAATGTTGTTAAAATTGTTACCAGCGAGTATTACAGAAGCACTCTGGGAACACAAATGAGAATCCCTGGAGGGAAGAGTTTACTGAGAAAGTTTAGAGAACCAGTATTTGTGACAGACTGCCCAAAAATGCTACTACCACTAACACATCTTACGTAAGGACCATGAAGAAAAGACATGAAAAGTCAAGACTTGTACAGAAGCACACAGACAGCTGTTTTCTCTTTCCTCCATTTGCACATGTAATATGAAAAGAAAATGACTAGCAGTGGTACAAGCTACCTTCCACCAAGCACTGTATGGTGAGTTGTGAAGTATGTATGTAGATGTTACTACTATATGGAACAGTTTATGAAGGATAAATTGATAATTTCAGTGAAATGTATTGCATTAATACTTTTACAGATATACAGTGAGATTTAACTCTCTGCTCAAAATTAAACTCTTATTAACACACTTATCACTCATTATCTGTAGCAATGAATGTGTGGCAACAATTTATGATATGTCTTTAATATTTTAATCAAATCATTTATAAACAATCATTACAAATAATTTATGATGTTGTTCATTCTCATTAGCAAATAGTTCTCTATCATTGGGAGATATTGGTTTCAAATGACTGGATTTAATAGGAGATTACACAGAAGAACATTCTTGTCTGCTGTTGTTTCAATTCATAGCTGTAAATATCAGTTCCTGGCTTTATTTAAAATTTTAATTTCTGTTTGTTACAGACATAGTAAAGTTCCAACAGTACTTTTTTCTGAAACTGATAAACATCTTCAACAAACCTTCATAAATGTCAAATGAAACATAATAGTAATGGAAAGCAGGAGAGATCATCAATAGGATTTTTCTCGATTTATTCATATCGGTCATACTGCCAACTATGAAAATAACTACAGCTTATCAAAAATGGTTTTTAATTGTCTTCATTTCAGCATACAAGAAACTTATCTTTCCTAAACACTTATGTGATAATCACAACTCAGTAAATATTTTGTCAGGGTTAAACACAGCATGTCACAGAATAAGTAGCATGGACAAAATGTGTTGTTAATAAAGGAGAAAGTTCCTTATTTGTTTTTAGTTTTTGCTTTTCTTTCATCATTTTTCTCCTTGAGTTTGGTATGAAGCTTTTTCAGTTTTTGGTTTCGATGATGATCATCACTTTTCACTGGAGGTGGGTGCTTAAATGTTTGTCGTGCATGCTTACGAGCTGCCTCACCACAACCATGCACTTCAGGAAGGGCATGCTCGAAACAGAAACGCAATCTGCAGTGAATGCAAGTACTGGATATCAGCTCTGTAGACTTCCTGCAGTCTTCATAATTGCACTTTGTATTCATTTTTTGAAAATGGCTAATTACAGAATCAAAATCATCATCCTTTAATTTATCTAATGCATTCACATTTTTCTTCTTAACACCAGGCTTATCACTTTTTCTAGTGCCTGGTACATTGGCTTCTCTATCCTCATCCTTTATTTTGCCTTTATTGGAAGACTTAGTTCTACACAAAATATTTTCATTCTTATTTTCATCAGACTTCTGCATATCACTTGGTTCACTACAATTTTGTTTTTTACTTGCTGGTTTCCTGACCACAATGTAACGATTCTTTCCCTCACCAACACTTTCATGCTCCAAGTTCAGATTTTCAGCTGCTTCATGTATCAACATTCTTTCATATGATGTAAGATTCTTGAAATGGTGTTCTGAAGCGCCGTTAGGTACCAAAAATATTTTTTCAAGCTCTAATTTCCACTTCTCAGTTTCTGAGACTGTGGTCTTGATGTCACTCGTACTTGTAGCTTCACTGGTTACATGTTCATGTAATTCTTTGTTGTTGTCTTGTATATGTGAGTCTGGCTTTGTAGGCTGTTGAGATTTATGTAACCTAGATTGGGCTGACAAATCTTTGTTACAGGTCTTGTTTGCAGCAGGCATAGAAGATGACTCTTTTTTTGAAGGCTTTGTTTTTGTTCTACCAGGTAATTTTTTTATAGCTGGACTGCTCTGTGAAACAGATTTCTGGGCACCCTCATTGCCTGAAAATTAAAACAAACATATTAATAAAATAACTGGCAAGAAAACAACATAAAATGCATTACATGTGACATATAGATAGGAGTACTGTGTACTTGAAAGGTAGCATTCCACCAAAATTTGACACATCAAAGCACTGTAAAAAACAAAAGTTCAGAATATTTGAAGGTACTACAGGAGTGTTTAAATTTCCATGAAAAATCTTTTAATTATAGTCCTCCAGAGATATTCCAGTTCACATTACATGATTTTCCTCTCCAGTTTGACTCAGTCCTTAAAGAAAGACATCAAGTTTTCTGTGGTAATTTCTCCACGGAAAAGAATGTTGATGGGTCTGCTTGAGTCTCACAACCTGATGCAAATAGTGTCCTTTCCAGTTACAAGAGAACGGGCCAATGAGACATTTTGAAACCTTCCCTAAAATTTGATTACACAGGAAGAAGACAACAAAAGAAATCCACTGTCAAAATTTTAGCTGCTAAGAGGCACTGCAAGGCAGTGGTAGAAATGGACTACTGGCGCTGTAACAACTGTGCATGCGCAACTAGGCACACACAGACAGCCGAGGTTGGCGGTACATTTCTAAACAAGAAACATGACCCACCTCGATCATAATTTGTAAAGGACGTTTCAGGTTACCGTTCATTGATAGTTTCTCTGACACTACAATACACAGTAGTAACATCCATTACAAATTATCAGTTGCTTTTTGCAGTACTGACAATAAAGGTAAAGCTGAATTAATATTTATTGTTCTTTCGTAAGGCATCCCTCCTGATAGGACCTTTTTTCTTTCTTTTGTTTCTTCCAGTTTCACAGTTACGCAGAATCCAATAAATGTTATCAGTTTAACAATGATGTAATACGAAGAACGTGGTTTCCAGCCAAAATCACCTACATCTCTTGAGGATGTACATATGTGTCCTTTGTTAGTTAGTTTCCCTGACATTCATTCAAGTGTCATCGACATTTCCTTTGAAATTGTAAAGACATAAGAAGAAATAAGAAATAACCATGACAATTCCAATAATTGTGGTTTGGACGACAAACAGTTGTGCCAGTGACAGTTCTGAAGAAGAATACCTTCCAAGCCTTTTAAAAAATGTACTGCAACAGCTTTCGCTGACAAAGAAAGGGCAGTGAAATATTGGTTAAATGAAGGAGGGAAAAAACACTAGAAGTTATGCAGTGTGCAAAGGCATTTTCGTTTCATAAAATCAGAGTGTGAACTATACAAATGGAAGAATGAATTACATGAAGTAAGAAATATGCGCCAAACAGAAACCTGAAACCATCTGAATGAAAAACTGTTCGAAAGATTTAGGACTGCTCGTGAGAGGCTATGCACTGTTAATGATGGACATCTACGAGACAGGGTCCCCCAAATTGCATCTGACACAAATATTGTTAATTTCCAAGCTTTGTCGACAGGCTACGCAAGTTCAAGAAATATTACGGAATAGGAAGTCACAAAATTACCAAGTTTACATTATGTAAATGTGTAGAGCAGCTGCCAGTGATAGACAACGCTATAGAGAAATTCATAGCTGACATAAAGACAAAACTTGCTGTTATCACTGCAACTGCTCTTTATAAAGATGATCAGTCATGTTTGGTGAAAGAACTGCGAGCACACCGCACTTTATCATTTCAGGGTGAAAAAAGTCGGTTGCCAAATCAATGAACGCGACGACACACTCACATACGATAATGCCAGTGATAAGTATGAGTGGTTTACTGTTTCCACAGTTGTATACCTGTCGTCAACAAACACAAGGCAAATTAGGACCAAAAATAAAAAAATGGACTGCTTAGATCTTGTAATCGAAGTATCAAAATCTGGAAAAATTGAAAAGAATAATTTTCAACGTTTCGTTCGAAACGTATTCCTACCAGCTACAGAAACTAATTCATTGCTTTTCTTGGATTCATAGGCTCGACATAACGACGCCTCTCTTTTTGTGGAGGACAGAGAAAAATATGTAGATGTAATGTGGATTCTGCCTGGAATTTTTTCAACAGTGGAAAGCAAAAGATAATTTGGTCAGATGTACTCAGTAGGCCTCTTGCAGGTCTCTTATTAACTGGATGCCACTGCAGCTACTTGGGTGTCCCTAACATTCCCTAGTTACCTAATCAGAAAATGGAGACCTGCAGTTTAACGTGGAATCCAAACCATGTCTTTCATGGCCACTCCAACATCTGTGAGAAGTGACTGCTCGGTTAAAAATCATAGTGAAAAAGTTGTGGACTGAATGGGATTTGATCCCACGCTCTAAGGATCATGAAGAGCACACTTTGCCACTAGACCATTTTTGTTTTAGAAAAAAAAAAAAATACAAAAACAAATGTGACCATTAGACCTTACATGCGTAGGGAAAATGCTAGCTGTGTCACCTCTTAAAATGATGTTTGTCATCAGTAATTAGTGTTCTGTTTCCAGAGTTCCCCTCAATGGTAATGAGAAGCCTGGGAAAAATGGCAGCCGACACACAAGGAAAATTTTGGACTAGTGCTAAGGAGAGATGAAGAGGTAAATCCATGTAAGGTGTACAACCTCCACAAATGTCACACTTCCATACAAATTGAGACACTTAAATTCTTCCATCCCTGCACTATTTTGCATACTCAGTCAAGAACAGTGCTCTCGCGATGCAAAATAATCCTCACTGAATAGCAAAGTTTCGTACTGTGACACTAACAAGATAGAATTATAGCCTGTATGCCAAATATTCACTCCAAAAACTAATAACACAGTGTTCGTAGGCAGTGTTCGCTACCTCATGTTCTCTTCCGTTCCCTCTAGTATAAAAGATTCTACCCATATACAAGCGAATCGTAGTAAGTTTTCTGCAAATGCTCATTCGCATGTGTTCGCTTCCATTTGCTCCATTGTAAACCAGGATTTTGGTGCTTAAAATTGGTGTCTGTGAACTACAGGTAATTCCGCTACATGGTGCAGCGTGATTGATTTGCCGAGTCGCGCGCTAGGTGGGCAGGGCTGTACAAATCGCTGTTAGAAGCTATTCTTCGTGTGGAAAAAGTGTGTAACTTCTACATTTTTTACAAAACACTTGCAGTGTCTCTTAGCAGCTAAAATTTTGGCAGTGCATTTCTTTCATTATCTTCTTCCTGCGTAAAAAACTTCAGGGTACGTTTCAACATGTCTTATTGGACCATTCCCTAGTTAGACTACAAGTAAACAGTAGCACAGCTTCATACGATGACTTAAATAATTTTTCTCAAGCTGAGACACATTGGGAGAAAAATTACAAATGGCTGGTCAGATTATAATGGATAAATACACTCATTTTCAAAAAAAAAAAAAACAGAACATCTTGAATGACCAGAGACAGAACATTCATATCCACAGGACATGTACACAAGTATGTTCTGCAGAAATAATTAGCATCTGAACTATATCAGCCTGTGGATTCATGCTCAACATCGATATTGTGGCACAACACCACCTGCCGGTAAAATGTGCCTGCGGCTCTCGTTGTCACTATAAACCAAAGGTAATGGCTCAGTGTGACTTGAGCAGATGTGCAGGATGCCCTGCAGATGCATGCATGAACCATACCATCAGATCAGTGAGTTTGAAAGAAGATGCATTATTGGCATGATAGAATGTGATGTACCAATCCACGAAATTGCTGCTAGTGTGGGACAAAGTGTTTTGGCAGTGCAACGGGTGTGGGCAGAATGGTTCATGGAAGGCCGTAGAACATGACGAGACGGGTCAAGTTGCACCAACCCCCCCCCCCCCCCCCCCCCCCCAAGATGATCAACACCTCATCCGAACAGCACTGCAGGACAGATCTGTTTCCTCCTTGGCTCTGGCACAACAGTGGAACAGTGTCACACATTGTACACTACCGAGGATGACAGCCCTTCATCATTTATTACAGCATGGGTTACATGTGTGTCATCCACGTCTCCACCTACCTATGACAAATGTGCAGAAACATGTTAGACAGCAATGGTATAGGGAACAACACCACTGGGGACAGGAATGGCATTGGATAGTGTTTTTGTATGAATCCAGGTCCTGTTTGTTTGAAAATGATGGCCAAATTTTGGTTTGCTGCTATTGGGCACAATGACAAATCACCGCTGGTGCATTTTCAGGGCACTGTGACCAGTGTGAACTACATGAATGACATACTGTGACCCAAAGCCATACCCTTCCTGCACAATGCCCCACATGCCATTTTTCAGCAGGACAATGCACGACCACATGTTGCTGCATGAACATGTGCCTTCTTGGTGTCACAGGACATCAGTCTTTTGACTTAGGCTGGCAGCTCACCAGACTTGTCACCAATCAAAAATGTGTGGGATATGGTGAAACGACAGGTGCAGCGCTGTGATCCAATGCCAACCACCATATATGAACTTTGGAACCAGGTGAATACAGCATGGATGGCTATACCACTGAACACGATTTATGCCTTATACATGTCGATGCTATTATGCGTGGAATAAGTTATCAGGGCCCTGTGCCTACTAGGCAACAGCACACATGCTGAACTGACGTGACTGAAATGCTAACCATTTCTGTAGAATATACTAATGTACATGTCCCCCTGTGAATATGAACATACTATTTCTACTCATTAAAGGTGTTCTGTTTTTCCTGAATGTGAGAGTAGTAAAGTTATAATGAATTAAGGCAGAGTCACATCCAAAGAAGTAAACAAAATATTTAGAGATACGGTTTCATTTGCAATGCAGACATCTAAAGCTAATTTTGAAGGGTACCCTTGATAAGACATGCACACCAAACACATTTATAAAAAAAATCTATCACTTCCTTTGAAGTCCTTTTTGAATAAGGATTTGCGTGCAGAAACACTGTAGTAATAAGCAACCCGTTTGGATAATTAATGACATTAGAATATCATGATGCAGGAAATAGGATCAGTTTTGTTTGTTTCACTAAAAACAATACTGCAAAGTGTTGAAGGATGTCATCAAACAGATTAAAACAATGTGTTACATACAGAGAATAAGCAGCTTTCAAAATAGGTCAGTTTTTTAAAAAAATATCAAGGCAGAATGTGGGTGTTCAATGTATCACATCTCTTCTGTGTGAGAATGATAATTCTAATGATGTACCAGAGCTGGAATTTTGACAGTCACTTGCTGTCAATACTTGGCGAGGTAAATCAAAATTATATTTGCACAAGCAAGTTTGCGGAAGTTTAGAAAAAGCTGGTGAGCTAACACAATTATGTCATATCCACCTGTTGGAAACAAGCAAGAATGATACTGAACCAATTGTTAAAGCACTAGAGGCTCGTATGAGTATGATGAAATTTCAAGTAGACTTATGAAGATCAATGCAATACACATTACTTAATCACCTGTGCAATGTATCTTTCAGGTGTGTTCACTTTGCAGACAGATTAAAACACTCATTAGCAAGGGTGTTCCAACTCATATGCCAGCTGATGGGTGGCAGGGTGCCCACGGTAATGTGAGTAGGGGTGATTAAACTGCTGTTGCACTGGCAATCAGGTAGCCAGGCAGCAGCCTACACGATCCTACTGTAGCGGCCAAGAGGATGCAAGCAGGGGTGACCAACCACCTCATGTAGGTGCAGAATGATTGCAACTGGGCTGCCTGTCAAGTAGCCTGTAGTAGCTGTTCTGCCTGCAAGCATGCGGAGGGGTGGCCACTAGTGCCCATGTTCAATGGGACTGCTTTGGAATGGCCTTCATCAGCAGAAGCACAGTATAAAAAAGGCAAAAGAAATAATGGAGTCAATTACAAGCCAATATCACTGATAACAATGTTTTCAAAGTTTTTTTGAGAAGAAAATATATAAGAGAGAAGTAACACATTAGGCACATAACTTTTTGTCAGACTTACACTCTGATTTCAGAAGAAAGCAGCAACAGGAAATGGGTGAGAGGTTCTTGCAGGGCAAATCAGTAAGTTGATAACAATAAGTATCTCCTTTGATTTAACAAAAGCATTTGACTGTGTGGGTCACAACACACTTTTAGGTAAGGAACTGAACATAAGCATATTTCATACCTCGAAACTAGGTAATTGAAGGATGTTAACTAACACGGAACCTATTTAATCTCACTGGGGTGATGTAAAAGGAGGTGAAGTGTTGTAACTGTGTTATAATCTGAATCCATTGTTTTTCTTAATAAATTTAATTTATTCCAGTAAACCTGTAATTCTTTAAACAATCAAATTCCCATATATAAAACCGCTTTAAACATGTCATTACTTTACAAATGAGTTAATGTGGTGAATATTTGACTTTAAGCACATAAGTTAGAGAAGATTAAGGAGGGGTTTGAAATTAGCTTAAAGTTTGTTGGAAGTCACTGAGTGCTCTCATTATCAAACACAGGATGAATACAGTCTGAGGATTTGTGCATCATCTGCTACACTGCATCAAGACAAACACACAGCTGACAAAGTAGTTTATGGTGGATGGACAGATGTTAGTGTCCAATGGGTGCAATATTTCAGCAATTGACCACACTGTTACTATCAGGTGCGCTGACAAACTGAATGCTTTGGAGCAGGTGTTTGTGCGAGATCCATACCCAGGCATGGGCACATCTCCAGTATATCCTCCCACCCTCTTCCTACCACCGAACCATTCCATTCAAGGTTTATACCCATGGGCATGTGCTGGATGCATCTTAGCTATTGCCCTGCTCGTCTCTAAAGTCAGTTCATTGTGGGATATCTCCTTCCTCTTTTTAATCAGACTCAATTCGAATTCCTAGGCCTTTCTAAGGGTGTAGCCACTATCGTGACTGATTAGTGACTTCCTCATTCTAATCTTGATAGATTCTTTAATTACACAGTCCCAGAAATTAGACATGTGTCAGAACCTTAGTATAGTCATAAAAGGCAGCCCTGTAATCTGCTCAATGGAAACCTACTTGTTTCTCCCACTACGCTAATGAAATCTTCATCATGTGGTCACATGGAAGGGACAAACAGAGTGATATTCTCAGACTTCTCAGTTCCTCATACCAGAACATCAATTTTATCATGAAGGTTGAAATGGATGGAATGCTTCCCCTTCTGGATGTCTAGATAAAAATTATAATGGACAACATGTTGGACCAAAGCATGTACTTCAAGATGAGGCACACCAACTTATACCTAAATAAAGCTACCACCACCCAGCACAGAGGAATGGCATGCTCAAAACATTGATACATACGGCTCATACCCTCTTTGACACTGACAGTCTCAATCACAAGTCCGAACATTCTGAGGACAGTGTTTGGGAAAAAGGCTACACAGAGTGACAGATTCAGAGAGCTCTATGTCCTACACTGACTGTACAATCAGCATTAACAAAAGAGGACCCTCAGGAGGCTGCAGCCATTGCATTTATTCCATTTTGTGGCACATTATTTGGGAAGATTGGAGCAATTCTTTGTAAAAATCAAGAGTCTTTTGTCCATCAATTAAAACACAGACACTGCTTGTTAGTGTCAATGATAACCTTGGACTTTGGAAATCTGGGGTCTATTAGTTACCCTGCCAGTATGGCATCATTTACATAGGCCAAGCTGTGCATACTATCTAAGGTCATCATCAAGAAAACCAACAGTACATCAGAATGCAGCAGTCTAACAAGTTGGCAGTCATGGAACATTGCCAACTGGAATCACGTGGAATGCATTACGACCATACGGAGGTTCTGACACAGACATTCGATTTCTGGGACTGTGTACTTGAAGAATCTATCAAAATTTGAGTAAGGGAGCCACTGATCAATTATTAATAGTGGTTACATCCTTAGTAAGTCCTGGGAACATGCACTGGGTCCAGTCAAGAAGAGGAGGAGGGAGATATCACACAGTGAACCGACTTCATTGGCAGTCAGTGCAATAGCAGAGATGCCACCAGTACGCATTCCTGCGTGCATGCCTTGGAAGGATCAACTTGGCAGGAGGAGGAGGAGGAGGAGAAGGAGGAGGAGGAGGAGGAGGAGATGCTAGACATATGCCCCCAGCTGGGGGCAGACCTCGTACAGAATGCCAAGTAGAAGGGAGGGGTGGAGGAGAGAAGACATAAGCCCCACACAAGCTCCAAGGCACTCAGTTCATCAGTGCACTTGATGACGGAAAGTTCTTGTTTGCTGAAATATTGCGCCCATTGGACACTGACATCCGGTTGTTCATCTGAGACATATTTTTCCTGAATTATGCTGGGAGAAGTGGAAGAATCACAAATACAGTTACTAAATGTAATGAGCAGATTATGACAGCATTTTAAATTCAAACGATTATGTAGTAAATCCATTCACTAATAAGAACATACGCAAAGTTCTAACCATTTTAATCCAAAGACAGCAAGCTAGCAAGTTTTTTTCTTTTTCTTTTGTGTGTCCTTGTTGACAACTCAATGCTTCTGCTACTCAGGGAGTGGTGTCCTTTACTCCTAATTTATTTACATCCCCCCTCCCCCCCCCCCCCTCCCCACCCCAGAAGCCTCTTGAATATGTCATATTCAGGATCTAGTGCAGAAGCTAAATTTTTCTATCTTCTTTATAATAACCTTCACTATCTATGACAATGGAGAGAAAGCTTTTTTATTAGAATACTTTCACTCTATTACAACCTATGATACATTTTGGGACAATTCTGTGTGTTAACAAAGAATATTCTTAGCCCATAAAAGGACAGTCGAAATTATTTGCAGACGCTGTTTGCGAACTTTGAGCAGACCAGTGTTCAAATGTAAAATTCTAGCTTTAGCTTTCCTATTCATATAATCACTCATGAGATTTTATGATTAATGATATGGAGTCTCTCAAAACAGACTTCTACAGTCACTCAGTGATTATAAATCTTTTTTTACGATTTTCAGTTGCTGAATTATTACAGTGCTTCCACAATACATTATGAAGGAAAGACTGCAGCTGTAATTGTGATACACAATTTTCCATAATATATTTTGTGTTGGAAATTTATTATTTCAACAAAGCTAGTTTTCACAACCTTTACCTGCACCAACAAGATTGCTAGAATACTTTGTGTACTTTCATTCAGCACTGTCTTACTGCATGATAAAGTGGACAAATGGAGCTAAGGTTAAAAAATAATTTATTCTATAGAAGCATGCAGTAAGAATACCATGTTAAGATGAGATCTGAACACCTCGCAAAAGCCTCTTGAAGGGCTTACAGATTCTTGCATTTACATGCCAATAAATTTTCTCCACAATTGTAGATGTGGATAATACTAAATAAGAGAGAATTTAGGATACACCATAAAATTCACAATCACAATACTAGAAGCAAAAGTAATTTCCATACTGACTGTGCACCCCCCATCTATGTTTTGGAATGAAGTTTCATAAAGCATTCTGATGCAAAAGTCTAAAGGAAGTTGCTGGGAGACATCAGGAAAGAAATTGAAATTCCCAGATGTTCAAAAATCAAAATACCTTATTAGCCACTACTTCTACATGGTTATTTTGTAATGATGTTACAAACTTTCAGGGGTGATGGAGGAGGGTAACTGTATAACTGATCAAGCCAAAAAGCAAAATTTGCTCTGATACCTCTGGCAATAGAATACATGCACTGGGGTTCGTTGTTGCTACAATTGTGTAGTAGGTAACTTTCAGAGGTGGAATTATGGACCAAATAAGGAAAAAAAAATTAGTAAGTATGGACTCTAAAATACATACCTTAAGAGCTATGAGCACTTGTTCACCTTCGTTACTGTGAAACACAACTCTTCTACTGAATAAGTGCCCATAGTTGTTTGTGCATTTCAGAGACCATATTTACTGGACTCTTTCTCCTTTTCTGGTCCTTAATACCTCATCTACAAATACAGAAACTAAAGAGCTTGCAGTAGAAGGAAGTATTTCACAGGATTGAAGATGAATAAGAGTTCATAGCTCTAAAGGTATGCATTTTAGAGCCCGTGTTTACTACAGATATTGTTCAGAAAGTAATGCAAGGCTGAGACAACAAAGGCAGTGTGAGCTGGCACATTGTTATGGTGCAGTTTTCAAGACACATGGAACTTCTTTCAGATGCAGGTGAACCTGTGATTCAGTCTGGAGCACTTCCTTGTAAAACTGAGCACAGAGGGTCCAGCCAGGTGTGCACTCATAATGCACTATACCCCTTGCGGGAGGTCAGGGGGTGGGGGGGGAGGGGGGGGAGGGAGGGAGGGAGGGAGGGGGGGGGGAGGGGGAGAGAGAGAGAGAGAGAGAGAGAGAGAGAGAGAGAGAGAGAGAGAGAGAGTGGTCTTCGCCTGGGACTTCCTCATGCCAGCTTTCTTCTGCAATGGCAGCGGCATCATGTGCCATTCCTCATTCTGCCTCTCTGCATCTTGGACTGTACTGGAAGACCTATTATTCATCCCCAGTGATTATGATGTCCAGGAATCATCTTCACAGAGTTGCTCGAATTCTTCATGCCCTTCCACTCACTCTTGCTTTTATGCATTGGTCAAAACTCTGGGAACAAGTTTCGTGCAAAACTTCTGCATGGTCCAGTTATCCAATACAATCTCTTCACCAAGTCTAATAATTCCAACATCAAGTGAACACTCATTCTGGATCATCTGAATTCAGGAACTGGCACACAAAAGTCACATGGGCATCTGTTTGAGATCCTGATGGACATCCTGTGTGGGTCTTGTCGGCAATCCCCTCCTGACCTACTCTAAACAATTTGCACCACCTGTTCAACTGCGATCAAGATAGGTAATCATCCCCAAAGACATCCTTAAGCATTCCAAAAGTTTCTGGCAGCATCTTGTTGAGCTTCACACAAAACTTTATCATACAGTGTTGTTCTAAATTTCTCTTCATCGTTAGCTCAACGTGATCACTATGTAGAGGTTCACAGAAGAAGCTGTACTAACCTTACAAGAGCACAGAGGCAACTGGATAACCCACCGGTGAAAAGATAAGGATCCTTCCACCCTTCCCAATCAGTCCAATCAATCTGCAAGGCAGTCACATAAAAAATTTACAATATATTACTTTCCAGATACACCCTGTAGACATTTTTTTCCTTATTTGGTCCATACTGCCACTTCTGAAAGTTGCCTATCCTACAATCTTAGCAACAACAGTACTTTTACGTGTATTTCACCAGCACATGTATTCCATTGACAGAGATATCAGAAAGATTTTCGCTTTTAACGTTCAACTTCGTCATTTCTGGATCAGTCTCTTACCTCAAATTGATATATTTTCCTTTGTCCATCATTCCTGAAAGTTTGTAACATCATAATGAAATCACCCTGTATAATTAATCAGACTATTTGGACTCATGGATGTACATTTTTCTTAACTCTAATGATTTTATTAAACAGGTTTTAACACTGCCACTGTGTAGATAGTACATAGTGTGTACAGTTACATAAACACTTAGCTTGAAATATGATATAAGAATAGAAGCTGACTAATCTAAGAGCAGGCAACAGTATCATCCCTCCCCTCCCCACTATTACCAGTTTGAGTATATTATCACAGTCATAGTTAGCACCTAGTGTGCATTACAGAAGTTCCAGCGATGGGTTTTTGCCTAATAATGTACAACTTGTTCCACATCCTTGAGGGCATGAATGAATGAATAAAAGAATGAATGAGCAACAAAACTGAAAAGCACCATAAAGTTTGCCACTAAAAGTGTTATATTTTCTTCATCTCAGGACAACCAGCATACAACAAAATCATATGTTCAATACAAAGGATGTTTCAAAACGAACTTTACAAATTGATATAAAGTAATTCAAAGTACCTACAGAGGTGATTGTTGTGTCAATTTGCAGGGATATACAAATTTTGTCTCGCATAGTTTGTTACAGCCGAATCACGCCATAAGGAGCACTTGCGGCAGTTGCGTTAAAGATGGCTGTCTTCACTGGACCCGAGTGTGCTAGCTGTGTGTTTTGGTTTGAAGAATTGAAGTCAGCAACAACAGTTCAGCGTAATTTCCATACCAAGTATGCTAAAGATCCTTCTAGTAGGCCTACAATTTACAAGTGGCATAAATGTTTTGTAGAAACAGGGTGCTCAGTAAGACATGGGAAATCACCAGGTCATCCAAGCACATCTAACGACATCATTGAGCGAGTGAGACAACGTTTTGTCAGCAGCCCTATGAAACTGACCCAACGTGCATCTCATGAACTGCAAATCCCACATACATCTGTTTGATGTGTGCTCAGAAACTGTTTGCATTTGAGACCGTACAGACTGACAATTGTACAAGCAATAAAAGACACTGATAAAATTGGTTGCAAGAACTTCTATGCGGATATGTTAAATCGATTACATGAGGATGAACATTTCTTGGGCAAAATTATCTTTTCTGATGAGTCGACTTTTCACTTAAGTAGCAAGGTTAACACACATAACTGTAGGATTTGTGGCAGTGAAAATCCACATCAAACATTGCAACATGTTCATGATAGCCCTAAACTGTAAGTTTGGTGTGCATTGAGCAATAACAAAGTGTACAGCCCCTTTTTTTCCCCCATGTGAGAACCATCAATGGGATAGTGTACCTGGATATTTTACAACAATTTTTGATACTACAAATCAATGAGGATGACCAGGAATGAAATGTTTACCTCATGCAATATGATGCACCACCCGACTACCTGGCTGATGTCCGGGATTTTCTCAGTGACTGCTTTCCAGGTCAATGGATTGGCCATGCTGCGCCAATTGCATGGCCCCCACATTCCCCAGACCTGACACCACTAAATTTTATTTTTAATGGGGATTCATCAAGGATATCATGTTTGTACCTCCTGTGCCAGCTTCTCTACCTGAACTTAGAGCAAGAATTTGAGCAAGTTACACCTGCAATGCTACAGCAAGTTTGGGAAGTCACATACAACATCTTTAGCTTAAGGATTAAACAAAATAACACTAAACCCAGCTGTTTATCTTTTTTCAATAAATTTATATGAATTTTTAAAGTCCTTTTTGAAACATCTATTATATAGAAAACGCCCAGAATATAGAATACACATATTCACTGTCAGCCCACTACACACAAGCTTTGTAGCATTTAGGGCCATGTTGTACTGACTATAATTACTAAATTTAGAAAACAACAACCTTAAACAATTGGACACATTAAACACATATTTATAAACATGAAATTGCTGAAATGAAATTAATGTGAAGTCAATGGGTATAAATCAATTAAGATGCAATGACGTGAGATGATGCCAGCAAAAACAAGTGAGAATTATGCCTAGTTTTCACCAACATCATTTCATGTCATTACATCTTCAATGATCTTACTCCACTGAAGCCATATGAAATTCATTTCAGCTACTTTAATTCAGTTCAAAGCTACTTTAATTCAGTTCAAACCCATCCTTTGTAGCAGGGCATGCTACTTTTACTAATGAATTTATTAGTGAATTCACTCCTCAGTGGTGCCATTCCCATAAACCCCATGGTAGAATCTCTAGATGTAGAGTTTAGAAAACATGGATAAAAATATCAGTGGAAATAATAGTTAAAGTCCAACCTGGAGGCAATATCAGACAGCATGTTGGTTAAGGAAACTGCTCACAAAAATCAAAGAATCTGGGTTCAAACCCCAGTATGGCACAGATTTTCAATCATAAAATATTCATACGTATAAATAATTCACATCCTTATAAGGTCAAAAATTACAATGTCCACGTAGCTAAGTATTGTGATGTACTGGTGAACCAAAGATTACGCTGTATAAAATGGAGTATCATGATCAATAATGTGTTTTTTACTAGTTACTCTAAGATGTTTTATGTTATTATCTCTGACCCAAACTGACTGATTTCAACCTGTATGTAAACAATACAAATCTACATATCGTGTTTTGTTACTGATAACAGCAGCTGGCTTTGTTATCAAGGGTAACACAGCACTACCAGGACATTGTTATTTTTAAATTGTGTCTATACTACAATGTGATACTGAATCTTAAAGTACATGAGTGTTGACAGATTGTAAATTTGTAGGACATATTGCTGTTATCCTATTTTTTTTCCTGTTACAATGTATTATATCTAGGCACATGCTTAACAATGGCAAAAGTCAAAACACACACATTTCATACACCAATTTAATGCAAACATGGCGTCAGAAAAATTTCCAACAAATGTATACATGGTAGACAAGACATCCACCCACTCTTTGTAACATACCTGTATAAAAATCTGGTGTTAATACTGTCCCATGTTCTCCTATATAGTCAAGAAGGCTCTTAATTGTCTCATCATTACTGACAGTAACAGAATCTCCGACCACACCAAGAAACCTGCGTGCACGACTGACAGCCACATTTAGTCTTCTCTTGTCTGTCAAGAAACCAAGGTTGCCTTCACGATTTGTTCTGACAAGTGATAAAATAACAGCTTCCTTCTCTCTTCCTTGAAATCCATCAACAGTCTTTACTTCAACATGTGACTTCCCAGTCAACAATGATCGCAACAGCTGTACCTACATATCAGAAAATAACAAACAATAGTAAGAGCAAGGAAGACAGAAAGCTTAGGGTTAAAATCTTGTCAACTAGCAGGTCATTAGAGGTGGAGCACAAGCTTGAGGTTGGGGAGGGATAGTACTTGGCCCTGTCTTTCTCAAATGAACCACTGTCTGCCCCAGCACAGTGAAATTTATATCTGAAAATCATTAAGCCAGCAGTATTTTTTGCAATAAGAGTTTAGAGAAGAGCTTACATAAAATTATAATTTTTTTCACAAATATTTACACACAGACATTAACTTTCTTGTGTTCAAAGTACTTATGCACAACATACAGCACATTTGTGCCAGTGGTTTCACTAGTCTTTGAGAATTTCTGAAACACAATTTTGGTTACAGTATTTAGCTCCTTGAGCTACTCTGACTCTCTCTCTTCGATGTTGCTAGAATTTCATATTTCATCATTCTTTCCAGCTATAAGTATTGGTAGATATCACTAGAGTCCCATGTACAGCACATACAGAGGTTGAGGGCTCAGAATGGTGTTTTATTTGACCATATGCTGACGATTTTTCAGTGAAATTTGGGCAGGTGCTTTATCGTTCTGCAATTGCCATGAATTGTTTCACCAAACCCAGGCATATTTTTAACAGATTTGTTTTTCCAAATGTCATAGCATTTTTGTTCACTGCTAATAAAGAAAAGCAAGTACATCACAGATAACTTACCAAAATAAAAATTCCACAATATTACATTTGGTGCCACATTTTATTCTAGTCTTAAAGCAAAACTTAATGCAAATTCTTTTCTCCATTTTTTTCATAAGTTAAAAAATCAATGAGATCCCCCCTCCCCCCTCCTCTCCTTTCCTTTCAGAAGTAAGATATCTAAACATTTAATTCTGCAGAGCCATTCATCAGTTGAGAACGAGTGTAATAAAGGGCATATTGAAACAAATGTCACCAGAACATTGACTAACTGCTAAATATGAAATGTGTTTGACAATTTAAAGGATGAAAAAGATTATTTTGGTCATGTTGCGAATAGGTATGTATGAAACCAGCAATTTTTCTCTCATACAACACTGACACTGAGTATAAAATGAAAGTTCTTGCACTAATTATTACTTGGACTGCAGTAACACAAACTAGATAACACTTTTTATCATCTATGAGGATAGAAGGCAAGTCATCATTGCAAAGATGTGTCAGTGATGATAAGAGTCAATAAGCATATATTACTATGTGAACTGAGTATAGTAGTGTCTGTAATCATTCCAACAATAGAGCTGTCAACAGACAGTTAAGTCAGTTCCCACAAATATTAACTGCACAAGTTCATTACTTGGTTACGGAATAATTTTCTATCTAAACATATGCTAGCTGTATTTGAAAGTCACAGATGACTTTACAGACTAATTCGAACTGTGAATTACTGAAACAATAATCATGTGGACGAAACATCATCACAGCAGACTATATTGTTGTAATGGTGCTGTAACTTGAATGGGGTGACAGACTGTATCCCCTGTAGAGGGTGAGTAGAGAAATAAGGTGGAAAGGTATATCAATGGAGGGTGTTTTGGAGGGAAGGATTGCTGACTGTGGGCAGAGAGAGGTAGTAAGCACACAGGACAGGGATGTGGTACTGGTGATCTCACTCTGGTACAGGCAGGGGTTTTGAGCGTGGTGACAATGACATGGAGGTGTGGACAGGGAGGGGGAGCTAGAACAGAGAAAGAAAGAGACAGTACAGTAGAGATGAGAGTGGGAGTAGAAAATGAGTGAAGTGGGGGGGGGGGGGGGGTGGAGGGCGGTGGACATGGGGACAGGAGTGGAGTTGGCTGTGGAACAGGGGCCACGACAACTGCAGGACTGAAGGATATGTTTCCGTCTACATAGTTTGGAGAGGCTGGTATTGGGGGAAGGGAGGGGGAGGGTTCAGAAAGCACGGTTATGCAGCAGCCACTGAAGTAAAATACACAGTGCTCAGCAGCGCGCTCTGCCACTGGACAGCCAACACCGCTCCTGACCACAGCTTGTTGGCGGCTAGAGTTGTGTAACTGCTGTAGACTGTCATAAGCAAGTGTTTACTACAGTAGTTTTCCTTGTAGCTTTGGTCAGTTAATGTCATACTCACATATACTCACATTACCTGTACACTGTGTGTGTAAGTCTTTCCGCTCCCAGGATTGGAATGACTCCTTGCCCTCTCCCTTAAAACCCACATCCTTTTGTCTTTCCCTCTCCTTCTCTCTTTCCTGATGAAGCAACCGTTGGTTGCGAAAGCTTGAATTTTGTGTGTATGTTTGTGTGTCTATCGACCTGCCAGCACTTTCGTTTGGTAAGTCACATCATCTTTGTTTTTAGATATATTTTTTTCCCACGTGGAATGTAGTGGGTCAGGTAACCTATAGAACTTTTATGTTCTACATAGTTATCCTCCAGTCTGTTACTTAAAATAAACAATATTTACAACAAAACTGAAATTAACAATGTTTAATTCATGTTTTATTCAAAAATTGTCATTTTGTAACATGAAACAGAGGGATGTTGTAGCAAAAATAAAAGATGCAATACAGATTTATTGTGTAGTACTAGAAAATGCTATTGCCTCAACAAAAAGCTAAAAACACAAATAAAAATACATCAAACATTGATTCAATGCTTCACCAAACTTACATAAAACACAAGACTGTTATTCATAAACAACTTTTGCATTTATCAGTAACATGTAAACTGTATCTTGCACCAAAAGTAGCTGCCTCGGTTACATAAAAGCACAGAAGATAGGCAATCAACTAATTTTTATTATTTAGCAAATGCAATTTATATTCTGTAGGGGGTATAAAATATACAGTGAAGTAACGTTGAATGATGTGAAGTTCAAATTTAAAAAAAGAGGAAGTTGTCAGGTCCCGTTTTTCTTTTTACACATTCATTTATGTTTACTTTCCTACCAATTCTACTAATACTACTGTAATCCTACCATTTAATACTGAAGTGTTGGCAGAAGAGCCAACACTGTGTTGCTAGAGGAGGCCGAAATGCACGCTTTTAAGCTCACGCAGATTAGCATGAGGTCTGGAACAGGACAATGTCTTGAGAATTGCAAATAAAGTACGAAGATCTTGGAATACTTAACTTTAATCCATAATTGGAGAATATCGCTCTTGATGGTACATGTTTTATAATTTCAATATTAACTGGTAATGGCGCCTTGCTAGGTCGTAGCAAATGACGTAGCTGAAGGCTATGCTAACTATCGTCTCGGCAAATGAGAGCGTATTTGTCAGTGAACCATTGCTATTAACGTCGGCTGTACAACTGGGGCGAGTGCTAGTACGTCTCTCTAGACCTGCCGTGTGGTGGCGCTCTGTCTGCAATCGCTGACAGTGGTGACACACGGGTCCGACGTATACTAGCGGACCGCGGCCGATTTAAAGGCTACCACCTAGCAAGTGTGGTGTCTGGCGGTGACACCACAAATACATAATTTATGTGGTGTACCAAAACTACAGAACCATAGTTTTAGTAGATTGCAACTCTACTAGTGGCCATTCATTTGAGTGGATGGGTAGCCTGTGATCAATCCCACAAGAAAGGCTGTCCATAAGTTCAGCAACGCTAGGACATATCATGACTGCTTTCACAGGTGGCCGTGCTTCTGCTAGGCTAGGCTTTGCCAGTGATGGGCTATCATAGGATGTGCTCTTTGGGTGCATAGGACAGGTCTTGTGCCTCAATCTTTCACGTGTATCAATGGGTTGGGAGTATGCATGACATAAAAATGGACCAGAAAATTTGTAGATTGGCTGGGTGGTGAAATACCATACAATACTTTGGGGCAGACGGGAAGGAGTGTACACAGGATGTTCCTCATTTCTGGAAGTAACAATAACTACCCAAAGTACTGGAATGGATACATCTACATCTACGTCTACATCTACATCCATATTCTGTACACCACTGTGTAGTATAAGGCAGAGAGTGTGACCCATTGTAACAATTATGAAGGCTTTTTTCCCCACTATTTCTGTATGGAGTGTGGAAAGAAAAACCGTTTAAAAGACTTTGTGCATTCCGTAATTAATTTACTCCTGTCCTCATGACCCTTATGGGAGCAATATGTATGTCGCTCTAGTACATTCCTAGAGTCATCATTAAAGGTGGTTCTTGAAGTTTTGTACATAGGCTTTCTTGAGCTAATTTATGTCTCACTTCAAGAGTTCTTTCAACATTTCTGTGACACTCTCCTGGGGTTCAGATAAGTCTGTGACCATTCACGCATGCGGATCACCTGTAAACATTCAATATCCCCTCTCAGTCCCACTTGGTACAGGTCTCACTCACTTCAGCAGTATTGTAGGATGGGTTGTACATGTGATATGTAAACAATTATATTTTAGACTGAATGTCTTTCCATGGTATTCTATCAATAAACTGAAATCAGCTACCTGCTTTACCCATGACTGAGCATATGTGATCATTCCATTTCCTGTGTCTACAAAGTGTTACCCATAGGTATTTGTACGAGTTGACCAATTCCAACTGTGAGTCATAAGATACTATGTTTTTTTGATCTGTGAAGTGCACAATCTTACATTTCTGAATATTTAAAGCAAGTTGTGAATCTTTGTACTGCTTTGAAATCTTACCGTAATCTGACTGAATACTGTGCAGCTTCTTTCAGATAGTACTTCGTTAAAGATAATCACATCATCTGTGAAGTGTCTGAGGTTACTATTAATATTGAAACATCATTAATATACATTATTAGATACGGGCCCAACACACACTTACCTGGGATACCCATGAAGTTTCTTCTACATCCGTCAATGACTCTCCATTCAAGATAACTTGCTATGTCCTCCCTACCAAAAAACCTTCTGTCCAGTCACAGATTCCACTTGATATCCCATTCAATCATACTTTTGATAATACGTGTTGTTACGGTACTGAGTCAAATGCTTTTCAGAAATCAAGAAATATTGCCTCTATCCGATTGCCTTGGTTCATTCCTCTCAGTATGTCATTTGAGAGGTTGGGATGATATTGAATAAAGAGGGAGTGGTCTTTGCAGTTGGTTCATGGGTGGGTTCAGAAGATTTGGGGTATGTGTATATGGTGCTGGAGGTGTGTTTACGAACTAGATATGGAGGGTTATCCCTGTCTGTGTGGGTCTCAGGAAGGCCTTATGTACCAGAGTGAGCTCACCAGTGCCACATTCCTATTCTGTGCACTTAGTGCTTCTCTCTCCCAACCATCAACCACCCTTTCCTCCAACCCATCTTCCGTTCCTCTATCACGACCTCCTTTCTCCTCTCACTCAATACAATCATAAACCCCACCACTGCTGCAGTGCCTTTACATTGCAGTCGGCTGGGACAATTGCTGTACATGTTCAGTTTGCTTGTGTATTACATCATTAAATCTGAAGGATGATATTGTTAAGAAGGTCTGCAATGTTTTCAGTCTCATTTATGTATCCATCAACAACTCAATGCCTCAATTACAATGTGAGTTTTAACTTCACTGTTTCCCTTATTTACATTTCTCAAAGGACTTTTTCTTACTATATTTACGAAACAATGTAGTTTTTTTATCTAATAATCTATCATTTTCTTCACACTGATCAGTTTTCTGGGGATGTCAATGCTGCATGCTCAAAGTGAGCTCTTGTGTATTGCTGTTCTCACATTGTTGAGAACAATAGTCATTGTTAGAGACTGGAAAACATAGCTTGTATTTTTGGCAAAATTTGAATCTATTTTTAGCAAAAGTCGGGTCAGTTTCTGTTGAAATTCACATCTATAGTAAATAAAAAATAAATGATTAGACATAAAAATGTAAGATTGTCATGCTACGTAAGTGAAGATGAAAAAAAGCCTTAGTTCTTTCAAATTGACTGTTACAAAAAAGTGCTGATTGAGACCCTTATGACTGGAATTTTTGCTTTTGTGAAAACTTCCAACAGCTTTTTTTCCGAAGTGGCCTCTGCTTTTTGTTTGCCTGTATTTAAGCTTTAAAAAAAAATGACTGTTCTGTTGAAAAGTAGCAGCATTTTTCCACAGATTGACTGAATGTGCCTCTGGTTTGAGGTGTTTCTCAACATTATTTATCCCTTCCCACCCACTTCAATGATTACAAAACCTGCAGAATATTAATCCCCATTTTGTGGGCATTAATAGCTGAGGGTCCCCCCGCTTAACACTGCTACAGACAGAAATGACAAGGCAGTTAGTGTAGAAGCTGAACCAAAAGTAACTATTTTAACATTTGGGAAAGGGTTTTGTGCAGTCAAAAAACATACAGACTTTCTTTTCCAATCGTTATAGCATGCAGAGTGGGAGCACTATAGTATATAGTGGTAGGCCATGAGCATAAACAAACTAGTATTTGGCCACCACAGGGGTGAGGAACAGTGCAGGGAAATGAACCCCACATCTCTTTCACAGAGCAGCAGCCTACACCCATCTTCTGCGAAAGCAGAACTGATACTGTCACAAGGATCATCGATCTCTTCTGTTCTTGTAAGGGTCTTAATCAAAATCCATGATGGACCCAGATTAGTTGCTTCACTCATTTCAAAACAAGAAGAGAAAACAACAAGCAATGCACAACAACACAAAGCATTCAGGAACGGTTACCACGCAATTGCCTGTTGAGGTTGGCACTGTGTAACAGCATAGTTTAGGCAGTGTTGCCAACTCAGCTGATTTTGGCTGTTCTGGCAGATTTCTTGTATTACTATATTTCAATAAATTAAACACAATTAAATAATTTAATTAATTACATTTAATTAACTTAATTCATGCAATTATTAAAATGTTAAAGTTAAAAAAATTTTCATTGAGTTAATAATATTTTAGATGGACTTTTAGAATAGATAGCCTAATACACTGTTTAATGATGACTATCCTGATTACTGTTGGCAGCTGTGTGACATCTGACACAGTACAGTTCAGGAACAATAAGGAGGCCAATGTGCAGTGGCCAATTTTCATTCAAAGCTCTGGGTGAATTCATTTGTTTCTTTGGAAGGTAATGACGACCAGTGGTTTTGGCCAGTCGGCAATGATTTTTTTTTTCTTTCTCAAACAAGTTTACAGAAACTATTTGGTAAAAAAAATTATTTTTGTGTTACTTATAGCTTCATGTGTCAGGTCCATGATGTTCTGCCCATTATTTTGTTAATTATCATAGTTATTGTGATATTTACTTGGAAGTAACATACTGCATGAAATTGAAAACGTTTGCAGTGAAAAATGGGTGTTTCTATGATTTTGAGTTTGGTACAAATTACACAATACATTGCTGCATATGAAATTTAGCTAATGTATAAAATTTTTCTTTAGACTTGGGTGAAGGTATCTGTCACCAATCTCAAGAAAATTGATCTAATGTAGCACACTCATTTGCGATCACGCCGCACCAGTGATGAATCCAGAATGAAATATCCACAACATCCCCTGTATTTCAATAACAGTTTATATCAAAATGAGATTTTGGCAAATGACAGAATATAAAAAGGAGGTTATTTTACTATATTGTTATTATGCAAAACTTCATTATCTACCATGGTAATCCTCTAACTACAGACTGACTAAACAATATACATTTATTTTTCTTCTGGGGATGTGCTTTTTTAATAAGTTATTGACCTTTCTTTTCCTCAGTTCCTCATTTAAGAAATCACTGTTTCAGAATTCTCTCGGAATTGTGTCTGCACAACACGTTAGAGAGGTGATACTGTGTATACTCCACTGTGTTTTGGCAAAAGAAGCAAATTTTAAAATGGCAACCAGAAAAATGTGTAAAATTTTACTCAAAATTTGTCACTCATGATGCTTCTCTGATAATTACAAGTGGTTGGCAAGCCAAGTGAAAATAAATCACTGCAATTTCAATGAAATTCTTTTTAGGCACTAATCACAGCATGGTGACAGACCTTTTGAAGGTCACCATTGAAGTGTGGGTGTGGAGGGGCTCCACTTAACATTTACAAAGATGTTTAGAGCAGCACTTCCCCTCCAGTGCTCAGCATTTCCCCTACAGCACTTTCCCGCAACCCCCATCGCTACCAGTCTCCTCATGCATGCCCTGCTGACTGCACATCTACTGGCTACGGCGTTTTGTGCAGACTTATAACAGACTGCAGCAGGGCCTCAGCGGTTTGCTTGAATACAGTCTGCAATGCTATTACAGCCATTTTATTATCAACAGTACACATGCAGCAACCTTTAACTGTCTCTGGGCATTTATTCACCTACTCCTTTCATTTTGAATAAGAAGTCAGTTTCCTTAGACATGTGTACATTTTGTTAAAAAGTGCTGAAGAAACATAATTATGCAACAATTTGGAGAAGAACAATTAAAAGATGTAAATTTGAAAGACTAGATACAGAAGGTACCAACAGTAAAACAAAGATGCAAAGTCATTTCTGTCAAAGCCTTCTCAACTGCAAGTATTTGGGACTGGGAGACTATTCTAAATCCATCAGGCATGTGAAAGAAGCTAAACCATTTTCTTGTGCTATAAAGCCTAAATAGAATCTTCAGCCAAAAGTTCTATCAGTCATAACAGCTAGAGCTGAGGCAAAAATGACATTATTTGTGAGTAAGTATTGTGCTATACACTGTGCTGATCATCTCAGCAAGCTGAACAAACGATGTTTCCACATAAGTTATCTGAAAATAACACTGCACAAAATGCAGTGATGTTATAAAAATATAATATATCCACAATGTAATGTTTTGTTGTAAAATTACATTGGGGATAGTTCGTACAGTGTACTTGTCGTTGAGGGCACCGACATAATTATCACGAAACAGCTAAGTGTTTGTTCTTTGGGCTTCTCAGGAAACAAAGAGTGTGTAGTTTCAACTTATTTGAAACTGTTGGGATAGACTCCATGATGCAAAAGCAATTGTTGAAGGAATGAAAGCTATGTTAGCTGACTTTGAACTGAATTTGCAGCAAATACATGGCACAAGCACAGATAATGCATCTTTTACAGTTGGCAAAGACAATGGAGTTTATGCTCTCCTTAAACAAGAAGTTTCACACCTAATCCTCATACCATGTATTTGTTACTCCAAACAGTTGGCCTTTCCTCATTCTTGTAAAGAAGAATTCAACCAATTGCAATTCATCTTTTCAGAAACATACGTCGCTCCTCGAGAAGCTGAAAGTCCTACAATCATCCGTATAATACTCTTTATGATGAAGATCTTTTGAGGGTACAACAAATCACCATAACGTGGTGGATCTCAATTGAGCCCATCTGTGAACACATACTTAATCAGTGGGAGGGGGTGTGTACTTCAGGGAGGCATCAGTGAATGAAAAGAGCTATACCACTCAGACACTATACAAAATGCATAAAGACGATAATAACAAATTGCTTTTCATATTTCTATGACCAATTCTGCAACAGTGCGATGTAATTAATACAATGCTAATCTGGACCTGTTGACCCCCACCAAGCTGCTGCAACATCTCACTATTTTAATCAAAATCTGTACAGATGGGAATCATAAAAGGGTTTCAAGAGGATCTGATGTTTGCAAATGTTAAGAATTTTCTTCATCTCAGGCCACATTTGGATTCCACTTTTGAAAAGCAAGTAGGAATTTTGCATACCAGAATGACTGTGGATACTGAAATGGGAATCAGAAAGTTTGCAGTAACTTTATTGTACAATTTGTCCATAAGCTCCAATCCTCTCTCCTGTAGAATGCTGAAGTGCTGCACAAGGTATCGTCTACAGCACCAAAAAACTGTTTAAGAAGAGTAAAGGACAATCTCACATCATCAGCTTTGAAATTATTTATCATACCAGCCATCCTTCTGGTGCAAAACTGTACTGGCAGAAAATCAACTTTTGGAATGGAAGAATGTGACAGACATGATTGGATTTTAGTCAGAAGTATCAAAATATGAGATGCAAGTGAACAGAAGTCTTTTAGTGAACTCTGCAATTTGGCTATGATACTTCTAGTGCTGCCTTGGTAAAATGCAATAGTTGAGAGATGTTTTAGTGAAATGAATATTGCTCGAAGTTTGTATAGGAACAGGATAGGGAACATCAAGATAAATCTATCTTGACAATTCGTGCTGGCCTTTGGCATCTCTGAATACGTAAAGAAAGCATTTTCCTCAAACAAGT
The DNA here is from genome assembly GCF_021461385.2 of Schistocerca piceifrons. Taxonomy (NCBI): domain Eukaryota; kingdom Metazoa; phylum Arthropoda; class Insecta; order Orthoptera; family Acrididae; genus Schistocerca; species Schistocerca piceifrons. The sequence goes on from NC_060141.1 coordinate 384,996,287, forward strand.
CTTTTTTCTGGCTGTTTTCTAGCAGATTTTGAAAGTTGATTAACTGAAATACATGTGACAGAGTGGGCCTGACCTGTAGTGTTATTCGATGCAAAACATCTGCTACCTAATTTGCTGCATTAAATGTCAATATTACAACAACTTTTCAACTTTAGCTAACAAACTAATGTATGTGCTTTTTGTTATAAAATGCTAGGCCCCACCAAAGAGTATAAATATCTGTGGAGTGAGCATTCAGATGCATAGAATGAGAATTCTGTCTGCAACATCTGCCACAGCTCAAGCTACACAATTTTGGGACTGTGCGTTTTAGCCTGTGTAGTGGTTAGCATATTTTGGGAGTTATTACTTTGGTGCCACAGATGTATCACCTTTAGAAGGACTGAGAAACTTTGTATACACATTTTATAGACATCTTAACAATTCGATACCAGGGACTGATGTTTACTTAAATATGTTAAGAGCACAGTATCTTAGCTCAGATATCACTTTATTTATGGTTTTTTGGTAATGGAATAAGAAGTGACAGCTAACAATATTTTTTACATTTTCTATTGCGCCGATTCATATAGTCAAATCTTTTCTAATTGGTTGGTTGGTTGTTTGGGGAAGGAGAATCTTTTCTAATTAATTATGTTATTGTGACACTGTACAGGACACTATCTCATTGAGAGATACTTAGATATACACAAGGATTTGAAAATCTGCATTAATTGGAGGAAATTATTTGGACTGTGATGTATAAATTGTATCTGCATATAAATATAGCACTAATCTGTATACACTGACTGGCAGTTTACTTAGACATACTTGCAAATTTACCTAACACTTGCCTCATACACACATGGCCATAAATCACAGAAATGCTCTTTAAAATACAGGACTTTATACTACAGTCTCTTGATATTTCTCAACATATAAAGTACCTCATATCAGTATGACATTTACAATTATACAATTGTTGTACATATCTATGAAAAACTTGTCCTGCTTTCACATACTTCTCTTTACATTCATAGTAATGACAACACTGCACCATAGCTGTTACTAGAACTCAAATGTGCAGAAACATATATAAAAAGGGCAAATACATGTAATATTCAAGTTTTGCTATTATTGCAAACTGTAGACAAGCAGTGTTGTCCCATAATCACATGACTAGGCCAGTTTGATGTCGAGAACATGCACAGCAAGCTATGCTCCTCCCATAGATATGTATACTCTATGGGTCCCAGGGCTCCGTAAAATGTTGCACTATGCAGCATGTATCTTAGATAGATCATTCAACCACCCACAACTGGCCTGACACCAGCGGGCTTAACGCATTAATAAGCCATTGCATTCATGGACTTTTTATTTCACAAAGAGGTTCTTAAACACATATTCTTTCCAAACTGGGCTTTGCCAGATGATGTATATTATCAATAACTAAAAATTAGTTACATTTTTATATTTATACGCAGAAAATAAAGCTACTTCAAACTACCTCTGATAAAATAGTTCATCTGGACATAATTCGCTATAAAATAGTGTCTATTATGTAATTTCACTTTCTCACATTTTGAGACAGAATTTCCATCTATTTCACATTTATCACAAAATGCAAATTTTTCTGGTCCCCAGTCATTGTACACTGAATAGAAATAGCACGTGAAGAAGACGTAACATGCAAAGGAAGTTGAAGAGCTCCTCAGAGTGCTTCTCACTGAAAGGAGCAATTGACTGGGTGGCAATTTGGACTTATGCTTGATTGATCATCTACACAAATCAGAATATAGCTGAGTAAACTCTTGCAAAAGACCTTTTACAAAGTTTTCTGCAAAGAGGGCAATGACACAGTCAACTAAATCCAAGCCAGTGACTGGCAACAGCAGACAATTAGCCCGAAGATCATAGGGTCTAGAAGACAGCTACTTCTCCTGTGTGCATCTGATGAAGGGACAGGAACTGGAAGGAGCACTGTCAGAAGCTGACAGACTGCACCAATTTAGTGTCAAGTCTGTTGATAATGAATTTGCACCCAAAATAAAAGTAGACAAATGGCATTAACTACAAGGCCATTAGAAACCTCTCAGCAAGCTTAGTTGTACCAGTTCCAGTCAATAAGTAGTGCAGAACTAAGAAAGTACCTGTAGACAATCCTTCCTGTCATAGGATGATGAGAAGACAAGTCCACAAAGAGCTTACATTTATTGGTTTCCCGGAAGCAGATCTGAAGCTGCATAACTGGATAAACAAGAAGAAGAAGCTGCTATTTATACCAGCCAGAAAGATAGTCGACAGCCAATGAGAATAGAAAACTACCACAATATTCAAGGTGAGAAAGATCCTGGACTTTTCAATATTGTTAGAGCCCCTGGCAGCAATTTCAACCTGAGACTGCAATTCCAAGAACTGTGGTAAATGGCAAAGTATAGCTAGTATAGCACACAGGCTAGAACTCTCATTACACCCGTACAAAGAGAAATGATGACTTTCAAAATGTGGCAGCTGCAATAGCCGATAGATATTCCACTGATAAGATTAAGACAATGATGAAATAAAAGATTTTGGCTAGTATTGAAAGCATCAATATGCATGAAAAGGTACAATAATCCAGATCTTTTCCAAATGTTTTTAATTAAGTGTGTCAATAAAAATGATGAATGACATGCAATGCATGCAGCATCAATTGGAGCATACACAAAAAATGTGGCACAGTTACATTAAGGTCACATATTACGTTACACCGTATCAAACAATGGAAAATCCAGGATGCAATGTAACAACATTATAAAAAGGATACCGTATTTACTCGAATCTAAGCCGCACTTTTTTTCCGGTTTTTGTAATCCAAAAAACCACCTGCAGCTTAGAATCGAGTGCAAAGCAAGCGGAAGTTCTGAAAAATGTTGGTACGTGCTCCCACTACTAACTTCTGCTGTCGAATATATGTAGCGCTACACAGGCATGCTTTGTAGGCACAAAGATAAATACTGGTGCCAAAACCTCTGCATCAGTAAATAAATTTTAAAAAAAGGTGGAAGACGAGCTTTTTTTTCTCCGCCCCGAGTTTCGGCCACTGCATTCTCATACATTATCCAACGAAGTAAATACAAATTCCGTATTATTCATCTTAGAATGCAGCAGAATTTCAATGTACTACGAAAATCCGACTGGCAAGACTGTTTGGGATGTTTGTCAACATGGCCAACTCTGCGTTCTCAATTTTTTCCTACCTGTGAGAAGAGATGGTTGCTAATAGGAACCTGGGGAAATGTGAATCACATACAGTATTCACTTCACCATAAGAATAATATGAATATAAACATTTTGCCATGTATTCTTTTGTGTTTGCTGCTATCTCATTTAAATCCTGTCTGCCTAATAAACTACAAAACTAGAGTGAGACAACAGCAAACGCGGAAGAATATACGTATCGTGTCATGTTTATATTCATATTATTCTTATGCCTAATAGTGATACAGTCAGAAATGAAACACAGCAACTGACTAGATTTTTAAATCTAAGATGACTAATTTCTGTGCAGAATTTGATGTACTAAAGAAGCGGCTGCAAGGATTTTCAAATGGAGAAAAATTTTCGCCGAACTCTCGTTCAGAACATGTTCTATCATACGCAGTCTATTATTTGGTTCTTGTTGATCATTATCAATGGCATTGTTTCGCTAATGAGACGATTCCTCTCTCTTTTTTTTTTATTTATTGTAAGTGGCAGTAGCGCGCACAAAAGCAAGCCATGCCGCGAGCAGCGACAGGCCGTAAACACGCACTATCAGAATGCGACAAACAATGCATGTACAGTACAGTAATGGATTTTCAGCTTAGAATGACGTAAACATCTATAACAAAGAAAACGGCACTTATCAGATCAAAGCAAAATAAGCAATCGATTCAAACCAGACGAAGCACGTGAAAAAGAAAGGGTACCCGTATAAATATGGACGGAGCGTCTGACACATAGCAATGGCTACCTGGTAAAGCTTAATTGCTAAGCTTACGACTCGAACCAAACTACTGTAGGTGTATCGTCATTCATTCGACCTAAATTGTGTCTCATATTGCAATGGACCAATTCTGTTTCGATTTGGAGGTGCGGCCTAAAACTTTTCTCTCCCCTTGAATTTCGAGTCTCAAATTTCAGGTGTGGCTTAGATTCAGGAAATTTTTTTTCCTTTATTTCGAGTCTCATTTTTCAGGTGCGGTTTAGATTTGAGTGCAGCTTAGATTCGAGTAAATATGGTAGTTGCTACTCACCATATAGCAGAGATGCTGAGTCACAGATAGGCACAACAAAAGGATTGTCACAAAGTAAGCTTTCAGCCAACATGGCCTTTGTCAAAAATAGACAACCGATAGAGAGAGAGAGAGAGAGAGAGAGAGAGAGAGAGAGAGACAAACACACACACACACACACACACACACACACGACTGCAATCTCTGGCAGCTGAAGCCACATTGCGAGCAGCAGCAGCAGTGCACATTAGGAGAAGCACCCCTGGGCGGGGGTAAGGAGGAGGCTGGGGCGGGGAGAAGGAGGGATAGCAGGATAGGGTTGGGGGATGGTGAAGTGCTGTTGGGGAGCGTGCAAGGATGAGGTGGAGAAAGGGTAGGGCAGCTAGGTGCAGTTGGGAGGTTAGGTGGAGGACAGGAGAGAGGTGGGGGGAGGGGAAGTAGCAGTGAGGTAGGGGAGAGTTAGGGTGGCAGCAGTGACTCAGGGTGTGCAGAGAGATGGACTCCAGGGAGAGGTTCCCTGCCCAGCTTGTCACTATTGATGCTGCCTCCCATTACACTAACATCCCTAATGCCCATGGCCTTACCACTATTGAACACTACCTTTCCCAATGCCCAATAGATTCCAAACCAACAACCTCCTGCCTAGTTGCCATGACCAACTATATCCTCATGCACAATTACTTCCCCTTTGAAGGCATTACCTACAAACAAATCAGCAGTATGGCTATGGGCACCTGCATGGCACCATCCTACGCCAACCTGTTCATGGGCCATCTAGAGGAATCCTTCCTTAACACCCAGAATCCTAAACCCCTCACCTGGTTCAAATTCATTGATAACATCTTTATGATCTGGATTGAGGGCGAGCACACCCTATCTACATTCTACATTCCTCCAGAACCTCAACAGCTTCTTCCCCATTTGCTTCACCTGTTCCTACTCAACCCAACCAGCCACCTTCCTAGATGTTGACCTCCACCTCAAAGATGGCTACATCAGTACCTCTGTCCATATCAAACTTACTAATCAACAGCAATACCTCAACATCGACAGCTGCCAACTGTTCCATACCAAGAAGTCCCTGCCATACAGCCTAGCCACCCGTGGTCGTCGCATCTGCAGTGACGAGTGGCCCTCTCGAAATATACTGAGGGTCTCACTGAGGTCTTCACAGACTGTAATTATCCTCCCAGCCTTGTACAAAAACAAATCTCCCGTGTCTTCTCTTTCTAGCCTCCCACCACCTCCCAAAGTCTCACAGCCCAGCCACAGAGGAGCATTCCCCTTGAAACTCAGCACCACCCAGTACTGGAAAAACTGAATTACATTCTCTGCCAGGACTTCCAACTACCTCTCTTCATGCCCTGAAATGATAAATGTCCTGTCCACTATCATTCCCACCCCTCTCACAGTGGTGTTCCGCTGTCCATCTAACCTACACAATATACTCATATATCTCTACACAAACCCTGCTCCTAACCCCTCACCTCCCTGTAATAGCCTTAGATGCAAGATCTGTCCCATACAACCTCCCAATACCACCTACTCCAGTCCGGTCACCTATACCATCAAATGCAGGGCTACCTGTGAAACCAGCCATGTCATATACAAGCTAAGATGCAGTCACAGTGCTGTATTCTATGTGGGTATGACAACCAACAACCTGTCTGTCTGCATGAATGGCCACCAACAAACAGTGGCCAAGAAACAACTGGACCAGCCTGTTACTGAGCACGCTGCCCAACACGACATTCTTCATTTCAATGACTGTTTCACAGCCTGTGCCATCTGGATCCTTCCCACCAACACCAGCTTTTCTGAATTTTGCAGGTGGGAACACTGCCTGAAATATATCCTACATTCTCATAACCCTCCTAGCCTCAAACTTTGTTAGACATTGTCCTCACCCTTCCAGCCTCTTCCCTGTTCCCATTCCAGCACTACACAACCCTCTATTCCACCAACACACCCCGTCTTTTTATTTCTCTCCTTTTCTGCAACCTGTAGCTCCCCCCCCCCCCCCTCCCTGCCCACCGTCTAAGCACTTAGCTGCCCTATCCTCTCTCCACCTCGTCCCTGCACACTCCCCAGCAGTACTTCACCATCCCCCACCCATACCCTGCTATTCCTTCCCCCCCCCCCCCTCCAGCCTCCTCCTTACGCCCACCCAGTTGCCTCTGCCATCATGCACTGCTGCTGCTACTCACAGTGTGGCTTCAGCTGCTGTGACTGAAGTCGTGTGTGTGTGTGTGTGTGTGTGTGTGTGTGTGTGTGTGTGTGTGTGTGTGTGAGATCTATTTTTGCCTTGTTGGCCGAAGTTTATTTTGTGACAGTCCTTTTGTTGTGCCTATCCGTTATATGGTGAGTAGCAACTACCCCTTTCATGATGTTATTATACCATATCAATATTTCAGAAGTGTTGATATTTCATGGATAGAATATTGATATTTATTCACTGTCAATACACAACAATATCAGTAGATTTTTCCAATATACTGGTTTTTCATACTTCTATTTTTAATGTATTTTTACTGATATGTGATACAAGTAATTACTGTTTTTCACACATCTTGTCAAATAAACTTAACAAATGAAGAGTTGTTAAACACTTGTAGTATCTTACTGATATACGATGTTTAATAAAGAACAGTAGGCATGTTATTAGATTCAATCAGACACTCGGTAAATGCCAGTGACCGTATGAGACAAAAGCAAAAAAATGAAAGTGTTGTCAAAGCAGAACCTCTGAAAATGGCACTGGACACAAAAAGACATTGAAATTATTCATATTGAGGGTAGACACTTTTTCCAAAACATGCTTCCTCTGCACCAGACCTATCCCGAGCAGCAATTGCTTCAACCACACCCTACACTCCGTTTACAATCAACTAAGTTAAAATGTATGCACTATGCTTAGTTTGTAAATCACTTGATTGCTGGAGTCCTTACTGCTGAACTGGCAGGAATTGGAAGACTCCAGGTTGCCAACACTTTGTGTCTGACCACTGCCATCAACAATAATGATAATAATAATAATAATAATAATAATAATAATAATAATAATAACATTACACAACTGAACCTTGTACCCTTCACACAATTTCATACGACACCTCAGGAATAATTACCCACATGTTAGCAACTACTGCTTTAGTATTACAGTGTTTAGCAACATTGGGATACTAATTTCCATATTTGCAACCAAACTCACTTAGCATAACTTCACATTGTGTCCACAGGGGAAACAGAGGATAAATTAACACAGAGGAATTTCCTGCAGCATGTAACAGAGATATTTAATTCAAGTTAGGTACGTTCCTTAAAATACAAGACATAACATGATGAAGCTCTTTACAATGTGATATTGTATCTTGTGCTTTTGTCTTGAATCAAGATGTATTCAGCTTTCTGCAGTTTCCCCAAAAGATGAAGTTGCTTAAAATGTTCGAAACCATTATTTTACATTATGTTATTTGACACTATCAGAATATAAATTAAAATGTGCACTCCATTATTTAGTCTAAGTTCAGTACTTAGAATGTTAATCAGTCAACAATCTTAATTGCAATCCTCCTCTACAAATTATATTTCACTGCTACTGTTCAAACTTGTATTGCAAGTAACTACATGACATGAGTTGTGTAGATTCAAGATGCACTAAATCTGAATGGCTGCACGAGGATTTGACCCAATCCAGCCAAACACAAGTCCGGTATGCCTTCTTCCTCAATGCAGGCAGAAGTGGGTGTCTAATAGTCACGATCCACTCAAAAGCAGTATAAACAGTAAGTTCAAAGTTTACCTGATTGCTATAGGGTGTTATGACAGCGATTCCTTCATTTGGAACATTTGCCTCTAAAAGGCGGTGCACCAAAGCAGCAACAATATTGGCCTCTTCCTCGTTCGAATACGATCCCTCATCATCAACAGATTCTTCATAGTCCATGCCTGCTGTGTCAATGAATAGCATTGGAGTGCCTGCCCATGAGAGGAGAAAGTTACTGGGAGTTTATTAACACAAAAGAAGTGGACAAAATACAGTGAATTATGCCAAGAGTATAAATTAATGTACAAAATATCCAGACAATAATATTTCCACAACACCTATCACAAGTAAACAATTTACAATATGTTCGTCTGCAGGACCTTTTATCCTTGATATACAATGTAAGACATGCAGTCATATCCATTACTTTCCCGCAAACTGACTTCCTCCTTATTTATAAAACATTTGTTGTACTAACCTGTGCTCACAGCTGCAAAATTTAATTTGTATTGACTTAAGTTAGGATTTCTTTGAAAAGGTCTTACACTGTGCCACCTTTAAATGGAATTAAGAATCAGCAAAGATAAGTTATAAGCTCATAATGAAAATTATAAATATCTGGCATTGTCAGCTGGAGAGTGACCGTGAATTCAATGTAAAGAAAGCTTCAAATATGAAATTTTTATTGCACTGATCACATGTAGGTACTGTGGATTACTATTTTCAGTAGGGCTAAGCTGCCCTCTTCAGATCCTCAGATCACAGGATATGAAAACATGCTGTGAAATAAACTGTATGTCTGTTTTTGTACTACCATAATGGGCTCCTAATGAAAAGAAAGTAAAACATTAAAAAATACAACTGCATCCTCATGGCAACATAGGGTCACATAGGTGTATCCCATCACAAAGTGCCACATATGTCCATGTTAAATGCTGGCTATACATGCAGTTTATTGCACAGCATGATTTCATAACCCATTCACTGAGGATCTGAAGATGGCAACTTAGTCCTACCAAAAGTAGTAATCAAGTGTACCTACGTGTGATAAAGGCAATAAAAACTTCATATCTGAAGCTTTCTTTACATATGAAAATATTGTAAAATACTGACAGTTAAATACCTGTAATATTTTGGGATAGCAAAAACATATGAAAGAGATGTATATGTTTTCTGCAATTACAAGAATTTTCTGAAGAAAGAAGATATACCCAGACATTTCAGCAACTATCATACTCTCACTCTCACTCTCTCACTCTCTCTCTCTCTCTCTCTCTCTCTCTCTCTCTCTTTTTTACTTGAAATATTTCACTGTTCTTTTCATTGATTTTGAATATGGAAGTTTCTCTACAGAGTACAGAGTATTTCAAACAGAAATGTATAAAGTCAAAATCATTTAAAAAGTGCAAAATGGAAGCATTTACATCCTGTTATTCAATAAATATTTACCTGTTTCATCATTTTCTGTGACACAAGGTAAGTCTTTCATAAGATGTTTAGCTACAGATGCATCAGCTGTGAGCTGACCATTATAAATTTTCTCCGATACCCATTTCATAATTGTCTCATTCATACGGAACTGGTGCGTTAGCATGTGATAAGGCCATTCCTTTACTGCCCGCTCCATGAGGCTAACTGACAATACATTTGTACTCTCTGGATTTAGAACTGTAGGTGGCAGCTGCATATGGTCACCTGCCATTATTACTTTGCTTGCTCTGGGTAATGCAATCCAACAGGCAGCCTCCATTCCCTTAAAGTTAATGAAGTTTCAAAACAGATAAGCAGAACACACAGATTTTCATCTGCACATGTCATCATATACAAACACATCCAGTCACAAAAGGGATAGCATGTTGTCTGTGTATTGGGTCTGCTAGCAGATCAGTATCTTATTCGCAATTCCAAACACAAAGTGCTGGTGTCAGTTGCAAAACATTACACAGTGCTTCATCTAAAATCAGTCCTACCTGCATGAAAATAAAATACTCTGCAAACATTGTTTTATAACTCATGCAAAGAATCTTGATTTGAATTTAAGCAATGAAATGATTAAGATCTGTAAAAACAGCAAAAACAAAAAACATACTTTGAACAAGAGAAAAGAGAAAGCAATGAATACAATTACACTTTCACTTTACTGATACTGGTCTCTCACTTTTGACTTGTCCCCTCTGTGATCAATGGAAATTGGCTGACAACATGCCACTCCAAAATGTTTACCTCTACTGCCAACCTTAGTTATGTGACAGCATCGTGTGAATATAATGTGGATCTGTGTGCGTTGTTGTGCTTAATGAGTGTTAGTACTATTTACAAAAATTAGTGAAGAGGCTGTTCCTGGCTCATCTAACAACTCTCCTTAACTTTTTCTTACTTCTGCAACAAATTAATCCATTACATGTTCATTTCTTTTATAAGTTATAAGCCATCTGCTCTGAGAGAAGGATGTGGGTCTTGCCGCAGCAACCAATGTGCTTTCACTCTGAGCATCCTCCACTCAGGAGACATATAAAAGTATGTGATCAATAAATGTTTTTCTTTATTTATTTGTATCAAGAGTTTACACTGGATTGAAACACCATAAATGATTATAAGGATGTTTGAGAAAGAAGAGGAGCATCTTGTTACTAGCTGGGAAGCAGTAACAACTATGGTGAAATTGACATAAAAACAAACTCCATGATAAAATTGCATATATCTCTAACAAAGCTCTTCATTAAAGAATGCCTTTGATGGGATAAATGAGTTATTGAAAATTACTGAAGATTAGACAACAAAGAATGACCCTTCTTTTCAAAATTTCTCAGTGTCCAACTTATATCAATTTGTTTTGAGTAGCTTGTTACTATAAGCTCCTCTTCTGGACCACATTTTTTTGTGTCATTATTTTACATTAATCACTTATGAATAACAAATACAAGCTGTATGGTTACCTGCGAGCATTCATCAATGACCAAAACATCAAAATGGTCGGGAGGAAGGAGTTTTAACGGTCCATCATAATTTGCTGTAGTTAATGTACACAAGACAACTTCTGCCTTAAACAATACATCCTTCTGAGTTTTTAGTTCTCTTCTTTTTATTTCATTTCTCAGCTCTTTCACTCGTCTGGTAACACTATCCCTAGTCTCTTCTGAGCTCCTACGCAGCTTTCGAGAAACTTCACGAATTTCTGACCTGATTTCTGATAATATCTGAGCATTATCACTACTTGCAATAACGGAATCCAATGAATATTGCTGAAATGTTTCTGGCATACGAGCAGGATGTCCAAGTCGAATGGCACGACATTTTGCTCGTACCAAGCGTTCTAGAACATTGTCCACTGCAATGTTTGATGGCGCTGTCACTATCACCTATGGGCAGAAATGTTGTTACAACACACACACAAACAAACAAAATGAAGTTAAAATTCAAACGGATTAACAACAATAACAAGCGGCATGCATGCATTTTTTTCCTTCCAAATTGTACTACCATAATGGGCTCCTAATGAAAATTTGATAAAAGTTTATCCTACCTTCTTATAACCTGCACATTTAACTTCTTTAAATATAATACCAATCTCAAATTTAATTTATATACATGAAATTTATTACCTTCTGTTTGGCTTTCACAAGCTGAAGAATTATTTCCACAAGAGTTGTAGTTTTTCCTGTACCAGGAGGTCCCTGGATTATTGCAATATGCTTCTGTTTCAGACTGTACGCAACAGCTTCCTTCTGACTTGCATGAAGGTTACCTGTAAAGTGATATAAATATAGCTCACAACGTTAGATATTATGTCACTAGTGTTACGGTGTTGGGTATTTTATGCAGATAAAAAACTTCAAATAACAGAGAATGCTAGTAACTGTCCATTTTGCATTACAATGATCCCTGTTTATGACCAACATAAATTATTACCACATAAAGCTATGGATATGTGAGAAGTTAGAGTTCTATACACACTATTAAATACAGATAATGAAGTTGTAATCACCACAAGTGAAGCTGAAGTCACCACAAGAATAATGACAAACTCAAAAGGTGTATCTTAAATGAGCACTGGCCATTGTAAGTATGATGAGAAATTTCTTCTTTGATTCTTTCAGAACTTATGAACTCGTAGCCAGAAGTCAAAGACTACGGTGAACTCACAATGTAAAAGGTCAGGCACACTGTACATGGTGATAAGACAGACTCACTAATGTGCAGCTCATTCACATGCCACCATAATGAACACTGCTGATGTGGATGGAAGGAAGGAGGAATTCTGAGTGTTTTAATGTTCCATAAATGACAATGTCATGGAACAACTCGGATATGTCAAAGATGAGGTAGGAAATCATCCTCATCATTTTCAAAGCACACATCCCAGCATTTTCCTTAATCAAATTAAGGAGGCAAAGGAAAACGTATATGTGGATGGATATGTAAATCCTGTTCGTCCCAATCACCTTCCTCAATAACACGACTTATTCCCTGAAAAACATGTTATCTTGAAATATCTCCTTACCAGCTCCTCTTTGAATTCTGAGTTTTTCACACTATCCTGATGCAGTATAATTGAAGCTGTAGAGTTTGCAGATATATTCTTCAGAATAAAACAGACTGGTTTATTGCCTTATTTCTCAATGGCTGTTAGTACAGATTTCATTGAAACCAAAGGAAAAGCTTTCTCAAAATCTATGACACTCAAAGCAATAATTCATAGTCATTACCCTTCCTATAATTATAATCATGACTTGCAAATTGTCCACCACACATTTGACAGCAAAAAAGGTAGCAGCAGAAAATCATAGCAATGGTCAAATACAGTACAGCATTGCCCAGACTAAAATGCAGCATGTCATTTTAAAGACTTACATTGAGAAAATGCAGAAGAGGAATTATTACTTCAAATAGCAATCAAAAATAATCCTCATGTATTCTAGACCTAGTACATGATGACATTATGGCTTTTCTGCAAACTGCTGAAAGAGAGACACACTAAATATCCAGATGGTGTGAAGTTCATTTTCTCCAACAGATGTGACACTTTCTACACTTTGAATCAAGGGCCACTTGCCAAGACAAGTATGATAAAACTGGTAGCAACATGTACCATTTGTCCACTTATATGGGATGGCTACAGCTACAGCAAAAAATTACAATAACACTGGTGTAATAATAAATTGCTTCCACCATGGTCTACCAGAAGGGCAAAGATTATCAAAAGCTGATTATTTAGTCTACACATTAGCAGCAGCATGAACACTGAGGTTTTCTTATGATTCACTGAATTCTGCCCATGGCAGGCTACACTCAACAGCTCACCAATTTTGAAATGCTTTAATACACTAATTGCAGAGCCCTCAAAAATGTAACCCTCGTAAAAGTGTTAAGGGGAAGAGAGAGATCATGCAGTTCAGTGAAGCTGGCCACAGAAAGTGCTACTTTACATCCATTTTCTGGCAATGACCCTCTTCTAGTAACTTGAACAATATAGATACCAACAGCTGTAATTTTATTTCATAACTTTAATTAGCTAACCAGATTTGATGCCTCACTGGCACCATCTTCAGACCTTTACACATGAAACTAAGCAAGTCATCTCATCATTTGTGTTGGTATTGTATGGACCACTACATCCAACTTGTTTCCATATACTACTAAAACTTCTCAGTAAATGTGGACGCTTCACACCTCTAATGATGATACCTCACAGGATGCAGATGGTCAATGAAACTACTGAGCTGCCTTTTGGATAACATATTAAGTGGTAAAGAAACCACATGTGATGCCATTTTGAGGGTAAAAAAATATTATTGCAAACCATTAACTATTTGTTGCAAAAATTTCATTTTTTCTATAAATTAAACAAATTAACACGGGAAAACAACAATAACTGCTAAAGTGGAAATCGATCCAAATACTGCCACCATGCAATAGCTATTAGTCTGTCAAATATGACACTGAACAGTGAAGTAACTATACTTACTGCTACAATATTCTGATATTTCTTATCGTAGTTTCCCACCCCGTGACTTCAGGTGCCTATTGCACATGTAATATCCTAGTAATGCAGATAATTCTCAAGGGTTTTTAGAGATTGTACTCCTTCTGCTGAGTGTGAGTTGTGCTTGGATAGCTCAGTCAGTAGATTACTTGCCATGAAAGGCACAGTTCCAAAGTTCACGTCCAGTCCAGCACACAGTTTTAATCTGTCACGAGGTTTCATCTGTGATATTTCTATGATTTTCTTGTTTCCAAGTAAGCCTACATCTAAATCTTTTTTACTGCTTTGTTTTTCTTGCAGAACATACTCATTGACGCTATTGCTCGAGTTCCTGGAGTCTACTACTGCCAATATTCTTTCATCTGGGCCAGAAACCAGCATCCTATGAGCTCTCACATGGCAGTATGGCCTCTGGCGATCATACCCATGATACACTAGCTTGCCAGGGCCTCAAGGGTTTGACAAGATACACGACCCATGCAATACCTCAGCTGAGCTATGCTAGGAGTAGTCTCAGTCCAGGGATGAGAACTTCTGAATCTCAGAACCTGGAATCAAGGTGAACAGTTTGTATCCTGACCACGTGCCAGCACAGGCTCCAAGTCACCAATCAACATTATCTGACAGGCAGTCTCCATGGCATCTGTCACATACGTAGCTGAAATGGTAACAAACTTTGACCCATCACACTGTTTGCAGTGTGGTTTTATGAGTCTGTTTAGCACAAAGTGCTCCATCAACATACATTACGATTACTAACAGCTGCATGGGATGAACATCTGGAATGGACATTGGATATATCCTGCTTGGTAACCCTAATACTCCCTAAGCTATAACTAAGGGCTCTCTCCCCTCCTGTTCTCAACAGCTTCATCTTTTGCAGTCTTAACATTTATTAGTAATATTTCCTCTAAAATGCACACAAAAAATAGAGTAAACAAAGCATTTGTTAAACATACTTTAACTTGATTTTAGTTTAGTGTTCATTGTTATTTGCAGTATTTTATAAAGAATATGGCAAAGTAACGTATAATTTATATAAAAGCTTACCACTGATAAAATCAATCTCACCATCCTTCAGGAGAGATGGTGGCACAGGTACCTCTACAGGTTGAGCATTACCAAACAATAATGGAATCAATGCATCTCCTGGAGATCCAGAAGGTGATTTTAAATACTGGAGAGCACTGAAATATTTTGTCAAACACGTTAATTAATCTCACAACTTTTCTAAAATAACAAAAAACAATACAAATTTCTTAGACTGTAGAGCTACTAGTTAATGGAATGCAACTAGGCTTACACAAAGCAAAGTTCTCTATTCTTCTACAACATTGTACTATAAGAGCAATCAAAAAGTTTCTGTTCAAAGGCTGTACAGTCCAGAATCAGTATGCTTATCAAGTAAAATCATCATGAGCACAGAGGAAATCATCCAACTGATGCACCAGGTTCAAGATACCCATTTGGTAAAACATAGTGTCCTGCTCCAAGAAGAAATACATAACTGCCTGCTACACATACTCATCTGACAGGACTCATCGACCCTTCAAGGCCTCTTTTAAGGGAGTGAAAGTGTGATAATCACATGATGAGATACAGGACCATAGGGTGGGTACTTGGGTGTCTACCACTTCTTGTTGTCCGTAATGGACAAGGCTGGCCTCTCAGATCGACTGGCATCTTGCGCTGAATTGCGACCACCACGGAACTTGGCACTCCATTCCATAACGGTAGTTTTTGACAGACATGCTGCCCCATACACATTCTCCAATGGATGACTACCAGTGTCTGTCCTTTGGCAGCCAAGAAAAGAATAACAGCACATTGGTCCCGTTTGGGCGCATTTGGTGATATCATCACCACAGTTCACAGTTCTGCATTTAATGCACACATACTGGAAAGACACAAATGCACACTAATCCAATACCTACATGGCAGTACTTATATACCTGCATCAAACAAGCATTACGTTGCATATACACTGCCCGCAATACCCTTAAGCAGAAACTTTTTGATCACCCCCTATATGCTGTCATGGTCTTCAGCCCGAAGACTGGCTTGATGCATCTACATCTACATCTACATTTATACTCTGAAAGCCACCCAATGGTGTGTGGCAGAGGGCACTTTACGTGCCACTGTCATTACCTCCCTTTCCTGTTCCAGTCGCGTATGGTTCGCGGAAAGAACGACTGTCTGAAAGCCTCCGTGTGCGCTCTAATCTCTCTACTTTTACATTCGTGATCTCCTCGGGAGGTATAAGTAGGGGGAAGCAATATATTCGATACCTCATCCAGAAACGCACCCTCTCGAAACCTGGCGAGCAAGCTACACCGTGATGCAGAGCGCCTCTCTTGCAGAGTCTGCCACTTGAGTTTGTTAAACATCTCCGTAATGCTATCACGGGTACCAAATAACCCTGTGACGAAACGCACCGCTCTTCTTTGGATCTTCTCTATCTCCTCCGTCAGACCGATCTGGTACGGATCCCACACTGATGAGCAATACTCAAGTATAGGTCGAACGAGTGTTTTGTAAGCCACCTCCTTTGTTGATGGACTACATTTTCTAAGGACTCTATCAATGAATCTCAACCTGGCACCCGGCTTACCAACAATTAATTTTATACGATCATTCCACTTCAAATCGTTCCGCACGCATACTCCCAGATATTTTACAGAAGTAACTGCTACCAGTGTTTGTTCCGCTATCATATAATCACACAATAAAGGATCCTTCTTTCTATGTATTTGCAATACATTACATTTGTCTATGTTAAGGGTCAGTTGCCACTCCCTGCACCAAGTGCCTATCGGCTGCAGATCTTCCTGCATTTCGCTACAATTTTCTAATGCTGCAACTTCTCTGTATACTACAGCATCATCTGCAAAAAGCCGCATGGAACATCCGACACTATCTACTAGGTCATTTATATATATATTGTGAAAAGCAATGGTCCCAAAACACTCCCCTGTGGCACGCCAGAGGTTACTTTAATGTCTGTAGACGTCTCTCCATTGATAACAACATGCTGTGTTCTGTTTGCTAAAAACTCTTCAATCCAGCCACACAGTTGGTCTGATATTCCGTAGGCTCTTACTTTGTTTATCAGGCGACAGTGCGGAACTGTATCGAACGCCTTCCGGAAGTCAAGAAAAATAGCATCTACCTGGGAGCCTGTATCTAATATTTTCTGGGTCTCATGAACAACCCAGCTCTCCATGCTACCCTATCCTGTGCAAATCTCTTCATCTTCAGTTAACTACCGCATCATCCTACATACATTTGAACCTGCTTACTGCACTCACTCTCAGTATGCCTCTACAGTTTTTACCTCAAATACTAAACTGGTCATTCCCTGGTCCCTCAGGATATGTCATATCAACTGATCCCTTCTTTTAGTCAAGTTATGCCACAAATTTCTTTCTCCTCATTTCTATTCAATACTTCCTCATTCAATCTTAAGCATTCTTCTGTAGCAACACATTTCAAAAGCTTGTATTCTCTTGGTATGTTCCTTGTCCACATTCCTCTTCCATACAAGGCTATACAGTCCAGGAAAGTATCTTACGAAAGGGCTTCCTAAAATTTACATTCAATGTTAACAAGTTTCTCATTTTCAGAAAAACTTTTCATGCCATTGCCAGTCTATATTTTATATCCTCTCTAGTTTGGCAATCAATACTGTATGAGACTAAAAACAAAAAAAAACTTAAGTCACTGAAAGAATGAAGCTCTGTAAATAAAAAAGATTTGGTTATATAGATAAATGCACAAAAATAAATGGAAAGTTATATTTTTGTCTATTGTACTTACTACAGCAGCAATACTTAGTAAACAATCATAAATGTGGTAAAATAAGGTGCACATCTTTCTCATCTTTTTCTCATGAAGTTCATTTTAATAAGTTCCAATAACATGAAATTTGACATTCTTATTTTCGTGGTGTTTTTACTGTGAATACTTGTTTCTTTTTCAGAATTTGGTTAGAAAACTGATCTTATTTGCTTCACAAAATGTTATCACTCACTTTTAAATTACAAGACAGAATTTCTGGCCAGTACTTATCTTCAAGAGTCAAAATGTGACATATGTATAAAAGTGATACTCTTCCTACCTTCCAGAACTAACAGTGCCTTCCTTGGGGAGTGGAGAGAGAGAGAGAGGGACAAATTGCGGAAGATTAAAAGGATGGGCATGTCACCAACATCTCAGGATGAGAGGGACCCACATACAGTAAGGATGATGATATACAGTATTACACATTTTGCCCCATGAAGGTCAATATCAGAAATTCTGTCTCCTAACTTGTTAGTTTTTTTTTAATTTTCCATTAGTACAACTGTCAGTCAGTTTTGCCATTCAAATTTTAAAAACTATGATTTGTACTGTTATAAATTTTTCACAGAAATTCAATTTCAACTACTGCTAATATAATGGCATAAATACATCGTACTTTGCACTACATGGTCATCATTTGAAGTCAAAAGTAGACAGTAAATTATGTGGAGTGAACATGGAAATCATTACATAGTGAACAACAGCCTGGGACTACAGTGAGTTTGAAAGGATGTTATTCCCCAAAATATTCTAGTATAACTGTAAGACCTTTCAGCCCTTCTGCTGAAGAAGGAGCCACTGGCTCCGAAAGCTTGCATATGTAAAACTTTCTTTTATTTGTGTGTTCTCCTGCAGCCACTTGGTGAGTAGATTGTTTTATCCATCCAGTTATATTGTCAAAAACTGATTATTTTTGTTGTTATAAAAATTGTTTTCCATCACCAACATGTCTGAAAATACGTGTGAACTTAAATTAAAAAGGAACAGGGAATGAAAGAGT
Source organism: Schistocerca piceifrons (assembly GCF_021461385.2). Lineage (NCBI taxonomy): Eukaryota > Metazoa > Arthropoda > Insecta > Orthoptera > Acrididae > Schistocerca > Schistocerca piceifrons. The sequence continues at coordinate 385,015,114 of NC_060141.1, forward strand.
AAGCTATAAAATCAAAATCTGCTGCTGGGTAACATTCAGCACCAAGTTGCTCCACCCTATTCTCTGCGACATGCTTGGGACTTCCTTGGCATGTGTCCATAAAGTGGATAAATCATTCATGCTCAAGCCTGTCCCATTTTTTTATGGCAGCAATCCTGAGATCATCCAGTGTGTGAGGCAGGCTCCTGTGAATATGCATTGCAGCTTTTAACTGGTCCCATGACGGTGCCTCCTGAAGGAGGGTGTTCAAGATGTGAGTGCAGTGCGCTCATGCATTATCAGTTTGACAGATGCTGACTGTAGGCATGGATGGACATATAATATGTTGGAGGACCATGTCTAGGTGCTGCACAGCCCTTATGTCCCACCAAATAGCAATGAGAAGTGCCCAATATCCAGACATGCTAACAGCCATGACAGGCACACCTTACCTGTTCTGTCTGCGAGCTGCATGCCTGAGGTGAACATGGGTACTTGAGCTCCTTTAAGATGATCATCAGATAACAGACAAAACTTGCACTCATCAATGAAGAAAATTTGAAACCACTGATCCCAGTTTCACTTTAGTTGTTTCCTTACACATTTTCTTTGCCCAGCATGATGCTAGACGGGTTTGTACGATTGTTTATAATGGATGTCTTGAGTTCAAATTGATAGTTGTAGAAATATCTGGGTTAACACAGCTCTCCAAAATGCCACCAATATGGTAGCATCCAACTTTGTTCCATTCACCTTGCAGGACTGATGAGTTATAATTCATAGGTAGCAGACATTAGCTGAAGCTGAGGACAAAGGATGATCATTACCAGTCAAATCATCAATGTTTTGTTGTGACAAATAAAAACACCTACAGCCATCATTATGATTTTATTTTATTTTGTCGCTACCAGTTTCAACACTTCAGTGCATCATCTTCAGGCTGTTTTTGATGCGGTACAGGTTGATATGATCCCCATGCATAAAACATCAGTTGCCAGCATTACTGGATACGCAGATAATGTGTCTGCACTCCAACCATCAACTGCCAACTCCTGTTAAAAGGATGGACATACAAAAGCTCAAAGTATTGTGTCTCATGACAGTAGATGAATGTTGGAACGATGCCATTGTGGTACACATCAATTCAGCATGTTATTTCCCAGGCTGACAACTCTTCCTGTCATAAAATGACAATGTGCACATTGTCCTATCGCAAAATGATCCTTCAATGCAAGCTGACTGCTGAATAGTGTGCACAAGCTGCACTGTCACATTCGTGACTGGAGACACAGAACACACTATTGAACTCCAATAAGAAATGTAAATTTACTTTTATACTAGTTGTAGTAATTTCCTGTGGTCAAAGGAGTGTTGAGAAACAGGGTTACCAATCAAAATAACACAAACTGCGCGCCTCAAGAGGGAGGTGAAAGACATTTTTGAATAATTTATAAATGTGAAACCCCTCCAGTGCAAATGCGGTATTCTTCACACGCAGTCTTATATTCTCACTAAAACTCTGCAAAACAATGCTGTTTCATTTTATTTTTACACAACCAATTTCCTCCTCTTCAAACATCCACATTTAGTGTTCCTGTATATAGGTTTTTCAAGGTGTTCTAAAAGATAATAGATTGGGCTCCTCACCTGAATATACTTACTTTTTCATGCGTTTGAAGGTAACATCACTTGTTAATTTTATTATGGAAAATTTCTTTTCTTCCTGCAGTACTATGTTCGATGGGTCATTATTGACACTGACTGAAATGTGAGGAGCTGTAAAATCTGCTATAATTCCAGACAACACTACCGTTTTTGGGCCTTCAACAAACCCAACAATATCACCTGGGGACATACAAGTCGAAATTACTTAAGTGTGCCAGTTCAAAAGATGAAGATCAGCAGTATTAGAAAGAAAGCAATATCTAACAAGCAGATCAAATATGTCCTCCAACAGACAGACATGAGCATTCATAGTTACTGCTTATACAAGTAAATACATATGATGCAAACAGCAAAAAAAAATGAGTACCCTAAGGTTGGAAGACTTAGAACATCTTAAATTTATTTTTTTAAATTAAACTAAAAATTCTCAAGATATAGGCAAGAAATGTTTTGGGAAGTTGCAAGAGGTGTTACTGAATGTGGCTAAGCAAATTATAGATATTTATCCCCAACACTGTGATCTAAACCATAACATACTAAATACAACAGATGCAGATGATGGAAGAACACCAGAGTTCTTGTTTCTCACAATACACGCATCTCACCACCAGAAGATTTCAATAGTAGTAATCTATGGCAGAATATAACAATGAGCAGAAATTAGATGGTAAAGTGTAGGAAGTCTGTCACACGCTTACTACATTGTATATAAAACATGCCTCGAAACATTCTGTCAAAATAAAGACAATTCCTTCTCCTTGACTGACTACAGAATTACACTAGGTAACTAAACAGTATTCTGCACATATGAGATTCAAGTGAAATCCAACATTGGAACTACATGAAATATACAGGAAGCTGTGGAACAATGCAAAAGACAATGTGCTCAACCCCAAAATCAAGCATGGCCACTTCATGGAATGCAGCCTGTTCAGTCCTACCACACTGTGGAAGAAACTGTGCAGTTTTGACACATGAAAGGTAAAACGTTGTGCTCATTTTCAAGTCTCCGCAGATGAATTAAACAATCCTTTCACAACAACTGTCAGCTCCCGAGCTGCAACAAATTATTATCAAAATCAGGAAAATTGTCACACGTCACCTGAAGACCCTGAGACAGAACCCAACAGCCAATATGCCAACAATTTTGTACATTATCATCAGCCACTAGATACCACACTCTCAACAGACATGTTTTTCTTAAAACTTGTTTCTAAACTTTCAATAAAGAAAGCAACCATGAGAATCTCTTTGGTAGGTAAACATGGAATTAGTGTAGATATGATTCAGATCTTGTTAATACAATTATTCTAGTCCTTATATATAAACATCTTACAGTAATAACTTAAACACAACAGGCAACTACAGGCCTATCAGCATGCTCATGAACAGCTGATGGATTTCCTTAAAACTTACATCCCTGATAAGTATCAATCAGGCTTCCGAAAACACCACAGCACAGCAACTACCATTCATAAAAGTGACTGATGAGATCTAACATGCCATGGACAGATGTAAAAAAAAAGTCCATAACTTCAATGAAGTTTTGATACTGTTGATTTTGATACACTACCATTAAAATGAAACCGTACAATTTATCTAACAGTGCAGTACTGTGGTTCAACAGCTATCGTCCGTAGCTCGTGGTCTAGTGGCTAGCGTTGCTGCCACTGGATCATGGGGTGACTGCGAAGTTGAGCGCCCCACAAACTAATCATCATCATCATCATCAACAGCTATCTCAAAAACAGATATAAAGGTAGGAGATGAGGTACTGGCAGAATTAAAGCTGTGAGAACGGGGCATGAGTCGTGCCTGGGTAGCTCAGTGGTAGAGCACTTGCCCGCGTAAAGCAAAGGTCCCAAGTTCGAGTCTCGGTCCAGCACACAGTTTTAATCTGCCAGGAAGTTTCATATCAGTGCACACTCCGCTGCAGAGTGAAAATCTCATTCTGGAAACATCCCCCAGGCTGTGGTTAAGCCATGTCTCCGCAATATCCTTTCTTTCAGGAGTGCTAGTTCTGCAAGGTTATCAGAAGAGCTTCTGTAAAGTTTGGAAGGTAGGAGACGAGGTACTGGCACAATCAAAGCTGTGAGAACGGGGTGTGAGTCATGCTTGGGTAGCTCAGTGGTAGAGCACTTGCCCACGAAAGGCAAAGGTCCCGAGTTCGAGTCTCGGTCCGGCACACAGTTTTAATCTGCCACGTAGTTTTAGATATCAATGAGTTATCTGTGGATCATAGCAGTCACCATGGAAATGTGCTCTCTGCAGAACCAGGGGTTCCGTCCTTGGTCCAAAGCTTTTTTCACTCTATACCAATGACATTTCACAAGTGCTACCTTTCTTGCAACCAGCACTTATAAGCTGATGACATCAAGTTGTATGAAAGTGGCAGACTTGGCTTTGGGCACAAAACCTAGGTCTTAAAACATACCCTGAGCAGTTGCAGTCACATTCAAATCACACTGAAAGTTAATCATGGACTTTCCCTGAAACAGTTCCTCCAATACTTCTTGATGCTCTCCAATTACCATTTAAAAAAACATTACAAGACATCGACATAATCTTGGATGAGTGTTGTTTAAAATGGAAACAACAAAGTAAAGTGGGTTGGCAGGAATCTCTCTCCTACCTATATCAGATCCAAAGATTAAAAATTTCTACCTCAACTAAATAAAACTTAGTCCCATCTTTACAGCTGTGTGCACAGCTCGCAGTCTAGTGGTTAGCATTGCTGCCTCTAAATCCTGATTTCCCACATTCAATTCCCAGCCGATAGGAGATTTTCACCTCTCACGACTGGGTGTTTATGTTGTCTTCACCATTCCACATCATCATTGACACGCAAAGAGAGTTGCATTAGTTGGCTGAAGTACACAAAGCAGGGCATCCTGGCCAATAATGCCATATGATTGTTCATTTCATTTAATTGCAGTGATGTAGTTTAACATGGTAGAAACAGTGAAAGCTCCAGGTGATTCAATTCTAATGAATGATTGTGGAAAATCTGTTGGCAATATTTGGTTGTTTGATCACATCAGTCCTTCCTGTGCTCTCTTAACTTGGATACAAGAAAACAGACAATGTGACTTTCCCACACTGTTTACTTCAATAATGATGGAAGCTGAAGAAATGAATAAAAAATCTGTGCCATGGCCAGGACTTGAACCAGGGTCTACATGCTTACTAGGCAGTAATGCTAGCCATTACACCAACATAGCACTATAGCTAACATTGCTGCATGGACTATCCCAGTCCAATGTCCTACCTAACACAAATTCAATTCACATCTTCAGCTTATTTCCCCCTTCTTAAATCATCACTGGTGTTCTCATTACCTCTCATCACATATCAAATACGTATCATCACTCTATAACTGTAGTACCAGATTGATTCGTACAGCATTTTTGCATAGCACTATGTCTTCTTCGATCTCCTCCTCCATTTCAGCCCACAGTTATGGAAAAACTACCCTCTAACTTGTGTTTTTCCAAAACCCACTCTGCGTTCAAGATTCTAGTTTTATTCATTATCATTGGTATAGCTTTCCCCTCAGAAAATGGAGCACTACCTACACAAAATGTGTGTCCTCTAAGTACTAAGAGACATTTCCTCAAAGTATTGTTTCACTCTTGCTCTCTGTAAAAAGGTACTGAAAAGTTGCTCAAAACTCACATTGGAAAATGTTTGTATTGCCTTTTGTCTATTAGGACTAAGTTGGTTGAACTCCAAATGCACACAGAGCTCTTTGTAACTGAAGATAAGGCGTCTTGGGGAACTGTGACCACTTGTAATTATGATAAAGAAAGACAATGTATGGGTGAGTTAGTATGTTTTATTAGGGTAAGGCAATATGCAGCTCATCAGCTAGGTGAATATTCAATTAAAACTCATGACAGATGAAAAGTGTTCTCTGTTGGAAAAACTGTCCAATTCTACAATCATTTTAGCGACATTAGAAGTCCTAAAATTAAAAAAAAATCAATGAAAACCATTCTGTTCAGTTTATTTGTACTAATCTTCTACTGGACATTGAAAGCAGTGCATATAATTAATACAGTTAGGTCTACTTTAATAAGGTTTCAGGTTTTTTTAAAATATTTGTCCAGTCATAGACAGACAACATGTATTGAAAGATAAACTCACAATCATTTACTAACTATGTTTGTTGAGTGTAGTGTAATGTTAAACATATCTTAAGATTTTGGCCAGTGTGTGATGTGCATAGGCCTACCACAAATCACTCCAAGCAAGAATCAATCCTTCGCTTGGCAATGAGTCACTGAATCAGTGCCTGGAAATCCTTATTACTGCTGTTGGTAAGGTTCTAGTGGAGCTAAAGCCTATTATAAAATGGAGAGTGTGTATAACAAGCTGTAGGTGATTGACAAGTTCTTATGCATCTACATCTATATCTATACACTGGAAACCACCATGAGGTACATGGTAGAGGGTACATCCCATTGTACCAGTTATTAGGATTTCTTCCTGTTCCATTCACGTATGGAGCATGGGAAGAATGATTGTTTGAATGCCTCTGTATGTGCAGTAATTATTCTAATCTTATCCTCACGATAGACTTTCTCAGGATAGTATACGTCTGTCTTCAAGAGTCTGCCTTTTCAGTTCCTTCAGTATCTCTGTGACACTCTCCCAGGGATTAAACCAAACTGTGACCATTCGTGTTCCCCTTCTCTGTATAAGTTCAATAACCAATGTTAGTCCAATCTGGTATGGGTCCCACCCACTTGAGAAATATTCTAGGATGGGTCACACATGTGATTCTTTAAGCAGTCTCTTTTGTAGAATGGTTGCACTTTCCCAGTATTCTGCCAATAAACCGAAATCTACCACCCACTTTGCCCATGACTGAACCTATGTGCTCATTCCATTTCATATTGCTACAGAGTGTTACACACCAATATTTATATGAGTTGAGTGATTCCAACAATGACACACTGACATTATGGTCATGGGACACTACATTTTTGTCTTGTGAAGTGCATAGTTTTAAATTCCTGAATATTTAGAGCAAGTTGCTAATCTCTGCGCCATGTTGTCATCTTATCAATATCTGACTGAATATTTATGCAGCTTCTCTAAAATAGTACTTCATTACACATATCATCATCATCATCATCATCATCTGCAAAAAGCCTGATTTTACTGTTAATATTGTCTGCAAGACCATTAATATACAAAAAACATGAACAACAAGGGTCCAACATACTTCCATGGGGCACATCCGAAGTTACTTCTACATCTGACAGTGACTCTCTATACAAGATAACATGCTGTGTTCTCCCCACCAAAGTCCTCAATCCATACACATGATTGACGTTTTCGAAACCCATGCTGTCAGCACAGAAGAGGTCATTCCGTTACAGATATCTTATTATGTTTGAGTTGATAATATGTTCTAAGATTCAACAACAAATCGATCCCAAGGATACTGGACAGTAGTTTTGTGGCTACTTCTACTACGCTTCTTGTAGACGGGCATTACCTGTGCCTTTTTTCAAGAACTGGGCACATTTTTTGTTCAAGGGATCTACGATACATTATAGTTAGAAGAGGGGATAATTCACTTACAAATTCAGTATAGAATCTGACGGGAATTCCATTGGGGCTTGGAATTTTGTTCCGCTTTTAACGATTTCAGCTCTTTCTCAACACCAATGACTCTAATACTTACTTCATTCATCCTTTTAGTGGCACAAGGATTAAGTTGGAGCAATTCTCCTGGGTTTTCCTTTGTAAAGGGACATCTGAAATTAAACGTTTCAGCTTTTGTTTTATTACCCTCAATTACAGTTCCTGTCTCTTTCACCAGGGACTGGACACTACCTTTGGTATCACCACCAGCCTTCACATATGACCAGAATTTATTTCAATTTTGTGGAATGCCATTTGATAATATTCTGCTACAGTAGTCATTGAAGGTGTCACACATTGCTCTCTTGACAGTCAAACGAGTTTCATTCAGCATCTCTCTATCTAGGCCTATAGTCCTACACTTTGTTTTACAGCTATCATGCAGTAATCTCTGTTTCTTTAGAAGTTATGTTACAGTGACTGTGTACCACAGAAGTTCCTGCCCATTGTGAACTGTCCTACTGGGTACATATCTATCCACTGAGTGGTCAACTATTCTTTTAAATGGGAGCCAGAGTTCCTCCACATGCTCCTGACCTGTGCTGAAAGTTCCAAGTTCCTCACTGAGATATGGCATTATGATTTTTTATCTCGTTTACTTAACATATATATCTTTCTGCTTGTTTTAGTTGTCCTTTGTACTTTGGTAATCATTGTTGCCACTACTGTGTCATGGTCACTGATACCAGTTTCAAAGTGGATGTTCTCAAAGAGGTTAAGTCTTTTTGCTGCTATTAGCTCCAATACATTTCCATCATTAGTGGGATTCCTAATCTGTTCTAGGAAGCTTTCAGAGAAGGCACTGAATAAGATTTCACAGGATGTCTTATCATGCCCACCACTAACAAAACTGTAATTTTCCCAGTTCATTGTTGGATGATTAAAGTCTCCACCAATGATTAAAGGATGGTTGTGTTGCTATGGACTTGTAAAGAATGCAACGAAGAACATAAAATCCAATGGCAGCATTCAGCAAATAACTCTTGAATAGTATCCTTGTGGCCAACATTTTATATCCTATTTTGACAAATGATGATGCAGTGTCTACATCCTCATTCCACTAGAAACAGCGAAAAGCCTAAGAAATTAATTGAGGGTATTAGCATACAGTTTTAGACTAACACCTCTCCTTCATTGATACTTTTTTCACCAAATTCCGACAAAAACTATGTCATTATCAGGATGTCAACCTGTTAGCCTTCTGCACTGGACAAGGATGATGGTCCCTTACATACCTCACTGGAGCACTTTATTTGTTGATATGTGGTGGTTGACTGCACAACAAACTATACCAATAACAAATGGATATATATTTTCATGCTATTTATTTTAATCCATTTTTAATACACTAGACATATTGAGCAAGCACTTAATCCGTAAGGGACATCAAGAAAACACAGTGCCCCCCGAAACTGCTGTTTTGGAATGTAGCTCTCTCCTCCTCCCCTTTATAAGTGAAAGATACTGCTAGAAAACAAATGATTTATAATGAATCAACATTAATTTGTGCAATAGTCAGTCACATGTGGATGGGTGTAAGTTAAGTATATGTTTAAGTTTTTAAAAACTTAAAACATATTTTCCCTACAAGTTGAATACTTTGAAAGATCACTTCCAAAAATATACAATAATAGTGGAAATAGAGCCATGATCAAGTGGATGGATCAATTTGTCATTGTTTTGGTCATTTGTGGGAGCTATATACAACTTACATCACGATGACAGGCAACTGATTCAATAATGGGCCCAAACAGAAATCCATCAAGTTACATACTCTCTCTAATTAAAATGACTGTGAAAATTAAACTTATTTTCTGTATCACAGAAGATCATAACAAATAAATAAACTTTGCTTTTTATGGCGGCGTCAGGGTCCAAAGGATGAAATACTGATAGGGCTAAAGGGTTAACATTTAGATATGGGTCTTTTATCAAAACTGTTACCATTCACTGAATCATCTGGAAACAGTTGCTCGTTGGGCATTGAAAATACTTAGTTTTTTCAAAAATAATGTTAAAAATATATTGCTATTCTACATAACTTTTCACGATGGGTAGCGTAAATGTTCATATTCAATACAAGTCTATCGACAATTTCGTATTGCACTACAAGTTATTGGTCTTCCGAAATTACAAGTACGAATTAAAGACTGAGTGTATGATTTCTTGCAACTGCTGTCTGTTGCAATGTACACACGTACCTAATCCAAGCAGTACAAACTGAGATACATGTTAGCTCATTACCTGTTGAGAAGTATTGGTAATTCTCTTGGCTCGATACATTAAGTTCACAATCGATGACATAGTGCCCTTTACTAGGAGTAACGGACACCACATCCAGAACTTTAATGACTGGCTTATCTGGGCAGGTACTCCTCCCTACATCGGCGTCTCCCCTTTGTCGTTCGAATGCAAGCTCACATTCCAATAAACTAATTTGTTTGTCCACCCACTTCGTTAGTACTTCTTCCATTTCATGGGATCAAAACCTGAATTTCATATGTACACAGAGTATGACATCGCATATAACCTATCTATTTCTTCAAAAATATTAGCATCCCAGATTCATGATGAGTCCTCTTGTTCTTTAACATCGTCCTGAACAGTTTGTAACACCGTTTTCTGTCGGAATTGATGAATTTTGTACCATTTATATTTCACAAACATTTGCAGACGCTAAACAAACAGACAACATTCGGAAGTCATGTCTGCCAACAGTGCAAAGTCTGCGTCTGCGAGCAGAAACAAGGGAATACCATTTTAAAAAGTTTTATAATTATTCTCTAGTATTTAACTTACACAAGAACCTAATATGTTAAGTATTTTAATAGATATGCAGCTAGAGAAAGAAATAGTATTTAAGTATGTTTCCATAACACTGCTTGTAATGCGCTCTCTCTTGAAGATACCTCGTGAATAATGTAGGTAAATCGACAACTCCAAGTTTCCGATACACTATATTTTTACTAAAACAGACGCGTATATATTCTTTATTGATTTTTTATTGTTAGTAGCTGCAACTGTTCTTCGTCAGTTTATCATGTAGATAAGAGCAAATGTTATTCGACATCGTCAACATTTAGTAGCAGTTTTATGAACGTGAATCTCGATATTTCAGCCATCGATGCTGCACGCAGAAATGTACATGCAGATAAAAAAAAGGCAGGAAAATCTGACTAATGATTTTCCTCTTTATTACAAACAGAGACATAAAAAATTAACACATATTTTAAATCAACCGCCTTACAACTCATTCAACCAATCGACTTGACAGTTTAGCCAACATGTGCACAAAATACAGTATAAATCGCCATTCCGACCCCAGACGGCGGAACACAGTGGCTGCGTTCCCATGTTGGACGCTGTTCTCATACGAGACATGTGTTTTGACCAAGGTGCTTGGCTTTGGCTGCAGCGACGCATCCTGGCCGTCATGGAACTGAGCAGAATATAAAACATTCCAACGTATCTCTAATGGCGACGTTCAGACACATCTTATAAACAGAAGGGTGGAACAGAACTTCAACGTCAAGGAATCAAAGGAAGGAAGATTTGACGTTTACATTTATGAACAGAGTGCTTTTCTTTTTTTCTTTTTTTTTTAGCTTGGTCCTGTATGCGCCAATAGGTTCCCAGATAAGATAATTTTATCTTTCAAAATGTTGCTACATGCTGGACATTTACATAACTTTATTTTTTGTTTTAATCTTAATAATAAGGTCAATCTTAACCATTTCAGGGGCTCAGTTTTTGTAACAACTCAGCGAAGATAATTTTTTTTACCCTTTTAGAATTGTGGTCAACTGACAATATTTATTTTTTGATAATTTTATTTTTTTGATTTAGGACCAAAACTATGTTGGTGCACATGTCGCCTCGGCACCTTTGTGAGTTTTTAAAACTATAGTCTTAAGAGGATTTCCCACTTCCCTTTTGTGTGCTGCTATGTGTTGTAATTACACATAAAAAAATAATTAACAGTGTTTTCTGTTGTTATTTTATGTTTTCTTTTATTTAAAAAACATTTGTGACCGATATTAAAGTTGTGATATCTAAAGCTTTCTCGGCGTGCTGATTGTTCCACAAAAACACGGGAGAACCACGGAATTTCGGCGCGGAGTCTTCTGGCCATCTTCAGGTGGGTACCACTGTAGTAGCACTGGCGAGTAAGCAAAGTATTTCTGAAGAATGGCTTTTCAACTAGGCAAGTGAACAGAGTGATGCAGACCTACAAACGACGGAACAAGGAAGAGGAAGAGGCCTTCAGGTCGACTCCTTATCTACCATTTATTGGGAATATTTCTTCACAGATTGGCAGGATGTTGAGAAAGTATCACGTGAGAGTCATCTTTCGCCCTCTTTCCAAAATTTCATCACTGGTGGAATCCATTAAAGACGACCTGGGCCTGCGTAAATCATGTGTTTACAAGATTTCGTGTGAATGCGGCAAATCATATATAGGGCAAACAACACGAACTTTGCAGGAACGCATTGTGGAACACCAACGGCATACTCGCCTTCTCCATCCCACAAAGTCCGCAATCGCCGAACATTGCATTTCCACAGACCACTCCATGAATTACAACGACACAATAGTTTTGGTCCATACATCAAACTTTTGGAGCTCGATTATCAATGAATCTGTGGAAATAAGATTGTCTGACAACGAGACTCTCATCAACCGAGATAGCGGTTATTAGCTAAACTCTGCTTGGAATCCTGTTATAGATAAACTTCGTAGTCGACGTAGTTATCTGCATAAAGATGAAAATCGACCTGATATCGATACGTCAAGTTTTCATCGTGGAGGGCGCGAGGCGCAGTGCACGGAGTTGTTATGAACACAGCGCATGAGCAATGTCACCTCAGTATGGCTTTAAATAGCAGAGCTCAGCGCGTACTCGCCAGTACTACTACAGTGGTACTCACTTACGAGATTGAAGAAAGAGTCCTAGCAACTTTATCACGCAATAATGGTATGATCTGATACTGTCACAATAATGTATATTGCAGAAATGAAGCAATGTGTTCCCATAACAGTAGTGGTCCCACGACAAACAGAAACTGACTTTTGCAGCAGTTTTCACTCATCTGGTGCAGTGTACTGTCAGGCATAGACAGAGGTGGTAAGACGTAGCCCCAAAAGCTTTGGGATACCCCTTAGTTGGTGGTAAGTATGCATCCCAAGGACCATAAAAGGCAGATTAATTTTGTGGCAAGCCCCTTCCAGAAACTACTTTGGTGGTAACCATACTTCCCAAGAACCACGAAAACACCGTTTCTTGTTGGGATATACACTTCACACAGGCCTGATGGCTGTTTTTCACAACAAACAGAAACTACAGTTCGTGCAGCGGACTGCCATTAGGTGCCAGGAGCATACAGAAATGAATATATCACTAGGAACAAAAATAGCCTTAAGATTAGCCATAACCCTTATGCATGCCGTGAGGGATATACTTACCACTAAATGTATTTTCTTACAGCGTTTAATGGAAAATATATATATATATATAACTACTTCTATTATTTTCAAATAGTACCTGTTTCTTCACAACAAACTTCATAGTCACTACGTTTACGTGGGGCACATCTTCCGAAAGACGAAAACTGGATTTCAGTAATGGTTTGTTGCTTTATGTTTACATGTGAAGGTCTGAATCGGATTTGCTAGCCCAGTCAACCCTGGCGTCTGCAAAACAGCTGTACCAGTTTCAGATTTGGTCAGCACAATTGCTATTTCTCTCTATTTAGATGTTGACATCTTTATATTCAATCTAATGTTTCTGCTTTTCCTTCACTGCATAGTAAGTCACTCCGTCCATATTGGCCGAATACTTTGAAAACAAGACGTAATCTGATAATCCAAGCACTTTTCAGAAACGGTTGTGTGTTTACGTGCGAGCGAATATCGATCGTGGAAGTGGAAAAGGCAACTAGAAACGGATTTCCAGAATCAGTTTTGGAGTGTTTATATGGCCAACGAAAAGCGGTTTTGTGAAATCCGTTTACAAAGTTTGGTTTTGATAGCCCCATGTAAACACAGTGAAAGGCATAAATGAACTGTGAGGATGTGGTTAGTATGCCTAATATTTTTAAATAGTCGCCTACTTCATGTTGAAGGACCGGCATCCGATATTATCCTTACAGTACATTTCTGTGCAGTTTCTATCTGTGGAATTGCCCAAGAAATTTATCCAAGTAATATCAATGAATGGAAGTATGTAAAGTAAACTAATTTTCAGATCCTTTCATGAACAAAGCTATAATATGTAGAGTAAATGTTTCTGATGCCAAACATTTGAAAAGATCTATAATGTTTGATTTCCAAGTCCAGTTACGATCAGTACATACACCCATGAGTTTCAAACAATCATTTTTTGTGTATTTGCCTTAATCCATGCTATATCGCTATTGATGATGTTATACCTTATCCTGTAACCAAATAAACAGTATTTTCTCTAATTTGTAGACCACTTACCAAAAATCAGTCAATAATATTTTTGAAGGCTTGATCATTCTCTTTTCACAACATTTTTGTGCTTAGTTATGTTGCTTTTATCATCAATAAAAAGAACAATCCCGCTTTATCAGTCTAATATGAAAGCTCATTTATACACTGCTAAAGTAGGAGTGATCTCAGAACTGAGCCTTGTGGAATACTAGTAGTAATTTGTGCCCATTCAGAAGGAGTTTGATCATGAGAGCTCTGTGAGCTAACATGAACTTTTGCTTCCTGTCCTTCCTCAAGAACTATAAAATTTAAGCTTCTCTAAAGGAAGATTGTGATTAGTTCAGACAAAATGCCTTTGACAGCTCATAAAAAACCCTGGTAGATGAAATCTTCTGATTCAAGTTCATTAATACAGAATCAGTGAAATAGTAGCTGTCATCTTCTGGAATCCAAATTTTGGCTCATTTGTAGATATGCTCAACCATTCGCAAATACATAAGCTTTCTCAGAGCTTTTGAGAAAGATGTTAACTGTGAAATGTGTTGGCAGCTACTAATATCTGTGCTACTATCTTTCTTAGAAAGGGTCTAAAATGTAATATTTTAGTCTGCCTGGAAAGATATCTTGAGAAAATGATGCATTAAATGTATAGCTGAGTAAAAGGCCTATATCAGAAGAAAAAGCTTTTAATATTTTCCTTGATGTGTTATCAACCCAGTGAGATTTTTTGCACTTAATGGAGTTAATTATTCTCCTGGCTGTTCTGAAAGAAGTTGATCTTGAATCATTTGATTGATTGTGGGATCGTTTGTCACATACACTGCTAAGCTTACTGAAAAGCTTGTTGTTCAACCATGAACCAATGGAGGATTCAGTTAATATGGTTGTTTTGAGTTTCTCAGTTACATTTAGAATGTGATTGTCAAATAAGTGTATTATATATTGTTAGTGTCATGAGCCACTTGGATATTACTTTCAATTACTAGAGCATCTTACTCTCTGATTGACTTCCTCTTTCCCTTCTACAGTCCATATTTCTTTGATACTATTTTCACAATTGTTAATCATATATGTGGCATGCAAGCTTTCTGAATTTCTTATAACTATTAACAATAAAGAACAATACCTTGTACAATGTGAGAAGAATTGCATATGTGCGATCATTCTGACCATCAGATACAACTCTGTCTTCCTGCTGCATGATACTTTAATGCTTTTTTGTTTTCCGTGGTTCCTTTAATGCACCACTGGTGCCATATTTTACAGTTTTTATTTGGAAAAGACAGAGAAAAAATTATTTAAAAATGAATTATATGTGAAATTTACATCCACTTCCTCATATACTTCGTTCCAGCTTATGCCGTGCAGGTTCTTTCTAAAGGGTTCTATTGTCAGTTCATTAACCTTTCTGGAAGTTTTCCTAAACTTGGTTTAGAGTTGTCGTGCCTGTTGTGGCTAATTAGCCATTGTGGTCTGATAATCCATTTAAAATGGCTGATTACTGACTTCATTGGTTATGTTGTCACATACAAAAATGTTGTCTATTCATATGCAAAAGCCATGCACATTTCTGATGGGGAAGTTTACAACTGAAGCTACACTGTAAGTCCTAAGTAACATTTCTGTATAACTTTTGAACAGTCTCCTAAAAAAATTAATCTTGGAATCATGATAACATGTCATTGGTCTCATTTTGTCAGATGGGTGATACAATAGGATTAAAATTTTTCGATTAACTTCTCAAATTTTTGCTTTAGCTTTTAACAAGCTCTGTCACTGCTAGTTCCTTAATTCTGATGATAAATTCCAACATTTTACATCACATCCATTGTGAATTGATATTTAGTCTATTCTTACTGTGTTTGTTTATGATATAGCAGATTATGTGTTATTGTATCTTTTAAAACTTTAGTTGACTGCTTGCTTTCTTTAACATAATGTGAAGGTTGTATCAAGACTCTGTATTTTTATTCAAGTGTTCCTCATCTAAAGAACCTAATGTCTAAAGGAGGAAAATTATTTAGGTTTCACTGTACTTGGACAAAGAAAAAGTCTATACTAATCAAAAAAAGAAATAAATCGATCAACTTTATTTTTAGTTGAAAACTGCTTCAACATTGAAAGTGAGTTCCTCTGTGGGAGACAAACACAATTTTTCTACTTTTTAGTAATTATAAAAAAGAAGATGTAAAGAATAAATAAAAAAGACGATATGTACTACCTTCTAAATAACTTAGCTGAGATGGTATTTACACAGTTTCTTAAGCAATAAAACGTTGACTTCTTGATATGTTTGCATGATAATTTTCCTTCCCTTTCAGATGCCAACAAAGTGTAGAATGTCCCGTACTGGCATGACCTTTACCAAGAACATCCCTCATGAAATTTGCTTTAGCTGCTACTAAGGTCTTCTGCTGTTACTAGTCCCCCACTGTTGTTACTACATTCCAACTTTTATAAGACAACCAGTTCTTACAACCACACTCCCACAGTTCATTTCTTGTGTGTTGACATTCTGTATACTTTTGTGAATAGCTGGCTTTTGAGCGCAGTTGCATTGTCCCATTTCGCATTTTTCAGACCTGCTCTGTGGTGCAAAGACTCTCAATATATAAAACATTATCGAGAAGTTTGGAAAATGTAAGAGAAATGGAAAGTAATGACACTTGATCGACAACAAAATCTTCTCCTAAGCAGTTCAGTGGACAAGTGCAAGGTTACCACTGTTAACAACACGTTTCACAGCCAGTCACTACAAACTTTAGTCATCCCTAACATAAATCTTGGCCACCTTTAACGGTTACACCTGTAAAATTTTCGATTTCTAATTTCTTTCACCTACCTTCGAACTTGAGTAATTTTTTGCACTCCCTCTCCGCTTTCATCTATATTTTTCTACATTCTGTCCTAGTTTGTTAACACTGCTCTTTTCCTTACTATTTTCAACTCTATTCCACAATGCTTCCTACATACCTTAGCTTTCCATCACTTTTTTATTTGTTATTGTTCTGTCTGAGACAGCTTCGTTTCACTTATAATACCCAAATGTTCATCGCAGTAAGATATATTTTCGGTGTCTAAATAGTAAGTTTTGAGTAAGTGCTTGATGAGCTTGTAACTATCACCTCCCCACCATCTAAAGGAAGTAGAAATGAAGATCCCATGCTTATTCCACAGGAAGAAAGCATCAGAAGATGTAGAAGGAACAACAACTTTATTTTCCATTGACAAGTTACTGCAACAAGACAAGGAAGCAGGGTTCATCTCCACCAGGGCTGACCAGCACTTTCTAAATCTACTGCACACAGGGAACTCCTGTTGTCAAGAATTTCATTGCTGTCACTGAGCATGTTTAATTAGTGCACACACAGGAGGCAACTGTTGACATTGACTTCCGCTGAAAAGATGGCTAGTTACAAATTGATGTTGGATCAGCAACATTATACAAACACGGAACTTTTACCGACTAAACCACAACCTGAACTCACCACAAAATTTTAATTGGTCATTACTTGTCTCCTACTTTCCACATCATTTTTCCTTGATTAGCGGCACTGGAAGGGAAGTAGATCATGAATAATGTCTTTGCAGGAGTTGATGGACTGTTTCCACTATAAATCTGTCACTTTGCAGTGCAGTCTACAGAGTCACGAGTTTCCAGAAGAACTAAAACTATGTGGTCGTCTGTTTGCATTTACAGTCCACGACATTCGACTGTGACTCCTGTTATCAACGGTTTGTTGTCCGTAGGGGTTATTTCAGTTGGCAGCAGTTTACCTTGATTCGAGTTACTTAGAGTGAGTGAGATCCACAGTAAACTGGAGAGACCACTCAAAGGCATCATTGCTAGAACCGTGAACGTCTTTGATGGAGTAGCCATATTGTAAGAGGGCAGCAGTACTTCTTGTCGTTTTTCTGCTTGTGACTTCAAAGTGATTTTTTTTAACAAACATGGTCAAGAGTTGTGTCGCATACGGATGCAGTAACTGATGGACTGAAGATAATGTTATTCCATCCCACCTGTAAGTTGCATATGCTTCAATATATCGTAAAGCAAATAGCGCTCGAGAAATTCAAATCCTGTGTGAAGATATCTAAAATCTTTTCAGTTTTCCTCACTCGCATTCAGAACTTTTAAAGAAATAGATGGTCGCAATACGAAAGGAATACTGGACTCCTCATAAACATAGCGTCATTAGTAGCTCTCATTTTACAAAAGACAGCTACATATTTCGACCAGTATCTGATAGGTACTGAAGATGACGATGTACCAGGCAATTAATAGGAGAAGGCAGCTTGGTCGGAATAAAACACCAGTATCTGAGGTAAAACCATGTATTTAACAAGCAACGACAATACACTTTGCCGTTAATATATCTTTCTGAATCTGTAGTGGCTCGTAATTGTTGCTGATAGGTTCTTTTAACTTGTATCAGGAAATTAATGAGATGCAGATGAAGGCTTATTCCACATTTTTGATGAGCCAGGGCAGTTTCGAAAGAGGAGAGTGATCCTTGTTTTTTCTTTTGTTTCTTTCTCTTGAAATGGTGAAA
The DNA here is from genome assembly GCF_021461385.2 of Schistocerca piceifrons. Classification (NCBI taxonomy): domain Eukaryota; kingdom Metazoa; phylum Arthropoda; class Insecta; order Orthoptera; family Acrididae; genus Schistocerca; species Schistocerca piceifrons. The sequence goes on from NC_060141.1 coordinate 385,033,420, forward strand.
GGCTTTTAGAATTATCTGAACACATAAGTACTAATGTGTTCTGATGACTCTAAAAGTCATACACCATTTCAAGAGGAGAGTCAGTATCTCGACTGCTGCTGCTGATGCCATAACAGCAAGATTAGCTGCTGATAAATGCCTTATCAGCTCTATCACAAGATCTGGGATCTTAAAAATAGTTACTTTTGGATACTAGGTCAAAGAAGCAGGATATCATTTGCTTGTATAGCTCATTTTCCACTGCCTTTACTATATTGCTCTCAGTGCCACCATAGGACTTACTTAAAGCTTGTAGTTATGGTGGGGTGTTTTCTCAGCTGCTTTTTCATGTTTTAAGTACTTTCCCAAAGATTTCAGATTTTTGAAACAGACTTTGGACCTCACTTCATTCTTACCCAGTTTATCAAAATATTACCAAGTATCACAGATGGTAGGCTCCATTCTGTCTGCCGATTCAGTAATTCTTGCAGTTAGATTGTTTCAAAGAACAATATAAAAACAAACACGACAATTGCACAAGGAAATGTTTTCACAGTTGGCGAAGTGTCGCAAATGTTATCATCGGCTCACCTGTCGCTCGTATGCACATCGTTCATTCATGTGTCGACCTGCGGACGCCCGCACATTCAACTGTTGAAAGTTTCCGCTCTGAGTCATGCAAGCAAATGTTTTAGAAAATAATAAAAAACGTAATAATAAATCATTTCTTCAAGAATAATCCAGTAAGGTCTTGCAGGTGAAAAGTATCGAGCGAAAAAAACGATATTGAGATGAAAGTACTATGTACACTATGTGACCAAAAGTATCCGGACACCCCAAAAACATAGTTTTTCATATTAGGTGCATTGTGATGCCACTTACTGCCAGTTAATACATATCAGGGACCTCAGTAGTCATTAGACATCGTGAGAGAGCAGAATGGGGCGCTCCGCGGAACTCACGGTCTTCGAACGTGGTCAGGTGATTGGGTCTCACTTGCGTCATACGTCTGTACGCGAGATTTTCACATTCCTAAACATCCCTAAGTCCGATGTGGTAGTGAGGTGGAAACGTGAAGGGACACGTACAGCAGAAAAGCGTACAGGCCGACCTCGTCTGTTGACTGACAGATTCCACCGAAAGTTGAAGAGGGTCGTAAAGTGTATTAGGCAGACATCTATCCAGACCATCACACAGGAATTCCAAACTGCATCAGGATCCACTGCAAGTACTATGAGAGTTAGGCAGGAGGTGAGAAAACTAGTATTTCAAGGTCGAGCGGCTGCTCATATGCCACACATCGCGCCAGTAAATGCCAAACAACGCCTCGCTTGGTGGAAGGAACGTAAACATTGGACGATTGATCAGAGGAAAAACGTTCTGTGGATTGACGAATCACGGTACATAATGTGGCGATCCGATGGCAGGGTGTAGGTATGGGGAATGCCCAGTGAACGTCATCTGCCAGCGTGTTTAGTGCCAACAGTAAAATTCGGAGGCGGTGGTGTTATGGTGTGGTCGTGTTTTCCATGGAGGGAGCTTGCATTTCTTGATGTTGTACGTGGCACTATCACAGCACAGACCTACATTGATATTTTAAGTACCCTCTTGCTTCCTACAGTTGAAGAGCAATTCGGGGATGGCGAGTGCATCTTTCAACACGATTTAGCACATGTTCGTAATGCACTGCCTGTGGCGGAATGATTACACGACAATACCATCCCTGTAATGGACTAGCCTGCACAGAGTCCTGATCTGAAGCCGATAGAACACCTTTGGGATGTTTCGGAACACTGACTTCGTGGCAGGCCTCACCGACCGACATCAATACCTCTCCTCAATGCATCACTCCATGAAGAATGGGCTGACATTCACCAAGAAACCTTCCAACACCTGATTGCACATATGCCTGCGAGAGTGGACGCTGTCATCAAGGCTAAGGATGGGCCAACACCATATTGAATTCCAGCATTACCGATGGAGGGCACCAGGAACTTGTAAGTCATTTTCAGCCAGGTGTCCCGATACTTTTGATCACATAGTGTGTATACCAAGAAGTATCGAAACGTGTCTCTTAGTCACGTGGAACAGTGAACTGCTCATTCACCGTGGCGATGGGAGTGGTCTCTCTTCCAGACAGATCTTAGCTGACCGTAAGTACTTTCCACCATATAGTTGTGAGACTTACTGGGGAAGATTGGCCATGTATTTAAACCTTTTTACTACACTTTCCTTGTCCAGTGAGCACACCTTTCAGACTGGTTTGGTTTGGGTTGGGTTGTTTGGGGGAGGAGACCAAACAGCGAGATCATCGGTCTTATCAGATTAGGGAAGGATGGGGAAGGAAATCCACCGTGTCCTTTCAAAGGAAGCATCCTGGCATTTGCCTGGAGCGATTTAGGGAAATGACCGAAAACGTAAATCAGGATGGCCGGACGTAGGATTGAACCATCGTCCTCCCGAATGCGAGTGCAGTGTGCTAGCCACTGTGCCACCTCGCTCGGTCAGACTGGTTTAGACAGGAGTATTCACAGGCGAACGAGCATCAATATACAAGAAGTATCTCTAAACAGTAGGCGACCACTAGTGAACACCATTTGGTCGTGTTTGAGTGGTATTCGCTGGTGCTTTCTTGTGCTTCATTGGTTGTTGGGCTTACAGTGAACCATCAAAGTAACTTCGCTTCCAGTTCTGCTAGTACAGAGATCATTCGGCTGCTGTTTCGCGTGTGAACTTCTTTCGCTGTTGACATGAGCTGAGTGAGCGACAAAGAGGTCAGAAGGGAATGGAATGTTGCTGACTGAAATGTTATATATCATTTATCGTAGGTGCTTGTGGGTCCAAGATATCCACAGCACGAGCACAGAATAAAAATAAATAGGATTGGTTGAAAATAGCTGAAGCACTCAAAGTCCCAACTGGCGACGCGAGAAAGACGATAAAGTCATTATACAGGGTGAGGCATAAAGGATGAACGGTTTTCAACTGAACAATACATCGTTAGGAGTGCTTCAAAAAAATTTTTAATTACAGAATAACACTCAAATAATGTTGCCTTTTAATGAAATTAATGCTTGAAAACAACATCTCCCAGGTGACGGCCGTTTTCACCAAAGCACTTCTCAAGGCGCTCTCGGAAGTTGGCTTCAACTCTCTGCAACATGCCTCTGTCTATTTGGACGATTTCCACACGAACAGCTTCCTTCAATTCTTCAAGTGTACATGGTTTATGCACGTACACACGTGATTTGAGTAACCTCACAAAAAGTAGTCGCACATGGAAAGGTCAGGGGAACAAGGTGGCCAATGAATTTCCCCCAACCGGGAAATAACTGGACCACGAAAAACAGACTTAGTTGCATCCATAGTCAATCTTGCCGTGTGAACTGTAGCTCCATCCTGCTGAAACCACGTTCACCGGATAGGAATACATTTCTTTAATAATTCAGATAGGAAGAATTCAGTGATCATCTCTCTATATCATTCAGAGGTTACGGTTACAGTGTTCCCGCTATTGCGCACAAAACTATCGTAGCTAAACACACGATGTTGCACGGTCCACGGCTCCATGACGTTGACTAAAGAAAATGGCAGGAGCTACCGATCACGTTACCATATCACTACCTCACTCCGACTGCCTGAGCCTGAATACTAGCTGTTCTGAAAACGTCCGCCCTTTCTGCCTCACCCTGTATATTGATCAGTCCTGTCACAGCACATCAGACAGTCACCTTGGGACTATGTAATGGTTTCTAATGCAGTAGGTTTGGGTTTTCACTGGCCCAATAACGACGACTGTGCTGATTTACCATTTCATTCAAATGGAAATGAGCTTCATCACTCATAAGCAAAATAATGTTGTCATTTTGCTCAAATATGGCCTCCATTTCTCAGGCAAAATCTATTGGGTTTAATTTTTGCACAACGACCACTTTGTAGGGATGAAATTTTAGGTTAGTATGCAAAATACGCCTTACCGAGCGATTACTGTGGCCAGCCAAGTGTCTTCTAGAGATCGACCAGGACTACGAAGTATGGCTTGCCGAACTCTTTCCACATTTTCTTGTGTCCGAACTCAGCGAGGAGCTCCTGGTGGTTTTTTGTTTATAACTGTTCCTCGCGTTCGAAATGATTCTACCCAACGTGAAATGGTGTTATGAGTGGGAACACTATCATGTCTAGTGAGATTTAAATGGCGACGAAACTCACGCTGCACTGCAACGATAGACTCACTATTGTGCACAAAACTATCGTAGCTAAACACACGATGTCGCACAGTCCACGGCTCCATGACGTTGACTAAACAAAATGGCAGGAGCTACCGATCACGTTACTGCATCACTACCTCCGACCACCTGAGCCTGAATACTAGCTGTTCTGAAAACGCCCGCCCTTTCTTCCTCACCCTGTATATTGATCAGACAGGTCATTATAACCCCCTACCTAACAGACAGCATGTCCAGATTTGGGACAGGTAACAGTGATGACGTGTCATGGCACGGAAGCAGTGAGGCCTTCGTAGGTTGCTGGAGTAAGTTAGCACATCTGCAGATACAAGTCACTTTAAATCCCGTAAATTCTGGGAAGGGGGCGATCAACTCTGATGCCATGTTCAATCACATTCCAGATGTGTTCTACCGGGTTTAGATGTGGTGGGACCAGCATATCAACTGGAACTTGCCACTGTGTTCCTCCAACACCTCCACCACAACCCTGCCTCGTTACACGGTGCATTATCTTCCTGAAGAATGGCACTACAGTCGAGAAACATGATCGTCATGAAGGGATGTACCTGTGTACGATAGCCCTTGGCCGTCATGGAGCCTTGGACGAGTATCGCTGCATGCGCAGATGCCCACGGGAATGCTCCCCAGAGCATAACGGGAGCTGCCCGCAGTACAGGTGTCAAGGAACTGTCCCCCCCCCTCCCTCCCCCCTCCCAGCCCTTGGAAGACGACGGATTCGCGTCTTCCCATCGGAATGATGACGAAGGTATCGGGATTCATCAGACCATACAATACTCTGCAACTGTGACAATGTCCAGTGCCGATGGTCACGTGTCCATTTCAGTCGTAGTTGCCGATGTCATGGTATTAACATTGGCACATTCATGGATCGTCGGCTCTGGAGGCCCATCGTTAGGAGTGTCCAGTGAACTGTGTGTTCAGACACACCTGCACTCTGTCCAGCATTAAAGTCTACTGTTAGTTCAGCTGCCTGTCCTGTTTTACTAATCTGTCCAGCCTGTAACGTCCGAAATATGTAATAAGGGCTGGCCCCCCCCAACCCCACGACGTCTGGGCGTGGTTTCACTTTGGTTTCGCCGCGTATTGTAGACACTCCACCATAAATCATAAAACGTATTGTAGACAGTCCCCGAACACCCGACAACTCGTGTGTTTCCGAAATGCTCGTGGCGAGCCTGCCGGCCATCACATTCTGCCCTCGCTCAAACTCTGGCAGATCGCACTGCTTTCCCATTCTACTCGCGGACAGAACGCTCACTGATAACTACATGCACTGTGTATGCGTCTGAAGAGCAGTCATTCCTCGCCAGGTGACGGTGCTATCGCCTGGACAGGTTTATATCGATAGTAGGGCAGTGGTCCCAATTTTCTGACTGATCAGTGTATGTTTCCATCACTCGGGAATGTAGTAATTAAGTATAAGCTTTGTAATTCTTTTTATTGAAAAGGAACAGCACAATAAATTTTCTTGGAAACAAACAAATAAGAATATGTATCTATTAGACTGATTAAATTTAGGGATTAAAATATATGAAAGATCTGATAGTTCTTGCTGCTTACGTTCATGGTTGATGTAATTACATCGCTGATGTACCAGTGTTATTTCAGAGGTTTTTCATGTAATAACCATATAAATAAAAATCTTTTTCCACAGTCGCACTACCTAGATTTTAACAAGTAGCCCCTATCAAGTTGTATGTACATTCCACATTTTATTAATCATATTTTATTGACATTAACTTCCTTCTACTTACTTTAGTTAAATTCCTGAAATGCTTAGCACATGTTTCTTCATACGTTAGAGGATATCTGAGATATGGCAGCTCTTGAAATGCGAAATAGCTTACTACCGCAACGTAAATGTCTCTAGATGCTTACAATCAGAGCGCAAATATTAAGTTTTCTGCATGTTATGTTGCTCGCCAGTAATTAGTGTTCTGCTTCTAAGTTTTATCGGCAGCTGTAATGAGAAGCTAGTGAAAAGTGTCATTCAGCGTACATGCAAGGTTTTGGAATAACACTAAGGCCCAATTCACACAAAAATGGCGTGGCGCAGACGTGGCGCTGTTTCGCGCCACCTCAGTGTTGTATTGTATTGTATGTTAACCGGGGACCTGGAAACGACGGTGAGGCTCCGTTCCCGCAGCAGCCACAGTAGTCCACAACCCGACGACGACTACCGCAGCCCACTTCACCCCTCCGCCGCCCCACACCGAACCACTCTTTCAGGGTTATTGTGAGGTTCAGCCCACGGTGCCCCCCCTCCCCCCCCTCTCCCCCCCCCCACACACACACTGTGGTGTCACCGACAGACACCACACTTGCTAGGTGGTAGCTTAAATCGGCCGCAGTCCATTTAGTACCTGTCGGACCCGCGTGTCGCCACTGTGTGATCGCAGACCGAGCGCCACCACAAGACAGGTCTGGAGATACGATAGAGCACTCGCCCCAGTTGTACGGACGACATTGCTAGCGACAATACGGACGAAGCCTTCCTCTCATTTGCCGAGAGACAGTTAGAATAGCCTTCTGCTAAGTCCATGGCTATGACCTAGCAAGGCGCCATTAGCCTTACCTAGTTTGAGAGTTATCGTATAAATGCCTCAAGAAGAACGTTGTAAACCAACAAAGAATAAAGTTAAGTATATTCCAAAGCTACGTATTTTCTTTATAGCAGTCATAACGTATCCTGTTCCAGACTTGACGCCAGTCGGCGTGTGTGTACGCGTGCCTTTCGGCTCCCTTCTCAGTGTGGCGTAACTAGCTTGTTACGCCACAACAGATTGGCGACGAGAGAAGTGTTCTTTCTGATTGCTTACATTTCCTTGTGTCATGGCTTCGCCAGATGTACTGTCCGAATTTTATCGCTTGCAGAATCAGCAGACGCAGGCGTTATTGGATGCCCTTGGACAGCTCGTCCAGGGTCAACGTGCCATTCAAACCGATGCGGCAGCCGCCGCTTCACCGCTACCGCAGCCACAACTCGCAGTTGCACCGCCTTTTAGGCACTACGATCCAGCGCAAGAATCGTGGCCAGAATGCTCCCGACAGTTTGGCTTTCATCTAGCCGCCTACAGAATTCAAGGTAATGAGCGGCAGCCGTTTTTGCTTTCTTGTGTCGGTGTGTCCACCTACCGTGTGATAGTGAAATTGTTTCCCCGACGCGACGTAGCAACTCTGTCCTACGAAGAAATTTTGTCTGCTTTAGATGCCTATTTCAAAGAAACAGTTAATGTAGTTGCAAAAAGGTATACTTTCTTTCGTACAAAACGTACGGCCGGTCAAACTAATAGGGAGTGGGTAGCAACATTGCAAGGACTTACTAGGGACTGTGCCTTTGACTGTGACTGTGGCCTTTCTTATTCAGATACAATGGTGCGTGATGCAATTGCACAGAACGTTTCTGATGTTCGCATACGGGAGCAAATTTTGAAACTAGTTAATCCCTCCCTTCAACAAGTGATAGACATATTGGATAGACAAGACACACTTGACTGTGCTCAGGAATCTTTTGAAACTTCGCCAGCCGTGTGTAACATTAACCGGCCCGCCAGATGCGCTGCGCGGCCCGGTAACCTGCCCTCGCGCACTTCGACGCAGCTGCCGCCGCGCTCTAAACCAGGTGTGCTGCGCCAGCACACAAATGCAGTGAAATCATGCCCGCGGTGTGCTACTAGACATTCGCGTGAACATTGCCCGTCACGCCAAGCTATTTGCTTTTTCTGTAATAGGAAAGGACATGTTCAAAGTGTTTGCCAGAAAAAGCTCAGATCAGACAATCACAACCATTCCAGGCCCTTTGCTTCGCGCCGGAATCGAACCAAGGACACTCAGGCTCGTGGACCTTCGCCCATGGACATTCATGTCGTTAATTCCACTTCGTCCAGTGCCACTTTCTCTAACAGTGACTGTGTTCATCCCACAAGAACTGTGCGTCGACGTCGCTGGAAATCACGTCAATTAGCAAGTGATGCTGTACCTGTATCAGTTCAAATTGCACGAGACAGTCGCTCTTGTCGTCAGCAGGACAATAAACTTTTTGTAGATTTGGACTTTCATGGCAAGGTCATACCATTCCAGCTCGATAGCGGAGCTGCAGTTTCATTGCTCAATCATGACACGTACAAACAACTGGGCGCACCTTCGTTGCGTGCCGCAAATGTTAAGTTACATAGTTATTCAGGACAGAATATACCTGTGTTAGGACAGTGCAGCCTTTTTGCCACATACAAGGGACAAACAAAACTTGTGTCATTTTACGTTCTTCGTTCTTCTTCTGCAGTGAACTTGTTTGGTTTAGATTTATTTCAGTTGTTTAACATGTCTATTGTAAATCAGGTCCTATCAGTGAATCAGACTGTGCCTTCAGACAGTGTTTCTCGTCTGTGTGAAGAATTTGCAGACATTTTTGCACCGGGCTTAGGTTGCGCTAAAAACTATGAAGCACATTTGGAACTGAAAGTAAACGCGCAACCGAAATTTTTCAGAGCGCGCAATGTTCCCCACGCATTGCGTGATGAGGTCGCAAGAACATTAAACGATCTAGAATCACAGGGTGTAATTGAACGTGTGCAAGCTTCTCTCTGGGCCTCACCCTTAGTAATTTTGCCAAAACCTTCCGGAAAATTGAGACTTTGCGTGGACTTCAAGGACACAGTGAATCCACAACTAGTGACTGCTACTTTTCCTTTGCCCCGCCCGGAAGATCTTTTTGCTAAACTGTGCCCGGGAAAATATTTTTCAAAGTTGGACCTAGCCGATGCGTACTTGCAAATACCGGTGGACGACGAATCCCAGCGCGTATTGGTGGTTAACACGCATCTTGGATTGTACAGGTTCAAAAGACTGCCGTTCGGGTGTGCATCCGCCCCTGCATTGTTTCAGCAATTTTTACAAACTATTTGTGCGTCGGTCCCTACTGCAGCAAACTATCTGGACGATATAGTGATCTCAGGACAGACAGAAGAAGATCATCTTGCGAACGTACGAACATTATTTCAGGTCTTGCGACAAAATGGTCTTCGCTTGAGGAAGGACAAATGTGTGTTTTTTGCTCGTGACTTACCATACCTGGGACATGTCATTAATGCCCAAGGCCTACATCCGAGTCCAGAGCACCTCCGTGCCATACAAGAATTGCCTTCGCCACAAAATATGAAGCAGCTACAGAGTGTGTTGGGTAAAATTAACTATTATCATAAATTTGTGCCGCGCGCTTCTTCCATTTCAGCTCCGCTTCATCGCTTACGCCGTAAAGGTGTTCCGTTCGTCTGGACGACGGATTGCGAACGCGCCTTTCGCCAGTTGAAATCGGCGTTGCTTTCTAATACTTGCCTTACGCCATTCGATCCCCAGAAACCCCTTTTGTTGATGGTAGATGCATCGGATTTCGGGATCGGTGCTGTGCTTGCGCACAAAGTTGGCTCGCATGATCGCCCTATTGCCTTTGCGTCCAAATTGCTCTCGTCTGCGCAAAGAAATTATTCACAGATAGAGAAAGAAGCTTTGGCTCTCGTGTTTGGTGTTACTAAGTTCCATGATTTCTTGTATGGTCGTCACTTTACCATCATCACAGACCACAAACCTTTGACGTCACTTTTTCATCCGAACAAGCCTGTACCTCCGCGTACAGCGCAGAAATTCATTCGCTGGTCTATTTTCCTCTCGCAGTATCGCTACGATATCTTGTATCGGTCCACTGCTAAGCACGGAAACGCCGATGCGTTGTCCCGTTTGCCTGTTGCTGAGGAAAAAGCATTCGATTCTTCCGAACTTGCTTGCATGTTCATTGATTTGGAAACCGATGAAGTGGTCGAATCGTTTCCGATTGATTTTCGTCGTGTAGCTACAGCCACCGCTGCTGACCCTGTCCTTGCTACCGTCTTGCATTTTGTTGCTACGCAATGGCCTTTGTCAAAGTCTCGGATCGAGGATCCGTTGGTTCGCCGATTTTTTGCTCACAAGGAGAGACTTTTTGTACGACGTGGTGTTTTGTTGTTGCGTTCTGATAATGATCAGTCCAGAGTCGTGGTCCCACGTTCGTTACAGTCCTCTGTTTTACGGCTTCTTCACCAAGGACATTGGGGTATAGTGCGAACGAAACAACTTGCTCGTCAGCACTGTACTTGGTTCGGAATCGATGCTGCGATTACGACTATGTGTTCTTCTTGCATGGCGTGTGCCGAACAACAATCCGCACCGCCGCGGAAAGTCTTTGCATGGCCAAAAGCCACTTCCCCTTGGCAACGCTTGCACGTTGATTTTGCTGGTCCGTTCTGGAATGCTCGTTGGTTGGTTCTGGTAGATGCCTTCAGTAATTTTCCTTTTGTTGTCCGGATGTCTTCCACGACGTCATCTGCCACCATCCAAGCGTTGTCTGCTATCTTTTGCATTGAAGGTCTTCCGCAGACTATTGTTTCCGACAATGGCCCACAATTCATGTCCGCAGAATTTCAGTCATTCTGCCAGGCCAATGGTATTCAACATCTGACATCCGCGCCGTTTTCGCCTCAGTCAAACGGTGCCGCTGAACGATTGGTCCAGACTTTCAAGTCCCAGATGTTGAAGTTGAAAGAGTCGCATTCTCGGGAGGACGCATTGTTGCTCTTTTTGTCTTCGTATCGCTCTCAGCCCCGAGATGGTCGCTCGCCGGCTGAGTTGCTCCATGGTCGTCCTCATCGAACCTTGATGTCTTTGCTGCATCCGCCGCATCAGGTTCCTGTGCAGCGGCAGACTCCTGCTTTTGCTCCAGGCGACGTTGTATTCTTTCGCAACTATCGAGGTTCACGGCGTTGGCTCGCAGGGCGCATTATTCGCTGCCTCGGCCGCGCGATGTATTTGGTTTTGGGGGCCTCTGGTGAGGTGCGTCGGCATCTCAATCAGCTGCGCCTCTGTCGTCGCACGGGTTCTGCCGCTCCCCGTCTGCTTTCAGCGACGGTGCCGTCCGGTCAGCGCCCTGGGGACCCATCTACTGGCTCGCCTCATCCCCAGGTGTTACCGACGATGCCTATCATTTTGCCCCTTGGCGACGCGCCGCCGCAGCCGCAGCCGCCGCCGCCGCCTGTTCTCCCGCCGGCGCCGCCCGCATTCGACGCTTCGCTGCAGCCGCCGAGCGCCTCCCTGGGTCACGCGCCGCCGATCGCTTCCCGTGACCAGCTGTCCTCCGCCACAGAACTCTTGCCCGCTCCGGACCACATGACGTCATCGCGCGTCGGGTACCCCGACGCAATGGAGGTCGACCCTTCGGCCCCTCCTGTCTCTTTACGGGCGCATACACCGCATGTTGACGTGCACCCTGGACTAGGTTTTCAGGCGTTTCCTAGATCCCCTCGGACCGAATGGCCGGGTGCGGGTGGCACAGCCTCGCCTGTTGTTAGGCTCCCCACCTCATCGCATACGTCAACATGGGGTCCTCCCCACGGCGGGCGGAAGCCTTATAACACGACCGTTCGCCGATTTGAGGGGGAGGAATGTGGTGTCACCGACAGACACCACACTTGCTAGGTGGTAGCTCAAATCGGCCGCGGTCCATTTAGTACCTGTCGGACCCGCGTGTCGCCACTGTGTGATCGCAGACCGAGCGCCACCACAAGACAGGTCTGGAGATACGATAGAGCACTCGCCCCAGTTGTACGGACGACATTGCTAGCGACAATACGGACGAAGCCTTCCTCTCATTTGCCGAGAGACAGTTAGAATAGCCTTCTGCTAAGTCCATGGCTACGACCTAGCAAGGCGCCATTAGCCTTACCTAGTTTGAGAGTTATCGTATAAATGCCTCAAGAAGAACGTTGTAAACCAACAAAGAATAAAGTTAAGTATATTCCAAAGCTACGTATTTTCTTTATAGCAGTCATAACGTATCCTGTTCCAGACTTGACGCCAGTCGGCGTGTGTGTACGCGTGCCTTTCGGCTCCCTTCTCAGTGTGGCGTAACTAGCTTGTTACGCCACAACACACACACGTACACCCCAGGGAACGTCTCACACCAGACGAGTGTAACTCCTACGTTTGCATGGTAGAGTAATGGTGGTGTACGCGTACGTGGAGAGCTGGTTTGCGCAGCAATCGAAGACATAGTGTAGTTGAAGCGGAACAAGGGGAACCAGCCAGCATTCGCCGAGGCAGATGGAAAACCGCCTAAAAACCATCCACAGACTGGCCGGCTCACTGGACCTCGATACAAGTCCGCCGAGCGGATTCGTGCCGGGGACCAGGCACTCCATCCCAATTCGGAAAGCTTTTTTTTGTTTTTTTGGTTCTCATTTTGTTCATTATTGTTCGTTGTATTTGTTCGGGGCGGACGTTCCAAGACCTTGATCAAATTTATCGTTGATCCATTAACTCAGTTTTTTTTTATTATTATTACAGAGGGCAACTATCCCTCTGACCGAACACGCTGAACTACCGTGCCGGCTGCGTTAGACCGCACGGCTAACCGGGCGGGCCACCTCAATGTTAACAAATGGAGCAGGGACGCGTCGCTTCGTGACCGCGCCACGTCCGTTTATCGCCACGAGTGGCGCACCGAAGGGACGTGCGGCCGAGGCGTGCAAGTGGCGTGCTGCTTTTTCATTAAGACATCACAAAGCAGATGTTCCTACCCAATATCGAGGCCTACGAGAAAGAACACGCCAAACACTCATAGAAAAACGCAACGCTGACTCGAACATCATCTACTCAACCGATGCCATGACGACAGAAACAAGCTACTACGAACTCCGATACATGGTAACACGATACGCAAAATATAGATCCCACCACAAGTTCAGCCAAATAAGGAGATCCTACCACTCGAGTGAAGACAGCGTGTGAACTGTGAAATGAACACTGTGCAAGTTATCATGCAAAAACACTGTAGAAAAAAACAATATCACTAATAAAACTGGGACTAGAATAGTAGCTCAGCTTTGTATTTGTATTCGTATTTGCACTAGTATTTGTATTTGCACATTTTTTGCTCATTTTCATTAACGATGAATTAATTTGAAGTGATCTGGAGTGCCTAAAAGAATATTTTTTTCTGTGGCTGAAGCAAAGCTGCACCCATCTCTGTAGATAGTTTCTCAGTAAAACTTTTGCTGTTCGCACAAAAAATTATAAACCACTGTTTTGGATTTGCGAGTGTTCTCCGCTATGCAGTCGTTCTCATTCGATTTCGAGGAAACTGTTCGGTCAAAAAATTAAGTTTTGAACATCTTGCAGTCTCACATCACAGCATAATCGTGGACTGGTTTTATTTTCACTATTGCCCATAGAAATTGCAATACTTCCCAAAAAAGTAACACCGGGCATATTTTGAAAAATATGCAGTGAAGAATGTAGTCACTGGCCAGGTTACGTGTGGTGGGTTTTACGACATAGGTTGCTGCGTAGGAAATATAGCTAATATACCGAAATTGCTTTTAATGTGGGAAGCAGAGCGATATCTCTTTCCAGTCCCAAGTATTACAAATAAGTAATAAAGTGACATTGAACACAGAGAAAACTAATGCCATGAATTTCAGTTCGAAGAGGAAAAATGGCAATGATAAATTAAATGTAGATGGCATCTCTATAGACTTTGTAACAAATGCAAAAAATCTAGGAATGAATATTGATTCTCAGTTGAAGTGGTGTGAGCACACAAAGGTACTTGCAAACAGACTGTCAGCAGCATGTTATGCCCTTAGAATCCTATCATCAGTGTGCAACATGCAGTGTCTTTTAGTTACATATTATTCATATGTACACTCAATTCTTAGCTATGGAATTCTTTTTTGGGGAACAAATGCACAAAATATGAACATAATTTTCAAACTCCAAAAAAGAGCCATAACAATAATAACCAAAAATACTTGTCGAGCTCACTGGGGATTTTAACTGCTCCATGTGAGTACATTTACCAGTCAGTTGTACACATCAAAAATAACATTGGTAATTACTGCACAAACAGCTCTGTTCATGACCAACATAAAACTCAAAACTGCATTTTTTACCAAGGAATAAAACTGTACAAATAAATTACCAAAAGAGATTAAAGAAATTGCCAAAATACACTTATTAAAAGAGGCAGCTAAAAAGTACCTGTTATGCAATTCATTTTATACATTGAAGGATTACTTAGCTAAAACAGAGGAGGGGTTTAATAAAAAACGTTACACAAATAAATAGTAATAATAATGATTATAAAATATCCAACATTCCACATAACACCTTCACTTTATGTTTTTTCCTTCTTTTTTTCCTTTCTAGAAATACTTACCCCCAAGCTATGCATAGCACAATACTAACACCTCTTCCTCTTTCTGAGCTCAACATCTCACTCATTATGGACGGATGCTGACTCAGTTTTTCAGGATAGCAAATGGGAAGTTGCGTTACAGAAAATGGCCTAGAGATCACCGGTGTGTGTGTGTGTGTGTGTGTGTGTGTATGTGTGTGTGTGTGTGTGTGTAGTGAGTGAAGTGTTATGAAACAATGTGTGTATAGTGTGTGCAGTGACTGAGAGTGAGATATGAGTGAACAAGGTGGCATTGCATTATTTAATAAATTATTTGTAAAAAAAGTATTGTATACGAGGAGTAAATCTAAAGATTGTCTCTAACTAGAAGTCTGTAAATATATGTGTATACGAATTAGTTTATTTTAAATTGATCTAAATTTATAAATACTTTGACATGTCCTATATCCTTGTGAAAAGAGATCTGCGGATGAATAAAGCTACCACTACTACTACTGTTACTACTAGTGAATAAGTCATGCGTGTATAACTTGACGTTTGGCCGCGATGAGCTACAACGCGCAACACTCCACATTGTGGCCTCCCGCTAAGCGGATTTGTGGCTCGTGTTTTTCTTGCATATGTGGTTTATGAAGCCAGTTATAAACACATTTTAAGTCATTTTCATTTTAAAAATGGAAGTAGACGATCGCAAATCCGACAGCAGAGTTAGCTACGTACTGTATATGTAAATTTTTCTTGTCTACGTTAACAGTTTCATTCCCACGAAACATTCAGTAACTATTTTCGTTACATATCGTCGAACAAATGGGTTGTGTTCCAGTGAGCAACGAATGATAAATGGGATTTTGCTATTGATATAAGTAAAGTATTCCGTGTTCTGGATTTTTTGTGCTTATCTGCTTGCTTACCTCTTTTATGCATACACATTTGGGCTTTCTTGATGAAGGCATTGTATACGAGGTAAAACGCCATTTTTCATATATCTGAAGCAGTTATCACACAATTACTTGTGTTATCTTTGAAAAAATAACACTATCTTTTTTATTTTACTAAACGAACAACGTTGAAGTGTGTAATTACAACGTTGTGACGTTGGAACACTCTGGGTCTCCTGTGTCACTCATCGCAGAAACAGAAACCTTATTTTGAGAAAGCACAACAACACAGATCAAAACACATTATGTTTACTGCAACATAAATCTGCAGAAGCAGCAGCAGATAATAGGGAAAAATTTAACACTATTCCTTTTGGTATTACACTAAACATGTAGAGTTAGCATTACATTTTCTGTCCTCAGCCAATAGCTTTTGGCTGACAGACGTGTAAAGCCACCATTCGTTTGGTACTTGCTCATGGAAATTCCGTTTTTCAGCTGGGATATAGTCAAGTAAGGTTTTCTCATTGGCACTTTTAACTGGCAGAATTTTAGGACACAAGATAGGGAAAACTAATGTTATCTAGGACTTTTCCTTCCCCTTATTGTAGTAGAGTTGTCAGATGAAATGCGTAACGGAGACATAGTCAGCTATTTCCAATGAGCCTCTAGGCAACCCGTGGTCCAGTGCGCTAAAATCCCTGAAATCCTCTTGTCCCATCTTACACAGAAGGAACTGTTGTCCTTGACGTTGGAAACGACTGGAATCTAATTTTCTGGGTGAAAGGGTACTTTGTTCCTCTCTCTAAGGGTAAAATTTCTAACAAGTAATAGGAAACCATGAACTGTAACTCGGAATGCCTGGTCTACAGCAATGAACTATTTACGGATGATCATATTGTGGAAAAGTGCTGCAATATTTTGAACATCTCTCACAAAATCAGCAATGTTTAGGTTCACGTCCGTAAGGTGAAAAATAGGAATTATGATCAAAACATTCCAGTTTCGTTGCTTTTCTGCGCATGTTTTCCTTCACTTTGTCTAACGCAATGTAGAAACACTTGAGATATTCTGTAAAATGCTGGAAACGTTCAGGTGCATGTTCAGTTCTTTCACTACGTGGAAAGTGTTATATTTCTTCCCTTTTTTCGATAATAACGAATGTACTCAATATCTTCTTCGCTGCTCAACATTTACGAGCTACAGAAGATCCAATGCATCCATATTTTCGTCTGATGAGGAAGACATATTCTGATCTATTATAGTAGGACCGTCCTGTGTCTCTCTGACAGCGCCACTTAATGTGTATTGCTCACGTCCCGACCGCTCCACGTTCCTGACTCACCACCGCCAGGCGTCTGCGTAACGCCATTTCTGTGTAATTTGGGCCTAAGAAAAGTTGGAGCTGCAATTCTGTGTCAAACGCAATTCTTCCATGCGTTTCACAGTTACGTTCAAATTCAGATATCTACACTCATCTTTTCAATTGCTGTTTTGTTTGCTTCGGCAAAACAGCGCGCTCGCCGTACGAAGTAATCCTGCCTGAATATCACAGTTGTGGATCGTGGCCATAACTAGCAGCAAGTGAAACTTACACGGCGATTTATAGCGAAAAAACACAGCATTCTTAGGGATGACACTGTATGCACGTTTACTCGTGTTCTCTGTGCGCTGTAATGTAAAAACATGTTCACAGTTGTAAGCGAATAATACTGTACATTACTGAATTGTTTACGAATGCTCGTTTACTTGTGTATCTGTTGAGCTTACGAAACTGTTCTGGAGAGTACACTTGTCTTCAAAAAAATCTTTAATTTATAAGTTCATATTATAATCTGTCCTTACCAAAAATACCGCATTTCCTGTGCATTAGACTTCTAAGAAAACATGTAGCAAACTGAATGCCTTCATTGATGGAATTTAGATGTTAAAGAATTTTTTGTTCTTTATCCTTGCTAAGGAGCTACTCTAAAAGTATGTCTTAAACACCATTAGTGCTCTGGGGACACAATGGCGTAACGCTATCGGCTACAGGGAGATGGGGAGGAATGATGTCATTGCCCGAGCACCAGTTCTGAGAAAGTGGTTTCGAGAACGGCGATGCTTATGCCCTGAATTCCTGGAATTCTGATGCAGATGTCAGTGATTTGAGCCAGAAACGGCAATGATCCTCTACTAGCATGCTGTAATGATGATGTATGTCAACGAATCAGAAGCAGTCTGTAGGTGCTTAATGATCACCACGTTCCTATGTCCCAAAGTGTACACAAGCTCATTTACATAGACGACGCAGTGCTAATCATCAGAAGCAGATAGATCCAAATTACACAGAGACGACTTCAAGACGCCTGTCTGACCTTGAACAATCGGCAGCAGATTGCCACCGTGTGTTCAGCCCTGTGGTCCCACTAACGAAGCATATGTGGCAGAGTAATCGTTGAACTTTTATTACTTTTCGGTTTTGCTATAATATTTTCCTATAATATATTATCCACACACGCAACAAGGGCCTGTAAAGTACTGAGGTAAGTAAGCTTAAACAGTCACAAACGAGTTACCTGCAATCTGCATTTCACTTGCACGCATTTTCTGCTTCTGCATCTGAAATAAACTTTTACTTGATACTGGGAGATAGTGGAGAAGTAGCTACTGAAATCATTTAAACAATATTTAAGGGAAAAAATCCAGATAGTCATATTTGCTTTATATCACACGCACAACATACAAACCTTTCATCTAAATTGTTTTCTTTTCTCAGAACACAGCACAGATCAGAATCTAAATTTTGTTCGCAGTTATATTATTTACAAATTCTGTCTCTGTTAAACATCGACCATATTAGTCAAATACTCTTCTGCTCACTTAAAAGTGGATCGTTTAGTGATCCACTCATCACGCAGAGTTTGAGTACGGGTGGCCCAAAAAACTCGTCAAACCAGAACGATAGATGCAAATAATTGTCTAATATACGTACTTAAGTTCAATTTTGTACAACGACAGCGACCACAGTATCTGTCATGAGAGAATAAGGTTCCTTCACATGTAGCCATCCTAGGCCAGCGCTCACAATTGCACCTACCGTCACAAGGGAAAAAATAGCGGTAATCTAACAAGCAGACACTCGCTTCCTGACCGACTGCAACACACTAACACTGAGTTCGCTAATGGTATTGCTTACATGCCCTCGGTGTGGACAGCCGCTCGCTTCTTGCTCGCCAGCGCACCTGTGTGCTTGGAAAGCACATTATTTGCCACTCTCCCAGTTTGAGATATAATTACTTCCTGATATATTTTTTTAAAAATAGACAAATGCTTAAAGAGCATACCATCTAAATATTGTATGTCTATTTCAGTATAAATGGCTTGTACGATTTTTCGAACAGAACTTTTAGTAACCTTTGTCCTCCGAACTTCGATTTCCGTCGTCGACATACAATTTAATTATAATTAATTCTCTTGAAATAATTTGTTGCACTTTATTATATTCACGTCCAAAACTTAAAATTTCTTAAAAGCTGTAAAATATTGGACGTAACCACACACAAACTTCCATACGACGTTGTTACACTAAACCACATTTACTAGTAAAATTTCAACGTTGCACCTTAGTATTTCAGCAAGTGTAACATTTCTGTAAAATACCGATAACTTTCAAAATATTTAACATAAGTTTACAGAAAATTCTATGTGAAGTTATAATACCATAACTCTAATTAAAATTAAAATTCGTATCTTGAAATTCCATCAAATGTAAAACTTTCGCAAATATTGAGATTTTGTGTAACCATTGACCTGATGATGTTCAAACTCAGCATTAATTACGTTTACATGAAGCATTTTTGGAGCAAATAACATTATATAAAATTATAATTCTTTTTAATACGCTATTGGACAATAGTATGGTAGCATGGAGGTGCGGTTAGACTGCAATTTGCCCACTTAGCTTAGCAGCAGAGAATGAATGAAGGGTAGGGGTAGTTCACTTTCTCCGGCTTCCTCACATCTGTCGCCAGCTATCCATTGCATTGCAGTTTGCTTTCCCACAAGAACTTCAGGAACAATACCCTTCTCGGTAATAGACAATAGACGCGAACAGCAAAATATATAAGAGCTACCCTTGATCACCAACTGACCTAGAGACAACACATCGATGAGGTCTACAAGAAAATTTCTGGGACACAGGGTGCGTTATATCCACTGATTAATGAAAAGTCCACTCTACCCATAGCATGCGGTCCACAGAAGTACAGGACAGACAACAGGCCGATTATGTACCGTATTTATTCTTTTCGGGCACGGCGGCCAAGACACATCCGGAGAAGCGACCACTCCAGGAAACTAGAGTACTTAGGAGGATATTCCACGTTTCGCGGAACTTTCTCACCAATTACCTACACAAAGAAGCGGAGGAACAACGACTGCTTCGCATATTCCAGTACGTGCGAAGAAATTACACGATATTTAACAGTCAGTGGTCCTATTGGTTCGCCAGTATCCCCACCATAAGATTATAAAAAAAAATAAAATGGCACCACACTAGCACACACATAAACTCGCTAAGCTAAAGAAACGACGAAATTGACAACAGCATAGCGAGCAACATGGCAAGGCAGTCCGCAGCTCGTGGTCTCGCGGTAGCATTCTCGCTTCCCGAGCACGGGGTTCCGGGTTCGATTCCCGGCGGGGTCAGCGATTTTCACGTGCCTCGAGATGACTGGGTGTTGTTGTGTCGTCTTCATCATCATTCATCCCCATTACGGTCGGAGGAAGGTAATGGCAAACCACCTCCACTAGGACCTTGGCTAGTACGGCGGTGCGGGTCTCCCGTATCGTTCCCCTACGCTCTGTTAAGGAGTATGGGACTTCATCATCATCATGGCAAGGTAAAAGCCTATACCTGCCACTAAGTAGGCTAGTGGCTTAGAGAGAAGTAGCTGACGGTGTGGCACGACACTCTGTTGTTACAGACGAAAATGGTGGGTATTTCGTCGACATCTCGATGTTTTACTCAGATTTGGCGCGGCAAGAAAACCGAGTACGTTTTATACACGGGAAACGTCGTTCACATATCAGGCAGTAAAGAACCTAAAACGAGAAAGTTAAAAAAAGAGAAAAACTGAGAAACGGACTAAAACGATAGAAAACTTCATTCAGATTTTTCTCGTTGCATTTGTACTTCATATTTCTGACGACGCAGTGATGCGCCCCATACATTGAGGTGGAGTTGCTGTTAGCAGTGGAGTGTTGAAAACGCTGCTATCGCTGCAACACTTCGGCCTAGTCGGTTTGGCAGGCTGCCTAACTGCCAGGCGCTCCACTCGAATTGAACTTCGATCGACCCTCGGCAGCAAGGCGTGAGGTTCGCCGCGACCCACATTCGAGACCACTGCCATTCACAACATTCACAAGCAGGTTCACGGAGAAGGGTAAACGTGCGCCTCACCTGTCCCGTCTGCACTACGCGCTACCGCAACCATCTGCTCAGTTACAATACATTGCTTTACAAAACAGAAATGTAATAACTTTGGAAAATCAAATTTTCAAGTAAAAGAGTCGACTTAATGATGCGATTTAAACTTTCCAGTGCTAAACTCATATCTTAAGCGTTTGGCGAAAGAACAAGCATACTATCTAAAGTGACGATTGAAAATATGTGACAGGACCAGGATTCGAACATGGAATTCCAGGTTTTATTGAGAAGTTGTCTATTCAAGTATATTCAAGTACGTTTCTCAAGGCCAACCATTTCCCACTGTCATTAAATGCTCCCACCTAGACACTGAAAATTTATAGGAGAGAAATTATCCCATTGTGACAATACTCTGCCGGCCGGTGTGGCCGACTGTTTCTAGGCGCTTCGATCTGGAACCACGCGACCGTTACGGTTGCAGGTTCGAATCCTGCCTCGGGAATGGATGTGTGTGTTGTCCTTAGGTAAGTTAGGTTTAAGTAGTTCTAAGTTCTAGGGGACTGATGACCCCAGAAGTTAAGTCCCATAGTGCTCAGAGCCATTTGAACCATTTTTTGTGGGGGGGGAGGGGGGGGGGGGTGGGCCGAACCTCACAATAACCCTGAAAGAGTGGTTCGGTGTGGGGCGGCGCCGGCCGAAGTGGCTGAGCGGTTGTAGGCGCTACAGTCTGGAACCGAGCGACTGCTACGGTCGCAGGTTCGAATCCTGCCTCGGGCATGGATGTGTGTGATGTCGTTAGGATAGTTAGGTTTAAGTAGTTCTAAGTTCTAGGGGACTGATGACCTCAGATGTTAAGTCCCATAGTGCTCAGAGCCAATTGAACTATTTGACAATGCTCTTATTTGGACCAAATTTTATTTTTGCTATTTTAACGTTGTATTAGGACGCTGCAGTTAACAGCATAACTCGATTTCTTAAGCAGAAAGCGTCTAATAGGGAATGTTTGCCCCATTCGGAACGTGGGCAACGATAATGGACGAGTCATATAATAATTAAGGCAGTGTGGTGAGGGATCATGAGTAAACTGGCTGGTGAATCCTTGACGATACCGAACGAGGGGACTGATAAACATTTAGACGTGAAGCTAGCACTTTTTCATTATTAAATATTAATTATTAAAAGCCATATTGAGCTGGGGGAGACCTGAGCGTCATAAAAGCTACGCTCCCATTGTACCAATGTGCTGTTAACAATCTACATCAGGAAAATAGTGAAAATAATTGTGCTACCGACAACATACAAATAGTTCCGACGTCATACGAAGAGTACTAAAAATTTCTGTCGCACGCCACCCTAATCAGTCGGCTTTAGGATTTCTGTGCGAGGCATTCTCTAGGTTTTACGCAATTTCGCGTTTATTCGAGTGTTGGTTAACTGCTTTACGATGTTTCCCAATAAATGCACCGTTATGGTATACGTATTTTATTTAAAATGTATTAGCTACGTGCACTTCCACTTACAGCCACATTTGTAGATTGTCTGCATCTCCGACAGAATCCAATAGCGCTTCAAGAACTGCAAGATATTGCTTCAGAGAGAGAACGACACAGAAAAAAATAGGACGGGATTGTATTGGCAGATTCGTTAAGCTCATCCATGAAAAGATTAACCCAAGTTTTGCATTCTCGAGTGGGAAAGAACGATCATTTCTGCTGTAAGTTGCTTGTACCACTTTCTACGAACTCGTGGCTAAACTGAGGAACTTTTATGACTGGGGAACTTTTATGGAAGTTAAATACCCGGGGTGGGGGGTGGGGGGGGGGACACGTATCAACATAGATAATGTGTCACTGCAAAGAAGCGGAAGCGGGGGGTCCTTCAGGCGAAGGTCGTGTAGTATCGTACACGTAACCTTTTTCGATAGTATAATTTTTTCTGAAGGTTGTGTTGCTACATTCTTCACATTAAACAGTTATACGTTATTAAAAATTATGATACTCCTTGTCATAAGAACATATGTACGTTGATTTTTAAAAATATATTTCCACCCTTTGCAGTTTGGTCGTTTAATTTTTGGGGAGGTTATATCTGACGTGAAATTGTAAGGTGTCAAAAAGTAATTTTTCTTACAAAAAAGTTGTAATTGGATCATAAATGGCTATAAATATTAATTAGTACTAAGTTTTCACGTCAGGAGAAAGTTGAGTCAAATAAGCAAAAATTCTTAATAAAGTTATTAAGTTAAAGTTTTGAATAGAATAGGATTAAATCAAAAGTTTAATTCAAACTTTAGCGAAACCTTTATTGCACGTACAGTACTGTTCACCCTTATATCGGCACAGTTCTCATGGGTCCAAAACTCGGAAATGTGGCATTGAATCCAGTCTCATTAGAAGGTTTCATTGATCATACGGTATTGTTTCCCTTTCATCCCTGAAATTTCTCGGAAAAACTTGCTGTTTCCTAAAACAGGTTTCGTGGCGACTGTTAGGCATTAAGTCTATAGCCTTATGTACTTCTTGGAACTGAATATTTCGCACTCATGTGCTGACTGTCATTTCGAGAAGTCTGACATTTTCTACGGCTTCCTTCTTGTTATTTTCGTCACATTTATGTCATGAATTTTTAATATTTGTCTATTAAAGAAAAAACAGCGATAAATAATAGGAAAGAACCAGTCCAAAGTTGCAAATTTTTACAGTTTATGCATTCATTAATTAGTTTCGGGCCGAGACCCATTTTCAGATCATCACAGCGTAGTAGGAAATGCCATTTTCGACTACGTTATGATGGTTTGAAAATGGGTCTTGGCCCCAAACTAGTCAACGAATGAATAAAAAATAAAGTTTTGCAACTTTGGCCTGGTTTTTCGTTCTACTGATTAACAGAAGTTGCTGACCCAAGCTACTCCAGCATGTTAGAAGTTCGTAAATGATAATTAAGTTTTATGGTATCTGTTTTGTCCGGTGCAGCCAAAATTGCTTTGGACGATACAATCCGAACGTACCGCTATAGCAGTTTAACGTACCCATTGTTATTACTTGGCCTAGACATTGTCAAAATATAGGGAATAATATCTCCTGTACTGAAGGATACAACAAAAATGCAACGTTACTTACCCGAAAACCAAACAGCTCTCGTCCTGTACAATACGCTGCCCAATACTTCCCAATCTTCCCCTTCTGATCTTATTAGCCAGCTGAAACATATGGGTGATTCTAGAAACACTGAGATTTGGGGTACAGTAGGAAGGCCTGTCCAGGTAGGCTAATTGTTAGAACGGAAGTCTCTTCTCGTTTGGGAGAGAGTTTTGTTCGAGCAGATGGAACAGTTTTAAAGAAGTTCATACTCTCAGGGAGAAAAAGGAATGGAAAAGGGTGCTGAAAGGAGGCTAAAAGATGAGTATCAACAAAAAAAAAATACAAGGATTATGGAATGTGGTCGACTTAAATCAGGCGCTGCTGAGGGAATTGGATTAGGAAGTGAAACATCAAAACTTATAGATAATTCTGCTATTTGGGCAGCAAAATATTCGTCGATGACTAAGGCAGAGAGGATATAAAATACAGATTGGCTACAGCAAGAAAAGTTTTTCTATCACGATAAATTTATTAACATCTAATATAACTATTAGGAAGGCTTTTCTGAAAGTATTTCTCTAGAGTGTAGACTTGCGCGGGAGTGAAACGTGAACGATAAACAGTTCATAGAAGATGAGAATAGAACCTATCCCAACGCGGTGCTACAGAAGAACGGTGAAGTGTATATGGATAGATCGAGTAACTAATGAACGTGACGGTCCTGTTTGAAATATTTTAGAAGAAATTGATATTAGCTGCAGCACTCTGAATGAACAGACTTCGCTTAAGCACGCAGCTCTTTTGAACAACTTTTATTGTTCTAAGCATCATGCAGCATCATTTCCTTCTTCTGGTTTCTAATTATTTAACGGTACACGTGTGTACTTCTTAACTGGGTCAGTATTTTCGCCATTGCTTCGATGGCTCTTAATTAGGGTTAGTTACTATACGGCATATGTCTCTTTCCCATAGTGAGGACTTCAAGGTCCACCCAGTTTCTATTTTGCATAGCTGTAAAGTGTCCTCTTTTAATAGAAGTTTGAATATTTTTAGTTTTTTAGCCTACGACTACGGCGCGTTATTGTGTGTCATTATCTGCGTCCCCACTAAATCAAAACTTGCCTGTGATTCATGGTGTAAAATTTAATTGTCTCACGTCTTATCTTACGTAAATCTACTTTTATTTAGCAGTTTTTCGATTGCTCCTACTTTTAATGTTTCCCTTCATTGCTATTGCTGCTAGCTATTAAACTGTGGACAGGTTTCTGACAACGTGGACTTTAAAATTTAACTACCTTCCATTTTTCTTAGTACCAAGATGTTTTGGATTAGAACATGTGTATGTTCTTTTAGCTCATGACTATGGCACGTTATTCCATAGGCGTCCCCATTAAATTAAAAGTTGCATGTCATTCATGGAAAGGGTAAAAAAAATCATTAGGTTTTACAATTTATGCGTAAGCTTTAAATCGCCAGCATTCAGTTTGGGGTTTTACTACAGTTCTGTACAGCCTGTTTAATACGTTCCTTTACCACTCGTAATGTACTCTCAGCGCTTTTCATGCAACATTTTTGTAACTTTTTTCGCCTTTGCATGTAAATCACTGGTTCAAGTTGTGAACGGCCTGGACAGTTGGTTCAGCGTTGTTCTTTCCGTCGACGGATGGCAGTACTTTCGCCAATCTGGTTTATCAGTCTGCTTCCTCCTTCGAGTACGCTACACCGTGCTCTTTGCTCCCTGGTGTACATCGCATCCTATACCCTCCATTGTAGCGTTCGGGGTCACAGCACAAATTGCAAGCGTCCTGGAGTCCATTCCGTGTTTCTTTACCCAGGCAGTTGTCCGCTGTATTGTCTTGTGTCGCTTTGGCACTGACTCATTTTCTATCACAACTAGTCTGACCGCTGTTTTCCAAAATTGTTTTATGGTGCTCCTTTTTTGTTTTCTCATGTGTATTACTGCGAGTAAAAATTCGTACCAGCTCCATTCTTTTGTCTGGTTAGTAAAATTCCGAAACAGCACTGAAAAATGAATAAAAAAAACCCTTACAACTCGAGTGGTATTTCCAATCTCTGCTAATGAAGAAGTACTGGAATGATCTGAAGAGAAAAGAGTTTATGGCACAGCTTGAGTAAAAGCTGTGTTATGTAGATACGATGCATCCTAAGACATTAAGTCAGTTTTGTGTTCATGGAAGTGTGGGGATAAACACTGCAGAGGGAGACCAAGGCTGGACTACAGTATACAGGTTCAAGTGGCTGTAGGTTGCAGTAGTTATGCAGAGATGAAGAGGCTTGCACAGCGTAGACTAGGATGGAGAGCTGCATAAAAATAGTCTTCGGAGTGAACGCAGCAACAACAACAACTCTTGTCTTTCGCAAAGAGACGTGGAAGAATGGACAGCGCCAAGCAAACAAAGTAAAAATAAAAATAACAAAATAAAAATAAATACATAAATGATTTGACCTCAGACCAGTGGCAGTTAAACTGTGACCCGCGGGTCACATGCGGTCCGAACCAAATATTGTTGCGGCGCGCGATTCTCAGCAGTATTTTATAATAACATTCATTAGATACTAACCGCCAAATCAAAAACGTCAACAAACTTTAAGAGCTTCTTTACAGTTTGGGTTTCCTATTCAGTCACAAAAATACTTATGACAGCAGCATTTTAAGATGTGCTCAATTTTAATTGACGTTGGTCAATTCGGCAGTTAGCTAAACAAAGTTGACCTTTACCTCAGGGGCATGGGGGTAGTAGACCGGCCACTGCGAAGTCACAGGATTTAAGAGCAGGAATGTTTTGTCTTCTGACAGTTCACTGGAGCTCGCGAGTCGTGCCGATCAGCTGCTGTGGTATACATTTCAGGGGAAGTAGTATGGGTTAGTGATTGCGCATTATAGAGACAGGCATCTTCAAACGCAGTACATATCAGTAGCAAAGAATATGAAATTAAATTAAGGATGCTGTAATACAACGTAATGAGTAGAAGGAAAACGGCATTAAAAAGATTAATAAATCTGTGAGATCGTGCGTACCACGTTTAAATATAAGTACAGTTACTATTATTAGTCAGTTACTCATATCTCTCACATGCAGCACAACAAGACTTCGCCAGGCAGTTACAGTGACACAACTTTGGGTTCTTTGACGGAAGCAGCAAACTGAAAAACAGAACAACGACATGAAGTGTTGGAGTGGTTCCGACTTTTAACAATCAATACTAAGTGGCGAACTTATCACGCTCTTTATTGAAGGTACTCTACTCGATACTCATAACGTACTAATTTATGTAGGTTACTAATTAATGATAAGATCGGTACGTATGTGACTCGAGGTGTCGCCCCACAATGTCAGCATTGGCGCTTGAACAAAAAAAATTTGACTACCTGTGGCTTAGACAGACGAAAGCTTGCAAAGGTGCAGTAATGTTAGATTCTGAGCCCTTTACCGAATAAAACGTTATTACGAAGAGATCTGCTTTGTCAAAATACATACTAAGATTTCCTGTACCAACTGAAAATCGCTACGACATAGACTTCATTTGGTTCAAGACAAGGACCCTGGAAACAGCAACTGTGTTGTCTGAAATTCCGAAACGTCCAGCTGTAGATGTTGGAAAAGCCGGTTCTGTTCCAGAACTAGAGAAGTTTGAACCAAATGCTGGTAGATTTGTTCATTAAGTTACCGTTTTACACCTTAAGCAGAAGACTGTGGCAGCTACAGTTAAGTTTATAGTTGGAAATAAACTCTGGATGGCTGACAGATGTTACTTCAGAAATAAACTGTTAAATAGTTTTGATTATTAATTATGTCTTGCACCAAACACATTTGAGCATACTTCTGCATTTTCAGTGCATGCGAAAGAGGTAATAGCTCACCCAGTCGAGAACCGTTTAGACAGCTTCTACTTTGTAGATGACTTTAATAATGCCTAATACAGCTGACTATGCGTCAGATTGTGGACTTCAGTAGTGAAAAACATTCACCTAGACATGTATTTTGTATATTCTATTAATTTTTCCTCAGTTAATTTTGGTTTATTTTAGGCAGTTAAGCACTACATCAAATTTTTAGCTTACTGTTGTTTTATTTTTCATAACATTAAATTGTCTGTGAGAAAATATGAAGACGTGCTAAACTTTTACTCCTAATTAAAACCTGCTTTTGTACTGAAAAAAAAAATGCTAAGGCGCGCTGCTCAAAAAAACAAGAAATCCGGTTTCGATTTCCCGTCTGACATAAGTTTAAGTTTTTATTTTATTTTATTTTTTTATCTTTGATTTTCTGACTTGTTTGATGCGATCCGTTACGAAATTCTCTCCACTCTCATCCTCTTAATCTCAGATAACCATTTACAGTCACCGGCCGCAGTTATTTGTTGGATACTTTCGAATTTCTGCCTTTCCCCGCAGTTTGTAAACTCTACAGCTCCCTTAAGTACTGTGGAAGTTATTCCTTGATGTGCTAACAGATCTATTATTTCGTTCCTTCTTCTTGTCAATGTATTCCATATGTTCCTCTCAGCTAATCTGCAGAGAACCTCCTCGTTTTTTACCTTATCAGTTCTGGTACACCTAAATTTCAACGTCCTTCTATAGCCACACAACTAAACCGTTTCTGTTATCTTCTTTTCCGGTTTTCCCACTGTCCATGACTGGCTTCCACACAGTTCTGTGGTTCCCAGAGATTTCTTCCTCAAATTAAGACCAGGGTTTAATTCTAGTAGACTTTTTTTTTCTTTTTTGCCTGTACCAGTCTGTTTTCAATGTCCTCCTTGTTTCTTCCGTCATGGGTTATTTTGCTTCTAAGATATCAGAATTCCTTTGTCCTCGTGTTCACATATTCGTTGGGCTGGAGGTTTAACATTTTCAATCGGCGATCACTGATACAATTTCATACATTACATCTTGTTGATTTCATCCATACACCCACCAATTCCATTCCAGCGAATAAAATTTAGCTAAAGTAATATCTCGATAGTCAACGCTGGTAAATTAGGTAATGCCGACTGGAAACGACCATAAGATTGACAGTGATGATAAGCAGAAGCAACAATGTCTTTCATTGTATTGTTCTCTGATTGAAAGCTCACGATTCGTAGTTCCTCAGTTGTCGAAGTCTGCTCTCCCGAGAATGCGTAAACTTCTGTTCTTCGCAGCCGCCGCTTCGCTCCTCTACTGAAACACAGCGCCCTCGGAAAATCAAGAATTTTAAGCGGATTGTAATCCCCCGCAGTCCGTGCTTCTTTCTCAAAGTTATCTGTGTACAACAAACATACTCTAACCTCGTTCTTATACCCGTTGTTCAGAATATCTGTCTGGGATTACTGATTCTTTAGCCTTCCAGTTCGCAGCGAGTGTCTACCCTCTGGTCTCTCTCTCTACAGCGCATATGTTCTGTGCTCTCACCATAATGGTAGTGTCATACAATATGAGTAAAGGTTCGAAATGCTTGCAATTAGATGGTGGAAACCCTCCTTGGGAACCTCCCCGTCACCAGTATTGTCACAAATCCAGCTGTTTTTATGTCAAGTGATTATTTGAACTATGCTTCGTTATTGCAGACCTTGCTTTTTTTCATAGTGTTTACAACACTGTTGTGAGTTTATGCCGATAAAGGACTGTAAGATCAAACACTGCGAGACTGCTGCACATCTGTCGCAACTGACAATGTAGCTATTGGGCTTCACTGTGTATTTGCTTCGTGTTATGTAGGAAAAGTAAAACTCATCTAGCTCAAATTTTGGTTAAACTACACTGGTGTGCAAAAATTAAGGACGAAAGTAACTTTCGCATGATGTACCACTGCCAAGTAACATAGTGTTGTGTGCGTACTGTAAGACCTTCGGTACACACACCATCAGATTATTTGACTTGTCGCTCTAGCGAAATAGGCGAGTGTCAGCAATATGTCTCGTGGTCTTATCGTGGCGTGTTTATCTTCTGCCGTTAGGTCAGACGATAGAAATGCCACTTGCACGCTTCGAGTAGCAGATTGACGGTGACCAACTTTAAACAGAACTTGATTAATTTTCACACACATTTATTAAAATAATAAAAAGCATAGAAATAACTTAACTTGGTTCTGGATGCTATTTACAATTGACAATCTGAAGTTCCTTTGGTCTTGGTACGTTAATCTTATTCTCACATATCTCTGATACTTGACAAAGAGTCTATCCATTTATCTTCATGGCTATGTACAGGAATATGGTAATCTTATTAGGCGCAGACTGAAACTTGACTATAGTCTGGTACAGACTAATGTAGACTAATGCAGACTGACTAATTGGAGGTCTGTACACTCGTTATAATACCGCGCGCGTTCAGGTATCACTGCGCGAGTGTGATTCGCGAGAAGAAAAGGTCCTACGTTAGCAGTAATCTCATTGGCTGCGTGACAAATTAATACGCGGATCGGCGGAAGCAGAATTTGGTCCGTCTTTATGGCAGCGCCATATCGTAGTGCGGAGACAGACGAGCGCTGCGCCTGCGCTGTTGTGCTTAGCGGGGCGCGCTCTAGTGGGAAAGTTGTGTACGCGCTGACTACGCGGAACTATGTACGCAACACATAGCTAGATGAAACCTGGACCATACACAGAGGGAGAAGAATAGAAATGAAACTTTTGTTCAAAGACAATAATTACTCTGCAGTCACCTCGATTTATTATAGTCTTCTCAACATTACAAAAGGCAGGAAACAGTTCTACTAAGGTGCATAAGCACCATCGACGGCAATACATGCTCTGCAACGTGCTCCTATGCTGGTCACAAGTTTGATCAAGAGTCCTTGTGGTAGGGCGTTCCATTTCTCTACCAACGCGGTTGCCAACAGCTGGACGGTTGTGAGTTGAAGTGGATGTGCTGTAATACGTCTTTCCAACGCATTCCCGACGTGCTCGGTGGATTTAAGTTGGGGGAACCGGCAGGTACTCCTTTCGGCGGATATTCTCGCGTTCCAAGAACTCCTCCACCTGCGCAGTTGAATGCCGTCGCGCGTCGTCATCCATAAAAAGCCAAGTCAGTGAAGAATATACTCCCGGAAAGACGCAGATGGGGAAGGAGTACAGTGTCACAATAACGTTCACACTTCTACAGATGTGGACGTACCTTCATATGGCGAGAGGTGGCAACACGCAATATACTCAGGAACTATAGCCAACACTATCGTTTGGGTGGTCTAGGTGGTACTTACATGGGAGTACTGACCTCTAAACCTTTTAAACACTTTACACTCACCGGCCAACGCTACTATGATACTGTATTCCTTCCGCATGTGAGGCTTTTCAGGGCGGATGACAATGCGCGACCGCATCCAGTTTTACAGGTAGAGGATGTTGGGTCTTGCCCACTTGTCTCGTGTACGATGCCTAAGGGATGCTCCGTTCTCGGAATGCTATACAACAATTCAAGCAAATAACATTAGTAGTTTTATTTCTACAAAGCAGGTTGACAGTAATTAACTTTAATGTGCAAAGGTTCAAATGGCTCTGAGCACTATGGGACTTAACTTCAGAGGTCATCAGTCCCCTAGAACTTAGAGCTACTTAAACCTAACTAACCTAAGGACATCACAAACATCCATGCCCGAGGCAGGATTCGAAACTGCGACCATAGCCGTCACGCGGTTCCAGACTGTAGCGCCTAGAACCACTCGGCCACTTCGGCAGGCAATGTGCAAAGGTGTCGCAAGCGATGGGCGACATGCAACATAAAGCCGAGTCCTTGCTATACACAATGTTGAAACCAGCAATGGATGTAGATCACTAAAATCTGATATCGCAGCACTCTCTACTACGCCATGCTACTACTCTGCGAGTCCTGTCCACTTAGTCCGGTCGAGGCTGGCAGGAGCGGCGCTTATATTCACTTCTTGCAGAGGTCGCTCCTGGCGCGGCGCGGTCCTTGTGAACGGGCTTTAGGCTGACTTTTCCTCACAGCCTTCTCTGGTCTTGCGTTCTTCCTCTTCGTTCCAGCGCTTATGGTTACGCCAGAACATACGTGCCCTTAGCGCTAGTATTTCACCCGGAACAAGTCCCGCCCATTCACCCCCCTCCACGCCTATCCATAGTGTAAGGCCCTCCCCTAAACAGCGGCCAGTTCCGCAAACTGGAAGCTACATCAGAGTTGTTATCGTCACAGTCCAACATGTTACACTGTGATGGAATTCAGTAATGATAAGAAATTTAAGTTTTTCTGGATACTAATATAATGTGCATCATTAAAGAAATAAAAATATTTATAGAGAATTGAAAACATCAACAGCAATAGAAAAGAAAAAAATAACGTGATGTTATTTAAGGGCAATAAGGACGAATTTTCATTAGCTAATTCACTTATTATAATACGTTTATTTGAGGGAAACAGCACAGCAAACATACAATGCGAAAACAATGGTCTTGAATCTGTCATGTCGGTAGTAAAGCCACGGATGCAGTCCAATAACTCTGTTGTCTAAAATCAACGTTATATAGAAATAAGTGAAAGTCGTTTTGTTTATGTAGGCCCTCATAGAAGCTCACGATAATTAAAGAATATAAGAATGCCATAAAACAGAAATGCCTAATGAAAGCAGTAAAATATTTGCTTATATGAGATATTTCGTTAGTATTTGCATGGACAGTAAGTGAATTTTAACACGTAAATTCTTCCAAAGCCATATCTGCGCATTATAAACGAGATTATAGAGAATTGTGGCTGTTTCTGTGTGATTAGTGTCCTATATGCCGTTGGAAACGTTCCAGAAAAATATTCTGTGGTTATTCTTTGTCCTGTCTGTTTTTAACCAAAAGAATTATAAATTTCTTAAATGTCATTCAAACCATTCTTTAAAAATAATAATGACGATGTGTATGTTTGTCACAGAGCAGTTATGGAGGAAATAAATGCTGCAGTGTTTCACGGCTGTAAAACGTCCTTCATGCTGTCCTAGTTCTTCTTCCTCCCCTAAAACGTTTCAGCAAAACTATTCAGTGAATAATACGCCAAAACAGCTTGGATCGATCTAGCAAGGACAAAGTAATTTTGATGCCCTCTGGAAGTAAAGTGAACATTGGTGCTTGTTTCACATATACTGTCTGAGTTCTGAAACTCAAGTGTCAAGTATACTGTGGTTCCTCTTTTTCCAAGCAAATAATTCTTTTAGGGAAGGTTTTTCCTGTTGTAGCTTTGGGTGCTTTTTCTCACACAGAAGTATGTTTCTTCATAGGCTATTCATCTGAATACTGAGTTCTCGTATTTAAAGAATTCAGTGGTAAATTGTTTTCTCTTATGCTACGGTCGCAGGTTCGAATCCTGCCTCGGGTATGGATGTGTGTGATGTCCTTAGGTTAGTTAGGTTTAAGTAGTTCTAAGTTCTAGGGGACTGATGACCACAGCTGTTAAGTCCCATAGTGCTCAGAGCCATTTGAACCATTTGTTTTCTCTTATGTTTGCTGTGGAAGTACCTGGCACAGCTGAGGCCAATTGTGCACGTTTTTTGTAACGTGTTTTTTAACTATCTGGGAAAATTTAAGACCTAGCAAGATATTAATGTAACATTCACTCCAAGTGCAGCCGAACGCCGTAAACCACGTGGGTCAACTGAAGCGATGCCCAGGCGCCGAACAAAGACCGGGAGAACTGGGGGTGAGTGGGCGGGACTTGTTCCGGGTGAAATCCTAGCGCTAACGATTCCTCCAGAACAATACCCCCTCCCCCAAAGCGACGGATGCGCAGAGGGCGGAAACGTTCCCCGGAAAACGACCAGAAGGGTACGCGTCCATCTCCTGCTGCTATGAACCAGATGAAGAAGGCGTCGACTGCTGCGGTGTAGGCGGGTCCAGCTCCGATCATTGTGTACATGACAGGGACGAAGTTGATTTTGATGGCGGCGCTGCAAGCCATCGGGACCTGAAACAAGATACATGCAAGTGCCAAGTCGACGGACGACCTCGCCTCGCGCCCACCGTCTGCTGCCGCTGAAAACCCTGTAAAAGACAATATCAAACGGCCCGTAGCGACACTTGCAGCCTTTCTTCGGAGCCGGGAACTGAGGAGGGTGGAGCAGATGGAGCAGTGTCGATGGCGGCGGCCGTGAAGCAATTCTGCGGCGATGGTCCATCTCGTGGGTGCGAACGATATGAGGCGAGAAACAGCTGCAATGCTTGATCCCTGGTGTGTGTGGAGCGTAGTTTGGCCGTCTGCTGCGTGAAGGTCCTAACAAAACGTTCTGCTTCGCCGTTTGACTGTGGGTGGATCGGTGCACTAGTTAGATGCTGTACACCACTGCGTTCACAGAATGTTTTCAAATTCATTTGACATGAACTGAGATCCGTTGTCAGCCACTATTAATTCAGGTAAACCTTCGAGACAAAAAATCGATGACAACGCCTGAATTCTGCTACGGGACGTTGTCGAGTTCATCGGCACTGCAAAAGGAAACTTGCTCTATGAGTCAACCACAATCAACCAACGGGTGTTCCAAAAAGGCCCTGCGAAGTCTACGTGCACATGTTGCCATGGCGATTGCGAGTTAGGCCAGGCAGAGAATTTTTGTGGCGGAGCGAACTGATTTTCCGCACAAGCGTGACACTGAGACGTCATCTGTTCTATTTGGGCGTCCATACCCTGTCAACTGCGCTAACTGTTTCGTACGAACAATCCCTCAGTGTCCTTGGTGAAGTAGCTGCAACACTTCTTACTGCAAAGCTTTAGGGTTCAACACACGTTACTGCCCACTGTCATTTTCAAAAAGAATTACACCTTCCTGTACAAGGAGGCTATGCCGACTTCCAAAGTATCGGAGCACTACAGGGTCCTGTAAGCTTGAAAGGTGGCTACACTGAGTCACAGCGCCAGAGACTGAGCCAAAGATTATTATTCCGCCGCCTCCACTGGCAGTAGTAGTTCAGAGGATGTCGAGGGCAGTTGTTGTTCTGTTGGGCGAGAGAGTAGATGCTGTTCGGTTGATGTAATGTATAGATGGAAGCAGTTGCAATTGTCAGAGTGTATTTGAGAAACGAGATGGGCTTTTGATTTACGATGCTGGTGTAACGGAAAATTTTCGTCAATATATAATGAGGTAAAAAGGTATTACAGTTTTCTTTAATGAGAATGCCTCTTGCTCACAGGTACAGTCAACAAGGCATCTGGCTCGTGTTCATTTATTAGACTTGTAATTCTGGTTTCTATGTGCAATTATAGTGCTTCTGGTTTTTCAATTAGTTCATTGTAAATGGTGTTTAAAATATTTTGTCGTATGGAGAAAGAACCGAGCCAGATACATGTACGTTGAGTCACACTACTACACACAGAACAGTTACACTTGTGCTATGTTGTTACGTAGCTTCTATAGTGCCGGGGACTTAATTAATCAATTGTGTTAATGGAAATTTCTTGACATTCTTTGTTTTTATTTTATGCAGTCAGATTGCGTGCTAATAATAGCCAGGGCCAACCGGTTACGAGACTTCGTAACCGGTCACACAGCTACTAAAATTATTGCATTTATTCATTAATATTTCTAACTAAGCCCCCATGCAAGCTATGCAAGGAACGAGGAAAAGATGTGCTAATGTATGTTAGCAAAATGTTGAAATCTGGATCAGCTTCCGCGGCCTGTGCAATTTTCTTATAGTTCAACGGAAAAGAGTGAAGCAATTCAGAATCCTGACCATCGATGTGACAACAGGATGCAGCAGAAGCGTCAAAGTCTGTGTCAGGGCCAGTCGGGAGAAGTGAAAGTGCGTCCGCATTACCATGTTGAGGCGTCAGACAATACACAATCTCGTACTGGTATTGAGACAACAACATAGCCCATCTTTGCAATTTTTGGGCAGTTTGTACAGGAACCGGATTAGTCGGATGAAACAGGGACTGCAAAGGCTTGTGATCCGTTACTAAGTAGAATTTTCTGCCATACAAATAGTGGTGGAATTTGGCGACACCATACACAATAGCCACTACCTCTTTTTCAATTTGTGAATTGTTACACTGAGCTTTGGACAACACTATTGATGCGAAAACAATAGGTCTGTCTTCATCACCAATTCTGTGCGAAAGCACTGCACCGATTCCATAGGAGGAACTTGCAATACAATTGGTTTTTCAGGATCAAAGTGAACTAGGCATCGATCACTGAGCAATGCATCTTAAAGTTTTAAAAAGCTACTACTTGGCACTCATCTGTACAAACAGAGGGGACATTCTTGCGACACAAGCGATGTAAACGAGCTGAAATTTGTGCGGCATCCGGTATGTACCGAATATGATAGTTCATTTTCCCTAAAACTGACTGTAATTCTGTGACATTGCGAGGAACTGGCAACTCTCGTATAGCGGACAAATGCGACTGAAGAGGATGTACATCTTGACTGTATATGGCATGACCAAGATACTGCAACTTAGGTTTAAAAAGATCACAGTTGTCCAGGCTACACTTTAGTCCTGCATCAGATAACACACGGAACAAAGCACGTAAATTTCCAATATGTTCTTCAGGTGTACGACCTGCTACGACAATGTCGTTTCGTTAAAAAAGTTTGAACAATTTGGCGCTTGTGCAGTCATCTGCTCCAAATACCCATGGGAAACGGCGGGTGCGGAAGCACTGCCAAAAGGCAACCGCAAATATTGAAAAAACCTAAATCAGGGCATTTACTACACATACTTTTTGAGATTCTTTATCGAGAGGTATTTGAAGATACACGTCGTGCAAATCAATTTTTTTAAAAGTAGTGTCCAGACCCTAATTTGTCCAAGGGATCCTCTGGGCGTGACAACGGATAAGTATCAATGACAGTTTGTGAGTTGACTGTAGACTTAAAGTCAAACAGAGGCGAAAGCGACCTGAAGGTTTAGGGAGCCCATTGACTAGCTGATATGGGCGCAATAACTCCGCTATC
Source organism: Schistocerca piceifrons (assembly GCF_021461385.2). NCBI lineage: Eukaryota > Metazoa > Arthropoda > Insecta > Orthoptera > Acrididae > Schistocerca > Schistocerca piceifrons. The sequence continues at coordinate 385,070,124 of NC_060141.1, forward strand.
TTGCAATTCTTTAAGTTCAGCAGCGAATTTGTCCCTTAATGCAATGGGAACAGTTCTGGCCCGGCAAAATTTCGGCTGAACATAGTCTTTAAGAGTAAAATGTACAACAAAATTGGTAGCTTTACCTAAACCATCAAAAAAGAGTTCTGGGAATTCTTTTAGTAAGTTAGCTACACTGTCTTTTTCATTGAATGCAGACACTTACAATACATTGTCCTGAATGTTACAGCCAAACAAATCAAAAGAATCAAGACTAAATATGTTCTCACAGTCGCGTGATTGTAGCATTGTAGAAGTCACTGTTCGCGTATGCGAGTGATACATGGCAGGCAAAGTACATTACAATGAAATGAATACCCATAGCTGCATACAGGCGTTGATATAAGTCAGCGAGGACAGTTGAAAATGTGCGCCCCGACTCCTGCTTACATGGCAGACTCTCTATCCATCTGAGCCACCGAGGACACAGAGGATAGTGCGACTGCAGGGATTTGTCTCTGGCAGGCGTCCTGTGAGACCCACATTCCCAACTTATTGTCCCGCACTATATTCATAGTACCCCTGCCCATTATACTCATTACTCGCGGCTTTTTGTTGATTCCCGTAAGTGTTCGGGCACTGTTTGTGCATCTGCACAGAATAAGATGGTCAAATGGCCGGAGAGCCTTATGTTCCGGGAACGGGAGTGTCTTGGCCATTATAAGCCATCAGTTGCGTGCTAGTTTTAGACAGGCGTGGGGAGCCTAACAGTTCATACGTGTGACGATTTAGCAATGTGACAGAGGAACCCGTGTCGAAATGAAATTTCCCACGTTTCCCACAAATAAGTAAATGAACAGAAAGTTTGTTTGACTGACGTATCACTGACGAAACTGCACGCTTGCTAGTTACAGTCTTGGAATATACTGCACTAATGACGTGGGCCTTGTGACGAGCGATTTGTGAGTGGGCTGAATGCTTATGTTTGTTCCGTTGCAAACATACAGATTGCACATGTCCGTTCCTGCTATAAGCGTACCACTGAGCTTGTCTGGAGGGGCAGTCTTGGCGTTTGTGCCGTGAATAACCTAGGGCAAGACTTAATTCTGTTCACCTGTGTAGCTGCCGGTTTAGCGAACTGCTTACGTGGCATGGCGAGTGTTGTTTACTCGGCTTGGCTAGCGCACGCCACCGGTGCGGAATAGGGCGATTGCAAGCAAGGGACTCAATCCAACAAATAGCTGGCTGGTCAAATTTAACAGCCGACAGGGCACCGGAATCGTACTGATCCAGTATTTGCACCACGTGCTGCAATGATGGACCGGACTGTTTCAAAATTTGTTCTCTGAATTTGACATCAGGTACATTGTATACGACCACATCACGCATCATCAGAACACAAAGCACGGCAAGCATATTTAAATTTGCATTTCAAATGGTTCAAATGGCTCTGAGCACTATGGGACTTAACATCTGTGGTCATCAGTCCCCTAGAACTTAGAACTACTTAAACCTAACTAACCTAAGGACATCACACACATCCATGCCCAAGGCAGGATTCGAACCTGCGACCGTAGCAATCGCGCGGTTCCTGACTGAGCGCCTAGAACCGCTAGACCACTGCGGCCGGCGAAATTTGCATTTCCTTGTCATACTCTGCAAATCTGCGACACACTCGCGATAAGTTTGTTCTGACCGTTTTCTGCAATGATAGAACTGATACCTAGCTGCTACCACATTCACTTTTTGTTCATAATAGTTTGTTAGTGAGTGTACCACTGCATTGTAATCACGCTAAATCTGATTGGCGTCAGGAAAGAGTTTTTGAATTAATCTTAACGCTGCACTTCCTACCGTGCCGTGGATAATAGATATGGAAGTTTCACAGTACTTGGTACATTGTGGGCGATGAGACGCGATTCGAACTGGGACAACCACTCGAGCCATTCCTCGTCTTGTTCACAAAACTGTTAAAAAGTTGGTACAGCAGCTGTAATGGTTCAAATGGCTCTGAGCACTATGGGACTTAACATCTGAGGTCATCAGTCCCCTAGAACGTAGAACTACTTAAACCTAACTAACCTAAGGACATCACACACATCCATGCCCGAGGCAGGATTCGAACCTGCGACCGTAGCAGTCGCGCGGTTCCAAACTGAAGCGCCTAGAACCGCTCGGCCACACCGGCCTGCTGGTGTAATAGGCGGTGCTTGTTCCATCGGGCGCGCAGCGTTGGCTAGTAGCTGCTACACTGTGTTGAGCAGTGTAGATATTTGGTGAGTCTGAAACTAAAACATCGGCATTACCTGAATGGCATCTAACGCTTGCGGTTGTGGCGTCTGAGCAGAAGGGAGGGGGGGTGGGGAACAGGTGTGGTGGACATGTTGGAAGACACAAATGTAACAAACAGACAAAAATATGTACAAAGGTAAAGAAATGTTCTGCAACGTCCACCTGAAAACACTGATTAGCAAAAACGACTAGAAACTGTTAAAGCAATGAAGCACCCCTGCAAAGTAAAGAGAAGAGAGGCGCCAGCACAATATAAACGAAAAGTTCGTGGCCTTCGGGTACTGGGTTCAGAGGATTCTCATCGCCAGGTGGTGAGTGTTGCCCACTCGTCTCGTATAGGGCGCCTAAGGGACGCTGAGTTCTTAGAATGCTATACAACAATTCAAGCAAATAACATTAGTAGTTTTATTTCTATAAAGCAGATTGACAGTACTTGACTTTAATGTACAAAGGTGTCGCAAGTGCTGGGTGACGTGCAACATAAATCTGAGCCCTTTCTGTACACAGTGTTGAAAAGAGCAATGGATGTAGATCACTACAATCTGATATCGTAGCACTCTCTGCTAGGCCGTGATAATACTCTGCAAATTCTGTCCACTACTGTCCGGCCGAGGTAGGCAGGAGCGGCGCTTATATTCACTTCTTGCAGAGACAGCTTCTGGTGCGGTGCAGTCCTTGTCAACGGGCTATTGGCAGGCTCTCCGCCTTTTCTGGTCTTGCGTTCTTCCTCTTCATTCCGGCGCTTATGGTTACGCCAGAACAGAGGAGTTGTTGGAACGAAAGAATATTCGACGATTCGACTGGCGTGCTCATTCTTCAACTTAAATCCCATCGGGCACATGTGGGAGGCGTTAGGCAGACGTATTGCAGCACGTCCGCATGCAGCAACGACCATCCAGCAGTTATCAACTGCGCTGTTGGAAGAATGGAAAGCCCTACTACGAGAACTTATCAACCATGTGGAAGCATGGGAACACGTGTAGAGCACACATTGTCGTCTGTGGTGATCAAACTTCCTGTTAAGGACTCCCAGCTTTTGTAGCATCCAGGGGATCATCATAAATCGCGGTAACTTCAGTGTAGTCATTGTCATTGGGTAGAGGTGTCATTTCTTTTCGTCTCATTTCGTATTTGTTTCAGTTACTTTCTGTTCTGTACTGTACTGTAGCAGTTCTTTCTATGTATGGCCCAAGTTTCATCGAGCTATGTTACATGGCAGTGATACATAATGCGAGAGTTACTTTCGTAAAGTTTGTCAAAATATACAAGCGCAGTCAGTGAATTGCATCTATAACGATGTGTAGTTAGCAGTAATTGTGGCCACTACATCTACATGAATGTTCAGGTGGCCAGTGTACAATACATTTTCGATTTTCCCCCTACTGCATTCGCGTATTGCTCTAGAGAAAAATAAGTGGCTACATGACTCTGTACACATCCTAATCCTTCTTATCTTTTTCTCATGACGCCTACGTGAGATATACGTTGGTGGTAGCATAATGGTCGTGAAGTGATGTTCGACTGCAGGTTTTCTAATGTAGCCAACAGGACTGATCCACTTGTTGGCATCTGGTCTGAATTTCGTCTCGCGCTCTTCGACCGACGTTCGGTTAGTGACCTTTTGGACGTTTCGCCAGCTTGAGTGGCTAGCATTGTGAAAGACTCACTTTTCATTGTTGGTTGCCAGAGATTATACGTAGACTACCTGTGGCGCAAAGGTCTAAGTGCTTTTCCGTGGTCGTTATCGCTTTGGACCTCCCCTGGTTATCCGCAACGGTCAGTCGCTGCGGGACTCGAGGCCAGGATCCGTTTACCTCAAGGCTTTCTGCTTTCTTGTTAAAACTATTGTCTTGTTTATGAATCATGAACTTCCGAGCTACAGCGAAAGATCAATGCCGGTAATAAGTGGAGAATAACAGTGGTAATGATCAGGGAAAGGTCCTCCGGATGCGGGATCAATTCCACTCTGTTGTTAGAATCTTCCACAGTTCTAGCCACTAGTGCTGGAGAAACGTCAGAACACTCAGTAACAGAACGACGCCCGAAGACACAAAGACGTAAACCGAAAAGCAGTACGTTAACCAACAATGTTTGGCGTGAACTCTGTCGTCTTACTTCCAAGGATTCACTTTTAAATTTCCAGAGTGTTTGCTACCCTTTTGTATGCGGTTTATCGACCTTTTATGATCATAGCAGGACGTCTCTAAATTCTTCTATTGTCTGTTTTCATCCCTACTTAATAAGGACTCCAAAGACAAGGACAGTATTATAGAACTGATTGCACTAGCGTCTTGTATGCGATTTCTTTTACACATTCACACAGACTTTGCACTTTCCCACAAATCTTGCGAGAAACCAAGTCTTCCATTCGCCTTCCCTAAGACGGTTTTTAACTAATCTTCCCACTTTGTATTGCTTCTTAGTGTTGTTGTTGTTATTGTGATCTTCAGTCCGAAGATTGATTTGATGAAACTCTCCACACTGCTCTATCCTGTGCAAGCATTTTCATCTCCGAATAACAACTGCAACTCATATCCATTTGAACTTGCTTACTCCACTCATCTGTTGGCATCCCGGTGCAATTTTTACCCATTAGGGGCCCTACTTCTCTTTCCTGTGGCACACCCGAAATTACTTTCGTTTTTGTGGATCATTGGCTTCCAGTATAACCCACTGGGTTTCCTTAATCAGATATTCCTCATGTCAATCAGATATTTATGAAAATACTCCATATGTAAAATATGTCGTTTATTTTTCCACCTAAGTTTCACATTTATTTTTATGAGATGGATAGTTTCGATCAAAGTTGATCATCTTCAGGCCTATGTTGTACTCCATGTAATAGTACCTTAACTAGTGTAAAGGATGTGGTGCAGTGTCGAAAATTTTTCGGAAACAGACGATGGAATTTGCCTGCTCACTTGCATCAGTATTTCGCAAACAATCTTTCATTCTTGATATTGTGGATACGTGAACTATACGATGTCAAGCTGGTCTCATTGTAGGCTAGCATTCAGTGCAATCTTGCCCAAAATTCCAAATTTAACTTTCAATCGCAACAGCGCGTTTTTAGCAGTATTTGGTCGCCGGCGACACCCAGTGGAGCAAGATAAATACATACATCTTGGAAATTCGTGCAACCTACTATCAGTGTGTGTTAAAAAATGACGTAATTCCTCCATCTGTATAAAGGTGTTGGTTAGATTGACAACTAGTTTCGATGTTGTTACAACATCATCATCAGGCCTTGTTGACAGTAACCGTATGTGTCTAAAACTAGTAGTCAGTGATGAGATAGGCATGGACTCGACTAATATCTGATGCAGTGGAGGAGGGAACTGACACCATGAATCGTGCGGGAATGTCCATAGACCTGAAAGAGTACGATGGGATTGAGATCTCTTCTGCACGTTGCAAGGTATCCCAGATATGCTCGATAATGTTCATGTCTGGGGAGTTTGGTGGCCAGCGGAAGTGTTTAAACTCAGAAGAGTGTTCCTGGAGCGACTCTGTAGCAATTCTGAACGCGCGGGGTGTCGCATTGTCCAGCTGGAATTGCCCAAGTTCGTCGGAATGCACAATGGACATGAATGGATGCAGATGGACAGGATGCTTACGTACGTGTTACCTGTCAGAGTGTATCTACACCTATCAGTGGCCCCATGTCACTCCAACTGCACACACATCACACCATTACAGAGCATCCACCAGCTTGAACAGTTCTCTGCTGACATGCAGGGTACATAGATTCATGAGGTTGTCTCCATACCCGTACACGTCCATACGCTCAATACCGTTTGAAACGAGACTCATCCGACCAGGCAACATGTTCCAGTCATCAACAGTCCAATGTCGGTGTTGACAAGCCCATGCGAGGCGTAAAGCTTTGTGTCGTGCAGTCATCAAGTGTACACGCGAGGGCCTTCTGCTACGAAAGCCCAAATAGATGATGTTTCGTTGAATGACACTTGTTGTTGGTCTAGCATTGAAATCTGCAGCAATTTACGGAAGGGCTGTACGATTTTCTTAAATCGTCGTTGTTTTTTTCGGTCGCAGTGACATCCGAGATTTTATGTTTTACCGGACTCCTGATATTCACGGGCCAGGTCGTTCGGGAAAATCCCCACTTCTCCGTTCCCTCGGAAATGCTGTGTCCCATCGCTCGTGCGCCGACTATAGCACCACGTTCAAACTCAATTAAATCATGATAACCTACAATTGTAGCTGCAGTAACTGATCTAACAACTGTGCCAGACACTTGTCTTACGCAGGCGTTTCGGACCGCAGCGCCGTATTCCGTCTGTTTACATATCTCTGTATTTGAATAAACATGCCCGTACCAGTTATTTGGCGCTTGAATCTATTTCTGCTACGGTCTGAGACAAAGTTCCTTTCTTCCAATGTTTTGGAGAGGCACAGCGATATTGCTACTAGCTGCCTACGGTGGGGAGTCATGCTCGTCGACACATTGCAGGTGTCTATGAACTGTCTGCATCTTGTTGAGGTACTGCTGCGGCGGGAAAGATCCCCAGATCTGTCTCCGATAGAACTTGTGTGGTACCAGGTGGCACGTCAACTCCGTCCCAGTGCTAGTATCTAGGACATAAAGGACCATTTACAACCGTTGTGGACCAGCTTGCCTCAGCAGAGGAGATAATGGCTTCATGACGCTCTCCCGAACCAAAGCAGTGCATGCATCCACGTCAGAGGGGGTGCAACGTCATACTGATAAGCGGGTCCGTACTGCCAAGTTCTTTACAAATTTCACTCGTTTCTATGGTCAATGAATTGCATCAGATAAGTCTCTCAAACCGTGAAGTTTCATTTTGTTTCCACCTCCTTCTCTGGGTCCTTCACTTTGTCAGGCAGTGGAACTGTATGTACTCTATTTTCTGAGTTACACAATACTTCGCCTTGACGTTAGTCATGTCACCGGGAACGCTTTGTGTGCCTCATTTGTGGCTCAGTGATTGGCTGGCCAAGGTCACATAAACACATAAACATGTAAACTAAAGTATAATTCCGATGAGAGATAAGTTATCTTGCCCCTGAATATCTGTAGCAGAGAATAAACTGAATTAGGTTTTTAAATTAATTTTCGAAGGGAGCAAACACCTGTACTGAGGGTACTCTGTGCCAAAATAAAAGTAGGAAATGGGTGTAGGCTTCTTAGATTTGTCTCAAGGTAAACGAGTGCCATACGACCTGTCACTCGTGCCGGTGAAACCTGTCTGCCGTCGAGCGACGCACTGCGTTTCCCGTAGCGCACGCGTCCGACATGGCAGAGCAATTAAAGCGAGTACGCATGCGTTGTGCAACACGTCGCTCTTACACGGAATTCCTTTCCTCTGAGGACAGGCCACAGCGAAACGTTTTAGTAGGACGTCGGTCATTTGCCCGGCGTGCACAGACACACGGGACAGGGAGACAGACAGTATTATTTGTAAGGAAAGCAAGGTACAGCCCGCCCGGTAAGCCGTGCGGTCTAACGTACTGCCTTCCGGGTGGGAAGGCGTGCCGGTCCCCGGCACGAATCCGTCTAGCGGATTAATGTCGAGGTCCGGTGTGCCGGCCAGCCTGTGGATGGTTTTCAAGTCGGTTTTCCATCTGCGTCGGCGAATGCGGCCTGGTTCCTCTTACTCCGCCTCAGTAACACTATGTCGGCAATTGCTGGGCAAACACTTTCTCCACGTACGCGTCCACCACAATTACTCTACCACGCAAACAGTGGGGCTACACTCGTCTGGTGTGAGACGTTCCCGGGAGGTGAGGGAGGAATCCACAATAAGCCTGGTTTCGGTCTGGGGCGGCGGTGGGGTGAGTGGACTGCTGTAGCCTGTTGTGGGGTTGTGAACCACTGAGGACTACGGCGGGGCCGAAACCTCTCCGTCGTTTCTAGGTCCCCATTTCCATACAAAATACAAAGCAATATACACCGAGCAACACATTTAAAAGATCACTTTTTATAAATCCCGTAATCGACTCCCATTGCTACGTGTAAGTTTGAAATTTGGTTCATACATTATATGACCAAAAGTACCTTGACACCGCCAAAAACATAGGTTTTTCATATTAGAAGCATTATGGTGGAAACGTGAAGGGACACGTACAGCACAAAAGCGTATAGGTCGACCTCGTCTGTTGACTGACAGAGACCGCCGACAGTTGAAGAGGGTCGTGATGTGTAATAGGCACACATCAATCCAAACCATCACACAGCAATTCCAAACTGCATCAGGATCCACTGCAATTACTATGACAGGTAGGCGGGAGGTGAGAAAACTTGGATTTCATGGTCGAGCAGCTCCTCATAAGCCACACATCACGCCGGTAAATGCCAAACGATGCCTCGCCTGGTGTAAGGAGCGTAAATATTGGACCATTGAACAGCGGAGAAAACGTTGTGTGGAGTGACGAATCACGGCACACAATGTGGCGATCCGATGGCAGGGTGTGGGCATGGCGAATGCCCGATGAACGTTATCTGCCAGCGTGTGTAGTGCCGACAGTAAAATTCGGAGACGGTGCTGTTATGGTGTGGTCGTGTTTTTCATCGAGGGGGCATGCACCTCTTGTTGTTTCGTGTGGCACTATCACAGCACAGGCCTACCTTGATGTTTTAAGCACCTTCTTCCTTCCCGCTGTTAGAGAGCAATTCGGGGATGGCGATTGCATCTTTCAACACGATAGAGCTCCTGTTCATATTGCACGGCCTGTGGTGAAGTGGTTACAGAACAATTACATCCCTGTAATGGACTGGCCTGCAAAGAGTCCTGACCTGAATCCTATAGAACACGTTTGGGGTGTTTTGAAAGGCCGACGTCATGCCATGCCTCACCAACCGACACCGATACCTCTCCTCCGTGAAGAATGGGCTGCCATTCCAGCACCTGATTGAACGTATGCCTGCGAGAGTGGAAGCTGTCATCAAGGCTAAGGGTGGGCCAACACCATATTGAATTCCAGCATTACCGATGGAGGGCGCCACGAATTTGTAAGTCATTTTCAGCTAAGTGTCCGCTTACTTCTGATCACATAGTGTAGGTGCCGAGAATCTCTCTAATGAAGCAAAAGCGTGGCGCCCTGAGACGTCACCCTTTGGCTCTGCGACACTTCAAACAGTAAGTTGTGGAGACATTCGGGAAAAACGCTGAGCTCAGCGTTAAAATCACGTCTTTCCTTATGGGTGGCCGAAGAAAACATTTCAAACACATCCGTGCTGAGTTTCGACACGAGAAGAGCTTATGAGGTGGCATGAAGGGCATCAATGAAACCACCGCTTCCACTGGAGCGTTGATTGCCACACATTTTGCGGTCGACAACGACAGTTCACAGTGGGCTGAGCACCAGGACGACTTTATTAACAACCTTTGACGCTGCTGATACCACCGGACTATTCAGCCTTACTCAAAAGACAACCTTGGCCAACAGTGTCATCGAACAGAATCGCACTCCTTTGGAGTGTAGTGTGTCTGCAGATAGTGCTCTGGTGTACAGCATGGAATCACAGGACACTGTTCAAAACCAGTCAACGAAACGTGACACAGATCCGAAGCAGCAACGGGTCCTTGTGCTGTTTCAGCCCTCCTGTTTCGCGCCTTCCTACGGCGTGATCACGGAGGGGTGCGACACTGACACATGTGTGAATAAAATGGCAACGGACGACCCAGTCTGGCAATACCCTCGATACCCCCCGCCCACATTTATTGAGCATCTTAAAAACGTACCTGTTGAGACAGAGACAAGTCTCTTAGGCATCAGCAGACAGGCCCTGCTTGTACGCCATACGGAATCGCTGGGGTGTTGAAGGGATTGCAAGGTAGGACTTTGTAAAACGTTGCCTCTGTTTAGCTACATTTCTAAAGTGCTCAGCAAAGATGGGTGGGTGGCGCCGTGGGTGTTGCTGAATTGGCAAGGGAGCGGTGGGCGGTAGACGGATCCTTTGCCGTTTTATTCATCCATATATCACTGTCATACCCCTTTGTCATCACGTCAGAGGAGGGCGCAAAACATGACGGCTAAAGAAGCATAAGAATGGTGCTTCGGATCGCTATCGCATTTCGTCGAATGGTTTTGAACGGTCCCTAGTGGTTGCACCCTGTACACAACAGCGAAACTTGCAGTCGCACTGCATTCAGAAAGGGGGCGGTCACGTCTAATGGGTTTGCTGGTCCACGGTGCCCTTAGAGTAGGTTTCCTCCGTCTGGGGGTCTCAGCAGCGTCAAAGATTGTCCAGAACGTCGTCCTGGTGCTCAGCCCACTGCGAAATGTCATCGTCGACCGCAAAATGTGTGGGAATCAACGCCGCAAGGGAAGAGGTGGTTTCACTGACGCCCTTAATGCTACTTCTTAAGGTCTTTTCGTGTCGATTCTGAGCAGCGGTGTTTATTATTAGATATTCTGTACATCAACGAGCTAGCACTCTGCTTATCCCCCTTAGTACAAGAACTGATAGGAAAACGATGCATGTTCGCGCTTGGCAATGACCACGTAACAGTGGTTGGATTGGATTGTTTAGGGGAAGAGACCAGACAGCGAAGTCATAGGTCTCATCGGATTAGGGAAGGAAGTCGGCCGTGCCCTTTCAAAGGAACCATCCCGGCATTTGCCTGGAGAGATTTAGGGAAATCAGGAGGGCCGGACGCGGGATTGTACCGTCGTCCTCCCGAACGCGAGTCCAGTGTGCTACCACTGCGCCACCTCGCTCGGTCGTAACAGTGATAACTGTAAGTAAGTGGCACAATCAAAGGTGTCCGATGGATCCGTCGTTCGGTTTCGTCACATATCGGATCTGTCCAGAACACTGCACGCCGACTTCCCTGTTTCTTCATTTCCGCAAACGCCAGCGACCTAGCAGCTGTAGTGTCAAAATTGCGTGGTGACGTTAAACGCTGAAGTTTCTGTTAGCAGCGCCGAGCACCGATTACGTCAGCATTTCCCTTTTCACGTCTCTGCCCACCGCAAAAACCAATATTGTCATTTAAATTTTTGTTCATCATTTTCAGCAACTGTTTTTGAAGAATGCAATCCCCGCATTGCAATCGTACTTCTTCTTTGTGCCACCTATACTTGCTTCACACAATCAAAGAAAAAGACTGGAAGAGACGAAAGTTCAAAAATTAGAAAGTCTCCCTCATACAGTGAAAGTAAAAATATGTTCTACAACGATTTCAAAAGAACAGTTTCAAATATTTGACGAAAATAACGAAACAACATAATACAAAATAAAAAATCAGCACTCAATATTACCCTTTCGGTATCGATATGTCGATGTATTGGTAAAAGAAATATTCCAGAATGAAATTTTCACTCTGCAGCGGAGTGTGCGCTGATATGAAACTTCCTGGGAGATTAAAACTGTGTGCCGGACCGAGACTCGAACTCGGGACCTTTGCCTTTCGCGTGCAAGCGCTATACCAGGAGAGCTTCTGTAAAGTTTGGAAGGTAGGAGACGAGGTACTGGCAGAAGTGAAGCTGTGAGGACGGGGCGTGAGTCGTGCTTGGGTAGCTCAGTTGGTAGAGCACTTGTCCGAGAGAGGCAAAGGGCCCGAGTTCGAGTCTCGGTCCGGCACACATTTTTAATCTGCCAGGAAGTTTCAAAAGAAATATTGTCGATGTAAATCTATGTTCCCTGGGGAAAATATCAATACAGAGATATATGTCATTTTATCAAAGTCCTAGGTCTGATCTCCATTTGCAGATACGTCAGGAGAGAAAATGAAACGCAGGTAATAGGGTTTCTGGCACCCGTTTCATCATGTGACACGTCAAGGTGGCGTCGGGCATAATCACGGTGAAATTTGATGACAATATGACTTCATTAACCCACCTACACATGAACTTCTGAGCCCAGGCCTTTTTTTCGCACATGTCGACACTCTCCTGTTTGAAGCGTCGCCGAACCCGAGGGTGATGTCATAGGGTGCCACGCTTTTGTACCATTCCAGAGGAAGGTTGCAGGCACCTTTCAGCACAATTTCAAACCTATTCGTAGCAATGGTAGATAATTAGGTGGTTTCGAAAAATGATTCCTTAATTGTGTTGCGCGGTGTAAATCACTTTATGTTGTTGTTGTGGTCTTCAGTCCAGAGACTGGTTTAATGCAGCTCTCCATGCTACTCTATCCTGTGCAAGCTTCTTCATCTCCCAGTACCTACTGCAACTTACATCCTTCTGAATATGCTTAGTGTATTCATCTCTTGGTCTCCCTCTACGATTTTTACCCTTCACGCTGTTCTCCAATACTAAATTGGTGATTCCTTGATGCCTCAGAACATGTCCTGGCAACCGATCCTTTCTGCTAGTCAAGTTGTGCCACAAATTTCTCTTCTCTCCAATTATATTCAATACCTCCTCATTAGTTATGTGATCTGCCCGTCTAAGCTTCAGCATTCTTCTGTAGCACCACATTTCGAAAGCTTCTATTCCAAACTATTTATCGTCCATGTTTCACTACCATACGTGGCTACACTCCATACAAATACTTATCAGAAACGACTTCCTGACACCTTCTGAAACGCTTTCCTTGCCACTGCCAGTCTAGATTTGATATCCTCTCTACTTCGAACATCATCAGTTTTTTTCCTCCCCAAATAGCAAAACTCCTTAACTACTTTAAGTGTCTCATTTCCTAATCTAATTCCCTCAGCATCACCCGACTTAATTCGACTACATTCCATTATCCTCGTTTTGCTTTTGTTGGTGTTCATCTTATATCCTCCTTTCAAGACAGTGTCCATTCCGTTCAACAGCTTTTCCAAGTCCTTTGCTGTCTCTGACAGAATTACGATGTCATCGGCGAACCTCAACGTTTTTACTTCTTCTCCATGGATTTTAATTCCTGCCTCTAATTTTTCTTTTGTTTCCTTTACTGCTTGCTCAATGTACAGATTGAATAACATCGGGGATGGGCTACAACCCTGTCTCACTCCCTTCCCAACCACTGCTTCCCTTTCATCCCCCTCCACTCTTATAACTGCCATCTGGTTTCTGCACAAATTGTAAATAGCCTTTCGATCCCTGTATTTTACCCCTGCTACCTTCAGAATTTGAAAGAGAGTATTACAGTCAACATTGTCAAAAGCTTTCTCTAAGTCTACAAATGCTAGAAACTTCAGTTTGCCTTTCCTTAATCTATCTTCTAAGACAAGTCGTAGGGTCAGTATTGCCTCATGTGTTCCAAAATTTCTACGGAATCCAAACTGATCTTTCCCGAGGTCGGCTTCTACCAGTTTTTCCATTCGTCTGTAAAGAATTCGCGTTAGTATTTTGCAGCCGTCACTTATGAAACTGATAGTTCGGTAATTTTCACATCTGTCAACACCTGCTTTCTTTGGGATTGGAATTATTATATTCTCCTTGAAGTCTGAGGGTATTTCGCCTGTCTCATACATTTTGCTCACCAGATGGTAGAGTTTTGTCAGGACTGGTTCTCCCAAGGCTGTCAGTAATTCTAATGGAATGCTGTCTACTCCCGGGGCCTTGTTTCGAATTAGGTCTTTTAGTGCTCTGTCAAACTCTTCGCGCAGTGTCATATTCCCCATTTCATCTTCATCTACATCCTCTTCTATTTCCATATTATTGTTCTCAAGTACATCGCCCTTGTAGAGACCCTAAATATACTCCTTCCACCTTTCCGCTTTCCCTTATTTGCTCACTTTATATATTATTTATTTCGACGTCCGCCATCGGGTGCGCCTCTTAGGCTTAAGTTATATTGTGACTGACACAGGAATTTGATGATTTCTATGTTTTGGTGTAAGAATGCCAGTATCAGACGCTTCGTAATCATGACTGTCGTCTTCATTTCATGGAGCAGGCTGCACAGATTAATTTAGGGATTTGTTTCCTTTATTATTTAGTTACTGACCGCACCAAGCGTGTATGACAGAGTTTTTGGATTAATCATGTCTTTGATATCACACTGTGCAACTGAATTTTATTGCCTTGCTATTCTTTCATTATCAGTAAAACCGTTTTTCTTCTTCAGCTACAGTATGTTCAATGCTTCATAGCGTTTTCTGTGCTAGTGCTCTACAATTTTCGCAACTTTGACAGATATAAACCGACGCTGCAGTCTCATCTTCGGCACACCAGTGTAGAAGATGTCACAGAATAAGCTAAGTAAAAATAATTGTGCAGTTCAAACGTTTATATACATATAAAAGCTGACTTCCAAATTTTCCTTTGTGTGAGACCTTATGTGTCAATTCGAAATTCTAGATACTAATATTTTACTGTTCGCATGGCTTCTTCATAATCTTGCGTTAATTACGTCAGTAGTCGTAAGTATTGTGTCATATTGTGAAATTACGAACATTAGAGGGTGCCGCAGTAGACTCATACTACTACTACAGTCAGTTGTAGGTCTAAATTGTGATCTCCCAGAAATTTTTGACAACAGCAGGCCTGTTGTCGTTCAACAACAATCACTTTCCAATTTCACTGCAGAGTACGTGTGAAAAAGATTTATTTTTGAGAATTATCGGACGCTTAAAAACGGATATTTTTGAAAATTTTTGTAAGTTGTGAGAGTTGTGGATAACTTAATTCATTGAAAATCAGCGTTTGTGACTTATGGTTACTGTCATGGAATTGATTTTGTAGCGGTGTTCGTAGCGACAAACAATTCGCGGTAGAAACGGCTTACGAAGTCACCGCCACACTTTTAATAGCGGGCCGACCGGTCCGCTGGAACAGTGAACAGAAAGATGAAAACCCAAACACTCTGATTAAATAAAAGTCGGTACTTATCTTTATTAACGAAGATACAGAAACACAGTTGTGAACTCCGTATCTACAGTAATCTGTCTAGTTCGAGTCGGAGCGGCTAGGTCAGCGTCGGCTGACGACAAACAACAACTCTGCTGCGATGAACACACAACTGACTAGCAAGTACACAATTCGGTGGCGAGTATACAACTGAGCGGCGAATACAGAACTGTCCTAGCGCTCGCGACTCCAGCGCTTAAGAAGCCAGAAGCCAGCGGTGGCGCGCGCAGACTTGCGGCGATTTGCTGTCTCGCTGGCGCTGCTTATGCGGACGGCGTCCGGACTTTGATGCTGCCAACCTTTTGGCAGCGGGCTCGGGTGGCATTACTGGCTAGGATATAACAATTGAATTTCAGTGTAAATGAATGCGAATGAAAGTATATTTTGTGAATTTTCGTAAGTTACCGTTGTTGTTGTTTGCATAAATTATTTCGCAGCAAATCGTCGTTTGTGTAGTTACCGTAGCACATATTATAGCTAACATATCGTGTTACATGTAGCTTCCCCTTTCAAAAGGTGTATTATCTACATTTTTCATAAATCAACGCTATTTTCGAGTTTGTTGACGACTATAACCTCAAAAAGTTTTACGAAACTAGTAATTTTTACCATAGGTTTTTCTCTTGCCCTAATAGAAACCTGCTTTTGTGTACTAATGACTTCATTTCTTAAACGGAATTAGTAAAACAGGGTGTCCCACTCAAACCTCCCTGATTTCAAAGACCTAGGAAAAAAAACACAGTAGATACGACAATGAAAAATGCAGCACATTTCAGAGCATCTCAAAGAATTTATTTATCATTAATACACCTCTACATGCGAACTATTTGTAGCACAAAGAATATCGACTCTACATTCAGTTTCTTGCCAAGTTCTTTGTAACATTTCTTCTGTTATTGTTGCAATCGCATTAGTGATACGATGTCGCAACGTAGGGATATCATCCATTTTGGTTTCACGAATCCCCACATGAAGAAATCAAACGACGTAATGTCGGGTGAATGTGGTGGCCAAGCAATGGGTCTCCCGCGTCCAGTCCAGCGACTGGTAAATTTCCTATCCAGAAACTTGCGAATAGCCGTTGATCAATGTGGCGGAGCTCCATCTTGTTGAAAAATGGTGTTGAGTTGCAAGCCTTGTATCTGACGGTACGCAAACGGCTCCAACAAATTCAGTTATACTGACCCATTCACTGTTTGTTCCGCAAGGAAAAACGGTCCAACAATCATGTTGTGCATTAGCCCGCACCAGACGTTTAGTTTAGGGCTATCACGAACATGTTCAGTAGCAACGTGCGGATTTTGCGAACCCCAAATCCGAACATTACGCCTATTAACCCTTCCTGATAGACGAAAGGTTGCCCCATCTGAGAGTAAACATCTTTCCAGGAAGCTGGCATCCATATCAATACACTGCAGCATATCCGCAGCAAATTGTTGTAGACGTGGTTTGTCGTTCGGCGTCAGCTGTTGCAGAATTTGCGCTTTGTAAGCACACATACGAAGACGCTGGTGAACTACACGATGCAATGTTGACCGAGGTACATCAAGTTGCCTAGATGCTTGATGAGTTGACTTACGTGGGCTTCTGAGAAACATTTGTCTGATGTCCTCCACTGTCTCTTCTGAAACTCCATAACGTGCACTGCCAGAATGTTTCAGAACACTTGGGTCTTGCCAGAAACTTCCTATACCATTCCTTAATCGTTTTCACATCAGGTGGATCACGTTCATACACACGATGATAATTTCTTTGCACAGTAATCGGCGATTTTGTTTCTGCAAACCACACTACTGCTTGCGCGCGCTGCTGTGGAGTCGCCATTTTCACTTCATGCGACCACGGTGCACTCTGGCGACGATACTTGGCACTTCTGATGTGGCAATATATTTTCTTTGAGATGCTCTACAATGTGGTGTATTTTTCATTGTCGTGTCTACTGTGGTTTTTCTCTCCTAGGTCCTTGAAATCAGAGAGATTTGAGAAGGACATCCTGTACTTTCAGCTCAACAGATTAAAAGATGATCAGAAAGCTTTGTTTAAAGTTATTTGTTCACTGTCCTGTAAAACATTTCGCCAGCCACAACGCAGCCCCATTGTGAATGCTGTTCCGAAACATGGGATGAGTAAGCTGACGTTCGTAAGCAGCTGGAAATCGCACTCACTTCTGTCAAAGGATTGACTGCTTCGCGAATCGGTGTGTTGGAAGAACATCTGAGAGTCGTGTACCAGAAGTACCAAAGGCACCTCACGTATTGTCCTCTCCTGTGGGTCCTGTCTCGTCTGTGGGAAGTACGGGATCTGTTATTACTCTCCACTTGACTGTGATTGGCGAGTCAATGGTTAGTCTAGGTGACCTGCATATGGTGAATAGGGACTTGCGAGGACTGGGTGTTGAACCCATCCCCATAACCAACAACATCGAGGTGCTGTCTTTCACTGAAACTGAAACTGAATCAGAGGGACTCAGTTCACCTGTTGGGAACCCTGCTTTCTCCTGTATCAAGAGAAGGCAAACGCAAAAGGGTAGGGGTCTAAGAACGCGGTGCACATTGTAACGAAGAATGCCGGTCGTCAGGTTCCGAGGTTATACTTGAATCATTCCAACGAATAGCAGAAAAGATTGAGAAGATGAAACTTGTGCACGGAGTTTCAACGAAGCTCACAATTTGCAGCACTGTCCCGAGAACTGATTGTGGCCCCCTGGTTCTGAATTGAGTGGAAGGACTGAACCAGAGAGTTCAAAGGCTGAATGGTATGTGAAAATGCGGCATCTTAATTTGACCAGGGAGGAAAACGAGGAAGGGCTAGACCAATGGGGATTTAGCACAGTTCATTCACTGGTACTGGAGATTGTCTGGGTAAAAGATTGTAGTGGGTGCGCATAATATCGTAATTGAATTCTTCTGTCAACAACCAGACTCACTTCCTCATGTAAACGAAAAGTTCAGAGAAAAGCTCAGTTCGTTTGTACTTAATTTCTCCACCATGCTGTAATCATCGGTGGAGACTGGTAAATTACAGTTTTTTAGTGATAGGCGTGACAAGGCATACTGTGAAACATTAGTAAATGATTTCTTTGTAAACTATTTACAACAGTTAGTTCTGAACGCTACTTAAGGTGGAAAAATATTAGTTCTTATGGTAACAAATAGACCTGATCTCTTTGAGGTTGTCCGCATCAAAATTGGTGTCAGTAACTGTGAGGAAATTGTGGCAACAAAAATCACCAAGGTACAAAGAACAACTAAAACAAGAAGAAACATATGTTCAGTAAATTAGTCAAAAAGAGGTAGTTACATATCTCAAATAGAAACTTGAAACATTTAGCACAGGACAGAAACATGTAGAGGAACTATGGCTCAAGTTTAAAAGAATAGTTGACCATGCACTGCGTACATACACTCCTGGAAATTGAAATATGAACACCGTGAATTCATTGTCCCAGGAAGGGGAAACTTTATTGACACATTCCTGGGGTCAGATACATCACATGATCACACTGACAGAACCACAGGCACATAGACACAGGCAACAGAGCATGCACAATGTCGGCAGTAGTACAATGTATATCCACCTTTCGCAGCAATGCAGGCTGCTATTCTCCCATGGAGACGATCGTAGAGATGCTGGATGTAGTCCTGTGGAACGGCTTGCCATGCCATTTCCACCTGGCGCCTCAGTTGGGCCAGCGTTCGTGCTGGACGTGCAGACCGTGTGAGACGACGCTTCATCCAGTCCCAAACATGCTCAATGGGGGACAGATCCGGAGATCTTGCTGGCCAGGGTAGTTAACTTACACCTTCTAGAGCACGTTGGGTGGCACGGGATACATGCGGACGTGCATTGTCCTGTTGGAACAGCAAGTTCCCTTGCCGGTCTAGGAATGGTAGAACGATGGGTTCGATGACGGTTTGGATGTACCGTGCACTATTCAGTGTCCCCTCGACGATCACCAGTGGTGTACGGCCAGTGTAGGAGTGTCACGGCCGCCGTGGGACGCCGTAAACCAGAGACGCCCGGCTCAGGTACAAAACTTCTCATGCCGTGACGTATGTTCACAAAATTACATATAATACTGTATGCATGCAAACGTATTCTCCGAAAAAGCTGAGGAATAACGTGTGCAGGCTGCCGAACGCAGCATATCCAGCACAACAATCGGCTTTTCTGGCCAAGAAGAACAATTGAAGTTGGAGGAAGGGTTAATATACGGTCCTGGAACTGTAAACTAAACGTAAATAACGAAAACGCGTTTTTTGGACAAAGTTTGGTTAAAATTGATCAAAACATAATTTTTCATCCGCCATATTGGATTATCCGTTTCGAATTTTGAATATCTAACTTCAGATTTGTGTTCAGCAACCTCAAAATATACAGTAATATGTAATTTTTATTGAGATTGGACTAATAATGCTTATAAAAGTTTTCCCTAAACTTAAAACAGCCTTTTCTCGAGAAACGATGAGTCAGAACTGCTTGCAGCTTAGCATAAAAACTGTTCAAACTATTAACTTCTACATTTTACCCCCGCGAAGTAAACACACTTCTTGGGAGCTTGTACCTATAGCATACGAAATTTGTTAACATTAACTATTTTTTGTAAAGGCTTAAAGAGTGACAAAAACACCTATATCGTTAAATTTAAGGTTATATCGTTGTGGTTAACTATAAGCTCCCATAAATTTAACGTAGTATCGACTGATGTTATCCATGTTTGATTTGAGACAACTCCGGATAGGCTACACTGTACACAATCTGCGTACTTCAGACTCACAGGCCCTTGATCAAACCGTAATTACGGGCGCCATTTTGTTTTTCTATTGAAACTCTAAAATAAAGTTCAAAGTGTGATCAATCATAATCCCCAAACAGATCCTTTGTATGCCTTTTCATTGTCTCAAAAGAGAAAATCCAAACTTTGCTTATTTGTTGCTCATTTGAATGAGACACTGACCTCAACAGCCAAATGCGTTTGATTCAGAATCTCTCTATCCACAGTCCTGTGCTTTATTTTACGCCTATTATGCAGTAGTCTGTTTCTTTAGGAGTTTCTTTACGGTTACTGTATACATGGATGGTCCTTCTCATTATGAACTGTTCTACTATTACATACACTCCTGGAAATGGAAAAAAGAACACATTGACACCGGTGTGTCAGACCCACCATACTTGCTCCGGACACTGCGAGAGGGCTGTACAAGCAATGATCACACGCACGGCACAGCGGACACACCAGGAACCGCGGTGTTGGCCGTCGAATGGCGCTAGCTGCGCAGCATTTGTGCACCACCGCCGTCAGTGTCAGCCAGTTTGCCGTGGCATACGGAGCTCCATCGCAGTCTTTAACACTGGTAGCATGCCGCGACAGCGTGGACGTGAACCGTATGTGCAGTTGACGGACTTTGAGCGAGGGCGTATAGTGGGCATGCGGGAGGCCGGGTGGACGTACCGCCGAATTGCTCAACACGTGGGGCGTGAGGTCTCCACAGTACATCGATGTTGTCGCCAGTGGTCGGCGGAAGGTGCACGTGCCCGTCGACCTGGGACCGGACCGCAGCGACTCACGGATGCACGCCAAGACCGTAGGATCCTACGCAGTGCCGTAGGGGACCGCACCGCCACTTCCCAGCAAATTAGGGACACTGTTGCTCCTGGGGTATCGGCGAGGACCATTCGCGCCCTCATCTGAACACAGCAATCACATTCCCTGTCCATTCTAATCGATGTTGAACAACAGTTACTGAAACACGAGTCCGTGCCTAGTGTATGAACTAACCTGTACAAATGCCTAACGACTGCGCTTCAATCTGCCTGAATTTACGATTACAGTAACTAAAACTCGAAATTACACCTCCTATACGAAACTCACACGCAATTTAAGTAAGAATCTACGAAGTAAACACAGAAAAGAAGCTATATACGTATCTTTCTGCGCTGTCGATGTGCACCAACTGGGAGCTATTAAACGATGACTCTAGGGATGCACTGCAATCCCCTACATATCGCTTCTGTAGGTATCGTTAGGAGAAGATTAGATTAATTACAACACGCACGGAGGCAGTTAAACAATCATTTTTCCCGCGTACGTGTGTGTAACGGGAAGAAAACCCGATAACTGGTAGAAAGGGATGTACCCTCTGACATGCGCTTCACAGTGGTTTGTAGAGTACAGATGTAGATGTGGAGCAGTTTGCCTGGAGATCAAAGGCAAGAGGACTAATGAGAGAAATCACATCAAAGGATTTCCGTTGTTTAAAACAGTGGAGTCTTTCTGAAGTATAAGATCTGAAACACTTGGATGTATGTCTCATCAACTGCAAAAACTTTAGGCTAAAGGTGGCAAAAGGCATCATAAATGCATCCAGAATCTTTGCCAGAGTTTAACGAAAAATGACGTCATATAAATTTCCGGCCAGGAAAAAAACATTTAAGGTAGTGAATCCATAATACCTCCATTGTTATTACGTGGAATAAAGGCCTTAACTGCTGTAAAACCGTGCTGAACTAACCACACCGTCCAGAGAATGAAAGTGCGCAGCATACCACTGCATTAATCAGACCGATATATGAGGCACGTTTACTTGGTATATCACGGGAAGAAATTGAAGCATGGTATTTTGTAATTTTGAGATAACTGGATCCAATGAAAACTGGAGGCAATCAGCACGATATTCTAGCTGCCGGAGGGATGGTATCTGGTCAATTTCACGACAATAATCATTGATCGCTGATTGTGTAATGGATAAAGCGGGGAAATCGCATGTGTTGGAGTGGGTGGTCCGACACAACAATGCAAATTCAACTGATGCTCTAAAGACCGTTGTCATTTAGTAATTATTGCGCAATAAACATTGGATATCGCTTGCTACTATCTATTGACATTACCGAAACCATTACTCTAAAAGATGAGGAAATCATCTGTTCGTCCCAGTGATAGTGCAACAACTGCATACAATCCCAGGTTACAGCTTAGCATTTTGGACGTAAATTTGGATGTGATTGTTACAAAACTGTTACACGGGCTTATGAGAAATGTCTAGTATATCATATCGTTCCATAGCCATTACATGACAATTTGTAGTTCTGTAGAGCAGTTTGGACTAACTGGCCCAAATTTTTAGATCGAAGTGGCTCCACATCGATGGTTATGTACCAGACGTAGTACCATAAACACCATGAGAAACGAAATTTGCATGATAAACTAGTTATCTCTGCAAGATAGGGGTTTCCGTATACACATCTTGCACCGGTAACTTTACTGTTTGGTTTCTAGCTTCAGAACACTTCCAACGTTGGTTGTAAAGTTGTTGGAAACTGTCAGCAAACGCTTCTTATGGAACGACTCCAAACAACGTGGTCACGAGTTGTTGTTATCCGTAACATTACAGGAGATGAAACCTGGGACTACATGTACGATCCGCATACCAAATGATACTGAGTGGCATTGTATCCATTGTCTTGACTGCCTCCAAAAAAAAGTCGGCTGATAAAATCCAGGATTAAGACGATGTTGCTCGTCTTTTTCGACAGCAAAGGTTTCAGCCCTCATGATTTTATAGGTTTCCGGATCGTATTGGTAGCACCAGGTCTCATCTCCTGTAACGATGCAGATATTCGACCACAAGCGCTTCGAACGATTTCACAAGAAGCATTTGCTGACAGTTTCCAACAGCTTTACATCCAACATCAGAAGCGTGTTGTATCTAATTGTGATTGCGTTGTAGGCGATTAAAGGTATTTTGTTGCCAATTCATGTTTCCTTTATTTTCTGAGGCCATTCATCAAACTTTTCAGACAGATCTTCTACATCTACGCCTACAGCTATACTCCGGAAGCCACTTTACGGTGTGTGGCGGAGATTTCTTTACGAACCTGTGTCACTGCCTCTTTCCCTGTTCAGTTGCGTGTGGTTCGCAAGAAAAACGATTCCTGATAAACCTCTGTGTGGGCTGGAATCCATTTTATCTTTATATTATAAAGGCAGTTATAAGAAGTCATGTGTATGCAAACTTCACGAAGCTTTATGATAAAGACAACTAGCTTAATGACCAATTGCAGATGAAAAATAAGAAGTTCTTCGAAGGATTTCAGCCCTTGTTTTGTCTCCCATGATGATGCGGAACTTCGTATGTCGCCCGATGCCAGTCCCCTCTTACCTTTATGTTCACATACGCATTTCACGTAATCGTTGTTCATTTCTGTAAGTATAAGGCTTTTTCATAACTGATACACGTCAAATGGTGTATCTCTAATTATGAGCTTCGTAAAATTTGCATAGACATGACTTTTTACAACTGCCTTTATAATAACTTGTGACATGGTACATCCCTACGTACTACTTATTAACCCGTTAAATTTAATATTGTATACTGCTATTACCCACGCCAATACTTGGCTACGACATATAGCGTATTTGTTCTTATTAGTAGCTTCGGGTATTCCCAGATTATACACTGCATATTTAATACACTAACCTATGTTCAATGCTGTTTCACAATCTGTTATACAATCAAATGATGTATTTATATTTAAGAGCTTCATAAAGTTTGCATATAACTCCATTGGCTATACTGTCTTCATAATGTTTTGTGACGTTGCACGTACCTATTGTCCGATAAATCCATTACCTTATATGATCTTCTGCCTACGTCAGTAACTGGCTGTGGCATACAGCCTACTGGTTTTCTTATATATTAATTGCTGATCACATATTGTATATCTAACCGCTAAGCTGTATGTGACAATTATCCTTATTATCATTTACAGGCGTTAATTCTTAGCTAAGTTCCACATATTTCAGGCACCGTTAATCCTAACTTACGGCCTTTTCTTATTAAAAGGTTCCTTTACGCTATATAATGTCATTTGCCTCTCATAGAACTGTACCTTCAGTTATGATGGTTTATCTGCCAGTAACAGTTTTAGCTGTTGTAACAAATAATGTTATCAATTAATGTTTATTCTTACTTATGTACAGTACACTTGTTATATGTCTTTTGTCTTCCACAGAAGGGTAACTTCAGTGACTAATGGTTTTAATGCCATTCATAGTCCGAACTATTGTAATAAACTATTTTCCGTAATATTGTCAGTTAACATTTCCTGGTTTTAAGCCAGTATTACTCCGCACGCGCATGCGCGCGACCACCAGCTGAGCTCGCTGCGTCGCTGCCCGCGGCGCCCAGTCACGACTCAGCGCAAGCGGCCCACCCGTTTGACCCGCTGGTGTGGCCTGTCGGCAAAACATTAGTAGAAGTCACGCAGTCTTATGACCATGTACTGTAGTACTTACATTTCAACTTTGACAAGGCCAATGTCTGGCACGTTTTAATTTAATTTTAAATTGTGACATTTCTGAAGAAGGCTACATTATTATAGCCGAAACCTAGGTAAAGTTTCTTTGCTTATGCAACTGGAGGCTGAAATTTAATATAATCTTCTTGGAACGTAAGCTCTCGCGATTTTAACTGTAGACCATAACGTGGTACAGAACGCCTTTCTTGCAGAGTCTGTCATTCGAGTTGAGTGAGCATTTCCGTGATGCTTTCGTGCTTACTGTATGAACTTTTAGCATTGCAGCGCGTCAGCAATCGTAAGTATCGAAATAATTATGAAAAATCCCCATTCTGACGATCATTATTGAAGTATTGGTCGAACGAGTGTTTCGTAAACTACGTCCTTCGCTGATGGACTACATTTCCTGAGCATTTTTCCAAAGAATCTCTGTCTAGCATCTGCCTTATTTGCGACTAATTTTATGTGATCATTCCGTTTAAAATCTCTCAGTACGTACAGGTATATTCCTAGATATTTTAACGAAGTAGCTGCTTCTAGTGACTGTTTGCAATTTGGAATCATACAACAAAGGGTCTTTCCACCTATGTATACGCAATACATTACATTTGATTTAAGTTGAGAGTCAGTTGCCACTCCCCGCATCAAGCGTCGGTCCTCTGCAAATCTTCTTGCAAACTGCTACAATTTTCTGGCGTAGCGACTTTTCTGTATTCAATTATTAATGCCAAGAGTAGTATAAATGGCCTGCGAGAATTGGACGCATATATATATATATATATATATATATATATATATATATATATATATATAATACACATTCAAGGAGTGCATTTATCAATTTATAAAAGATTTGACAAACATTCTTCAGATATCAGGAGACGTAGATCGATTGGAGGTGCAGTGTGGAATGATGGTGCGAGCCTGCATATTTTCACGGTCAATAGTCTTTGGGAGAATATCTCAGAAGCAATAAACTTCTCGTTGATAAAAAAGTTGGACACATCAAGCCATACGTATCATACAACATCGCACCTAGTTCTGCCGAACGATCTTCGTAGCGAAATAAACACTTTAGAGATTTCAGGCGGAGCAATTCCGACGAGGAGTATCAGCGAGTTCGACGCTACGGGACATATATATCTAGCTCTCCTGTGGTATTTAAAACGAAAGACTTACATTCTTTAGCTTTTAAAAGACTGAAGCTAAAACCTAAATAAAACTACTGGAAATCATAACATAAAATATCAAAATTAAATAAGAAGCAGAGAATTCTCTTAAACAAATTTCTTAAATAAATAAATAAATGAAATTAAAATATAATAAAACATACTGTGAAAAAGACTGGGTCACTAACACTGCTCTGGCGTACGCCCGAAGTTATTGAAGACTTCTCTCTATTTTTTACATTGGTACCAATATCTTTATGCCTCTTGATATTTGAACGTAAATCAACCAGCGGAAAAATGCTCCTGCCAGAGTGCAAAAAAGGCGAATACGTTCCGCTTTGAAAAAAAACTCTGACAGGAAAGTGTGGAACCATCTGCCTCAATCCCCATTCCGCCTCCGTCACCAAACATTTTTGCATCCGAACATATTCACGCTCTTTTAACACAGGACATTCTACATTCTGTTACCCAGTCTCTGTTTGTAGTTAAGCCTTCGTACTCAGCATCTCATTGCCACTGTTTATCTAGAGGGGATAGACAAAATAATGTAACACCTGTACTTACTTGGGAATGGTTCATTAATAATTGGTTGGACCCCCATTTGCTCGTAATGCAGTTGCGATTCTTCTTGGAATACTGGCGTATAGTGGTTGTATGTTATCCTACTCTTCGAACAGAACCTCTTCTAGTTCCTGTACTGACGAGGGAGGCGGAAATCAGCTCCGGAGTCTGCGCTCCAATACCACCCACAAGAGTTCGACAATGTTCAAGTCCGGGACTGTGCTGGCCCGGGCAAGATGCTGCAGTTCAGTTGCATGTTCCTCATATGACGATTGCACAGTCCTGGCTGTGTGAATGGATGAATTGTCGTCCTGAAATATGGCATCATTGTTGGAGAACAATATTTGAATCATGGGTTGCGCCTGATCACCTAAAATGTTTATGCAATCGTTGGCTGTTGCACGGCCTTTGAGAGTAGTGATGCAAACAGCAGAATGCCATGATATAGCTGCCCACACCATCACACTTCCACCTCCATGCTCAACCGTTGGAATCGAGAATTCCGGATTGTAGGCTTCTTTGGCGTTCTCCAGACATAAATCAAGCCCGATGTTGGAAATAATGAAAGCGTTGACTCCTCCGACCATATAACGTGTTTCCACTGATCAACCGTTCAGGATTTATGCTCCTGACATCATGTTTTCGCCTTTTTTGCGTTGGTTGTCGTCACTAATGGTTTCGGCATAGCAGCTCGTCCATGAATATTCGCTTTATGGAGTTCTCGGCGGACAAGTGTCGATAGATGATGGGGTCTCGAAGATAGCTATGTAGCTCTGCAGTCACTTTACCCGCCGTAGTTTTGTGTTGTTCTGGCACAATTCGTGTTACCGTACAACCTATGTTATTTAATTTTGATTTGCGCCCACTATTACGTTTACACGATGATGTCTTTTCGCGTTTTATGTAAGCTGTCATGGCCGTTGAAACATTGGCTCTTGAAACATTCAATAAGTTGGCTGTCTTGGTTACTGATACTCCTGCTAATCGGATCCCCACAATCTACCTTCTTTGGAACTCTGTCAGGTTTTTCATTGCACGTGGACCTCTGCCTCTGAATGCGAATACGAAGTGTGCACTACCTGCACTCACGCCTAGTACGTACTGATCACGCACAGTCCAGCGCGACACGTACCTTACCTGCGTTGTTGACCGTCAAACACAAGCATCCCGTTACTATTACTGTTCACATTATTTTGCCTATCCCCTGTATGTCTCTCACCCACTGTCTCCTTCCTCTCCAAATGATTTACAGTACATCTCATTGTCACTGTCTCCTGTTGTCTTTCTTTGCCACTATCATTGTCTCCACCATTCCATCATTCCCACTCCCATTGTCTCGGCAACTAAAAAATTCTTGCCGGTCCAACTTATTTTTTCCCCTGTACCCACGTGTTTAAATTTTCGGCCCACAACACATGTTTCATTTCATCCGTCTCCAATCACTTTTCCTCCCACTGCTTCTATCTCTAGCTATCACTTTTTCTCTTTTATTGCCACTGTCTCTCACTGACCATTAATGTGTCCTCTCTCTTTGGCCGCCACTGCTCTTGCCACAATCCATCTCTCTGTCGCTTTCCCTGCCACTTTCTGTCTCCCGCCATCACTGCTTCCTCTCTCTCTTTCTCTCCCACTGGCACTGTCTCCTCTCTCTTCCACCGTCTCTGTCTCTCTCCTATTCTCTTTCAGCACAGAAAAGTGCGAGTACGTTACATCCCAAAATTTTTGGTGAGGAAGGCGGAACGAGGATTGTGACAGCTGGTTTCCCACTTTTCTACCAGAGTCTTTTAAAGAGATTTTGAAGAACAACATATTGGTCTTTTCTGCACTCCCACAGGAGAATTTTTCCGCTGATTCACTTCTTTCCCTCTACAGCAGGTTGCACTCCTTATATAAAACGAATTTTATAGGTCAGTAAATTTTTGACAGTTTATTTACATAATTTGACACATTTATATACTTTGACTCACATAAACAACGAATAAGTACGGTATGCATATTATAAGGTTAATACAAAATCGTTTGCTTCACATTTTTTCTGTATATTTTGTTCATCACTCGAAATTTATCGAAAACGCTCGCTTACGATTTATGTGTTAAACGAGTAAGTTGCAGTCTTTCCAGTTTTACTAAATTTTTTGCAGCTATTTAATTCAGTTTCAGGTATGTTAAGGCTCTTTTCAGCCCATTTTTTTTGTCACTGCATTGCCACTTTTGGCATATTTGAATAGGTGTGAACTGTCCATTACACAGTGCCAGTGTGTCATAAAGATTTATTGGTGAAAAAATGCTGACTGAAAACATAGTTTGGCTATCACAGAACCCTGGCGATAACGTTAGAACCCTTGCCATATGTACACTATGACAGTTAAAACTACATTTACCCCTCAAACTGGATATTATGCGCATATTTTACGTGCGTTTGTACGGTAATTTTGAACCACCGAATTTTGGTAACGGATAATGATAACGAAAAAAAGATTCAAAGCTACCCGAGAACGTTTTTTTAAGAACGTGTGGTAAAAGTTTCATCGATTTTCCATGAACGTAAATTATAAAAATAGCCATCCCCACAATTGGTACTTTTAGTAGCCAAAAATCAGTGTTTTTCGGCTGTATCTTGATAACGGATACTGATTTTCGAAAACGGGAAAATGACCTTTGTAGATGAATATCTAAGAATGTACAGTTGAAATTTGAGCCTTTTCTATGTTATTTAGATAATTGTTGCACACTGTGCAAAAATGATTAAAAACCGCTTCACTCCGGTTTTTTGCATCTCGATAACGGATAATGATGTTGAAAGAAGTCTCGAAGTTCGCAGTGAATATCATCTTAACAAAACATGGTGGAAGTTCTGTCAATCTGCCATGAACAGAAGTTAGAGAAGTGACCATCCCCACAATTGGTAATTTTAGTACGAAAAAATCATGGTTTTTCGGGATTTTCTCAGAAACCGCATATGAACAAATGGTGCTTTTATCGGCCGCCTAATGCAAAAGAACCAACAAATTTACACATGAACCATGGTCCTTGCTTTCGGTGCGGTGACTTGCGTGCCCCAGCAATACAGATAGCCGTACCGAAGGCGTAACAACAACTGAGGGGTAACTCAACAGAGGCCACGCAAACGTGTGGTTCCTGAAGAGGGGCGGCAGCCTTTTTAGTAGTTGAATGGCAACGGTCTCGATGGTTAACTGAACTGCCCTTGCAGCACAACCAAAACGACTACAGCTGTAATTTTTCCCGAAGGCATGTACCTCTTTTGTATTATTATATGATGATGGTGTCCTCTTGGATAAAATATTCCCAAGGTAAAATAGTCCCCAATTCGAATCTCCGGGCGGGGACTACGCAAATGGATGTCGTTATCATGAAAAACAAAACTGGAGTTCTACGGATCGGAGGGTGGAATGTTAGATTCCTTAATCGGGGATTTAGGTTAGAAAATTTAATAAAGGAGATTGACAGGTTGAAGTTAGATAAAGTGGGAATTAGTGACGTTCGGTGGCAGGAGAAAGAGGACTTCTGGTCGGGTGAATATAGCGTTATAAATAAGAAGTCGAATAGGTGCACTGCAGGAGTGGGTTTAATAATGAATACGAAAATAAGAATTCGGATAAACTACTACGGAAGGCATAGTGGGCGAATTGTCGTAGCCAACATAGTAGTACAAGTTTATATGCCAACTAGCTCCGCAGATGGTGAAGAAATTGAAGAAATGTATGATGAGTCAAGAGAAATTTATGGAATTTTCCGTCGGTTCTTGGCGGTACATAGACATACTGGGTGGTTATAATTAAACTTTCCCTATTTAACACATTATAACACAGACACCAATAACTGTATGAGTATCAAACATGGTAGCATTAATGTCCAGAGTATGGGGTGCATGATTTCCTCGCGTCACAGCGCCACCGTCCAGTTCAAACTATAGCCACCAGGTGCCGTGATCAGTCATCGTGATTCATAGTCTCACACACCTAACCAGTCGCAGTCAACATGAGCTTGGACAAAAGGAGCAAGGCATTATTGGGGAAGCTCAATTATCAAAACAACAGTAATGCTGCAGCTGCACTTCAAGAATATCGCAGGCAGAAAGGATTATAGAAGGGTCCTCTTTCTCCACCTGCTGTGCGGAGCATGATGAAGAAGTTCGAATCAACTGGAGAAGTGGGCGTCGCTCCGGGAAGAGGCCGACGACCTGTTGCACCACAGGTGGTTGAAGAAATCACTGTTGCTATGGCAGACAATGCTGCGTTCAATTCCAGATCGTCAGGCTGTGAGCGTGCTATGTCACGACATTTGAACATCCCGAGGTCCACTGCACAGAAGGTGCTTCGAACCATTCTCAAATGGTATCCGTACAAGATCCATATCGTACAGCAGCTTGCACCACAGGACGCACAAACGACGTGTTGACTTCGCTCTCCACTTTCTTGCAAGGATTGAAGTTGACGAGGGCTGGCCCTGGACCATCCTATTGTAAGAGGTCCATGATTTAAGAATTTGTTGTTAGCGCATTCGAGCAGATGTAATTTCGATGGATTGCTCACGCGCTGCCTGCGATATGTAAGGTATAAGAGAATCTCAGACCAAAGAGCAGTGTTGACTGCAGTAGGAACTGTGTAGCAGTTGGAGTAAGTAGTTGCTAGCGAGCAGTCTGGTGTATCGTGTTGGCTGGGCCAGTCGTGTGCAGCGATGGCGGTGTCTGAGCGGTATAATATAAGGTAAAAGCAGCCTCGCGCATATGTAGTATTGTTAAATCAAGTCCCATGTAAATGTTTTAAAAAAATCTCGTAATAATAATCTTTCTCATAAAAAGTAACTTCTGACGATCATTCATTTCAATTTAAAGAATTTACTAATTTCTCCAATCCATGGTCATCCCGATTATTGAAAAGAAAAATCAGTTGTTTCCTTTTATAGATGACAAACCTATCAGCCAGCATTGCACAGGGCTGTGCCAGAATAATTTCTTATAGGAGCAGATATATATGCGTTATCCGGCGACCTTATTGAGGTAAGAATTTTCAATTTTTTCAGAATGACCTTTCAGGGCCATGACGCAGCACTGCTGACGTCCAAAATTTACCAGGTTAAATTGACAGTCAATTATTGAAAGGTTATAAGTGAGAGACAATTTTTTTATTGAGAGATTAGTCACATTTTACTGTTGAGAGGTTTAGGAATTTTTCTGTTTTGAGGTTACACTAAATGTGAATGAATATTGTGGAGAGCTTGCACTTGGCGACAACCGGCCAGGATCGTATTTTCTTTGTGGATTTCTGAGAGGTAGTCAGTTATATATCTGCTCTTGTTTACGTAATTTTAAATGTAGTTTGCATCTGGTGCAACGCATTTACTAACTTGTCACTCTTTCTTTCACAGGTCATCGGCAATTTATTGCTCTTTGTTGTAATTGTATTTGTTCCATTTTTGCTTTGACTTTGATTGATTTTGTGCTTAGTTTTGATTTGTGAAAATGCCGCGAAAAACTGTTTACAGTACATCGCGATGTGCAATGAGTGAAAAAGCTGACTCGAATAATTTGACCGATCATACTAGCGACAGTCAGTGTAATAGTGATAATCCTCTAATTACAAATAATCAGTGCGTGCCGATCACTAGTAACGATTTTAATGCTAATGACGAGCAAACAAATTCAATTGTGTCCTCTGTTAATTTAACGACAATTGATGACGCGGCACTTTCCGTTACAATGAACGCTGCCCAGTTTAACACACCTGATTTGCAAAATTTACACAGTGAACAGATAAATATTTCTAACGAAAGTGAACAATATACACAAACCACGCCAAATTTATTTGATTCCGATGTAGTGACCAACAGTGCACATCCGATTGGCGAACCTTTTTGTGAATCAGACAATGACCAAATGGTTACCGGTAAACAAAACGTGACACATGCAGATACACCATCACACAGCACAGAGAATACAGCAGCTAATTTTGGCATGGATCGATTTATGGCATTATTGCTACAACTTAATGAAAATCTCAAACAGTCGAATGAAAAACACGACAGGTCGATCGAACAAATTAATGAGAACTTTAAACAGATTAATGAACAGATTACAGCCGTTGCCGTGCAATGTCATGATACTAAAGAACAATTACGTGAGGAAATTAAGGCTTGTGCTAGGAACAGTAGTGAAGAAATTAGATCTGTGGCACAAGAATTGAGTAATACACATGCAGCCACAAGCAAATTACTTAGAGATGAAATAAGTGCAGTCGCTAAACAATGTTCTGAAAACGCAACACAGTTACGCGACGAGTTTAAATTAATGTCATCAGAACTTCCACGCACACTGGATGCGAAAGTAGACACGAAATTTGAACAACAAAACAGCCAAATTGACGAACGTTTTAATCACCACCTACAAAGCAGTGAAACGCGTTACCGTAAATTTATACAGGAACAGAACAAAGTAAAGAAACAAGTTATGGAAACAATTACTGCACACAGACAGGAAGATAAGCGTAAATTATTTACGAAAGCAAAAACATACGTAGACAACAATATTGCTACAGTATCAGATGAAATCAAACAGCTGAACACCGAATTGCATGATGAAATCTCCGATCTTAAAACAAAAACACACACACACACACAGTAGACTTTCAGACAGTGACCAACAGACTTGAACAATTAGAATTAATACAGGACCCCAATGCCATCAAAGCAGACGTTAAGAAATTGAACAAAACCACCCGTAAAATCCAAAAACAAATTAATGTTTGTGACACAAAAAATGACAATCAGGTAAAAGCACTGACTGAAAAATTTGATGAATCGGCCATTCGTATTGACGTTATCGAAAATAACAATGACACCAAATCAGACGATACGTCACCAATTTCGTTCAATCAAACACCCGAATTCCAAAACTTACAGCAGACAATCAGTGAGATAGGTTCGACCAATAATACATTACGTAGAAAATTGTCATCTTTACAGCAAGAAGCGACAGAAATGGTAAATGTTTCAGCCTCTAACACGGCACAGCATACGCCACATTCCGAAGATTTCTCACACTCACACAGCCTATATAATTTAGGTAATTTACAGAGAGTACGTGACTTAGATTCCGAACAGTCACAGACAAACAGATTATCATACAATCCTAAACCAGTTCACACATTCAGAGACGATAACGTTGATTATAAGCAATTTTTATCCGTGAAAAAATCTAAGGTATTTAAAAATGACAGAACACAGAGTCACGCTTTGGACTGGATACAACAATTAGGCTTCGCATTTTCACCGGCATTGCCTGTAATGCAGAAACTAGAATTGGCCTGGATACAACAATTTGTTTTCGAATTTTCACCGGCGTTGCCTGTAACGCAGAAACTAAAATTTATTTGCAGAGTGTAAAAGACCTCAGGGGATTCATTGCACTTCGATGAATATGTGCCGTAGCGTGCACAGGGCCCCGAGCCATAGTAATGCTATTTCATCTTTAGTTTTCTGCACTGCTGCCTTCTCTTTTACTATCCTTTATATCTATCAAAACAACTCTTCAACTATCGATCTAGCTATGATTAGAAACGTGTAAAGAAAACCCGATATGACAAGTTTTACCGAAAGAGACAATTTTCCTTAGACACTCCAGAACTACCAGCGTAATTTTAATGAAAGACAGAAGTTTAATCATCAGTATATACAAAATTTTCAGCAATCGCAAACACATTTTGGCAACAATAGAGGCTTTTCCCCACAACAGCATCAAAACCAGCAGGTTAATATACCTAACCAACAATGTAGTCAGCAAGGTCAACCAAGCTTTAATGTATCGCCGCCTACACGTATAGCGTCGGCTCCACCAAACAGTAACACACAGCAAGGAAATCAGTACGTACAGAAAACACATCATTTCAACTCCTATCGCAATGCGCCGTAGAGCAACGATTATTATGACAGACGTAAAAGTAAAGAACACAATTTTCAGCGTACATTTAATAACAGTAGGTCTTACCAGCAGCAAAATCATCCGCAACAACAGATTATCATGAATGAACCAGACAGTCGGTATCATCCCGAACCTAATACGTCAGGAAGAAATAACAGAACAGTACAAACAGTTGAAATGCCACAGCATCCTCCCGCAAATAACAGCACGTCAGAAAGAATTTGACTAGATACAGTACAGGTTGCATCTTCCAGCAACGTAAGCCATACTTTTGACACACAGAATCTAGTTCACGAAAATATTATTAGTTTTGACGACATCTGATATACACTTTTGCATGAAAGACAGAATCACAACGTATGTAGACAACATCGTTATTGCATAAGCTAACTGGTCTGAACATAATCTGATTCTGGAACAACTGTTGCAAACTTTTCGTGCACAAGGACTCACAGTTAATCTTAACAAATCGCACTTTGGCAAAACTTCCATAAAATTTCTTGGACACGTAATTTCAGCAGAAGGCATTGTGCCTGACCCGGAAAAACTTCAAGCTTTACGTGACATTATTGTTCCAACGACGAAGAAACAACTACGCAGCTTTCCGGGATTAATTAACTTTTTCCGTAAATTTATTCATTACTCTGCTTTAGACAGCCCTAGATTATGCCAACTAACGGGTAAAAACACTATTTGGTCCTGGGATAGCCAAGCACAGTCTGAATTTGCTAATCTGAAACATGCTTTGTTGAATGCACCACTTTTATCACACCCAGATCTTACTAGAAATTTTTTCATTGCCACCGACAGTTCTAACACCGCTTTAGGCGTACACATTTTTCATGAAATTGAAGAAGACGGTACTACAGTAATTAAAAACATCGCCTTTGCAAGTCGCATTCTGTCACCTGCTGAACGCAATTATTCTGTTACAGAACTTGAAACATTATGTGTTGTATGGGCATTTACGAGATTTCGGCATTTTCTTTACACAGATCATAGAGCTATACAGTTTTTACTTTCCGCAAAATTTACACACGACAGGTTAAGCAGATGGAAACTTTATTTACAGGAATTTAATTTTACAATTGTTCACATCCCCGGTACACAAAATGTTGTAGCAGACGCACTATCCCGTTCTCTCAGCAACAATCAGCAAGACATCGCAACCAACTTCCGCCAAGCAAATTTTAGCGTCAGGTATATTCAACAAGTCGCATTTGAAAATTTCATTTCGTCGTCATTACGAGACATAGCACAGGAGCAGAGCAAAGAAAACGTATGGAAAGAAGTTAAACACCTTTGGCAAGATAAGAATAATGTTACCATTAGAAACCATTACACTGTACGCAATCACATTCTGTTTCGCCGCTCTCACCCTGACATCAACAATTGGTCACTATGCATTCCTGACGAACTTGTTAACAAATTAATTTGGTATACTCATTTAAGTTACGCACATTATGGAGCCATAAAATGTTTTCTTATACTGAAACAGAACTGTTATTTTACGAACATGGTGAAAGGTATTCGACGAGTTTTAGCGTCATGTAAAATCTGCCAGAAAGCTAAATCAGACACGACTTCACATATTCCTCCGTTACATCCCATTGTACCCGTTAAATTGAGACACATGGCCGCTGTAGACATTTTTGGACCGATTCCCAGAACTAATAGAGGTTTTTGCTACATGTTTGTCGCTGTTGAACTCACTTCGAAATTTGTTACCTCCAGTCCGTTACGCAAAGCTACTGCTAAATTTATTTCGAATGCATTTGTAAAACATTTTTTATTCCATGTAGGGCATGTATTGAAAGTAATTTCCGACCATGGACCACAATTTCGATCTGCAATATGGACATGTGTATTACGAGCTAGAATCATTTCTCCGATCTATATATCCAGGTATCACGCTTCTTCGAACCCTTCTGACGATTGATGAAAGAAATTGGTAAACTGTGTAGAATATACTGCCATAAAAAATATATTGATTGGGATACACACATACTCTCATTCCAGGATGTAATTAACTCCATACCAAATGAATCTACTATGCTATCTCTGACT
Source organism: Schistocerca piceifrons (assembly GCF_021461385.2). Lineage (NCBI taxonomy): Eukaryota > Metazoa > Arthropoda > Insecta > Orthoptera > Acrididae > Schistocerca > Schistocerca piceifrons. Next base: position 385,106,196 of record NC_060141.1, read on the forward strand.
GTTATATTGAAAAATGTTGAACCACCCAACAAAATTAAAGAATTAGTATCTTTTCCTACATCTCGTCGACTACGCCACCATGAAATAATTGATATTGCACTCAACAACATCAAACGTGCCGCAGAGCGCCGGAGAAGACAGCAAAAACAGGTTTGTACACGCCGTGACTTTCACATAGGACAGAAGATATTAGTACGTACACACTATTTATCCAACAGAGGAAAGAGTAGATGCAGTAAATTTGAGCTTCTATACGCAGGTCCATATAGAATTCGCAGCATTCCTCACCCCAATGTAGTACACGTCGAAACTTTGAGAACCAGAAAAAGCAAGGGCAATCACCATATTTCCAATATTAAACCCTTTATTGAATGAACATACTTTATGATTTGTCGCACTGTAATGCCATTTGCAGATATTTATATGAACACTTACTGATGATTATCATATTTTGTCCCGGCAAGTGCCTGGCAAGGTAAGGTTAGCAGGTCGCTTTTCTTGTCGTTATGTATCAGACCGTGCACATTTTCGATTTTTTGTGTATGAATGGTTGTTTTCCTATCGAAAGTAGAATTTTTGTTTGTATGTACTATCTAATCTTTAAGATATAACAAACACCAGTTGACTTTGACATTTTGCCTTATGATATTTCAACATCGTGATTATTTTACATTTTTGCTAGTACATTATGATACTGTGTGTACATTTTTTGCGCTTTAAAACTGTCTATGTTTTTGACCTAATACGTTTTCTGTCATGCTATGCTGTATGCTTAATTATATCACTAGAAACAAGTTTTTATCTAATGGGTATATGATTTAAATGCAAGATATTAATCCTTATTCATCATTTTCAGAAACCAATAACGTGTACAAGAAATAAATTAAACAAACCACAGTGGTTTACTCTGAAATGGAAATTTTACCATCGGAATGAACGAAAGAAAATGCAATATCTTGTCATGAAGAGTAAATGGATCAGCAAGCATTAACCAGAATATACTATACACATCGTATGATAGCAGTCTTGAGTAATTATTTTTCTTTCAGAATACGAGGTGATTGAGCAAGCTGTCAGACAGAACTGCAGATGTTAATTTTGGTGATGAAATATGCTAGAAGTAAGAAACTCTATACTATGAATAGTTGTATGAAGTAAATGGTAATTTGAATAATGAATAATGAAGTGTCTATTTTTTGCAGATGATAATAAATGATGATGAATAGTTATATGAAGAATATGGTAATATGAACAATGAAGTTTTTCTTTGCAGGTGCTGATAATGATGAAGTTGTGGTAATATGAATAATGAAGTTTTTCTTTGCAGATGATGATAATGATGAAGTTTATATATTTACTATTAGTTAAGAGATGCTATGTAGTTATTTAAGTATTTGTTGCAGTTCCTTTTGACAGTATGTCTTATGTCACATAGTATAATGACTGAATGTTTTAGGAAAGACAGCTACAGTACACACATATTGAGTACACATTTCCTTACCTGTTAATTCGAAGTTCACTACTTTTCAGCATAATATACATTTTTTTCTTTCAGCTCAATAATCCACTTTGTATTTTTTTTCCAACAGAAGCTTTTCATGATATGAATATGCTATAAGCAATTAATTATTAAATCTGTTCTAGTACTTGCATTTTTTTTACCCAGTTGTGTCTATCATTGATGAATGTGATCACATATACTGTACTTGTTTCATAACCTTGCTACAGCTGACTCATGATGAATGACGTTATTAATCCTTATTTCCAGCAATAAGTCAAAAGCATATATTTTCATGCCCCAGCAATTATCGATCCCAACGCAATGCATTGCTAGCACAAAAAAAATTATTACCAGTCCCAGCTATTACCAGTATACATCCAAATAATGCTACCACTTTAATATATATTTCTAGTCCTAAATATAATGCAAATTTCTCAGATGTATTGAATCCATTATATCTATGTATTATTGGACCACAGACCTTGAGTAATAGTTACAGTGTGTTACATTTTAAATATGTCCTATGTCACTTGAATGATGAGTTCTGAGTAATACTGAAGGATGCTTTGTAATAATGCATAAGTGCTATGCCAATAATTTCTGTAAATAATATTTTTGTTATATTCTATAACTGCTATGCCAATAATTAACTCATGTTTTGAATGATGACTTGTGAATAATACCGAATAATGTTTTGTAAAACTATATGTATACTTTGTAAGTGGCCAATGAGTGCCAATAATTACTGCAATCAGATGAGTTATGAATAGTGTTTTGTAATACTCAATACTTGGTACATGTTTAGTAACTGGCCAATGAATGCCACTGTTTACTGTAATATGATGACTTATGTATAAATGCTATGCCATTAATTAACTCTAGCTTTGAATTATGACTTCTGAATAATGCATAAAAATGGTTTGTAACTGGCCAATGAGTGCCAATAATTACTGTATATAGATGACTTATGAATAATGTTCTGTAATAATTACTGTAATAAGATGACTTATGAATACTGTTCTGTAATACTCCATACATAGTACAGAAATGTTTAGTAACTAACCAATGAGTGCCAATAATTATTCAAATTGGTTGATACACTGATCTAATTCTCAATGATGACTAGCATAAGACTTAATGTCCTTCACCTTCTGACCTAATTACCACCAATTACTGCAATATCCGTTTGTCCTGTCCATCCTCATGATCATGGAGCACTATATTTGGTTTTTGCACTAACTCTACGTTGATGTAATAATATGGATTCTACAAGAATGTGGTGTTGACGTACCAAGCTGTCCACCACCTTGAGCGATGGAGATGTTATTATGGTCCTACTGTTTGGTGTACCTAGTGTCCTACCAAAATGATAACATACAATATTGATGCAACATTTCAGTGTCTTGGCTACACTGATTAATACTTCAGGGAAGAGAACTTCAGGTTGTCTCACTTGGTGTTGAGCTTCTGTAGAAAGATATGGACTTTCAGTGCAGCTACGTGCAACCTACTGTGCTACAACCATGATGCAATCCTTCCCATTCCTTTCCTAGTTCTTGTAAAATGGCAAAGACTTATACAGTGCGTTTAAATTCTTGTAAAATGATAAAGACATATACAGTGCGTGTGCACTTCATTTCATTTGTTAATAAGATCAGTTGTCCTAAATATGCTAAAGACTTCTACAGTGCGTGTGCACTTTATTTCACTCCTTGATATGTTTAATTGTTATCAAAATGCTAAAGAGTTTTACAGTGTGTGTGCACTTTATGTCATTTGTTAATATATTTTGTACTCAGTGCGTGTGCACTTTATTTCACTCCTTCATATTTCTAATTCATGTAAAAATGCTAAAGACTTTTATAGTGCGTGTGCACTTTATTTATTTAGTTCTTGTAAAAAAATGCTAAAAACTTTTACAGTGCGTGTGCACTTTATTTATTTAGTTCTTGTAAAAAAATGCTAAAGACTTATACAGTGCGTGTGCACTTTATTTCATCTGTTAATATGATTAGTTGTCCCAAATATGCTAAAGACTTTTATAATCTGTGTGCACTTTATGTAATTTGTTAATATATTTTGTACTCATTGCATATACATTTTGTCATGTTCTGAACTCTGTGCTTGTGCACTCTATTTCATTTTTTATTATGTTCCGCACTTATCTGTAATGTATATACTCTGTGACTGTAGACTTAGTAACTAAATAGATTATAGAAAAATTTGTTGCTCATGGCAAGTCCAATTGACTCGCCATCGCTGCCAAATTTTTGCCCCCCCCAGTGGAGGGTTATGTAAGAGGTCCACGATTTAAGAATTTGTTGTTAGCGCATTCGAGCAGATGTAATTTCAATGGATTGCTCACGCGCTGCCTGCGATATGTAAGGTATAAGAGAATCTCAGACCAAAGAGCAGTGTTGATTGCAGTAGGAACTGTGTAGCAGTTGGAGTAAGTAGTTGCTAGCGAGCAGTCTGGTGTATCGTGTTGGCTGGGCCGGTCGTGGGAGCGATGGCGGTGCCCCAGCGGTATAATATAAGGTAAAAGCAGCCTCGCGCATATGTAGTATTGTTAAATCAAGTCCCATGTAAATGTTTTAAAAAAATCTCGTAATAATAATCTTTCTCATAAAAAGTAACTTCTGACGATCATTCATTTCAATTTAAAGAATTTACTAATTTCTCCAATCCATGGTCATCCCGATTATTGCAAAGAAAAATCAGTTGTTCTTTTTAGACATGACAAATCTATCGGCCAGCATTGCACTCGGCTGTGCCAGAAAAATTTATTGTAAGAGCAGATATATATGCGTTATCCGGCGACCTAATTGAGGTAAGAATTTTCAATTTATTCAGTATGATCTTACAGGGCCATGACGCAGCACTGCTGACGTCCAAAATTTACCAGTTTAAATTCACAGTCAATTACTGAAAGGTTATAAGTGAGCCATAATTTTATTCAGAGATTAGTCACATTGTATTATTGGTAGGTTACGGAAGTTTTCTGTTGGGAGGTTACGCTAAATGACAATGCTAGAACTATATTTTTTACTGTTGGGAGGTCATTAAATAAATATCTTTGGGAGGTTACACTAAACGTGAATGTTATTCATATGTATTATTATTTTATTTTGTGGGGAGGTTACACTATGGACAGCCGAAGCTCGTTTTCTCTGACGGCTCAGGTGAAACAGAATTGCCAAGATTGTGGAGATCTTCACTGTTGGATTGGCCCCTTTTGTAGCAGTAATGGTACCGCTATATAATGATATGATTTACGGTAGCAGCACAGTAAAAGTGTTTCAGTTGATTCAGCATTATTTCTCTTCCCCATGCCCTTGATATTAATGCTAGCAAGTTTGGTACTCATACGGTAATTAGTTTCAGTGTTATAACGTCTTAAATAGGGAAAGTTTAATTGCAACCACCCGGTATTAATAACTTGAGCACACAATATTAAAGTTCCACAATAATAATTATTTAATTAAATAAACATTACTGTGGAACATTAATACTATGTATTCAACTTATTAATCTGTCTATGTTCCTCCATGAACCGACGGAATATTCCATAAACATTAACAAATGTGTTGCTGTAGCTCAATTATCCACGACATGCAACAGGTTAGTGAAACGAAAGTCTAAAGTCACACAACATATCTGGTTAAATCGCGAGCGTTTAAAACTAAACATTACTCCAAAATACGTGATTCTGAAGTCAAGAAGTACCATACACCCAGCCAAGAAAGCTCTCCGTGTTACCCAGGGGACGTGGGACAATGAAGAAATGAAAAAAAGGGTATGTGGTGCTTGATAAAATGTGTTTTACATTTGAAAGTTGTTCACATGGCTATTACGTACTCCTACAGCCTTTTGAATTCGACGTATTTAATAAAGCACTCTGGAGAAGATTCGCTTACCATAATAAACCTGATGTGCCTCCGTCAGTAAGTTAAAATCGAACAGTTCTTTCAACTGAAACGAGCACCAACAACCACTAAACGTCATCAATTTGCAGAACATGTCATTAACCTATCAAATCTAAATTTCTCTTCTGGTGAATCCCAAATTTTAAATAAGGGAATTAAATATGCTCCGAAATCCAACATATTCGAAAAACAACTAGACAGACGAAAAGTGGATCTCGAATATACTTTGTCAGACGAAATATCTGGTGGCTCTTGAACTAAAAACTAAATACAGATATGTTCAACGCTAGTTGTAGGGAGCAAATAGTGTTGTCCACATCAATGAAAAAACTGTCTTCTCAAGATAGTAAAACCACCAGAGGTGACAATGGGAGCAGTCTAGTGTTAGTAAGTCAGAAAATATTTAAAAAGCGTTTACATTCCTCAACCCTGTAGAGTTCCCTGATTTATCTAACGCCCCCACAATGAAATATGCTATGGAAGTGAAGAAACTTAATAAAACCTGCAAACCAGTATTTACTGACAATGATTCCAAATACGTGACAAACATGAATCCAACAGCACCCAGACTTTGTGGGTTAGCAAAGCTTCACAAAGAAGGTGTTCAGTAACACCTGTAGTGTCTTTAGTTTCAGCACCTTGCCATAAATTAACAAAAGAGTTAGATTCACTAACTAAAACAAAAACTAAATTTCAAATAAAATTTGGAATACTTAACTGACTTGCATTAGTGAAAAAATTAAAAGACCTACCCATTCCACCTGGTGCAAAACTCATTCGAGTTAGCATCCTGTTTTCCAATATTCCTGTTACAGAAGCAATCGAAAAGTTTAACAGAACTGTTACATAAAACCAGAGCAAATCCAATAGAGACAAAAGATACAAGGATGGCAACTGAAACACACTTAAAGTAAAATTATTTCCAATTTCAACAGACTGTACCGTCAATCAGAAGAGTTAGCAATCGGTTGCCCACTGAGTCACTTATTAGCTGAAATGTATATGGATAATTTTCAGCAAACATTTTTAGATGAAGAGTCTCTAAGTTCTTAAATCCAGTACTGAAATAGGTATGTAGACAGTGTTTATGTCTTGTGGACAGTTACTGCCAGAAAAATAATTTCTTCCGACATTTGAATTCATATAACAGCTAAATCAAGTTTACACTGGAGTTGGGAGGAGACTTTATCAACCTTTTAGACCTCACCATTGACATCAATAAGCATCAGCATTCATTTAAGACATAGAGGACAGTAACTTCAACAGACACACTAAAGCCTTCCACTTGATGGTGCACCACTTACTATATCTACCACAAACTAAACCAGATTTTGAAAATGAATTGAAAACAATTAGAGAAATGGAATGCAGCAATGATTATAGTCCTGCCCTAATAGTCAATATCCTCAGTAAAAAGAAGAGACTGAGGATAACAGCACTTCTTTATCCAACTCAGACAGCATAAACCCACACTGCTAACGAATGGTCCCCTATGCTACAATATATGTCGGTAGGGCTTCACAAGTTCTTGCCAGGAAAGTAAAATCCAGGAAATGTATTCCAGCATTTTACTCTAGGAATACTGTTGCCCATAATCTTTTCAACAGTAAAGGTAAGATTTCACCTTTCAAACAGTGTGGAATTTATATTATTTCCTGCAGTTTGTGTGGCAAATTATATGCAGGTCAATCAGGTAGGACTGTAACTGCTAGGCTGACTCATCCTGAAAGGAGTTAGAGACTGAAAAAGAAAGATTCCACGTTTGTTGATCACGCTCTGAATAATGTCATTCGTATAATGTGAAATGTTGAGTTCTCTTAAAGGAACTAAAAGCAGAAAACTAACATTACTTGAAATTCTGGCCATTAATAAACACCAATCAAAAAATCCTGGCCTGGTACTTAATGACCAAACGCAGTTCCATTACTCACACTTATTAAAATAGCAGCAGCCAGTTATTGTTTCTCTCGCAATTAGATTATAAGCTTGTTATAACTGTTTCACATCCAGGTTACATAGACTTTTTTCTCCCCTCCTCCCTCCTTTTTTTCGGTCTGTTCATCACTGTTACCAGTTTATCTATATGACATTTTAGCCTGTGTCATCACTCACTTGTATAACATATTAGGCTTATGCATTCATGTAGTTCAAATATTTGAATATTCTGCAATATGAGTATTTATTCATTCAGAGTCTCTTTAGGTATTGCGTTAGGCTTGTGTTTTGTATCGGTATAGTTGTAAAATGTCACATATCTTTGTACAACAATCTTAGTACAGCTATCAATTCTCGCTGAAGTTGTGTGAACTATCTTATATGATATTAAGTCAAGGATTAAGAAACCGAAAGCTGATTCATAACAAACTATTAAATAAACATTATTGTAGAATATTAATACTTCGTATTCAAGTTATTAATAAAAGAAAATATTCACATAGTCAAGGGAGACGAAAATATAATTGTGATGGAGCACTGGGATTCGATAGTAGAAGAGCAAGAAAAGTTAAAGTAGCTAATGAATATGGACTGAAGGAAAGGAATGAAACAACAACCTGCCTGGTAAAATTTTGCACAAAGCACAATTTAATCATCGTTAAACTTGGTTTAAAAATCATGAAAGAAGGTTGTACACGTGGAGAGACCTGGAGACACCGAAAAGTTTCAGGTTGACTATATTATCCTTAGACAGATTTCGGAACCAGATGTTAATTTGTAAGATAATTCCAGGCACAGATATGGACTCTGACCATAATTTGTTGGTTATGAACTATAGATTAAAACTAAAGAAATAGCAAAAAGGCAGGAAGTTAAGAAGATGGGACCTGGATAAGTTGAAAGAACCAGAAGTTGTTGAGTTTCAGAGAGAGCATTACGCAATGGTTGACAAGAGCAGCGGAAAGGAATACTTTAGAAGATGAATGGGTGGTTTTACGAGATGAAAAAGTGAAGGCAGCAGAGGATCAAATACGTAAAAAGAGAGGGTGGAGCAGAAATCCTTGGATAACACAGGACACAGTGAATTTAAATGATGAAAGGAGAAAATATAAATGTGCAGCAAATAAAGCAGGAAAAAGGGAAAACGAACGTGAAAAAAATGCGATTGATAGGAAGTGCAAAACTGGTAAACAGGAATGGTTAGATGACAAATGTGAGGCTTTAGAAGCATATTTCACGAGGGAAGGGCTAGGCATCGCCTACAGGAAAATTAACGAGGCCTTTGGAGAAAACACAAGCAGCTGTATAAATATCAAGAGCTCAGATGGAAAACCAGTCCTAAGGTAAGGTGGAAGGAGTATATGAGGGTCTGTGCAAAGGAGAGTTTGAGGGCAATGCTATAGAAACGGAAGAGGGCGTAGATGAAGACGAAATGGGAGACATGATACTGCGAGAAGAATTTGACGGAGCACTGAAAGACCTAAGTCCAAACAAGGCCCTGGGAATAGATGATATTTCGTCAGAACTACGATAGCCTTAGGAGAGCCAGCGTGACAAAACTTTTGCATCTGGTACGCAAGATATATGAGACAGACAAAATATCCTCGGACTTCGAGAAGAATGTAATAATTCTAACTCAAAAGAAAGCTGTTGCTGAAAAGTGCGAAAGTTACCGAACTATCAGTTTAATAAGTCTTGGTTGCAAAATGGTAACACGAATTCATTAAAGAAGAAAGGAAACGCTGGTAGAAGTTTGGATTCCGTAGAAATGTAGGAACACGTGGGTCTGTACTGACATTCCAACTTATCTCAGGAGATAGGTTAAGGAAAATCAAACCTACGTTGTAACATTTGCAGACTTGGAGAAAGCCTTTGATATAGTGTTGTCCGGAATACTATCTTTGAAATTCTGAAGTTGGCAGGAGTAAAATATAGGGAGCGGAAGGCTGTTTACTACTTGTACAAAAACCAGATAACAGCTACTAAGAGTTGAGGGGCAAGAAAAGGAAGCAGTGGTTGAGAAGGGAGTGAAACAGGGTTGTAGCCTATCCGTGATGTTATTCAGTCTGTAAATTGAGCAAGCAGTAAATGATACCAAGGAAAAATTCTGAGTGTAATTAAGGTTCAGGAAGAAGAAATAAAAGCTTTGAGGTTTTCCAATGAACTTGCTGTTCTGTCAGAGACGGGAAAGGACTTGGAAGAGCAGTTGGTGTCCTGAAAGAACGATATACGATGAACATCAAGAAAAGGAAAACAAGGATAACGGAATTTAGTTGAATTAGATTAAGTGATGATGATTACGTAGGAGTAGATGAGTTTTGCTCCTTGGGCAGCGAAATACTGATGATGGTTCAAGTAGAGAAGATATAAAATGTAGACTGGCAGCGGCAAGGAAAGCGTTTCTGAAGAAGAGAAATTTGTTGACATCAAATCTACATCTACATGGATACTCTGCAAATTACACATAAGTGCCAGGCAGAGGGTTCATCGAACCACCTTCACTATAATTCTCTACTATTCCACTCTCGAACAGCGCGCGGGAAGAACGAAGACCTTTATCTTTCCGTGCGAGCTTTGATTTCCCTTGTTTTATTATGATGATCGTTTCTCCCTATGTAGGTCAGCGTCAACTAAATATTTACACATTCGGAGGAGAAAGCTGGTGAATGAAATTTCGTGAGAAGTTTCTGCCGCAACGAAAAACGCCCTTGTTACAATTATGTGCGCCCCAAATCCTGTATCATGTCAGTGACACTCTCTCCCGTAGTTCGGGATAACACAAAATGTGGTGCTCTTCTTTGAACTTTCTAGATGTACTCGGTTAAACATATCTGGTAAGGACCCGAGATCGAGCAGCAGCACTCGAAAATAGGACGGACAAGCGTAGAGTAGGCAGTCTCTTTCGTAGATCTGTTAATAATTTCTAAGTGTTCTGCCTATAAAACGCAGTCTTCGGTTTGCCTTCACCCCAACATTTTCTATATGTTATTTCCAATTTAAGTTGTTCGTAATTGTGTTTCCTAGGTATTTAGTTCAATTTACGGCCTTTACATTTGACTGATATATCGTGTAACCGAAGTTTTAACGGATTCCTCTTAGCACTAATATGGATGGTCTCACACTTTTCGTTATTTAAGGTCAACTGCAAATTTTCGCACCATACAGCTTCCTTTCCTAAATCGTTTTGCAAGTTGTTTTGATTTTCTGATGATTTTATTAGTCGATAAACAACATCATCATCTGCAAACAACCTAAGATGACTGCTCAGATTGTCTCCTAAATCATTCATATAGATAAAGAACAGTAGATGGCCTGTAACACAACCTTAAGGAACGCCAGAAATCACTTTTGTTTTACTTGATGGCTTTCCGTTAATTACTGCAAATTGCGACCTCTCTAACAGGAAATCATGAATCCAGTCACTTAACTGAGACGATATTCCATAAGCTCGCAATTTCACTATAAGCCGCTTGTGCGGTACAGTGTCAAAAGCCTTCTGGAAATCTGGGAATAGGGAATCAATTTGAAACCCTTTGTGAATAGCTCTCAACACTTCGTTTGGGTAAAAAGCTACTTGTGTTTCACAAGAATGATGTTTTCTAAATACGTGTTGACTATGTGTCAGTAGACTGTTTTCCTCTAGGTAATTTATAATATTCGAACACAATATATTTTTCAAAATGCTGCTGCATATCGACGTTAATGATATGGGCCTGAAATTTAGTGAATTACTCCTATTGCCTTTCTTGAATATTGGTGTGACCTGTGCAACTTTCCAGTCTTTGGTTACGGATCTTTCGTCAAGCGCCGGCCTTTGTGACCGAGCGGTCCTAGGAGCTTCAGTCTGGAACCGCGTGACCGCTACGGGCGCAGGTTCGAATCCTGCCTCGGGCATGGATGTGTGTGATGTCCTTAGGTTAGTTAGGTTTAAGTAGTTCTAAGTTCTAGGGGACTGATGACCTCAGATGCTAAGTCCCATAGTGCTCAGAGCCATTTGAACAATTTTTTCGTCAAGCGAGCGGTTGTATATGATTGTTAAGTATGGAGCTATTGCATCAGCATACTCTGAAAGGGACCTAATTGATATACAGTCTGGGCCAAAAGATTTGCTTTTATTAAGTGATTTAAGTTGCTTCACTACTCTGAGGATATGTACTTCTAAGTTACTCATACTAGCATCTGTTCTTATTCGAATTCTAGAACATTTGCTTCGTCTTTTTGGGTGAAGGAATTTCAGAAGGCCGTGTTAAGCAATTCTGCTTTCAAACACACTGTCGTCGATAGCATTTCCATTGCCGTCGCGCAGCGAAGGCATTGTTTGTGTCGCGCCGCTAGCATACTTTACGTACGACCAGAATCTCTTCGGATTTTCTCTCAGGTTTCGTAATAAAGTTTCTTTGATGAAGTCTGCGCTAAATTTCGAGCTTCAGTAAAAAAATCACCGATCTTGTAGATTTTGCGTTCGTTTAAATTCTGTCCGCCCGAACCCACATGGGACCTCTCGCCCAACAATGCCATAGATCATTTAATTTTTGGCACGCTTTTTTCGTTATTTCTGCAACAGTTTTCTGACATGTTTTGTGTACCATGAGGAAATAAAGATTTAAGTGTCAGAAAGACTTTTCGGAAAGTATTTGTGTGAAGCGTAGCCACTTACGGAAATGAAACATGGGCGATAAACGGTTTAGACGAGAAGAGAATAGCAGCTTTTGAAATGTGGAGCTGCAGGCTAATGCTGAAGATTAGATCGGTAGATAACGTAATTAATGATGAGGTGCTGAACAGAACTGGGGAGACAAGAAAATTTGTGGCGCAACTTGACAAAAAGAAGGTATAGATTGATATAACACATCGTCAAGGGATCACCAACTTAGTACGATAGTTATACGGACATGAAGAAGCTTGCATAGGATAAAGTGGCATGGGGAGCTGTGTGAAACCACTCTTACAACTGAAGACCACAACAAACAACAACAACTGTAGTATAGCTACAGTATGCCCGTTTCCCGATAGGTATAATAATGGTCGGCAGGCCAAGCGCTATCCAAAACAATTGTCTCCTTCTCTCTGTACTCAATTATTATTTATTTATTTAGCGTATAGCAGTGCACATCATTTTGAGCTCCTTACAAATGTTTAAACAAAGACATGCATAAAAACACAATAAAATATACAGATAATGGGCAATACAATTAAATAGAGACATCAAGATTATATATGGTCAATACAATTAAATACACCTAAGGCTAAGGGTGTAAGGCTAGTTCGCGTCCGTAGTAGATCACTACACGTGCATCCTGGATAGCGTCTAATTATATGGTTCAAATGGCTCTGATCACTATGGGACATCTGATGTCATCAGTCCCCTAGAACTTAGAACTACTTCTAACTAACCTGAGGACATCACACACATCCATGCCCGAGGCAGGATTCCAACCTGCGACCGCAGGTCTAATTATAGAAGTGAACTAAATGAACTAGTGCTAACTGGCAGCCAGACAATCATATTGATCTCCTGGCTATCTAATAGCACACCGCAATCTGTACTCAATAGAACTGAAGATGTGACGCCCTAAATATCGCGTTTTCGGACGTGGCATTTTGGAATATGTTAGTACCGCGTGCTGTCGTGCACGGATCGATGTATTACTTAATGTTCTATAGATCTTTTCTTGTTAGCAGATAAATTGGCTCTAACTTGAAAGCGTGTAGCGGTTCTCTTATTTTGTCGTGTACTGCGTGGAAGTGAATTATGCTGACGATGTCAATAGCTAGCTTTGTTACCGTTTTCGACAAGCCGAAATGAACTTATAACATTCTGATGACCCACATGAGTAGTCACATGTTTGATTTTGCAACTACCATCTCGGGTCTAGATTACTTCCATTCTGGCGTGACAAACACCTTTTCGTTTGTTACTTGGCATGCGGGTGCTATCTACGCTTTCTTGCGTTAAGTGACAACTTGTTTCTTTCACTATGCTGCTTCCAGTCACGGGATTTCTAGAAAAATTCAAATTCAGTCTGTTTTAACGCAGCCGAAACATCACGTTTCAGTTACAAGTGATCAAAACGGAATTTCTCAGAAATGACTGAAACATCGCACAGGGGGCATTTTATTTTCATACTAATACAAAGCTCTGGTGCGTGTGCGTTTCTTTCGCGGCACATTAAATTAAGATTCTGGTCAAACTGCTCATCACATGAAAAAAGCATTCCGTCGTCAGGCCACAATTGGCCCATCGGGACCATCCGACCGCCGTGTCATCCTCAGTGAGGATGCGAATAGGAGGGGCGTGTGGTAAGCACACCGCTCTCCCGGTCGTTATGATGGTTTTCTTCGACCGGAGCCGCTACTATTTGGTCGAGTAGCTCCTCAATTGGTATCACGAGGCTGAGTGCACCCCGAAAAATGGCAACAGCGCATGGCGGCCTGGATGGTCACCCATCCAACTGCCGGCCACGCGCGACAGCACTTAACTTCGGTGATCTGACGGGAACCGGTGTAGCCACTGCGGCAAGGCCGTTGCCGCTTACCGCATAAGCTGTACAAATATTTACTTCACTTTTCAGTATGTGGCTGTGAAACTTCTTTTTTTCTTGTTGTAATCAGTTTTTTCCGCGCGCAAAATACCAGATATAAAGCCACTGAGCAACGCTGTCTCGTAGGAATTCGGCTATTCCCGTGAGAGATCGGGTCTTTGGAGCTTTAGTTGCATGTCAGGCGCTAGAAAGAAGTAGATGGGACCTCGCAGAGTATCTATATCCGTACCCTTACACTTTATTTATGGAAGGTTATAAAATAGATTTTCACGGTCTAGATAAGAAGGATATTTTTATTTATTTACACTACTGGCCATTAAAATTGCTACACCACGAAGATGACGTGCTACAGACGCAAAATTTAACCGACAGGAAGAAGATGCTGTGATATGCAAATGATTACCTTTTCAGAGAGTTCACACAAGGTTGGCCCCGGTGCGACGCCTACAACGTACTCATATGAGGAAAGTTTCCAACCGATTTCTCATACACAAACAGCAGTTGACGTGACGTTGTTGTGATGCCTCGTGTAAGGAGGAGAAATGCGTACCATCACGCTTCCGACTTCCATAAAGGTCCGATTGTAGCCTATCGCGATTGCAGTTTATCGTATCGCGACATTGCTGCTCGCGTTGGTCGAGATCCAATGACTGTTAGCAGTATATGGAATCGGTGGGTTCAGGAGGGTAATACGGAACCCCGTGCTGGATGCCAACGGCCTCGTATCACTAGCAGTCGAGGTGACAGGCATCTCATCCGCATCGCTGTAACGGATCGTGCAGCCACGTCTCGATCCCTGAGTCAACAGATGGGGACGTTTGCAAGACAACAACCATCTGCACGAACAGTTCGACGACGTTTGCTGTAGCGTGGACTATCAGCTCGGAGACCACGGCTGCGGTTACCCTTGACGCTGCATCAGAGGCAGGAGAGCCCTCGATAGTGTACTCAACTACGAACCTGGGTGCACGAATAGCAAAACGTCATTTTTTCGGATGAATCCAGGTTCTGTTTACAGCATCATGATGGTCGCATCCGTGTTTGGCGACATCGGGGTGAACCCACGTTGGAAGCGTGTATTCGTCATCGCCATACTGGCGTACCACCCGGGGTGATGGTATGGGGTGCCATTGGTTACACGTCTCGGTCACCTCTTGTTCGCATTGACGGCACTTTGAACAGTGGACGTTACATTTCAGATGTGTTACGACCCGTGGCTCTACCCTTCATTCGATCGCTGCGAAACCCTACATTTCAGCAGGATAATGCACGACCGCATGTTGCAGGTCCTGTACGGGCCAGTCTGGATACAGAAAATGTTCGACTGCTGCCCTGGCCAGCACATTCTCCAGATCTCTCGCCAATTGAAAACGTCTTGTCAATGGTGGCCGAACAACTGGCTCGTCACAATACGCCACTCTTGATGACCTGCGGTATCGTGTTGAAGCTGCATGGGCAGCTGTACCTGTACACGCCATCCAAGCTCTGTTCGACGCAATGTCCAGGCGTATCAAGGCCGTTATTACGGCCAGAGGTGGTTGTTCTGGGTACTGATTACTCAGGATCTATGCACCCAAATTGCGTGAAAATGTAATCACGTGTCAGTTATAGTATAATATATTTGTCCAATGAATACCCGTTTATCATCTGCATTTCTTCTTGGTGTAGCAATTTTAATGGTCTACGTAAAACATTTTTGATCTCTATAAATCAAATGGTTCGCGAATCCCAAGAAAATATGTCACAGCTTATATAATACATAAATGTCAGGATCAGTGAACGGACCTAGTTTATACATTAGTTCCACTAGTGAAAGTGTAGAGCAACACTGGCGAACTTCGTGCTGAAAACAATGCAAAAGGCGGCTGCTGCGATCACTGGCTGCCTCTGCACACATGAGAAGGGCCGCGCGGGCCCCTGAGTCAGCGGCTAGTTTCCGGCGGATACGGGTCGACAGAGAGCGGTTAACCGCCGCGGGCCGCCGCTTCAAAGGACCGGCCGCCTCGGCAGGTCAAGCTAACCGCAGCTGGGCGCTCGTGCGTGACTCTCCTCGAGCGGACGGTGACGACGAAAGAGACGGCGGCAACACACTCTGTGGCGTATGGGCTAAACTTTGCGATAACAGCTATCGAGCGTAACGTTATTTTTCGGTAACGGTCTTCAAACGCATTTTACGAATTCCAAACTCCGCATTTTGAAGCGTAAGAAATAAAATAAACTGAATCTGGCCGCTGTGACTGAGCGGTTCTAGGCGCTTCAGTCCGGAACCGCGCTACTGCTATCGTCACAGGTTCGAATGCTCGGGAATGGATGTGTGTCATGTCCTTAGGTTTGTTAGGTTTAAGTAGTTCTAAGTTTAGGAGACTGATGACCTCATATGTTAAGTCCCATAGTGCTTAGAGCCATTTGAACCATTTTTGAATAAAATAAACTGATATTTTTGTTTGATATTGTTGTCCTTGCTGTCATAGTGTGATGTATCAGAGCAAATATAAAGTGGAAGCTTTTATAATCTTGTAAATAAGTGAAACCAAAGATGAATTACCTTAGTGAAACATTTTGGCTAGTTATATAGATGTGTACGAGGATCTACAATCAGCTGTCAAATAAGACTGTGGAAATCTTCCGAGGGAAGAAACTCCTTCCATTTCACTCCTTTTGTCTTCGCAATTATTATAGTCCCCTATAAATTTCTCATATGTGTTGTCATGGCATTTATTTTCTGTTCCAGGAAAGACGTTTAATTGAGGGTAACATGCTGCGTACATTGTCCGAAAGACATCAGACCAATCACGTATCGTGTCTTGCTATTTAAGCATTTCATTTCATATAGAACCAGTCCGCCCCGGTAGCTGGGTGGTCAGCGTGACAGACTGTCAATCCTAAGGGCCCGGGTTCGATTCCCGGCGGAAATTTTCTCCGCTCAGGGACTGGGTGTTGTGTTGTCCTAATCATCATCATTTCATCCCTATCGACGCGCAGGTCGCCGAAGTGGCGTCAAATCGAAAGACCTGCACCAGGCGAACGGTCTACCCGACGGGAGGCCCTAGCCACACGACGTTTCCATTTATATAGAACCTGCACCTTTTTGATATTAAGTCCGAATCAGTGTTGCTACCATTGTTTAATGTGCAAACTAAACTAATGCTTTTCACGGTCAGTCTGTTTGTCGAATAACTGCAGTTGCCGCGCGGGATTAGCCGAGCGGTCTGGGGCGCTGCAGTCATGGATTGTGCGGCTGGTCCCGCGCGGAGGTTCCAGTCCTCCCTCGGACATGGGTGTGTGTGTTTGTCCTTAGGATAATGTAGGTTAAGTAGCGTGTAAGATTAGGGACTGATGACATTTTAATTAGTACTCAGCGGGATAATTAACATTTTCAGATGTTTGGATTAGAATTCAATCCGTCATGCTATCGCTTTTGTAATGTGTCCTTTTGAAGGCAAACAACATTATAACTACTCTTGATGTTATTTATTACCATATCTGTTACACACACACACACACACACACACACACAGATGCACACACACAAAGTTCGCAGAAGATGTGGTCAGATACCAATTTAACTTAGTACACGTACAACACCATCAGTGGATATGTGAATGGTTAGAGCTGCAAGTCTCTCTCTCTCCCTATCTCTCTCTCTCTCTCTCTCTCTCTCTCTCTCTCTCTCTCTCTCACACACACACACACACACACACACACACACACACACAAATGGTTCAAATGGCTCTGAGCACTATTGGACTTAACATCTGAGGTCATCCGTCCCCTAGAACTTAGAACTACTTAAACCTAACTAACCTAAGAACATCACACACATCCATGCCCATGGCAGGATTCGAACCTGCGACCGTAGCGGTCATGCGGTTCCAGACTGAAGCGCCTAGAACCGCACGACCACACCGGCCGGCACACACACACACACACACACACACACACACACACACACACTCACGCACACAAAGCTCCCAGAAGAAGTCCTCGAATACCAATTTAACTTCGTACACGTACAATTGGGGGACATGTAAATGATTAGAGCTGTAAGTCTCTGTGACAGGTTCAACGCCCTCCAGAGCACGTTGGTACCAGGCCTGACAGGTTATACTAGCGACGTGAACAGTGTAAAATGGGGAGGTCATGGAAATGCCTCATACTCTGGGAAGATAGCATTACCTGCACCTGACACAGTTTGGAAGGGGCCTCATTGTGCGTTCCCCTTTGGCCAGTGGCTCAAATCGTACAATACCCAGATTTTGCGGAGTTTGGATGCGACGGTGCCCTTAATCTGGACTTCATGAGAACCTGAGGGCAAGCATACTTGTGGAAAAGGTTCTTGTCGATCACTTCTGACCACCACAAGGGACGTTCATCGTAATGTGCACCGAGCACGTCGTAGCTCCTTCACATCTATATCTGCCAGCCGAGAACAGTAATGGACTCCCTACAGAATTCTGTCATCCAGCCCCATTAGTTGGAGTCTAGCAGCATCCGGACGAGGGGATTACTGTCCCATGTTAGGCTGCCGTTAACACCCCAACGCAAACGGCTGCGTTTGGAGTGGTATTATGATGGAGAAGTATGGACTGCTGGCGAATGGCGTCGAGTTCAGCGATGACTCGCGGTTCTGCACTACTCTGAATGACTATCGTCGGCGAATGTGACGACGAATTAGGTAGAGGTCCCATTCTCCCAATGTTCTGGAGAAGCACAGCGGTGTTTCACTTGAGGTCTTGGAGAGAGAAAGAATTGGGAATAACTGTAGGTTACAACTGGTGGCGACAGCACAGCGGAACGTCGTGGACATCCTACGTCCTCACCTCTCTGAGGCAGTGTCGTAATGCCATTTCCAACAGGACAATGTTCATTTACACGTGGCGTGTGTCACTACGAAGTGTGTGCTTGATGTTGAGGCACTTGGGTGTCCAGCGAGACCACCAGGGCTGCTGCCAATAGAACACGTGTAGCACCAGCCCGTACGTTACAGTCCCAGACCCCATGATATCAAGGACTAGTGACAGTAGCAGTACATCAACTTACCTCAAGAAAGGAGACAATGGCTATATTACACCCTTCCCAATCCAATCAGCACGTACATCCAGCTCACAGCGGATGTAACGCCGTAATTCCAAATTATTTGCAAATTTGACTGCATTTTGTAATCACTGCAGTGATGTCACATACCCTACCAATTCGCTTAGCTTCTTTTGGTTTCTTATTCCCATTCTGGGTAATTCACTTTTTTTGTCAGGTAGTGTTTATTCCTAATCAAATTTTGTGCATACAGATGAAATTAGAACCTAAGATCGTTACTACGTTTGAGATATTTTATGGGGTAGAAGTACGCTAGCTGCATGTGCTTAGTTGATATGGGGAATAACTGAACGTGAGTACTCGCTCGTTGGTAATGGCTACGGCAAGCGGTCAAGTCGGATTGTCATTGGCTACCACATGGCATTGCCAACATAGCACCGGCGTGCATAATTCAAATACCGTGGGGGGGGGGGGGGTGCGGTAATTCCTCACTCACTTTAGCCCGAAGAGAATTGTACCGTTTGAAAAACAGATGCGATAAAGAGAAAGTAAATAAAAGTACGATCTTAGACTATGTAGTAAATTTTCCGTATTAACGTCTTAAAACATTGTACACTTTGTTCAGTATTACAAAGTATAATGATGCATGCCATAACACAGTCAGTCACTACAACATATCTAGCTTCGGCATCACAACGTCCACAGATCTTGATACAGAATTGCCGCAAAGTTCACCGGTGAGTGCGGTCTTTCAATGAACTTCAAGTTCATTGAACTTGGTCTGCAAACTGCATTTCGCATGGAGTACTTTTTGTCAGAATCCTCGGACAATCTAAAATAAAATAAGCGAAACGGCTTGAAACTCTCTTTCATTTTGCGAATCGTGAAGTATTCCGCGAAATCCTCAATGACCTATGGCCAACGCGTTCACTGAAGACCGCCTGTAGTATAGGCGGCCATGGTCCATTACGAACAGAATATATAGTACATCGATAGCGCGAAGACAGTTTGCTAGATAGACGTACGGACAGAGCGTTGGATGCTATAATTTTACGTTTTGCTATTTACAGTTCTTGAGAACTGTCGAAATAACATGTCTTCAATGATATAATCAATGCCATAAAACAGATGGTGCGCAGTTTTGGTTTTACGAAAGTCTATGTCAGATAATGATAATTTGTCACTACGATAACTGTGAATTCTCAATAATCTCGACTATTATTTGCAGCAGTTTCGTCGTTTCCGGCCCACCTTTTAGCTATCGGCACCGTCCTTGGCTAAGTGGCGCTGTTTTCTTCTTCTGATTGGGAACCATCTCCGCTGTCACTCTTACATTGTGTCATTCCTGTATCTTTTTTTTGTTTCCTTTTCGGCATTCTGATGGTCCTGCTTGCTGAGTAACCAAGCACTAATTTATCTCTGTCTTGCGATTTTCGTAGAGTATTTAAAATACTGATACATACTATGCTCACTGCAAATTTGACACCAATCTCTTGACGGTTTCTGTCTTGATTTTGAAGCCTCGTATTCCGTAGAGCTTATACGTCTACAGTTAACTCCACCTCCAACCACATCGAATACGTGGCTAATGGAACGTGCACCATCGAGCACCTCGGTTATTTTATATAGTATACACTTGAAGAAAAATACAAATCACTCCACGAGTTGAAAACGTACCTACGCATAGAAGTAGAAGTCGATAATTAAACCCGGACCAGAATAAAAATGGTACTGACAGCTATTTGTTTAAAAAGCAGCAACCATAGCAACAACCAACCACAGAACGTGATAGGTCGCTCCGTCTGATCACCGTAGTCACATCGCTCTGACGACAATTACAGCCACTAACGTGGCTGTTGACATCCGGTTTCATCATGTGCTTTCTTTTTTTGTGCTGATTTTTTAAATACGAAAGAAAAGAACGTCTTCATTTGATAGCAAAAGTGAGCAGCGAAGTTTCCGTGTTACCGCCCTCTTTACTGCGCGCGCGCGCGCGCGCGCGCGTGTGTGTGTGTGTGTGTGTGTATCTGTGCTTTTTACACCTCTCAACTGTGAGCTGCGAAGTCTGTAACTAAAAGAATCTACCAGTATGTTGACTGCGCAACGAGACTGATTTAAAATAAGACCTTGAATAGTTGCCCTGTCACTGATAAAAACTTCAGGTGATGTATATTAGGATAAAATTATTTGAAAACTAACTATTCAGTAAGATTAGAACCCTGCTGATATCTATTAGCTGCATTCTCCAACAGTTTATGTCAGCAGTTCGTGGTCTAGTGGCTAACGATGCTGCCTCTAGATCACGGGGTCCCGGGTCCGATTCCGAGCCGGGTTGGGGATTTTCTCTGCCTGTCCCCGTCATTTGTGACAGTGACTAGATTGGATTGAAAAAAAAAAAAAGCTGGGACTTTGTACAGGCGCTGATGACCGCGCAGTTGAGCGTCCCCAGACCAAACATAATTGTCCAACAATGATTAATAATCTCAAAATACAACTACATTAAATATCAAATGATGACTGGTAAACTATGCTCCTACTGACTGGAAAAAATTCTTGGTTTTGACTATACAATTTACTTAAATCCAACCATTCAGGCAAAGAGAACAATAACAAGTAGATGTTCAGCGACACGTAATAAACTTGAATTGACTGAAACGAACTAATATTGGCTATCTTCTGTCTAATCCTGTCCAGTTGTAGGTAACGCGATCTGAAAATCTCTACACACAGTGACTAACTTCGCTTCTGTACTGAAAACTGGAAGAATCAACAATCGAGTGATGTAAATCTCAATGGAGGAACATTTACAAGTGATTACAGCAGTTAACGTTATCTGACCTCAACACCGGAGCGGATGGCTATTTCATCGTCATAGACAGCGTGCTAACGGAGTGCAGTAGCGACTCTCATGCACCGAAGTGCTAAAGAAGCTAGTATAGGCATGCGTATTCAAATACAGAGATATGTAAACAGCCAGAATACGGCGCTGCGATCGAAAACGTCTATGTGAGACAATAAGTGTGTGGGGCAATTGTTAGATCGGTTACTGCTGCTACGATGACAGGTTATCAAGATTTAAGTGAGTTTCAACGTGGTGTTATAGTCAGCGCACGAGCGATTGGACACAGCATCTCCGAGGCAGCGATGAAGTGGGAATTTTCCCGTACCACCATTTCATGAATGTGCCGTTACCATCAAGAACCCGGTAAAACATCAAATCTCCGACGTTATTACGGCCGGAGAAATATCCTGCAAGAACGGGACCAGCGACGACTGAATAGAATCGTTCAACGTGACAGAAGTGCAACTCTTCCGCAAATTGCTGCAGATTTCAATACTGGGCCATCAATAAGTGCCAACGTGCGAACAATTCAACGAAACATTATCGACATGGCCTTTCGGAGCCGAAGGCCCACTCCTGTACCCTTGATGAGTGCACGACACAAAGCTTTACGCCTCGCCTGGGCCCGTCAGCACCGACATTGGACTGTTGATGGCTGCAAACATGTTGCCTGATCGGACGAGTCTCGTTTCATATTATATCGAGTGAAAGTGTAGAACAGAGAAAGATAACTGTATCGCCAGATACAAGACGAGAACTCTCATCCAAAGAGGCATTCAGATTCGTCTTCAACGAAAGACGAAGTTCAGTGAGCTACCTAACATACGAACCAGAAGTTCTGTAGTACCCAGAGGCATAAAAAACAGTCTCAATCTCGGGAACTCATACTGGCTCTTCACCCCTACTCTGTTCCCTCTCCCCTAAGGAAGGGGGGAGGGGGGGGGGCAAATAATCCAGTACACACAGCTCATATTCCCACGCTCCTCACTTTAAAGGCTCCGGCCGACCACAAACACAAATTCGCCTTCTGCTGCGGAACTTTACGGAACAAATTCCCTCTCCCATTACTTCATATGAATACGACAATCGGAAACCCCCGTGTTCAAAAGTCTCGGCAAACCGGATGGCGTACGTGCAAGTGAGCGAACGATAGCTGGCGCCTTGCGCTGCCCGATACATCCCAGGTGGCTACTACACTGTCCGAAATATTTGGAGCTCGCAAAGGCGGCACCAACCGACCACCAGCATTCACTGTGTGGCTTCCTTCCTCGTATTTCGCTATGAGCGTTTCCTTGAGAACTCTGGCGCCTTCGTCGTCTGCAAGTGGCCGACTACTCGCTTACAAAAGCAGCTCGGCCACTCGGTGTTCCTACACGTCCCCTGGGATTGCCTTTCTCCGCTGAAGTTCCTCTGAGCGCTGTGCAACCACCTAACTCCCTGCTGAGCTTCCTGATGCCCACACGATTGTCCGCCTAGCGCCGGGGAAACCAGTGTCCGTTCTCTTCAGTCAGTTTTACACTGCCAAATTACATTAAAACCGATTACCCAGCATGCAACTGAAATGCAGTTATTAGTGCCAAGGTATACTTCACGATGTCAGTCATACTCTGTTTCCATAATAATCGTCTCTAACCCTATCAAATGATATTGAAACATATCTCAATAAACGTCACTGTGCGTGTCAAAAACATTGTAACGTGCAAAAATCTTGCTAGGTTACAAATTGATATGACTATTACGATCCTGCAGGCAAACTCGTCATTGCAAGTTATCGGAAAAGTACAGAAGGATTCAGAGCTGGATTGCGCGACTGTTACTACCGCGGCCAAATTCGGCACACGGGTTAACAGAGAGAGATGGCCAACATTGCCTCCTTCCGCATATAACTGCCAATTACTTTGTTGTTGTCATCTCGTTATACAAGAGGATCCTATGTAGTATTAAAAACCGAATGCCGAAATCCCCTGCAGAAGACTCCAAAATGGATAGCTCTATAAAAGAGAACAGACACTGAAAAAAATCAAGCTGTTCTATTCAATTCGTATCACATTTCAGCTTACAGTGCTTGACAAAAAAGGGAAGTACCTAGAAGGAGAGGAGGAAACTAAATCAATTTCACAGGTTGGGAGGGTATGTGATATTATTTCAGTGGCTACAAAATCAAACCAAAGTTACAAAAAACTTGACAGTACGACCCCATTTATCAGTATGTGGTTGCATCCGCTCTGGCATGGATGAATGCGCTCATTCTGTCGCGAATCCTGTATCCTCGCTTGAGGCAATATAGCCCACAACTGATGTAACTGGTCTGTGGCATCCTGAACAATGGTAATAGTGCGGCGTTGCTGTCCGAGATCGGGGACAGATCTGGGGATCTTCCTGGCCACAGGAGTACCTTATCATCACTCAGGCATTTCATAGAAACAAGTTCCATTTCTGGACGAGTATATCCTGCTGAAAAATTGCACCACGACACTGTTGCATGAGAGATAGTACATGAGAACGTAGGATGTCCGTGATGTATCATTGTGCAGTCAGAATTCCCTCAGTCACTACCAGACATGACCAGAAGTCATACCTCAATGGCTCCCAACACCATGGCAAAGGAGTAACACCACTGTGTCTCTACAAAATACTGGAAAAATTGGAGCCCATCATACTCGCTGAGGATGGTCATCGGAGGTAGTGTAGAACAGCAATTCATCACTTAATCACAAAGCGACTGTTCATTAGCAGTCCAAGCATCTTGGCTGCGACACTACTCCAAACGCTGTCGTTTGCGTTATTGCGTTAACGATAGCCCACACATGGGACACTAATTCCCTAGTCTCCGACCACTTCGGGATGAGACAATGTTGCAGGGAGTCCATTACCTGTTCTCGGATGGCAGACGCAGGTGTAAAGGAATTACGATGCGTTTGGTGCACAATACGGCGATCCTCCTTTGTGATGGTCAGAGGTTGTCCACCAGAATCTTGATGGCGAGGATGCTTATCCTCACATTCCCATGCAGTGCAACATCGGACCGCTGTCACATTCGAATGCCCCACAAATCAGGGATACTGCATGATTCGACCACACAACCAGTGATACCCCACAGTGGAGCCTATTACAAACTCTGTCAGGTGCTGTCATCGCTGTCTCACACGAGTATGTTTTACACTGATCACCTAACTTCTACGCTGTTCACGCCCCTTACACACCCTATTAGGCCTCATAACGACTATAAACACGAATAATACTAACACGTTGTGATGGTTGTTCTATCTACCCAGATAATTACAATTCTAATTCCAGAATGAGATTCCCACTCTGCAGCGGAGTGTGCGGTGATATGAAACTTCCTGGCAGATTAAAACTTTGTGCCGGACCGAGACTCGAACTCGGGACCTTTGCCTTTCGCGGGCAAGTGCTTACCAACTGAACTACCCAAGCACGACTTACGCCCCGTCCTCAGCTTTACTTCTGCCTGTATCTCGTCTCCTACCTTCCAAACTTTGCAGAAACTCTCCCGCTAATCTTACAGAACCAGCACTCCTCAAGGAAACGATATTGCGGAGACATGGCTTAGCCACAGCCTGGGGGATGTTTCCGGAATGAGATTTCCACTCTGCAGCGGAGTGTGCGCTGATATGAAACTTCCTGGCAGATTAAAACTGTGTGCCGGACCGAGATCGAACGCAGGACCTTTGCCTTTCGCGGGCAAGTGCTCTACCAACTGAGTTACCCAAGCACGACTTACGCCCCGTCCTCAGCTTTACTTCTGCCTGTATCTCGTCTCCTACCTTCCAAACTTTGCAGAAACTCTCCCGCTAATCTTACAGAACCAGCACTCCTGAAGGAAACGATATTGCGGAGACATGGCTTAGCCACAGCCTGGGGGATGTTTCCGGAATGAGATTTCCACTCTGCAGCGGAGTGTGCGCTGATATGAAACTTCCTGGCAGATTAAAACTGTGTGCCGGACCGAGATCGAACGCAGGACCTTTGCCTTTCGCGGGCAAGTGCTCTACCAACTGAGTTACCCAAGCACGACTTACGCCCCGTCCTCAGCTTTACTTCTGCCTGTATCTCGTCTCCTACCTTCCAAACTTTGCAGAAACTCTCCCGCTAATCTTACAGAACCAGCACTCCTGAAGGAAACGATATTGCGGAGACATGGCTTAGCCACAGCCTGGGGGATGTTTCCGGAATGAGATTTCCACTCTGCAGCGGAGTGTGCGCTGATATGAAACTTCCTGGCAGATTAAAACTGTGTGCCGGACCGAGATCGAACGCAGGACCTTTGCCTTTCGCGGGCAAGTGCTCTACCAACTGAGTTACCCAAGCACGACTTACGCCCCGTCCTCAGCTTTACTTCTGCCTGTATCTCGTCTCCTACCTTCCAAACTTTGCAGAAACTCTCCCGCTAATCTTACAGAACCAGCACTCCTGAAGGAAACGATATTGCGGAGACATGGCTTAGCCACAGCCTGGGGGATGTTTCCGGAATGAGATTTCCACTCTGCAGCGGAGTGTGCGCTGATATGAAACTTCCTGGCAGATTAAAACTGTGTGCCGGACCGAGATCGAACGCAGGACCTTTGCCTTTCGCGGGCAAGTGCTCTACCAACTGAGCTACCCAAGCACGACTTACGCCCCGTCCTCAGCTTCACTTCTGCCTGTATCTCGTCTCCTACCTTCCAAACTTTGCAGAAACTCTCCCGCTAATCTTACAGAACCAGCACTCCTGAAGGAAACGATATTGCGGAGACATGGCTTAGCCACAGCCTGGGGTGATGTTTCCGGAATGAGATTTCCACTCTGCAGCGGAGTGTGCGCTGATATGAAACTTCCTGGCAGATTAAAACTGTGTGCCGGACCGAGATCGAACGCAGGACCTTTGCCTTTCGCGGGCAAGTGCTCTACCAACTGAGCTACCCAAGCACGACTTACGCCCCGTCCTCAGCTTTACTTCTGCCTGTATCTCGTCTCCTACCTTCCAAACTTTGCAGAAACTCTCCCGCTAATCTTACAGAACCAGCACTCCTGAAGGAAACGATATTGCGGAGACATGGCTTAGCCACAGCCTGGGGGATGTTTCCAGAATGAGAATTCCACTCTGCAGCGGAGTGTGCGCTGATATGAAACTTCCTGGCAGATTAAAACTGTGTGCCGGACCGAGATCGAACGCAGGACCTTTGCCTTTCGCGGGCAAGTGCTCTACCAACTGAGTTACCCAAGCACGACTTACGCCCCGTCCTCAGCTTTACTTCTGCCTGTATCTCGTCTCCTACCTTCCAAACTTTGCAGAAACTCTCCCGCTAATCTTACAGAACCAGCACTCCTGAAGGAAACGATATTGCAGAGACATGGCTTAGCCACAGCCTGGGGGATATTTCCAGAATGAGATTTCCACTCTGCAGCGGAGTGTGCGCTGATATGAAACTTCCTGGCAGATTAAAACTGTGTGCCGGACCGAGATCGAACGCAGGACCTTTGCCTTTCGCGGGCAAGTGCTCTACCAACTGAGTTACCCAAGCACGACTTACGCCCCGTCCTCAGCTTTACTTCTGCCTGTATCTCGTCTCCTACCCTCCAAACTTTGCAGAAACTCTCCCGCTTATCTTACAGAACCAGCACTCCTGAAGGAAACGATATTGCGGAGACATGGCTTAGCCACAGCCTGGGGGATATTTCCAGAATGAGATTTCCACTCTGCAGCGGAGTGTGCGCTGATATGAAACTTCCTGGCAGATTAAAACTGTGTGCCGGACCGAGATCGAACGCAGGACCTTTGCCTTTCGCGGGCAAGTGCTCTACCAACTGAGTTACCCAAGCACGACTTACGCCCCGTCCTCAGCTTTACTTCTGCCTGTATCTCGTCTCCTACCCTCCAAACTTTGCAGAAACTCTCCCGCTTATCTTACAGAACCAGCACTCCTGAAGGAAACGATATTGCGGAGACATGGCTTAGCCACAGCCTGGGGGATATTTCAAGAATGAGATTTCCACTCTGCAGCGGAGTGTGCGCTGATATGAAACTTCCTGGC
The DNA here is from genome assembly GCF_021461385.2 of Schistocerca piceifrons. Taxonomy (NCBI): domain Eukaryota; kingdom Metazoa; phylum Arthropoda; class Insecta; order Orthoptera; family Acrididae; genus Schistocerca; species Schistocerca piceifrons. The sequence goes on from NC_060141.1 coordinate 385,134,008, forward strand.
AGATTAAAACTGTGTGCCGGACCGAGATCGAACGCAGGACCTTTGCCTTTCGCGGGCAAGTGCTCTACCAACTGAGTTACCCAAGCACGACTTACGCCCCGTCCTCAGCTTTACTTCTGCCTGTATCTCGTCTCCTACCCTCCAAACTTTGCAGAAACTCTCCCGCTTATCTTACAGAACCAGCACTCCTGAAGGAAACGATATTGCGGAGACATGGCTTAGCCACAGCCTGGGGGATATTTCCAGAATGAGATTTCCACTCTGCAGCGGAGTGTGCGCTGATATGAAACTTCCTGGCAGATTAAAACTGTGTGCTGGACCGAGATCGAACGCAGGACCTTTGCCTTTCGCGGGCAAGTGCTCTACCAACTGAGTTACCCAAGCACGACTTACGCCCCGTCCTCAGCTTTACTTCTGCCTGTATCTCGTCTCCTACCCTCCAAACTTTGCAGAAACTCTCCCGCTTATCTTACAGAACCAGCACTCCTGAAGGAAACGATATTGCGGAGACATGGCTTAGCCACAGCCTGGGGGATATTTCCAGAATGAGATTTCCACTCTGCAGCGGAGTGTGCGCTGATATGAAACTTCCTGGCAGATTAAAACTGTGTGCCGGACCGAGATCGAACGCAGGACCTTTGCCTTTCGCGGGCAAGTGCTCTACCAACTGAGTTACCCAAGCACGACTTACGCCCCGTCCTCAGCTTTACTTCTGCCTGTATCTCGTCTCCTACCCTCCAAACTTTGCAGAAACTCTCCCGCTTATCTTACAGAACCAGCACTCCTGAAGGAAACGATATTGCGGAGACATGGCTTAGCCACAGCCTGGGGGATATTTCCAGAATGAGATTTCCACTCTGCAGCGGAGTGTGCGCTGATATGAAACTTCCTGGCAGATTAAAACTGTGTGCCGGACCGAGATCGAACGCAGGACCTTTGCCTTTCGCGGGCAAGTGCTCTACCAACTGAGTTACCCAAGCACGACTTACGCCCCGTCCTCAGCTTTACTTCTGCCTGTATCTCGTCTCCTACCCTCCAAACTTTGCAGAAACTCTCCCGCTTATCTTACAGAACCAGCACTCCTGAAGGAAACGATATTGCGGAGACATGGCTTAGCCACAGCCTGGGGGATATTTCCAGAATGAGATTTCCACTCTGCAGCGGAGTGTGCGCTGATATGAAACTTCCTGGCAGATTAAAACTGTGTGCCGGACCGAGATCGAACGCAGGACCTTTGCCTTTCGCGGGCAAGTGCTCTACCAACTGAGTTACCCAAGCACGACTTACGCCCCGTCCTCAGCTTTACTTCTGCCTGTATCTCGTCTCCTACCTTCCAAACTTTGCAGAAACTCTCCCGCTAATCTTACAGAACCAGCACTCCTGAAGGAAACGATATTGCGGAGACATGGCTTAGCCACAGCCTGGGGGATGTTTCCAGAATGAGATTTCCACTCTGCAGCGGAGTGTGCGCTGATATGAAACTTCCTGGCAGATTAAAACTGTGTGCCGGACCGAGATCGAACGCAGGACCTTTGCCTTTCGCGGGCAAGTGCTCTACCAACTGAGTTACCCAAGCACGACTTACGCCCCGTCCTCAGCTTTACTTCTGCCTGTATCTCGTCTCCTACCTTCCAAACTTTGCAGAAACTCTCCCGCTAATCTTACAGAACCAGCACTCCTAAAGGAAACGATATTGCGGGGACATGGCTTAGCCACAGCCTGGGGGATGTTTCCGGAATGAGATTTCCACTCTGCAGCGGAGTGTGCGCTGATATGAAACTTCCTGGCAGATTAAAACTGTGTGCCGGACCGAGATCGAACGCAGGACCTTTGCCTTTCGCGGGCAAGTGCTCTACCAACTGAGTTACCCAAGCACGACTTACGCCCCGTCCTCAGCTTTACTTCTGCCTGTATCTCGTCTCCTACCTTCCAAACTTTGCAGAAACTCTCCCGCTAATCTTACAGAACCAGCACTCCTGAAGGAAACGATATTGCGGAGACATGGCTTAGCCACAGCCTGGGGGATGTTTCCAGAATGAGATTTCCACTCTGCAGCGGAGTGTGCGCTGATATGAAACTTCCTGGCAGATTAAAACTGTGTGCCGGACCGAGATCGAACGCAGGACCTTTGCCTTTCGCGGGCAAGTGCTCTACCAACTGAGTTACCCAAGCACGACTTACGCCCCGTCCTCAGCTTTACTTCTGCCTGTATCTCGTCTCCTACCCTCCAAACTTTGCAGAAACTCTCCCGCTAATCTTACAGAACCAGCACTCCTGAAGGAAACGATATTGCGGAGACATGGCTTAGCCACAGCCTGGGGGATGTTTCCAGAATGAGATTTCCACTCTGCAGCGGAGTGTGCGCTGATATGAAACTTCCTGGCAGATTAAAACTGTGTGCCGGACTGAGATCGAACGCAGGACCTTTGCCTTTCGCGGGCAAGTGCTCTACCAACTGAGTTACCCAAGCACGACTTACGCCCCGTCCTCAGCTTTACTTCTGCCTGTATCTCGTCTCCTACCTTCCAAACTTTGCAGAAACTCTCCCGCTAATCTTACAGAACCAGCACTCCTGAAGGAAACGATATTGCGGAGATATGGCTTAGCCACAGCCTGGGGGATGTTTCTGGAATGAGATTTCCACTCTGCTGCGGAGTGTGCGCTGATATGAAACTTCCTGGCAGATTAAAACTGTGTGCCGGACCGAGATCGAACGCAGGACCTTTGCCTTTCGCGGGCAAGTGCTCTACCATCTGAGTTACCCAAGCACGACTTACGCCCCGTCCTCAGCTTTACTTCTGCCTGTATCTCGTCTCCTACCTTCCAAACTTTGCAGAAACTCTCCCGCTAATCTTACAGAACCAGCACTCCTGAAGGAAACGATATTGCGGAGACATGGCTTAGCCACAGCCTGGGGGATGTTTCCGGAATGAGATTTCCACTCTGCAGCGGAGTGTGCGCTGATATGAAACTTCCTGGCAGATTAAAACGGTGTGCCAGACCGAGATCTAACTCGGGACCTTTGCCTTTCGCGGGCAAGTGCTCTACCAACTGAGCTACCCAAGCACGACTCACGCCCCGTCTTCACAGCTTTACTTCTAATTGTTTAGATGTCCGCCGATGATGTTGAAACATCCCCTTAGAAAAATTCATTAATTACTATGCTGATAAACCTCTATGTTTTCTGATTTTCAAACAGCTGAGCAGAACTGAACATACTCAGACATTTCGCTCTTAACCTATTCTGATTAACACTAAACCGACACACAATATTTTTAGCGCAACGCAATCTGACTTTCAAAAATCCCTACAAAAGAATGGCCCTGACTAACAATAACCTATACCTTACATGAATGACTTATCCCACAAAAACCTTCGTTACTCGAACAACTGCAATACAGCGAGCGCCACTACTGTCAGCTAAATAAAAGATTCTAACTAATGAAGGCACTAACTACTGATAGGCATAGTTAGCAAATGAAAGATTTTGATAGAGAACAAACAATGTATTTACCTTAATAGTATATATATATATATATATATATATATATATATATATATATATATGTATATATATATATATATATATGTATATATATATATATATACTTACTTATTTATCGCGAATGGACCCAGAAGGATCACGCAAAGCTTTCTGACGTCGTTTCTTCCATACTTCTTTCATTCGTTCTCCATGTTTTCTTTTTCTTTCTTCTGTCCATTTTGTTCCTGGTCTCTTTAGTGCTTCCTTCTCCGACAATACAATCCACTTTTCCACCTTATTTCTAAAAGTTTTTCTATCTTTGACATCCTTAAGTTCAATATTTGCTTTTTGTAAATCTAATTTTACTTGGCTAATCCATGGTGTTGTTGATTTGACTTTTTCTATGTAAGTGAGAATTCTGTTGGTGAGTCGTGTGGGGGGAAGTCTAGTGACATGTCCATAAAATTTTAATCTTCGCCTTCTTATGTCTGCTGCCAGGTTTGATATAGTTTCTGTGGTTCTTCTTGATTGTATCCGGTATCCTTCTTCTGTTAATTTTGGACCTAAAATCTTTCTCATAATTTTGCGTTCTTCTTTTAGTATTTTTTCTAAATCACATTTTGTGTGGAGTGTGAGCGTTTCACTAGCATATAGTGCTGCTGGCTTAATTACTGCGCAGTAGTGTCTGATTTTTTGTGTTCGAGGAGATGCATTTTTTATTGTATATTTCATGTGTCACACCATATGCTCTCTTCATTTTCTGTTGTCTGATCTTCTGTGCAACTTTCTCTCCTCCGGTTGGCTCCAAAATTTCACCTAGGTATTTAAAATGTTTTACTCTATTTATTTTTCCATATTTTGTGTTCAAACTGTGTATATGGAATTTCGTACAGAAAAATTCTGTCTTTTGAAACGAAATTTGTAAACCTACCTTATCCGCGCATTCCTTAAGGATCTCTATTTGTTTGGTGGCGATTTCTTCATCATCTGCAAGTATGGCCAAGTCGTCCGCGAATGCTAAACAAGATATCTCCACGTTATCTTTGGTTCTACCAAGATGGATTGGTTTCCAGTAGGATTGATTTTTTAATTCTTTTTCCCATTCCTTAATGACTTTATCCAGGACTATATTAAACAGAAGTGGAGATAGCCCGTCACCTTGACGTACTCCAGTTTTTATGAGAAAAGGTTCAGAGATTTCTCCCCTGAATTTAACTTTAGATACAGTGTCTGTCAGTGATTCTTTGATAAGCCTTAGTGTTTTGGAGTCAAGTCCAAGTTCCTCTAAAATGTTAAACAAAGATTGCCGGTCAATTGAGTCATAGGCTTTCTTAAAATCTACAAATGTACAAATTATGGGGGCATTTCTAATTGCTTTGTGTTTTAATATTGTCTTTAAATTAAATATTTGTTCTATGCATGAGCGACCGGGGCGGAAGCCTGCTTGATAATCACCAATTTGGCGTTCCAGCTGCTCTTGTGTTCTTTTCAGCAGGTATGTTGAGAGAATTTTGTAGGTGACTTGTAAAAGTGAGATTCCCCTGTAGTTATTGACATTTGTTCTGTCTCCTTTTTTATGTAACGGGTGAATAAGGGCACATTTCCAATCCTCTGGTAATTTTCCTGTTTCCCATATTTTTGTTATTATTTTTGTGAGCTCTTGCAACGTCTTTGGTCCTAGGTTTTTTAATAGCTCTGCAACAATGCCATCTTCGCCAGATGTTCTATTATTTCTTAAGTTTTTAATGTGACATTTGATTTCTTCCTGTGTTGGTGGTAATGAATCCGGTTGAGCGTTGGCACTGATTTCTTTGGGAAACCTTAAACTAGGTTCTGGGCAATTTAGTAGGTTAGAAAAATATTGAGCCAATACTTGACAGTTTTCCTGGTTTGTTAGGGCTAATTTACCATCTGGTTTTCTGAAACATAAATTTTGAGGTATATATCCTCGTATTTTATCTGCGAAAGTTCTATAGAAGTCTCTTGTATTATAGTTTTGGAAATTTTCTTCTATGGCATCCAGTTGTGCCTTTGTGTACTTCCTTTTTGCTTGCCTAATAGATTTTGAAACCTGTTTTCTAACCTCGTTAAATAAATGTAGACTTTCTTGTGATTTTTTACTGTTATATTCTTGAAATGCCTTTTTTCTCCTTTCCAATGCATTTTCACAGTCTGAATCCCACCAAGGGTGTTTGAATATCTTTTTCAAGGGAATAGTTTCCTTAGCTATTCGCGTGATTTTAGAATGAAATTCTTCCCATGTGTTTGCCTTTTCCTTCTCCCATTCTTCTTTTACTTTAGATTCTTTAATCTTCTTGGTGTCATATTTCTGTATTTCTGTTTTCTTCTGATGACTTCTTCGTGCTGTAAACTTGATTTTAATTCTAGTTAGGTAATGATCTGAATCAATGTTTGTTCCTCTGCGTACTTGGACGTCGTAAATTTCTTTTTGTACTGGGTATGAAATCGCCACATGATCTATTTGAAACTCGCCAATTTGTTGTATAGGAGATCTCCATGTCTTTTGTTTTCTTGGACATTTTCTTAGAGATGTTGACATTATCTTCAGGTTATTCTGCTTACATAGTTCGACGAGCCTTGTACCATTTTTATTGGTAAATTTATGTGCAGGATATTTGCCTACGGTTTTTTGGTGGATTTTCTCTCTACCAATTTGGGCATTAAAATCGCCGAGTAGAACTTTTGAATCATCTTTTGGAATCTTGGCCATTATATTCTCCAAATTTTCCCAGAACTTTTCTGTTTCTATGGGGTTTTTCTTGTTGTCTCCGTTTGTGAGAGCATGAACATTAACCATTGTGTATGTTTTGTTGGCACATTGTAAGTGCATCGTCATTATCCTATTATTTACGGGAGTAACTTCCTTGATGGAGCTGAGCACGCTCTTGTGTATGATAAACGCCATCCCGAGATGGGGGGCTCCTCTTCCAATTCGTTTATCCGTCTTGCTCTTAAAGATGCGATAGTTACCATAATCTGATGTTTCTTCATCTGTAAAACGTGTCTCCTGTAAATATATATATATATATATATATATATATATATATATATATATATATATATATATATCAATCCATGACATCTAGTCTTACAAATTTACTGTCCCTGGTGGACACACGTCCAGATCATCCGCTCTCAAAACTCCACCATCGCTCTCCCCACATCCACCACTGCTGGCGGCTCACCTCCAACTGCGCAATGCGACGCGCTGTTCACATCTAACCGCCCAACACTACAATAGCGAATATTCCAACAATGCCAACCAGCCTGCACACAGCACAGTCAGTGATTTTCATATAGAGCGCTACGTGGCGTTACCAACATAAAAACCTAAACAGCCTACTTACAGTGTATATGTTTAGCAAGTTATATTGAAGATCAAAACAAACTGCAAAACGATTTAGAAAATATGTCTGAGCGGTGCGAAAAGTAGCAGTTGAGTCATTCACATGAGTGCTAAAAGGAATTCGTTAAACTTCGATTACACGATAAATCAGTCTAATCTAAAAGCCGTAAATTTCAACTAAATATCTAGGTATTACAATTACGAACAAATTAAATTTGAAGGAACAAACAGAAAACGTTGTGGGAAAGGCTCACCAAAAGACAGCGTTTTAGCGGCAGAACACTTAGAAAATGTAACAGACCTGCTAAGGAGACTGCCTACACTACGCTTGTCCGTCCTCTTTTAGAATACTGCTGCGCGGTGTGGGATTCTTACCAGATAGGACTGACGGAGTACATCGAAAAAGTTCAAAGAAAGGCAGCACGTTTTGTATTATCGCGAAATATTGGAGAGAGTGTCACAGAAATGATACAGGATTTGGGCTGGAAATCATTAAAAGAAAGGCGTTTTTCGATGCTACGGAATCTTCTCACGAAATTCCAATCATCAACTTTCTCCTCCGAATGCGAAAATAGTTTGTTGACACCGACCTATGTAGGGAGGAACGATCACCACGATAAAATAAGGGAAATCAGAGCTCGTATGAAAAGATATAGGTGTTCATCCTTCCCGCGCGCTATACAAGATTGTAATAATATAGAATTGTGAAGGCGGTTCGATGAACCCTCTGCCAGGCACTTGAATGTGATTTGCAGAGTATCCACGTAGTTGTAGATGTAGATGTCCGACAACGTCGTCTGAGTGCATCACTTCCTTGTCAGACAGTTTATATTTGTTACAATGTTAGAGATATTTCAGTCGCAGAAGTTAGGCAAAACAGAAAAAAAGAAACAGAAAATACACTTAGCGAATACTGGTGTCGCGTACAGGGGGCAGCGGCCGCTGTAATATGTACAGGACACAGCCACAGGTTGTGAATGACTTCATTTGTTTTAGGCCGTTCCGCACCTCACACGCCAGCACCTTCAAACATTCAGTGGCGTAGCGGCAAAGCGTTGCGAGTTAAAAGCACGGCTCGACGCCGCCGTCAATACAGAGTGATAGTGTGTATGTTGGTGACACTGAGCGCTGCTTTTAATCTGTAACCTGAACCCACTACGGCAATGAATATTTGAAGACGCTCGCGTCTGAAGAGAGAAACCGGTAAAAATAAATCGAGTGTGGCTGTGTTGTGAACATGAATAAAAGACGCTGTTGAAAGTAAAGCAAGAAATCTGGTTCATAGAAAATGTCGCTGCGGGATAAAGCGCTTAACAAAGACAAGAGTAAAAAGTGTAGTTTGATACTTTTATGCAGATAGTATTTCGTGCAGAGTCGTTACAGAGAACGCGTCAAGTGCGGAGTGTTAAATTAGTGCTTGGATAATAAGGAAGACGAACGTTAGTATGCTGCAGAAGAAGAATCAGATAGAAGAATACCGACACATAAAAGTGGCATTGAAAATGCCTCCGAATCATAAGAATAAAAAATTGTTCGATATGTAATTATTAAAGACTACATAAAAGTCCTCATTCTGCAAATGCTACAGTTGCCATTTTATGTATATTGTAAAATACTCATTCATATCCTGATGCAACAACGGTTAAACAGTTATTTTTCTGAATAACTGTTGCATGATAGACGAGATTACACTGGATAAACGCCAGAAAAAATGAAGTTGAAAAAAATACTTTACACCCTTTAATTGTTCACTCCTCCAGAGTTACAGAGCGGTGACTGACGTAAGTACCTCCTTCTACAGAAGTCAAATGCTCTTGGTCGCTGCTGGCAGCTTTTTCGGTGCATACAACCAGACGACGGAGTGTTCGGCTCCTCTACGCACTCGTAAACAAAAGCAAACGTAACACAAGGAGTTAAAGATCGCACAAATACACTCCTGGAAATTGAAATAAGAACACCGTGAATTCATTGTCCCAGGAAGGGGAAACTTTATTGACACATTCCTGGGGTCAGATACATCACATGATCACACTGACAGAACCACAGGCACATAGACACAGGCAACAGAGCATGCACAATGTCGGCACTAGTACAGTGTATATCCACCTTTCGCAGCAATGCAGGCTGCTATTCTCCCATGGAGACGATCGTAGAGATGCTGGATGTAGTCCTGTGGAACGGCTTGCCATGCCATTTCCACCTGGCGCCTCAGTTGGACCAGCGTTCGTGCTGGACGTGCAGACCGCGTGAGACGACGCTTCATCCAGTCCCAAACATGCTCAATGGGGGACAGATCCGGAGATCTTGCTGGCCAGGGTAGTTGACTTACACCTTCTAGAGCACGTTGGGTGGCACGGGATACATGCGGACGTGCATTGTCCTGTTGGAACAGCAAGTTCCCTTGCCGGTCTAGGAATGGTAGAACGATGGGTTCGATGACGGTTTGGATGTACCGTGCACTATTCAGTGTCCCCTCGACGATCACCAGTGGTGTACGGCCAATGTAGGAGATCGCTCCCCACACCATGATGCCGGGTGTTGGCCCTGTGTGCCTCGGTCGTATGCAGTCCTGATTGTGGCGCTCACCTGCACGGCGCCAAACACGCATACGACCATCATTGGCACCAAGGCAGAAGCGACTCTCATCGCTGAAGACGACACGTCTCCATTCGTCCCTCCATTCACGCCTGTCGCGACACCACTGGAGGCGGGCTGCACGATGTTGGGGCGTGAGCGGAAGACGGCCTTCATGGAGACGGTTGCGAATGGTCCTCACCGATACCCCAGGAGCAACAGTGTCCCTAATTTGCTGGGAAGTGGCGGTGCGGTCCCCTACGGCACTGCGTAAGATCCTACGGTCTTGGCGTGCATCCGTGCGTCGCTGCGGTCCGGTCCCAGGTCGACGGGCACGTGCACCTTCCGCCGACCACTGGCGACAACATCGATGTACTGTGGAGACCTCACGCCCCACGTGTTGAGCAATTCGGCGGTACGTCCACCCGGCCTCCCGCATGCCCACTATACGCCCTCGCTCAAAGTCCGTCAACTGCACATACGGTTCACGTCCACGCTGTCGCGGCATGCTACCAGTGTTAAAGACTGCGATGGAGCTCCGTATGCCACGGCAAACTGGCTGACACTGACGGCGGCGGTGCACAAATGCTGCGCAGCTAGCGCCATTCGACGGCCAACACCGCGGTTCCTGGTGTGTCCGCTGTGCCGTGCGTGTGATCATTGCTTGTACAGCCCTCTCGCAGTGTCCGGAGCAAGTATGGTGGGTCTGACACACCGGTGTCAATGTGTTCTTTTTTCCATTTCCAGGAGTGTATATATTTGAAATATTTAAATTTGTTGTTATGTTCAACTAAAATACTATTTTCACACATTATTAAAAGCTAAGCTTAGTAGCTACCGGAAACAATTAAATAATACCCTAAATCATATACCATCTACCGACTTCTATCGAAGCAATTACTTCCGTCAGCCACTGAGTCATAACTCTACTTAGGGTGAATAATTAATACACAAACTACAGCCTGTCTCAATGAAACGTAAATCACCTCCCTGTACTTTACCAAAAAAATCCCCCCTAGGATCTTACAGCCCACTCAGATTTAACAGAGTCCTCTGTTTGTTCTCCCTAGCAGGAGGCCAAATCTCTCAACTCTTCTCCGTCTGTATCCAACACCTTGCTTCGTGAACATCCAGCCAATTAGTACATCTCTTCTTTTTCAGAAGCAGTTTTCACTTTACAGCGGAGTGTACGCTGATGTGAAACTTCCTGGTAGTCCAGTACACAGCACACTCCACTGCATTGTGACGATTAATTGGATCACTTATCCGAAAAATCCTTCCTTCCCGATGTGTTAATTGCGCAGTGTATGCAGGACAACTATGAAGTTGAAAGGAAGGACAGAGGTGCTGGCGGAAGTAGATAACTGTGAGGGTGAGTCGTCGGTGATGCCTGGGTAGCGAACTCATTGGATCATTCGTCCGTGAATGGCAAAGATCCCTACTTGGAGCGCTGGTCCAGCACAGTTACAACCTGCCGGAAGGTTTCATTGAATCCCCTTTATTTCCCAAACACCATCCCACGTAAAACTGTCATCACCTACCGCCGTTTGCCCAGCTCAAACCTACTGCACAGCTAATTCTCTAAGTCTACAAATTCCACTTCTCATCCATTCTCATTCCACGAGATTCACAGAACTACACACCACTACCATGATCAGCTACTGCAAACGCACTATAAGACATCAGTTTTTGCCTTTATATACCACTCTATAAGTAAAACACTAGTTCTGCTCTTTGCGCAGCAAAATAAGAATAAGAAACTAATCCTGAACCATATCAGTCCTGTAACATTCATATTAAATTTGGACTAATAATTTAAAAACGTATCGAAAAAATGAAGTTAAATAAGACATAAAATAAAGACTGGCAATAGCAAAAATGGCGTTCTGAAAAAAAAAGGAATTTCTTAAAATCTAATATAAATTTATGAGTTAGAAAGTCTTTTCTGAAACTATTTATCTGGAATGCACTCTTGCAGAGAGGTGAAACGTGAACGACAAACAGTTGAAACTGGAAGAGAATAGAAGCTTTTGGAATGTGGTGCTAAGAAAGAGTGCTGAAACTTAGTTTGGTAGACCAAGTAACTAAAGAAGAGGTACTGAATCGAATACGAGAGAAAACAGCTTTATGACAGAACTTTAGTAAAATCTCGTTTATGTTGATAGGACATACCCAGATATAAATAATTAGTCGATATGATGTTGTAGAGCAATGTGAGGGGTAAAAATTGTAAAGGGTGACCATAGTTCGTAACAAGGTTGTAGTAGTCACCAGAAGATAAATGGCTTGCACAGTATCCTGCGTGTACAGCTACACCAAACCAGTATTCGGACTGAAGACCACAACATCCAAAAACATTTTAAAATAAATATAAAAACAACAATTAAAACTGTAGAAAACAACAGGAAAATGATTCTTCCCTTTAAAAATTATAAGCAAATTATTTGTATTATAATATGTACAACAAATACAGTTTAAAATATTTACAAAATATACAAAACCAACTGGCCGCTGTGACCAAGCGGTTCAAGGCGCTTGAGTCCGGAACCGAGCTGCTGCTACGGTCGCAGTTTCGAATACTACCTCGGGCATGGATGTGTGTGATGTCCTTAGGTTAGTTAGGTTTAAGTAGTTCTGAGTCTAGGGGAATGATGATTTCAGATGTTCATAGTGCTTAGAGCCATAAAAAAACAAAGTTGCAGAAATTGAAAAACCGCAGCGGAAAATTCTTAGGAAAGTACGTGACCCGCAGAAGAAAGTGGAATTCGGATGAGGAGGAGAACATCTGACATCTATATGCTCGGTAAGTCCACAAAAGCCGTAAGCAGGAGATTCATGTAATTATTTAGTCATATTTGTAGAATGGACAACAATAAATTCGCCAAAAGATTTCTCAAGATTAATTGAAAGAACAACAAAATCTGCTGTTTGCCAGAACCTGCACTATGTGATGAAAAGTATCCGGACATCTGGCTGAAAATGACTTACAAGTTCGTGGCGCCCTCCATCGGTAATGCTGGAATTCAATATGGTGTTGGCCCACCCTTATCCTTGATGACAGCTTCCACTCTCGCAGGCATAGGTTCAACCAGGAGTTGGAAAGTTTCTTGGGGAATGGCAGCCCACTCTTCACTGAGTGCTACTCTGAGGAGAGGTATCGATGTCGGTCGGTGAGGCCTGGCACGAAGTCGGCGTTCCAAAACATCCCAAAGGTGTTCTATAGGATCCAGGTCAGGACTCTGTGCTGGGATGTTATTGTCGTGTAACCACTCAGCCACAGGCCGTACATTATGAACAGGTGCTCGATAGTTTTGAAAGATGCAATCGCCATCCCCGAATGGTTTAACAGTGGGAAGCAAGAAGGTGCTTTAAACATCCATGTAGGCCTATGCTGTGACAGCGCCACGCAAAACAACAAGGGGTGCATGCCCCCTCCATGAAAAACACGACCATGCCATAACACCACAGCCTCCGAATTTTGCTATTGGCACTACATACGCTGGCAGATGACGTTCAGCGGGTATTCGACATATCCACACCATGCCATTGGATCGCCACATTGTGTACCGTGATTTGTCACTTCACCCAACGTTTTTCCACTGTTCAGTCGTCCAATGTTTACGCTCCTTACACCGAGCGAGGCGTCATTTGGCATTTACCAGCCTGATGTATGACTTGTGAGCAGCCGCTCGACCTTGAAATCCAACTTTAGTAGTACTAGCAGTGGATCCTGATGCAGTTTGGAATTCTTGTGTGATGGTTTGGATAGATGTCTGCCTATTACACATTACGACCCTCTTCAACTGTCGGCAGTCTCTGTGAGTCAATAGACGAGGTCGGCCTATACGCTTTTGTGCTGTACGTGTCCGTTCACGTTTCCACTTCACTATCACATGGGAAACAGTGGACCTAGGGATGTTTAGGAGTGTGGAAATCTCGCGTACAGACGTACAGACGTATGATACAAGTGACATCCAATCATCTGACCACGTTTGAAGTCCATGTTTTCCACGGAGTGCCCCATTCTGCTCTCTCACGATGTCTAATGACTACTGAGGTCGCTGATATGGAGTACCTGGCAATAGGTGGCAGCACGATGCACGTAATATGAAGAACGTATGTTTATGGGGGTGTTCGGATACTTTTGATCACATAGTGTAGGTACGATTAACATCACAGAAGAAAGCGCAATAAATCGTACAATCTTCGGAACAATAGTAACGAATCACAGATTCATGAACAAGCTTATAAGGAAAACTTCTTCTAACTAATAGTTAGAAGAATGGAATAAAAATACTACGTGTTAATGAGGAAATTTTGGGAGCCTAAAAAGTTAACGGAGGAACTAAGATTAGGGTTTAAGGTTCCGTCGACAGCGAGGTCATTAGAGACGGAACACAAGTTCGGATTATGGAAGGATGGGTAAGGAAATCAGCCGGGTCGTTTTGAAGCAACCATCACGGCGTTCACCTAGAGTGAATTAAGGAAATAACGGAAAACCTAAATCTTGATGGCTGAACGTTCTTTCCTATCCTAGTCAGTGTGCTAACGACTGCGCCACCTCGCTCGGTGATAAAAAGTTGGAAACCATAAGGTCAAGTACGAAGTTTAAAGGTGTCTGTTAAGTGGGCAAAGCGAAGAAGGAACAAAAACAGTTTTATATATTTTAAAATTCAGGCTTAAGAACAGATTGTAATGTTATATAGGCACCCCATTTCCGCCCTAGTGGAGGGAGGGTAATGAAATAACAACATAGAAAAAAATATTTTGGTACCGGTAGAAAAGTGAGAAGAATGGAACTGATAACTGAGGATATATTAGATGACGATCATTTTGGTTCTAGGAAAGATGGAGGCTTAATTTACTTCATCTTAATCGATGCATTAGGAAAGCCTGCAACTATGTCACTCATAATTTAAACAATGGTTTGTTGGTTGATTTGGGGGAGGGATCAAACAGCTAGGTCATCGGTCACATGAGATTAGGGAAGGAAATGGGCCGTGCCCTATCAAAGGAACCATCCGGGCATTTACCTGATGCGATTTAGGGAAATCACGGAAAACTTAAATCAGGTTGGCCGGATGGGGGTTTCAACCATCGTCCTCCCGCATACGAGTCCAGAGCGCTAGCTACTGCACCACCACGCTGGCTCATGATTTAAACGATGAAAAAGCTACATCAGTTATTTATTTTTTTAATGCTTAGCACAACGCGATTCGAGAATTTATTCTCATTTTCAAGTACATTTGTTTGCACGAATATTTTTGGTGATGTTTGCATGCTTGATTTTCTGCCTCTCTTGCTTTGTATCTGGTGCAGCTTTTCACTAATTAAATCATAATGATATAGGCACCAGAGAGGTAGTTCTGACGTTGCACTTGATAATGGATTTCAGATTTAAGAAAAATCTTGCAGCAACGTAAAGTAGTTCAGGATATAACAAATGTTGATGGTGTTGGGACATCAACCAGCCACAAATTTACTTTCAGTACCTTTTTTTCAAAGGGTACCGTTACCGGTTTCGAATCGTTGTGATTCATCCTCAGACGGTTTACACGCATTCTTTATGATATGTGGTGTGTTTTTTAGAGATTAATGGCTCTATGATATAAATAATACATAATTATAAACATGCCACACACAGATGGTTGTGTTACCGATTTTCGTTGCATGTGACTTACGTGAAATGGCGGTTTGGAGTGTTTGTTTTCATAACGTTCGTCCAACACATGTGAATACATTCCCATTGCATTCTTATTGTTGCGCACGTAACTTTTTCTCACTGAACGCTTTAGATTTGTCACTGAGAAAATTTCTATCACGCACCACATGTTTTGGTACATACAAAGAGCTTACAAACATATGAGTATCAAAGATGCTATGATATATCGTAACATTTGACGATGATGTCCTATGTTTGGAAAGGATCATACATTCATTTACGCAACTGTAATGTCTTTTACACTAGTACAGAGACATTGATTTTTTGAGTTGATATTGTTACATTAATTATAAAGTTTTTTAAAAATATATATAGTACTGTATAGGTAAAACAGTGCATTATTTAATTACATTTAGCATCATGAGAATTATAGTAACCTATAAATTTGCTACTTGATCTGCAGATAGGCTTACTAATATTATTTGCTTTGGAGGTTGGAAAATAATTTTTGGAAATTTTTCATGAAAGTGGTGTTAGCTAACTCCGTTTGTTCATTAAGGATATAGTCTGCGGTGCTTTTTGTGTGTGTGTATTTCTATTTCTTATTCATAGTGGCTCCTTTTTCTGCTAGATGTAAAATTTTTTAAGTTGTCCTCAATGTTTACCACTGAACGGTTTTCTTCGGCAATATGGGCTGCAAATGCAGATTTGTTCAAGTTACCAAGTCTTAAAGCATCAATGTGTTATTTATATCTAATTTCAAAATTTCTGCCTGTCTGTCCAATGTACAATTTTGGGCATGTATCGCATTTGAGTTTGTATACCCCTGATTTACGGTAGGGACTCTTGGAGGTATTTACATCATGGATTACTTTTTGTTGTAATTTACTATTTGTGGAAAAGCTGATTGTGATATTTTTCTTTTTAAATACGTTTGCTATTTGGTATTAAAGTGGGCCTATGTATGGGAGAGTAGCGTATTTAGGTTTGGCTTCTGTGGTACACTGATTTGGCTTGAAGTGACTGCTGTGAAGTGGATCTGTGGTTTTTGTCTGCATTTTGTTGTGGAGTTTTTCTATTATTGTGGGTTTATATCCATTATTATGAGCAACTGTTTTAATTATATTGATTTCATGTTGTTGGTCTGTGTCACTCATTGGTACTTTTTTAATTCGGTGTAGCATCGTTCTGAAATATGCCTTTTTTTGTTGGTGGGGATGGCAAGATGAGTTGTCAATGCTGACATCTGTGGTGATAGGTTTTCTGTAAATACTATCTTGATATTTACTGTTACTATTGCAAATTTTCAGGTCAAGAAAGTTAATGCTTTTATTAGTTTCATGTTCAATTGTGAATTTAATATTTTTGTGCATTTCGCTTAGATCTGCTGCTAATGTATCTATTTCATTGCTTGTACCATCAAAAAGCAAGATTGTATCATCAACATATCTTATGTAGTAGATTATTTTGTTTGAGATGTGCTGGTTGGTTGAGAAGAATTTTTGTTCTATATGGTTGATGTAAATGTTAGCCAATATCCCAGCTAAGCTACTCCCCATTGCCAAACCATCATGTTGTTGGTACAGTTTGTTGTTGAAGTTAGCCGCGCGGGATTAGCCGAGCGGTCTTGGGCGCTACAGTTATGGACTGTGCGGCTGGTCCCGGCGGAGGTTCGAGTCCTCCCTCGGGCATGGGTGTGTGTGTTTGTCCTTAGGATAATTTAGGTTAAGTAGTGTGTAAGCTTAGGGACTGATGACCTTAGCAGTTAAGGCCCATAAAATTTCACACACATTTGAACAGTTTTTTGTTGTTGAAGCTAAAGTAATTATGCTCTAGAATAAGTGAAAGTATTTCTATGAGTCCACAGATCTCTGCAACACTGATTTTCTTATATTTAAGCAGATTGTTTCTTACAATGTTAATAGCCTCTTTGACAGGGATGTTCGTGTATAGGTTGACTATGTCTAGTGATGCTAATTTAGCTGTTGGTGGGATGTGGGTGTCTTTAATTAAGCTTATGAATTCATGTGTGTTATGTATGTTGTTTTTCTCAAATGTGTATTATTTGGAAATGAGGTCTTTTAGTTTACCGCTTATGAAGTATGTAGGGCTGTTTCTCGAGTTAACAATCGGGCGAATGGGACAATTTTCTTTATGAACCTTTGGCAGTGCACGCAGTTTTGGTGCTGAGGGATTCATTGCTATGCAGCTACGTAATTCATATTTGTTCAGTAAAATGTTATAGTTTTGTAGGAGCTTCCGGAGTTTAGTTTGGAATTTTACTGTAGAATATGACTTTATTTCAGTAATATTATTGCTATGGAAAAATAGCAAGGTTTTCTCTACATATTCTGTCCCAACACCATCAACATTTGTCTTCAAACAACAGCCACGGTCTCCATCAGGTCATCATATGAAAAAATTGCATTAAGCTTACCTCGCCAGGTAATGAGAAATTACATGCTTTCAAGAAACATAAAATTAACCTGATGAAAACGTCTCTTAACATTAAATTCAGCGAAGAGTGTATGTCACTTAAAATAGTTCCGAAATATGTCAAAGTCAAAGTTAACTTCAAAACTAAAGCTGCCAGATTTGCTAAGCTAGAAACAGAGACAAAAATGCAATACAAGGAAAAAGATAACTTAAACAACGCCATGTACAACTTGCATCTGCAGCTAGGACACAGCCTCTCACCTTTACAATTCTCACACATTCTACAGCACATAGACGATAAAGTAGATAAAAAAACAAAAGATTATCTTATCCAAACACGAAAAGAAAGTAGAAGCCTAAAAATCTATGAACAATTCAGAGTGTGATAAAAACAAACAGCTATGCCAACACAAATTTTTTGATAGAGTTATTAATACAACTGACATCCAATTTAGCAGCAGTGAACTCACTTTATTAAATAAAGGTCTGAAACATAATATTGGAACAAATCTCAATAATCACAGTGTTAAAAATCTCATAGCCTGCACAAAACTTGCTTGTGACACAGCAAAAATAGACATATGTGAGAAAAATGCAGTTGCAAACAAGACAAATAAACTGATAAAGAAACAACTGTCCAACACCATCAAAATTTGTCTTCAAACAACAGCCACGGTCTCCATCATGTCATCATATGACAAAATTGCAGTTCAGGATAGTCTAAATTCTCAGAAATATAGGTATAAGCTTTAGTGAAGGACAGTTAATATACAGTACGTGTAAGAATCAAGAAGGTAGGAAAGGAATGAAAGGCCAAGAACGTTCTCGGATTAAAAATGGTGTAAGATAGGGATGCAGTCTATCTCTACCTCTGTTCAATTGTACGTCGAAGAAGAAATAACGGAAATAAATTTCATGTCGAAGGAAATCAATAAACGATTCGCTGTGGCAATGCTAGACTGAGAGAAAGAGACACCCTGAATGGAATGAAGAGTCTACTGATCGGGCCGGCCGCGGTGGCCGAGCGGTTCTAGGCTCTACAAACTGGAACCGCGCGACCGCTACCGTCGCAGGTTCGAATCCTGCCTCGGGCATGGATGTATGTGATGTCCTTAGGTTAGTTAGGTTTAAGTAGTTCTAAGTTCTAGGGGACTGATGACCTCAGAAGTTAAGTCCCATAGTGCTCAGAGCCATTTGATCCATTTTCTACTGATCGCAGAATGTGAAATGAGAGTGAACCGAAGAAAGATGAAAGTACAGAGGGGCCGCAGAAGCGAAATTAGTGAGATACCTATCGAAAAATTTGAGACCACGAAGTAGACGAAATAACGGTACACTGCTACTTTCGAAGCAAAATAACGTGTGATGGACGAAGCAAAGAGGACATAAAAAGCAGAGGCAAAAAGGGCATTCTTAGCCAAACGAAGGCTGTTCTTTCAGACATGAACAGACAATGAAGATAGTGAGCATGGGACACGACATCAGTAGTGTGTGGAGAATTTGTCTCTCACGAGAGGCGTCCTAGGGTAGTCCGTGCAGGAGCGATGACCTCTGTATGTGGGTGGCTTAATGGTCTGCCGGCACGGTAGCTCAGCGTGTTCGGTCAGAGGGTTAGCTCCCTCTGTAATAAAAAAATTGAGTTAATCGATCAACAACGAACTTAACGGATGTCTTACGACGTCCGCCCCGAGCAGATGCAACGAACAAATAGCGAACAAAATGAGATTAAAAAAAAAAAAAAAAAAGGTCAGAGCATCTGCCTAATAAGCAGAAAACTCGGGTGGCACCAATTTTCAACTTTCATCATTGATTTAAATCAATGTCCACTTGCAGCCAATATCTGTAATTCCTTTGTGTCTTCTAAAGGCTGCTGTATCAAAATGATGTCTGCCCTTTCGGACATGTCTAAATGACAGTCGGTTTCACGTCATACATTCAAAGATGTTCAAATGTGTGTGGAATCGTATTGGACTTAACTGCTAAGGTCATCAGTCCCTAAGCTTACACACTACTTAACCTAAAGTATTCTAAGGACAAACACAGACACACCCACGCCCGAGGGAGGACTCGAACCTCCGTCATACATTCTGAAGTATATGTGGAAGCACCGACACGTTACATTAGAAATGCTGATTTTGAATTTTGGAAAGTAGGGAGCGGCACAGAGGTCTTTCACATAACCAATTAAAAATAAATCCATCGGTGTCAGATCAAACGATCTATTTCCCCAAAAGAAGAACACAGTATCGTCATGTCCAGTACGACCGATCCAACACTTAGATGTTGTCTGTGTGGCCAAAACTCATACCGTCGAGCCGCTTTATGTACAAATAAATAAATAAAAACTGAACTTTGTTTCCTTCCGGTCATGAAAACTAATATCGGGCGGGATAGCGGTGCGCTGTCTACATACCCCTCCATATCTGCATCCAGTGACGCCTATGGGCTGTAGATGACACGCCGGAGGGTCCGTACCATTGGTCCTTCAAGGCCTGTATGAACGGAGTTTGTTTTGTTTTACATTATCTGTATTTCTATCATATATCATTATGTATTAAATAGCTATAGCCGTTTGTAATTTCCACAATAATTTTCTGCCTGGTTGTGGTGCTCATGCAAAGTTACTGGAAAGTTCTTCACTGTTTTCTAGTATTGTGTTGGGATACCGTCCAGAAGAATGGGAAGCAATTATTTACGGAATTCATTACTGATTAACTTTGTAACACTGTAATTATTCTTGTGTTTTGTTGTTCTTTTTGTATGTTGTTGCCGGCCGGGGTGGGCGAGCGGTTCTAGGCACTACAGTCTGGAGCCGCGCGACTGCTACGGTCGCAGGTTAGAATCCTGCCTCGGGCATGGATGTATGTGCTGTCCTTAGGTTAGTTAGGTTTAAGTGGTTCTAAGTTCTAGGGGACTGATGACCTCAGAAGTTAAGTCCCATAGTGCGCAGAGCCATTTGAACCTTTTTTTTTTTGTATGTTGTTGTTGTTGTAAACTAAGTTGGTTTCTTATTCTTAAAACTTTCGTGTATGTCTGTGTTGAATGTTTATCTGAACAATGTAAGTGGTGTGGGTATGTAAACACTAAGTGATAGGAGATTCGCAGGAATCAATCTGTAACCGCATACCTGCATTACAATTAACTTTTAGAAAACGTAAAACTGTATCCTAAAGTAGCCGTCCTGTGAAATTCTGTATCCCATAGTCCAATGAACAGTGCTACAATGCGTGACGTCACAGTACGTGACTTGCTGTTCACACACACAAAACTAACAGATGAAAAAGTCTACATAAAATTAGAAATCGGTTTTTGAAGGAATAAATGTCCAAAATGCTTTTAATAAAGTGCCCTGTAAATTTACGTACGGCAAACGAGTAAACAAAATTCCAAACATTAAACGACTGTCTGACAAAGACGAGAAATCTCAACCGGGCTTTATGTAAATTGAAACTGATAATAATTTTGAAAGGCAGAGCTTAACTGTGAATGATTTAACTGTGTCCTGGCTGTAATGTTAAATTGGTCCTGGCAAATATCCGTAACTTACCTTGTAGCAAGGGAAACTAGCTACTGCTCGAAAGTAGTGTGTATTAAAATACAGCGCAGCAGCAAACCAGGTGAATGAAAGACTTGCCCAAGTGCAACGCAAAGAAAACACATCATGTTTTACTTTGAATGACTGAGTTTCGCTCAGTGGAATGCGGCAACAGAATATTACAAAAGAAAATTTTTTATGAGACGGTGGTGGAAACCGAAAAGAGAATAGCTTTCAAAACTGTTTTATAGACCTATTCCACAAGAATTACAATTCTCTTTATAAAAAACACTTCATATTCTAGATATCACGTCTTATTAAAAAAAATGACTATTGTGAATCTAAAACTCTGAGTCCACGCAATGTAAACAGATAAATTTGGTTAAACACGTCTGGACAATTAAACTATCTAATCCATACCATTAAAGAAAAATAACCGAAAACTTGCCTTTCATGAAGTCATCATAAATTACACGAGAGCAAGGAGTGCAGCGACAACATAACCTGAATTTCTCCGCACTTCTCAAATCAATCCTTACAAAATATTCCCAAACAGCAACATACTTTGCATTTTATTTCTGTGTTCTTCTAGATTTCCAGACCACATGGCAACGTAACAAACACCTGGCTTCCTCACTTGCTTCTCACTGAATGCTATTGGCGACGATAATGATACTGAGAACCGAAGATTACATTGCTTGTACTCAGAGTCTCTATGGTGTAACATTTGAAGTATTGCAGTCTTCTGTTTGAAACAGAAAATGAACTATGACACACTCAATAAAAATAGAGCTCACATCACTTTCACTGAATACCAGAAAATAACCCTGTAATCTTGTAAGTCCGTTCCAGGCCTTGCGTATTGGCTACTGCTGATCGCAGTTGTGAGCATCAGCGCTGATTTCCCTGTTTCCGGGGAACGGATACTGTTCTCCATCCTGAAAGGTATGAGCTGATGCTACCTTAGTGCCGACTGTTTTTAAAAGTGAGTGAGTTCCACAGGATGGCCGGTTTCCCTAACACACTTTGGAGAAGAAACATCTCAGAGGCTTTTTTTTTTCCTTTGTTGGTTTTCAAGTCCCCCCGAAGGCGGGTGGTCTAGCAGTTGCTTAGTACGCCGTTCGTCAGCCTACAGAATTTTAAAAACGCAATAAGAAGATAATAATAATAATAATAATAAAAGATGGCGGTAAAGAAGGTGAATTTTAAATTTCAAAATGGCGGAAATTTGTGCAAGTTAAAATATAAAAATGTTCAAATGTGTGTGAAATCTTATGGGACTTAACTGCTAAGGTCATCAGTCCCTAAGCTTACACACTACTTAACCTAAATTATCCTAAGGACAAACACACAAACCCACGCCCGAGGGAGGACTCGAACCTCCGCCGGGACCAGCCGCACAGTCCATGACTGCAGCGCCTTAGACCTGTTAAAATATAAAACAAGAGTTGGCGATGATAATAAAAAAACGTAGTAAGCAGACAGGTACAATAGTAGGCAGACAAAAAACACGGCAACAGTCTGGTTTCTGTTCCCAAGAGATAAAAAATCACACCTAGCAACAGTATGGTTTCTGTTCGCTACACTTTGGAAAAGACGCACAACATTTAACACTCACTTAAAATACTGCACTAAAAAGGTAGCACGGTGATGACACACCACAGCCTGTGGCAGATGGGGAGGGGGGGGGGGTTGGGGGGCCGGACAGATGATGGTAGAAAGGGGAGAAGAGCGAAAAAATCAAAGGGGGGAGGAGCCTATGGAGGGAGAGGACTCATAGGCGGGGGCAAGGTGGACACAAGAGGGAGTGGGGGAAGGCAGATGAGGGGAATGCAAAAGGGGAGTGAAGGGAGTCAATGAGAAGATAAGCAGGGAAGAGGGAAAAACAGGACAGGAAGGGGCAGGAGGCAAAGAGGGAGCCTGGGAAGAGGCAGGGAGAGAGAGGTGAGGATCAGAGTTGATAGGAGGGGGAGTTGACAGAAGCCACCTTGGGAGAGGAGATGAAGGGTGTAGAAGGTGGAGGGTAGGTGGGACACAGTCGTAAAGGCGCAGAAGAGGGTGGGGGTTGGAGAGGAGAGGAACCAGGGGATGGGAGGCATCAAGTCTGTGGGAGTTGTAGAGGACTCAGATATGTTTGAGGAAAAGGAACAGATGGGGGAAAGGAATCAGGTCGTAGAGAACCCACTTGTAGGATGGGAGGCATATACAGAAGGCAAGGCAGAGTCTTATAGAATTTGGGAGGGGGGGTGGAGGTCCAGGCAGGCCTGTCATAGCAGAGAATGAGATGGATCAAGGATGAAGGGTGTAGAAGGTGGAGGGTACGTAGGACACAGTCGTAAAGGCACAGAAGAGGGTGGGGGTTGGAGAGGAGAGGAACCAGGGGATGGGAGGCATCAAGTCTGTGGGAGTTGTAGAGGACTCAGATTCTATAAGACTCTGCCTTGCCTTCTGTATATGCCTCCCATCCTACAAGTGCGTCCTCTACGACCTGATTCCTTTCCCCCATCTGTTCCTTTTCCTCAAACATATCTGAGTCCTCTACAACTCCCACAGACTTGATGCCTCCCATCCCCTGGTTCCTCTCCTTCTCCTTATGTTTCAAAGCTTCCAGGCGTGCTGCTGAACGGTCAGTTCTTACTGCACCCAGCTGATTGTATATAATAGCTACTGCGATATGTAAACTGGAACATTCATGCTCTTTAGCTTTCGTTTTTTCCTTACAACACTACCACCAACCCACGGTTTTGAATTTTACCAGCGTGTTTGTAAATGTCATACAAATTTTATATAAGACGTTTTTAATGCACAGACTTCACGTCGACTTTTCTTCTTTTACGAGGAGTTTATCTTCTGAAGAAAGACGGGAAAAGAGTGCAGGGTATTCAGTTAAAAAATTCAATGGATCTTCTGATGAAATACACACGTCCCTGGTAGTTTGAGGTAGTCACCAATACCATAATTAAATATTAGAGAGCTTACAGTTTTCCTTTCGACAACACATGACAATATAAATTGACTATGACACCTCGCAAGTGACAGGACACACTTCGCTAATCATTTAAAAAGTACCACTAATTTTAACTACAAAATTCATGTGCCACTTTTCCCCATAAGCAAGTCTAGTATTTCCAGAATGAAATTTTCACTCTGCAGCGGAGTGTGCGCTGATATGAAACTTCCTGGCAGATTAAAAATGTGTGCCCGACCGAGACTCGAATTCGAGTCTCGGTCGGGCACACAGTTTTAATCTGCCAGGAAGTTTCAAGTCTAGTATTGTTGATAATAAAATCCTCAGACACGCTACGGAGCTACCAACCTTTGAAATAAGGAAGGCTACCAAATTTTAATATGAGGGACAATGAAAATACACAGGCTATTTCGTATCATCTTGTAACAACATCCAATGATGCATTCATATTTATTTTCTATGAGTTATGAATGTGTTCTTGTTTTTTGTGTTTTAGATACACACTTAAATCAAAAGTTAATGGTTTCTCATTCTGGACGGCTTGCTGCTGGTGTGCTAGACGATGCGCAATAGTGCTGTCTGTTAGGAAACTGCTGAATCACTTGTCATTCCACTTAGGCGTGTAAACACCTGCTGGTGAAAAGTAGAAACAACCCAAACATCAGCTTTGAAAAAAGGTGTCCATGTGTGGGACTGTGGTCTGCTAAGAAAATTCTGGTCGATGGTCTGGCATGTGTGTTTGGTACTTGGGACCTCTCCTGAGACTGACTACAAGTAGTTTAGACTGGGGAGCCTGTGGTGAAGTTCTTACTGTTAAGATTTTGGATTTTGAGCTATCGTTCAGCATTATATTCTGAACAATTTAAAAAAAAAGTATATTTGAGTGAATTATGACAGCTAGCATACTGGTGGTGGAAAACAGATACTTCACTATTAAGTTTCACTTTATTACTACTGCGTAGTCTGACTTATTTAAGAAACAAATTCTGCACATATAATACCCTTAAAATGTTCTTTGTGAAATAATACGGAATTTTTTAAGTTAATATTACACCATTAAGTGTTTAATACCTTCAGACCTGTAGCACATTACGGCGTACAAAAATTTCAAAACCAAATAAATTGGCCCCAAATTGAGAAAAATTATCGTACCCTGTAAAGTCCTTTTTCTGACAAAATATTGCTTTTCTTTGTATTAGGGCATGTTTTAGAAAAAAACATTGATTTCGAAGCCATTAATGGGCTCAAAACCACCCGAAACTTTGAATTCACGAAACCTCCAAAAACAGATTACTGAGATCCCACATAATGTAGCGCCCAAGGGATCATAGTTTTTGCTTCTAAAATACTTGTCTGAAGGGTTTTAGGATCGTTTTTGCCCCCTTCCTCTTTAGTTCTGTAGTATCTGGCTGGTAAGCTTCTTCGTCAGGATCCTCATTGTCACTGACTTGATGTTCTGGTTCAGATTCTGGGTCTACTTTGGGATATAGAGTGTCATTTTATTTCACTTTGCAGTAGGTCCTGATGTTTTTAAAAGATAGTAATTTCGTTGTTTTTTCATCCCTGCTGGAATTACTGGATCAGGAAACTCGATGAGTCCGTTTTCTTTAGGAAAGGTGCGGTGTCAAATTCATTTCCAACAATTACCATTTTACAATGTACCCTACCTGTGCATCAAACGATGAAGTCGGGTGGATGTATTTAATTTTTTAATGTATTTTATTAGAATTACTATTCTTCAAGACATTTAGCCAGTCAAATTTAGTCACAGCAGCTTCACGTTTTTCATTTCCGGCAGTTATTATGGCTAGTTATTAGCGTTTTTGTGGCAGGAAGGTGGTGATTCTGTTATATGAGGTGGGTTGTAAATCTGATGTACGGTACTCGTATATGTTTCCAATTTTGTCAGCACTTTAGCTGTGCAGATCAGCTCATTCTAAAATTTATGTTTTTCTTTCACATGTTCGCTAAATGACAGTCATTGGAGGTAGGTTGATATATGTATGTTTTGCTGAATTTATTTGAACTTGGGCAGGGTGTTTCCAATTTTTCACTTCCAGCAAAGCAGCAGAGTTCAAATGTGTTGTATGTGTACGCTTTGATGTTGCAGTAACGTCAGCTATCTGTAGTAATTTTCTGTTTGGCAGCTGCAAATTGTTAACATCTGTAGGCATTTACAACTCTCGAAAGGGAGCACTTGTCATAATTGTATTCACAAAAGGTTTTTCTTTTATACAAAGCTACTCCCAGCTCCTTGAAATGCCTATAAAATTTAGGATATACTGTGTTGTGAAGCACTGCCGATGCAGCTGCAAGATTAGAAAAGGGGACTCTTGTCGGGCCATCGTTATTTCCCCATAACGACATCAGGTTTGTTTACTTACTTTGAATTACTTTCAGTGATATTATTAGCTCCTGTTGGATTCAAACAACTATCGAATCGATACGAACATGTACAGATTGCAGTAAGTTACTACAATACATAGAAAAAAAACTAAAATAGATATTTTAGACAGTATCGAACTTTTTTGCCTTTTCTGAAAATTTTACTCCTTCGGCAAGAGGTCCCTTCTCGCTTTCCAACCCACATTTACAGAGTGACAGAACTGACGCAATATTGTTGACATACAAGTAGAGCAATCTCTCTCTATTCGTTTAGTCGGTTCCGACTCTTCGTGACCCCATGAACCAAATCACGCCACTTTTTCCTGTCTTGCACTTTCTCCCGTAGACCTTCCAGGTGGAACACATTGCTTCTGTGATGCCATAGATCCATCTCATCCTCTGACGTCCTCTTCTTCTAGTTCCTTCAATCTTCCCCAGCATTAATGTTTTTTCCAGCGAGGCATGCCTTCGCATTGTGTGTCCAAAGTAGGTTAGCTTTTGTTTTAACATTAGACCTTCCAGGGAGAAATCTGGTTTTATTTGCTCCAACATTGATCTGTGGGTTCTCTTTGCAGTCCATGGAACTCTAAGAAGTTTCCTCCAACACCACAATTCGAAGGAGTCAATTCTTCACCGTTCAGCCTTTCTAATGGTCCAGGTCTCACATTCATACATCACAACTGGAAAGACCATAGCCCTCACAATACGGATCTTTGTTGCTAGTGTTATATCTCTGGACCTTATAACCTTGTCAAGGTTTGACATCGCCTGTCTACCGAGCAACAGGAGTCTCCGGATTTCATGGCACTCTTACTGAAGGTGAAAGACGAAAAGGTCGGTCTTATGCTGAATGTGAAGAAAACGAAAATTATGGCAACTACACCTACCAATTCGTGGGATATAGCAGGAGAAACCATGGAGGTAGTGACCACATTCAGTTATCTCGGTTCCCAGATCTCTAGTAGAGCAATAGAGGGGCCAAAACTGGCGGTTAATGGCTTCGTACTGTCGCCATTGTTAGAGGCGAAACTTTCGAATGGTCCTGACTTGCGACTTCGGAGTCAAATGGGCCCGCTGTGACGTGGTGCAGCCACTCTCGCCTCTGTTCGCAGCTAACAGCAAAAGTGCGTGCGTGCAGGCCACGTTTGGATGCTTTCTCCGGCAGGCGCCTGCACTGTGTAAGAACTGAAAAATGTCCGCAATGACCGCGGACGGTGCAAAAAACGAGGCGGGTGCAGCGCGCTCTGCAGCTGCGCCCACTGGCCGTGAAAGCTTGACCCTGACACCTGCCTGCATGCGGCGAAAGTGTGGCAGCTTTACGCACGGCCGAACCCGCGGCCGCAGACACTTCTTGTGTCGGATTCCCGCCTCTCTCCGTTCTTATGTGGGTGTGTGGGGGGAAGGCTGGCTAATGAATGGAACCTTTCTACTACTTCGTTCGCCTGTCTCAGATTTTGAACATAATGTCTGTGCTTTCGGGACGAAGTAAGCAAGTGGCGTCAATCATTTAGAGACTTAGGTACGCATTGCAAAGAGATTCGGAGAAAAGCAAGATGGCTTCATTTAAGATAAAAAAGAAATGTACATTCGCCGACCATAAAAGCTTAGCATCTGAAAGGAGAGGAGAAAGTGAAACGAAACGTCACGCGTTGAGTATATGGTCTTACTGATTACGAAGTCTAGTTAAATGAACAACGAAATTGGCAGTTTCTTATCATTAGAACTCAGTGGTGGCGGAATCTGGTTCGAGATTTGGAGGAGAGTGTGTTGGCGGTTATTGAGCGCTCTGTGTGCAGCCGGCTGCATATTGTGGTTCACGTCGGAACGGGTGACGCCTGGCACCTGGGTTCAAGTGGCGTGCCACCTGGTTCCTTCCTAGAGCAAATCGGAACAGAGTGGAGGGTTTAACCCAAAGGGTCGGACGAAACTGTTAACCATTCTAACGATTTTGGATGCGGAATATTTAATCTAAAAAAAAAGGGTAAAAAGAAATGGTTCACATGGCTCTGAGCACTATGGGACTTAACTTCTAAGTCCCCTAGAACTTAGAACTACTTAAACCTAACTAACCTAAGGACATCACACACATCCAGGCCCGAGGCAGCATTCAAACTTGTGACCGTAGCGGTCGCGCCGTTCCAGACCGTAGCGCCTAGAACCGCTCGGCCACTCCGGCCGGCATTTAATCTCCGCTATCGAACAGAATTGGCAAGGTATCAGAGTACGTGTGGCGTACACACGAGGATTTTTTAGGAAAGAGAAATACACAGGCCCGACAAGCTACGTTCTGAGTACAGAGACGGAAGAATACCAGCCAAATAATTATAGAGTAGTAACCATCATGACTGATCGAAGGAAAGGAATGTTAATGTATATACACTACTGGAAAAGTCCGCAGCTTGAGGTCTGGTGGGTAGCGTTGCTGCGTCTGGATCCCGGGGTTCGGGCTTCGATTCCCGGCCGGGTTGTCCTCATGTTTTCATCATCATCATCAGTCGTGACAGTGGCTAGATTGGACCGTGAAACAAAAATTGGACTGTGAAAAACTGAGCGCTCCATAAACCAACCATCATCATGATCATGATCATCATCATCATCATTGCTGGAAAAAAGAATGCAACGCCCTCAAGGAATGTGTTCAGTACCACCAGACTATAATCTGCGAACATTGAGGTGTTCTAGTGTTAATGATTCATTAGGCATGATCATTGACACTGAGAAGGCCTGTCTGTGCACCTTCTCTTTTGACTCTGCAAGCAGTAATTGTGTTGAGATCAGAGAGCAACAGTGTTTGTAACATATATTCTAAAACACAACCACGCCCCTCCGACGACTAAACACTCCAGATGAACAGCTTCGGTCATATGAAGGGTTGTCACATTGTGGGCTGGACGAACGTATCGTCGGACTGCTGCACATGTTGGGCACAATAAATCGGTAGTGTGTCGCTGCCTTCTACAGTGGTCTGTGGAACATTCCTACACCAGTAGACCAGTTTCTGGAGTCCGCAAAAAACTGGCGCACGCCGAGATCGACGCACTGTGCGAGCAGCGGTGGCCGACCTAACATCGTCCACGGACGAAATCTGGGCACGTGTTGTACCTGCTACGTAATGAGAACCGCCTGCTTGCAGTAGCACTCTGCCCGGGCTACAATTGACACCACGACAACGCGAGGCGTGGCTACTCTGTGTCGTCAAAGAGTAGATGGGAGGGCGGAATAGTAGACGTGGTGAAGTGCCTATTTTAGACTGCCTTCGCCCACGACACACAGCTCCCATTCCAGGGTTCGTGGTGTGGGGGGTTATCAGTTACTACTGGCGGTCACATTTGGTGTTTCTGCAGGGTAAAGTAACCAGTTCCGCTACATTGCACTGACAGTTATCCCTGTTCTACTGCAATTTCTTTGACGAGAAGATGATGCCCTTTTTCAGCAGGACAGTGCACGTCCACGTACTGTTGTTGCGACTCAGCCTTCTTCATGGTGTACAATAACTGCCCTGGCCACGGAAAACACCAGATGTGTCTCTCCAATTGAGGGTGATAATGAGGCGGGAACTTGCTCGTTCTTAATGGCCTGCAAGAACCGTAGCAAGAACCAGTGCACCAAAAAACCCAAGATGCTGGGACAATGTATCACAGGATGCCTTTCGATAACCATATGATAGTTTTCTTGCGACAGTACACTCCTGTCTTGTCGCCAGAGGGCGGAAGGAGGCGAGGGTGCACTGTGTGTCGATGCAACTGTTCAGACACCCTTTACTGTCACGTGTGTTTACCATTTGCTCTGAATTTGTTACCATATACTGCTGCAATGATGAACTACATGTCACCTCACTTGTCAATGAAATGACCTTGTCCTTGATGGAGCTGTACTTTTTTTTCAGCAATGTAGTACTAGAATACTACAGGAGCGCCCGTGGGAAGTTCGTAGAACTAGTCCCGCTTATTAATGGTAATAATGCCCACACAGTACTACGGACTGAAAGTTGGCTGAAACCAGATGTCAACAACAACGACATTCTATATTCCGAGAGGAAGGTATGTCGCAAAGATAAGCAGACAACCGTGGTGGAGTGTTTATAGTTGTAAATAATACGACGGTATCTAGTGTAGTTTTACAGAACCCAATTGCGAAATAATTTGGGTCAAAGCAAGTGTTGGAGGTGAATGAATTAAGTAATCGGAAGCTCTTATAGATCTTCTGCCACAGGAACCGAAACGGCGAAATATAAATGTGGAGAAGGTTGAGCTTCAATTTCCGTTGAGTTTAGATTTCCTGATCGTGTTACAGTATTATAGGAATATTTCAACCTACCAGCTATAGACTACGAAATGCAAGTAGGGACAGGAATCATTTGAAAATATTCTAAATGCCTTATCCAAAAACTGTCTTGAGTAGTTACGGAGCCGATTCGTGAGGACAAAATTTTAGATCTCCTGAATACGGACATGAACGTTTCGACTCAGATATCGTAGAACAGAAAATCAATAGCCTCACTGACTATGGATGTCAATACGAATGTTGAGAAAGTTAGCGTGATTCACTGATAAGTCAAAAAATTATGAGCGCATGCTTAATTGAGTGTCGGTGCACCGTTGGAACGCTATAAAGCAGCGATTCCGCATGGCATGGATTCTACAAGTCCTTGGTAGACTTCCGGAGGCAAATCGCAACAGATGTCTATGCATTTACTGGCGGGTAGTTTTCGGGCGCAAGCTGGCGCCCGATAGCACCCGAGGTGTGTTCCATAGGGTTTGGACAAACTTGGTGGCCAAAACATCAATGTTAGTTCACTATCATGCTGTCACACTACTGCAGCACGGTCCTGGCCTTTTGACAAGAACAGTTATCCTGCTAGAATATACCATCGCCGTCGGAGAAGACGCCAAGCATAAAGGGATTCAGGCTGTCCACAATAATGTTGATGTGCACTACTGGCCATTAAAATCTCTACACCACGAAGATGACGTGCTACAGACGAGAAATTTAACCAACAGGAAGGAGATGCTGTGATATGCAAATGATTAGCTTTTCAGAGCATTCACACAAGGTTAGCGCCAGTGGCGACACCTACAACGTGCTGATATGAGGAAAGTTTCCAACCGATTTCCCATACACAAACAGTAATTGACCGGCGTTTCCTCGTGAAACGTTTTTGTGAGGCCTCGTGTAAGGAGGAGAAATGCGTTCCATCACGTTTCCGACTTTGATAAAGGTCGCATTGTAGCCTATCGCGATTGCAGTTTAACGCATCGCAGCGTTGCTGCTCGCGTTGGTCGAGATACAATGACTGTTAGCAGAATATGGAATTGTTGGGTTCAGGAGGGTAATACGGAACGCCGTGCTGGATCCCAACGGCCTCGTATCATTAGCAGTCGAGATGACAGGCATCTTATCCGCATGGCTGTAACAGATCCCTGAGTCAACAGATGGGGACGTTTGTGAGACAACAACCATCTGCACAAACAGTTCGACGGCGTTTGCAGCAGCATGGACAATCAGCTCGGAGACCACGGCTGCGGTTACCCTTGACGCTGCATCAAAGGCAGGAGAGCATGCGATGGTGTACTCAACGACGAACCTGGATGCACGAATGGCAAAACGTCATTTTTTCGGATGAATCCAGGTTCTGTTTACAGTATCATGATGGTCGCGTCCGTGTTTGGCTACATCGCGGCGAACGCACATTGGAAGCGTGTATTCGTCATCGCCATACTGGCGTATCACCCGGAGTGATGGTATGGGTGCCATAGGTTACACGTCTCGGTCACCACTTGTTCGCATTGACGGCACTCTGAACAGTGGACGTTACATTTCAGATGTGTTACGACCCGTGGCTCTACCCTTCATTCGATCCCTGCGAAACCCTACATTTCAGCAGGATAATGCACGACCGCATGTTGCAGGTCCTGTACGGGCCTGTCTGGATACAGAAAACGTTCCACTGCTGCCCTCGCCAGCACGTTCTCCAGATCTCTCACCAATTGAAAACGTCTGGTCAATGGTGGCCGAGCAAATGGC